>NW_027211718.1:0-694949 GCF_022749685.1 Semicossyphus pulcher | reverse complement strand
CTGATTCCATCGTTAACTGATTTCATCGTTAACTGATTTCATCTTCATTTAACTGATTTCATCGTTAACTGATTTCATCGTTAACTGATTTCATCTTCTTTTAACTGATTTCATCGTTAACTGATTTCATCTTCATTTAATTGATTTCATCGTTAACTGATTTCATCGTTAACTGATTTCATCTTCATTTAACTGATTTCATCGTTAACTGATTTCATCGTTAACTGATTTCATCTTCATTTAACTGATTTCATCGTTAACTGATTTCATCGTTAACTGATTTCATCTTTAACTGATTTCATCGTTAACTGATTTCATCTTCATTTAACTGATTCCATCGTTAACTGATTTCATCGTTAACTGATTTCATCTTCATTTAACTGATTTCATCGTTAACTGATTTCATCTTCATTTAACTGATTCCATCGTTAACTGATTTCATCGTTAACTGATTCCATCGTTAACTGATTTCATCTTTAACTGATTTCATCGTTAACTGATTTCATCTTCATTTAACTGATTTCATCGTTAACTGATTCCATCGTTAACTGATTTCATCTTTAACTGATTTCATCGTTAACTGATTTCATCTTCATTTAACTGATTTCATCGTTAACTGATTTCATCGTTAACTGATTTCATCGTTAACTGATTTCATCTTCATTTAACTGATTTCATCGTTAACTGATTTCATCGTTAACTGATTTCATCTTTAACTGATTTCATCGTTAACTGATTTCATCTTCATTTAACTGATTTCATCGTTATCTGATTTCATCGTTAAATGATTTCATCGTTAACTGATTTCATCTTCATTTAACTGATTTCATCGTTAACTGATTTCATCGTTAACTGATTTCATCTTCATTTAACTGATTCCATCGTTAACTGATTTCATCGTTAACTGATTTCATCTTCATTTAACTGATTTCATCGTTAACTGATTTCATCGTTAACTGATTTCATCTTTAACTGATTTCATCGTTAACTGATTTCATCTTCATTTAACTGATTTCATCGTTAACTGATTTCATCGTTGACTGATTTCATTTTCATTCTTCATTTAACTGATTTCATCGTTAACTGATTTCATCGTTAACTGATTTCATCGTTAACTGATTTCATCGTTAACTGATTTAATCTTCATGTAACTGATTTCATCTGTAACTGATTTCATCTTTAACTGATTTCATCGTTAACTGATTTCATCTTCATTTAACTGATTCCATCGTTAACTGATTTCATCGTTAACTGATTTCATCTTCATTTAACTGATTTCATTTTCATTCTTCATTTAACTGATTTCATCGTTAACTGATTTCATCTTTAACTGATTTCATCTTCATTTAACTGATTTCATCGTTAACTGATTTCATCTTTAACTGATTTCATCGTTAACTGATTTCATCGTTAACTGATTTCATCGTTAACTGATTTCATCGTTAACTGATTTCATCGTTACCTGATTTCATCTTCATTTAACTGATTCCATCGTTAACTGATTTCATCTTCATTTAACTGATTTCATCGTTAACTGATTTCATCGTTAACTGATTCCATCGTTAACTGATTTCATCTTTAACTGATTTCATCGTTAACTGATTTCATCTCCATTTAACTGATTTCATCGTTAACTGATTTCATCGTTAACTGATTTCATCTTCATTTAACTGATTTCATCGTTAACTGATTTCATCGTTAACTGATTTCATCTTCATTTAACTGATTTCATCGTTAACTGATTTCATCTTCATTTAACTGATTTCATCGTTAACTGATTTCATCGTTAACTGATTTCATCTCCATTTAACTGATTTCATCGTTAACTGATTTCATCGTTAACTGATTTCATCGTTAACTGATTTCATCGTTAACTGATTTCATCTTTAACTGATTTCATCGTTAACTGATTTCATCTCCATTTAACTGATTTCATCGTTAACTGATTTCATCGTTAACTGATTTCATCGTTAACTGATTTCATCTTCATTTAACTGATTTCATCGTTAACTGATTTCATCGTTAACTGATTTCATCTTCATTTAACTGATTCCATCGTTAACTGATTTCATCGTTAACTGATTTCATCTTTAACTGATTTCATCGTTAACTGATTTCATCTTTAACTGATTTTATCGTTAACTGATTTCATCGTTAACTGATTTCATCGTTAACTGATTTCATCTTCATTGAACTGATTTCATCTTCATTGAACTGATTTCATCGTTAACTGATTTCATCGTTAACTGATTTCATCTTCATTTAACTGATTTCATCTTCATTTAACTGATTTCATCGTTAACTGATTTCATCGTTAACTGATTTCATCTTCATTTAACTGATTCCATCGTTAACTGATTTCATCGTTAACTGATTTCATCTTCATTTAACTGATTTCATCTTCATTTAACTGATTTCATCGTTAACTGATTTCATCTTCATTTAACTGATTTCAGCGTTAACTGATTTCATCGTTAACTGATTTCATCGTTAACTGATTTCATCTTAATTTAACTGATTCCATCGTTAACTGATTTCATCGTTAACTGATTTCATCGTTAACTGATTTCATCTTCATTTAACTGATTTCATCGTTAACTGATTTCATCGTTAACTGATTTCATCTTCATTTAACTGATTTCATCGTTAACTGATTTCATCGTTAACTGATTTCATCTTCATTTAACTGATTCCATCGTTAACTGATTTCATCGTTAACTGATTTCATCGTTAACTGATTTCATCTTTAACTGATTTCATCGTTAACTGATTTCATCTTCATTTAACTGATTTCATCGTTAACTGATTTCATCGTTAAATGATTTCATCGTTAACTGATTTCATCTTCATTTAACTGATTTCATCGTTAACTGATTTCATCGTTAACTGATTTCATCTTCATTTAACTGATTCCATCGTTAACTGATTTCATCGTTAACTGATTTCATCGTTAACTGATTTCATCGTTAACTGATTTCATCTTCATTTAACTGATTTCATCGTTAACTGATTTCATCGTTAACTGATTTCATCTTTAACTGATTTCATCGTTAACTGATTTCATCTTCATTTAACTGATTCCATCGTTAACTGATTTCATCGTTAACTGATTTCATCTTCATTTAACTGATTTCATCGTTAACTGATTTCATCTTCATTTAACTGATTCCATCGTTAACTGATTTCATCGTTAACTGATTCCATCGTTAACTGATTTCATCGTTAACTGATTTCATCGTTAACTGATTTCATCTTCATTTAACTGATTTCATCTTCATTTAACTGATTTCATCGTTAACTGATTCCATCGTTAACTGATTTCATCTTTAACTGATTTCATCTTCATTGAACTGATTTCATCGTTAACTGATTTCATCGTTAACTGATTTCATCGTTAACTGATTTCATCTTCATTTAACTGATTTCATCGTTAACTGATTTCATCGTTAACTGATTTCATCGTTAACTGATTTCATCGTTAACTGATTTCATCTTCATTTAACTGATTCCATCGTTAACTGATTTCATCGTTAACTGATTTCATCTTCATTTAACTGATTTCATCTTCATTTAACTGATTTCATCGTTAACTGATTTCATCGTTAACTGATTCCATCGTTAACTGATTTCATCTTCATTTAACTGATTTCATCGTTAACTGATTTCATCTTCATTTAACTGATTTCATCGTTAACTGATTTCATCTTCATTTAACTGATTTCATCGTTAACTGATTTCATCGTTAACTGATTTCATCGTTAACTGATTTTATCGTTAACTGATTTCATCGTTAACTGATTTCATCTTCATTTAACTGATTTCATCTTCATTTAACTGATTCCATCGTTAACTGATTTCATCGTTAACTGATTTCATTTTTAACTGATTTCATCGTTAACTGATTTCATCTTTAACTGATTTTATCGTTAACTGATTTCATCGTTAACTGATTTCATCTTCATTTAACTGATTTCATCGTTAACTGATTTCATCTTCATTTAACTGATTTCATCGTTAACTGATTTCATCGTTAACTGATTCCATCGTTAACTGATTTCATCTTTAACTGATTTCATCGTTAACTGATTTCATCTTCATTTAACTGATTTCATCGTTAACTGATTTCATCGTTAACTGATTTCATCTTCATTTAACTGATTTCATCGTTAACTGATTTCATCTTCATTTAACTGATTTCATCGTTAACTGATTTCATCGTTAACTGATTTCATCGTTAACTGATTTCATCTTCATTTAACTGATTCCATCGTTAACTGATTTCATCGTTAACTGATTTCATCGTTAACTGATTTCATCTTCATTTAACTGATTCCATCGTTAACTGATTCCATCGTTAACTGATTTCATCGTTAACTGATTTCATCGTTAACTGATTTCATCTTCATTTAACTGATTCCATCGTTAACTGATTTCATCGTTAACTGATTTCATCTTCATTTAACTGATTTCATCGTTAACTGATTTCATCGTTAACTGATTTCATCTTCTTTTAACTGATTTCATCGTTAACTGATTTCATCTTCATTTAATTGATTTCATCGTTAACTGATTTCATCGTTAACTGATTTCATCTTCATTTAACTGATTTCATCGTTAACTGATTTCATCGTTAACTGATTTCATCTTCATTTAACTGATTTCATCGTTAACTGATTTCATCGTTAACTGATTTCATCTTTAACTGATTTCATCGTTAACTGATTTCATCTTCATTTAACTGATTCCATCGTTAACTGATTTCATCGTTAACTGATTTCATCTTCATTTAACTGATTTCATCGTTAACTGATTTCATCTTCATTTAACTGATTCCATCGTTAACTGATTTCATCGTTAACTGATTCCATCGTTAACTGATTTCATCTTTAACTGATTTCATCGTTAACTGATTTCATCTTCATTTAACTGATTTCATCGTTAACTGATTCCATCGTTAACTGATTTCATCTTTAACTGATTTCATCGTTAACTGATTTCATCTTCATTTAACTGATTTCATCGTTAACTGATTTCATCGTTAACTGATTTCATCGTTAACTGATTTCATCTTCATTTAACTGATTTCATCGTTAACTGATTTCATCGTTAACTGATTTCATCTTTAACTGATTTCATCGTTAACTGATTTCATCTTCATTTAACTGATTTCATCGTTATCTGATTTCATCGTTAAATGATTTCATCGTTAACTGATTTCATCTTCATTTAACTGATTTCATCGTTAACTGATTTCATCGTTAACTGATTTCATCTTCATTTAACTGATTCCATCGTTAACTGATTTCATCGTTAACTGATTTCATCTTCATTTAACTGATTTCATCGTTAACTGATTTCATCGTTAACTGATTTCATCTTTAACTGATTTCATCGTTAACTGATTTCATCTTCATTTAACTGATTTCATCGTTAACTGATTTCATCGTTGACTGATTTCATTTTCATTCTTCATTTAACTGATTTCATCGTTAACTGATTTCATCGTTAACTGATTTCATCGTTAACTGATTTCATCGTTAACTGATTTAATCTTCATGTAACTGATTTCATCTGTAACTGATTTCATCTTTAACTGATTTCATCGTTAACTGATTTCATCTTCATTTAACTGATTCCATCGTTAACTGATTTCATCGTTAACTGATTTCATCTTCATTTAACTGATTTCATTTTCATTCTTCATTTAACTGATTTCATCGTTAACTGATTTCATCTTTAACTGATTTCATCTTCATTTAACTGATTTCATCGTTAACTGATTTCATCTTTAACTGATTTCATCGTTAACTGATTTCATCTTCATTTAACTGATTTCATCGTTAACTGATTTCATCGTTAACTGATTTCATCGTTACCTGATTTCATCTTCATTTAACTGATTCCATCGTTAACTGATTTCATCTTCATTTAACTGATTTCATCGTTAACTGATTTCATCGTTAACTGATTCCATCGTTAACTGATTTCATCTTTAACTGATTTCATCGTTAACTGATTTCATCTCCATTTAACTGATTTCATCGTTAACTGATTTCATCGTTAACTGATTTCATCTTCATTTAACTGATTTCATCGTTAACTGATTTCATCGTTAACTGATTTCATCTTCATTTAACTGATTTCATCGTTAACTGATTTCATCTTCATTTAACTGATTTCATCGTTAACTGATTTCATCGTTAACTGATTTCATCTCCATTTAACTGATTTCATCGTTAACTGATTTCATCGTTAACTGATTTCATCGTTAACTGATTTCATCTTTAACTGATTTCATCGTTAACTGATTTCATCTTTAACTGATTTCATCGTTAACTGATTTCATCTCCATTTAACTGATTTCATCGTTAACTGATTTCATCGTCAACTGATTTCATCTTCATTTAACTGATTTCATCGTTAACTGATTTCATCGTTAACTGATTTCATCTTCATTTAACTGATTCCATCGTTAACTGATTTCATCGTTAACTGATTTCATCTTTAACTGATTTCATCGTTAACTGATTTCATCTTTAACTGATTTTATCGTTAACTGATTTCATCGTTAACTGATTTCATCGTTAACTGATTTCATCTTCATTGAACTGATTTCATCGTTAACTGATTTCATCGTTAACTGATTTCATCTTCATTTAACTGATTTCATCTTCATTTAACTGATTTCATCGTTAACTGATTTCATCGTTAACTGATTTCATCTTCATTTAACTGATTCCATCGTTAACTGATTTCATCGTTAACTGATTTCATCTTCATTTAACTGATTTCATCTTCATTTAACTGATTTCATCGTTAACTGATTTCATCGTTAACTGATTCCATCGTTAACTGATTTCATCTTCATTTAACTGATTTCATCGTTAACTGATTTCATCTTCATTTAACTGATTTCATCGTTAACTGATTTCATCGTTAACTGATTTCATCTTCATTTAACTGATTCCATCGTTAACTGATTTCATCGTTAACTGATTTCATCTTTAACTGATTTCATCGTTAACTGATTTCATCTTTAACTGATTTTATCGTTAACTGATTTCATCGTTAACTGATTTCATCGTTAACTGATTTCATCTTCATTGAACTGATTTCATCGTTAACTGATTTCATCGTTAACTGATTTCATCTTCATTTAACTGATTTCATCTTCATTTAACTGATTTCATCGTTAACTGATTTCATCGTTAACTGATTTCATCTTCATTTAACTGATTCCATCGTTAACTGATTTCATCGTTAACTGATTTCATCTTCATTTAACTGATTTCATCTTCATTTAACTGATTTCATCGTTAACTGATTTCATCGTTAACTGATTCCATCGTTAACTGATTTCATCTTCATTTAACTGATTTCATCGTTAACTGATTTCATCTTCATTTAACTGATTTCATCGTTAACTGATTTCATCGTTAACTGATTTCATCTTTAACTGATCTCATCGTTAACTGATTTCATTTTCATTCTTCATTTAACTGATTTCATCGTTAACTGATTTCATCGTTAACTGATTTCATCGTTAACTGATTTCATCTTCATTTAACTGATTTCATCGTTAACTGATTTCATCTTCATTTAACTGATTTCATCGTTAACTGATTTCATCGTTAACTGATTTTATCGTTAACTGATTTCATCGTTAACTGATTTCATCTTCATTTAACTGATTTCATCTTCATTTAACTGATTCCATCGTTAACTGATTTCATCGTTAACTGATTTCATTTTTAACTGATTTCATCGTTAACTGATTTCATCTTTAACTGATTTTATCGTTAACTGATTTCATCGTTAACTGATTTCATCTTCATTTAACTGATTTCATCGTTAACTGATTTCATCGTTAACTGATTCCATCGTTAACTGATTTCATCTTTAACTGATTTCATCGTTAACTGATTTCATCTTCATTTAACTGATTTCATCGTTAACTGATTTCATCGTTAACTGATTTCATCTTCATTTAACTGATTTCATCGTTAACTGATTTCATCTTCATTTAACTGATTTCATCGTTAACTGATTTCATCGTTAACTGATTTCATCTTCATTTAACTGATTCCATCGTTAACTGATTTCATCGTTAACTGATTTCATCGTTAACTGATTTCATCTTCATTTAACTGATTCCATCGTTAACTGATTCCATCGTTAACTGATTTCATCGTTAACTGATTTCATCTTCATTTAACTGATTCCATCGTTAACTGATTTCATCGTTAACTGATTTCATCTTCATTTAACTGATTTCATCGTTAACTGATTTCATCGTTAACTGATTTCATCTTCTTTTAACTGATTTCATCGTTAACTGATTTCATCTTCATTTAATTGATTTCATCGTTAACTGATTTCATCGTTAACTGATTTCATCTTCATTTAACTGATTTCATCGTTAACTGATTTCATCGTTAACTGATTTCATCTTCATTTAACTGATTTCATCGTTAACTGATTTCATCTTCATTTAACTGATTTCATCGTTAACTGATTTCATCGTTAACTGATTTCATCTTCATTTAACTGATTCCATCGTTAACTGATTTCATCGTTAACTGATTTCATCGTTAACTGATTTCATCTTTAACTGATTTCATCGTTAACTGATTTCATCTTCATTTAACTGATTTCATCGTTAACTGATTTCATCTTCATTTAACTGATTTCATTTTCATTCTTCATTTAACTGATTTCATCGTTAACTGATTTCATCTTCATTTAACTGATTTCATCGTTAACTGATTTCATCGTTAACTGATTTCATCTTCATTTAACTGATTCCATCGTTAACTGATTTCATCGTTAACTGATTTCATCTTCATTTAACTGATTCCATCGTTAACTGATTTCATCGTTAACTGATTTCATCTTCATTTAACTGATTTCATCGTTAACTGATTTCATCGTTAACTGATTTCATCTTCATTTAACTGATTTCATCGTTAACTGATTTCATCGTTAACTGATTTCATCTTTAACTGATTTCATCGTTAACTGATTTCATCTTCATTTAACTGATTTCATCGTTAACTGATTTCATCGTTAACTGATTTCATCGTTAACTGATTTCATCTTCATTTAAATGATTTCATCGTTGACTGATTTCATCGTTAACTGATTTCATCTTTAACTGATTTCATCGTTAACTGATTTCATCTTCATATAACTGATTTCATCGTTAACTGATTTCATCGTTAACTGATTTCATCTTTAACTGATTTCATCGTTAACTGATTTCATCTTCATTTAACTGATTTCATCGTTAACTGATTTCATCTTCATTTAACTGATTTCATCGTTAACTGATTTCATCGTTAACTGATTTCATCGTTAACTGATTTCATCTTCATTTAACTGATTCCATCGTTAACTGATTTCATCGTTAACTGATTTCATCGTTAACTGATTTCATCTTCATTTAACTGATTTCATCGTTAACTGATTTCATCGTTAACTGATTTCATCGTTAACTGATTTCATCTTCATTTAACTGATTTCATCGTTAACTGATTTCATCGTTAACTGATTTCATCTTCATTTAACTGATTTCATCGTTAACTGATTTCATCGTTAACTGATTCCATCGTTAACTGATTTCATCGTTAACTGATTTCATCGTTAACTGATTTCATCTTCATTTAACTGATTTCATTTTCATTCTTCATTTAACTGATTTCATCGTTAACTGATTTCATCTTCATTTAACTGATTTCATCGTTAACTGATTTCATCGTTAACTGATTTCATCGTTAACTGATTTCATCTTCATTTAAATGATTTCATCGTTAACTGATTTCATCGTTAACTGATTTCATCTTTAACTGATTTCATCGTTAACTGATTTCATCTTCATTTAACTGATTTCATCGTTAACTGATTTCATCTTCATTTAACTGATTTCATCGTTAACTGATTTCATCGTTAACTGATTTCATCTTTAACTGATTTCATCGTTAACTGATTTCATCTTCATTTAACTGATTTCATCGTTAACTGATTTCATCTTCATTTAACTGATTTCATCGTTAACTGATTTCATCGTTAACTGATTTCATCTTCATTTAACTGATTCCATCGTTAACTGATTTCATCGTTAACTGATTTCATCGTTAACTGATTTCATCTTCATTTAACTGATTTCATCGTCAACTGATTTCATCGTTAACTGATTTCATCTTTAACTGATTTCATCGTTAACTGATTTCATCTTCATTTAACTGATTTCATCGTTAACTGATTTCATCGTTAACTGATTTCATCGTTAACTGATTTCATCTTCATTTAACTGATTTCATCGTTAACTGATTTCATCTTCATTTAACTGATTTCATCTTCATTTAACTGATTTCATCGTTAACTGATTTCATCGTTAACTGATTTCATCGTTAACTGATTTCATCTTCATTTAACTGATTTCATTTTCATTCTTCATTTAACTGATTTCATCGTTAACTGATTTCATCTTCATTTAATTGATTTCATCGTTAACTGATTTCATCGTTAACTGATTTCATCGTTAACTGATTTCATCTTCATTTAACTGATTTCATCGTTAACTGATTTCATCGTTAACTGATTTCATCTTCATTTAACTGATTTCATTTTCATTCTTCATTTAACTGATTTCATCGTTAACTGATTTCATCTTCATTTAACTGATTTCATCGTTAACTGATTTCATCGTTAACTGATTTCATCTTTAACTGATTTCATCGTTAACTGATTTCATCTTCATTTAACTGATTTCATCGTTAACTGATTTCATCTTCATTTAATTGATTTCATCGTTAACTGATTTCATCGTTAACTGATTTCATCGTTAACTGATTTCATCTTCATTTAACTGATTTCATCGTTAACTGATTCCATCGTTAACTGATTTCATCTTCATTTAACTGATTTCATCGTTAACTGATTTCATCGTTAACTGATTTCATCTTCATTTAACTGATTTCATCGTTAACTGATTTCATCGTTAACTGATTTCATCTTTAACTGATTTCATCGTTAACTGATTTCATCGTTAACTGATTTCATCTTCATTTAACTGATTTCATCGTTAACTGATTTCATCGTTAACTGATTTCATCTTCATTTAACTGATTTCATCGTTAACTGATTTCATCGTTAACTGATTCCATCGTTAACTGATTTCATCTTTAACTGATTTCATCGTTAACTGATTTCATCTTCATTTAACTGATTTCATCGTTAAGTGATTTCATCGTTAACTGATTTCATCTTCATTTAACTGATTTCATTTTCGTTCTTCATTTAACTGATTTCATCGTTAACTGATTTCATCTTCATTTAACTGATTTCATCGTTAACTGATTTCATCTTCATTTAACTGATTTCATCGTTAACTGATTTCATCTTCATTTAACTGATTTCATCGTTAACTGATTTCATCGTTAACTGATTTCATCTTCATTTAACTGATTTCATCGTTAACTGATTTCATCGTTAACTGATTTCATCTTCATTTAACTGATTTCATCGTTAACTGATTTCATCGTTAACTGATTTCATCGTTAACTGATTTCATCTTCATTTAACTGATTCCATCGTTAACTGATTTCATCGTTAACTGATTTCATCTTCATTTAACTGATTTCATCGTTAACTGATTCCATCGTTAACTGATTTCATCGTTAACTGATTTCATCGTTAACTGATTTCATCTTCATTTAACTGATTTCATCGTTAACTGATTTCATCTTCATTTAACTGATTTCATCGTTAACTGATTTCATCGTTAACTGATTTCATCTTCATTTAACTGATTTCATTTTCATTCTTCATTTAACTGATTTCATCGTTAACTGATTTCATCTTCATTTAACTGATTTCATCGTTAACTGATTTCATCGTTAACTGATTTCATCTTTAACTGATTTCATCGTTAACTGATTTCATCTTCATTTAACTGATTTCATCGTTAACTGATTTCATCTTCATTTAATTGATTTCATCGTTAACTGATTTCATCGTTAACTGATTTCATCGTTAACTGATTTCATCTTCATTTAACTGATTTCATCGTTAACTGATTTCATCGTTAACTGATTCCATCGTTAACTGATTTCATCGTTAACTGATTTCATCTTCATTTAACTGATTTCATCGTTAACTGATTTCATCGTTAACTGATTTCTTCGTTAACTGATTTCATCTTCATTTAACTGATTTCATCGTTAACTGATTTCATCGTTAACTGATTTCATCGTTAACTGATTTCATCTTCATTTAACTGATTTCATCGTTAACTGATTTCATCGTTAACTGATTTCATCTTCATTTAACTGATTTCATCGTTAACTGATTTCATCGTTAACTGATTCCATCGTTAACTGATTTCATCTTTAACTGATTTCATCTTCATTTAACTGATTTCATCTTCATTTAACTGATTTCATCGTTAACTGATTTCATCGTTAACTGATTTCATCTTCATTTAACTGATTTCATTGTTAACTGATTTCATCGTTAACTGATTTCATCTTCATTTAACTGATTTCATTTTCATTCTTCATTTAACTGATTTCATCGTTAACTGATTTCATCTTCATTTAACTGATTTCATCGTTAACTGATTTCATCGTTAACTGATTTCATCTTCATTTAACTGATTTCATCGTTAACTGATTTCATCTTCATTTAATTGATTTCATCGTTAACTGATTTCATCGTTAACTGATTTCATCGTTAACTGATTTCATCTTCATTTAACTGATTTCATCGTTAACTGATTTCATCGTTAACTGATTTCATCGTTAACTGATTTCATCGTTAACTGATTTCATCTTCATTTAACTGATTTCATCGTTAACTGATTTCATCTTCATTTAACTGATTTCATCGTTAACTGATTTCATCGTTAACTGATTTCATCGTTAACTGATTTCATCTTCATTTAACTGATTCCATCGTTAACTGATTTCATCGTTAACTGATTTCATCGTTAACTGATTTCATCTTCATTTAACTGATTTCATCGTTAACTGATTTCATCGTTAACTGATTTCATCTTTAACTGATTTCATCGTTAACTGATTTCATCTTCATTTAACTGATTTCATCGTTAACTGATTTCATCTTTAACTGATTTCATCGTTAACTCATTTCATCGTTAACTGATTTCATCTTCATTTAACTGATTTCATCGTTAACTGATTTCATCGTTAACTGATTTCATCGTTAACTGATTTCATCTTCATTTAACTGATTTCATCGTTAACTGATTTCATCTTTAACTGATTTCATCGTTAACTGATTTCATCGTTAACTGATTTCATCGTTAACTGATTTCATCTTCATTTAACTGATTTCATCGTTAACTGATTTCATCTTCATTTAACTGATTTCATCGTTAACTGATTTCATCGTTAACTGATTTCATCGTTAACTGATTTCATCTTCATTTAACTGATTCCATCGTTAACTGATTTCATCGTTAACTGATTTCATCTTCATTTAACTGATTTCATCGTTAACTGATTTCATCGTTAACTGATTTCATCTTTAACTGATTTCATCGTTAACTGATTTCATCTTCATTTAACTGATTTCATCGTTAACTGATTTCATCGTTAACTGATTTCATCGTTAACTGATTTCATCTTCATTTAACTGATTTCATCGTTAACTGATTTCATCGTTAACTGATTCCATCGTTAACTGATTTCATCGTTAACTGATTTCATCTTCATTTAACTGATTTCATCGTTAACTGATTTCATCTTCATTTAACTGATTTCATCGTTAACTGATTTCATCGTTAACTGATTTCATCGTTAACTGATTTCATCTTCATTTAACTGATTTCATTTTCATTCTTCATTTAACTGATTTCATCGTTAACTGATTTCATCTTCATTTAACTGATTTCATCGTTAACTGATTTCATCGTTAACTGATTTCATCTTTAACTGATTTCATCGTTAACTGATTTCATCTTCATTTAACTGATTTCATCGTTAACTGATTTCATCTTCATTTAATTGATTTCATCGTTAACTGATTTCATCGTTAACTGATTTCATCGTTAACTGATTTCATCTTCATTTAACTGATTTCATCGTTAACTGATTCCATCGTTAACTGATTTCATCTTCATTTAACTGATTTCATCGTTAACTGATTTCATCGTTAACTGATTTCATCTTCATTTAACTGATTTCATCGTTAACTGATTTCATCGTTAACTGATTTCATCTTTAACTGATTTCATCGTTAACTGATTTCATCGTTAACTGATTTCATCTTCATTTAACTGATTTCATCGTTAACTGATTTCATCGTTAACTGATTTCATCTTCATTTAACTGATTTCATCGTTAACTGATTTCATCGTTAACTGATTCCATCGTTAACTGATTTCATCTTTAACTGATTTCATCGTTAACTGATTTCATCTTCATTTAACTGATTTCATCGTTAAGTGATTCATCGTTAACTGATTTCATCTTCATTTAACTGATTTCATTTTCGTTCTTCATTTAACTGATTTCATCGTTAACTGATTTCATCTTCATTTAACTGATTTCATCGTTAACTGATTTCATCGTTAACTGATTTCATCTTCATTTAACTGATTTCATCGTTAACTGATTTCATCTTCATTTAACTGATTTCATCGTTAACTGATTTCATCGTTAACTGATTTCATCTTCATTTAACTGATTTCATCGTTAACTGATTTCATCTTCATTTAATTGATTTCATCGTTAACTGATTTCATCGTTAACTGATTTCATCTTCATTTAACTGATTTCATCGTTAACTGATTTCATCGTTAACTGATTTCATCTTCATTTAACTGATTTCATCGTTAACTGATTTCATCGTTAACTGATTTCATCTTCATTTAACTGATTCCATCGTTAACTGATTTCATCGTTAACTGATTTCATCTTCATTTAACTGATTTCATCGTTAACTGATTCCATCGTTAACTGATTTCATCGTTAACTGATTTCATCGTTAACTGATTTCATCTTCATTTAACTGATTTCATCGTTAACTGATTTCATCTTCATTTAACTGATTTCATCGTTAACTGATTTCATCGTTAACTGATTTCATCTTCATTTAACTGATTTCATTTTCATTCTTCATTTAACTGATTTCATCGTTAACTGATTTCATCTTCATTTAACTGATTTCATCGTTAACTGATTTCATCGTTAACTGATTTCATCTTTAACTGATTTCATCGTTAACTGATTTCATCTTCATTTAACTGATTTCATCGTTAACTGATTTCATCTTCATTTAATTGATTTCATCGTTAACTGATTTCATCGTTAACTGATTTCATCGTTAACTGATTTCATCTTCATTTAACTGATTTCATCGTTAACTGATTTCATCGTTAACTGATTCCATCGTTAACTGATTTCATCGTTAACTGATTTCATCTTCATTTAACTGATTTCATCGTTAACTGATTTCATCGTTAACTGATTTCATCGTTAACTGATTTCATCTTCATTTAACTGATTTCATCGTTAACTGATTTCATCGTTAACTGATTTCATCGTTAACTGATTTCATCGTTAACTGATTTCATCTTCATTTAACTGATTTCATCGTTAACTGATTTCATCGTTAACTGATTTCATCTTCATTTAACTGATTTCATCGTTAACTGATTTCATCGTTAACTGATTCCATCGTTAACTGATTTCATCTTTAACTGATTTCATCGTTAACTGATTTCATCTTCATTTAACTGATTTCATCGTTAACTGATTTCATCGTTAACTGATTTCATCGTTAACTGATTTCATCTTCATTTAACTGATTTCATTGTTAACTGATTTCATCGTTAACTGATTTCATCTTCATTTAACTGATTTCATCGTTAACTGATTTCATCGTTAACTGATTTCATCGTTAACTGATTTCATCTTCATTTAACTGATTTCATCGTTAACTGATTTCATCTTCATTTAACTGATTTCATTTTCATTCTTCATTTAACTGATTTCATCGTTAACTGATTTCATCTTCATTTAACTGATTTCATCGTTAACTGATTTCATCGTTAACTGATTTCATCTTCATTTAACTGATTTCATCGTTAACTGATTTCATCTTCATTTAATTGATTTCATCGTTAACTGATTTCATCGTTAACTGATTTCATCGTTAACTGATTTCATCTTCATTTAACTGATTTCATCGTTAACTGATTTCATCGTTAACTGATTTCATCGTTAACTGATTTCATCTTCATTTAACTGATTTCATCGTTAACTGATTTCATCGTTAACTGATTTCATCTTCATTTAACTGATTTCATCGTTAACTGATTTCATCTTCATTTAACTGATTTCATCGTTAACTGATTTCATCGTTAACTGATTTCATCGTTAACTGATTTCATCTTCATTTAACTGATTCCATCGTTAACTGATTTCATCGTTAACTGATTTCATCGTTAACTGATTTCATCTTCATTTAACTGATTTCATCGTTAACTGATTTCATCGTTAACTGATTTCATCTTTAACTGATTTCATCGTTAACTGATTTCATCTTCATTTAACTGATTTCATCGTTAACTGATTTCATCTTTAACTGATTTCATCGTTAACTCATTTCATCGTTAACTGATTTCATCGTTAACTGATTTCATCTTCATTTAACTGATTTCATCGTTAACTGATTTCATCGTTAACTGATTTCATCGTTAACTGATTTCATCGTTAACTGATTTCATCTTCATTTAACTGATTTCATCGTTAACTGATTTCATCGTTAACTGATTTCATCTTCATTTAACTGATTTCATCGTTAACTGATTTCATCGTTAACTGATTCCATCGTTAACTGATTTCATCTTTAACTGATTTCATCGTTAACTGATTTCATCTTCATTTAACTGATTTCATCGTTAAGTGATTTCATCGTTAACTGATTTCATCGTTAACTGATTTCATCTTCATTTAACTGATTTCATCGTTAACTGATTTCATAGTTAACTGATTTCATCGTTAACTGATTTCATCTTCATTTAACTGATTTCATCGTTCACTGATTTCATCGTTAACTGATTTCATCTTCATTTAACTGATTTCATCGTTAACTGATTTCATCGTTAACTGATTTCATCTTCATTTAACTGATTTCATCGTTAACTGATTTCATCTTCATTTAACTGATTTCATCGTTAACTGATTTCGTCTTCATTTAACTGATTTCATCGTTAACTGATTTCGTCTTCATTTAACTGATTTCATCGTTAACTGATTTCATCTTTAACTGATTTCATCGTTAACTGATTTCATCGTTAACTGATTTCATCGTTAACTGATTTCATCTTCATTTAACTGATTTCATCGTTAACTGATTTCATCGTTAACTGATTCCATCGTTAACTGATTTCATCTTTAACTGATTTCATCGTTAACTGATTTCATCTTCATTTAACTGATTTCATCGTTAACTGATTTCATCTTCATTTAATTGATTTCATCGTTAACTGATTTCATCCTTAACTGATTTCATCTTCATTTAACTGATTTCATCGTTAACTGATTTCATCTTCATTTAACTGATTTCATCGTTAACTGATTTCATCTTCATTTAATTGATTTCATCGTTAACTGATTTCATCGTTAACTGATTTCATCGTTAACTGATTTCATCTTCATTTAACTGATTTCATCGTTAACTGATTTCATCGTTAACTGATTTCATCTTCATTTAACTGATTTCATCGTTAACTGATTTCATCGTTAACTGATTTCATCGTTAACTGATTTCATCTTCATTTAAATGATTTCATCGTTAACTGATTTCATCGTTAACTGATTTCATCTTTAACTGATTTCATCGTTAACTGATTTCATCTTCATTTAACTGATTTCATCGTTAACTGATTTCATCGTTAACTGATTTCATCTTTAACTGATTTCATCGTTAACTGATTTCATCTTCATTTAACTGATTTCATCGTTAACTGATTTCATCGTTAACTGATTTCATCTTTAACTGATTTCATCGTTAACTGATTTCATCTTCATTTAACTGATTTCATCGTTAACTGATTTCATCGTTAACTGATTTCATCTTCATTTAACTGATTTCATCGTTAACTGATTTCATCGTTAACTGATTCCATCGTTAACTGATTTCATCGTTAACTGATTTCATCGTTAACTGATTTCATCTTCATTTAACTGACTTCATCGTTAACTGATTTCATCTTCATTTAACTGATTTCATCGTTAACTGATTTCATCGTTAACTGATTTCATCTTCATTTAACTGATTTCATTTTCATTCTTCATTTAACTGATTTCATCGTTAACTGATTTCATCTTCATTTAATTGATTTCATCGTTAACTGATTTCATCGTTAACTGATTTCATCGTTAACTGATTTCATCTTCATTTAACTGATTTCATCGTTAACTGATTTCATCGTTAACTGATTTCATCTTCATTTAACTGATTTCATCGTTAACTGATTTCATCGTTAACTGATTTCATCGTTAACTGATTTCATCTTCATTTAACTGATTTCATCGTTAACTGATTTCATCGTTAACTGATTTCATCTTTAACTGATTTCATCGTTAATTGATTTCATCTTCATTTAACTGATTTCATCGTTAACTGATTTCATCGTTAACTGATTTCATCTTTAACTGATTTCATCGTTAACTGATTTCATCTTCATTTAACTGATTTCATCGTTAACTGATTTCATCTTCATTTAACTGATTTCATCGTTAACTGATTTCATCGTTAACTGATTTCATCGTTAACTGATTTCATCTTCATTTAACTGATTCCATCGTTAACTGATTTCATTGTTAACTGATTTCATCGTTAACTGATTTCATCTTCATTTAACTGATTTCATCGTTAACTGATTTCATCGTTAACTGATTTCATCGTTAACTGATTTCATCGTTAACTGATTTCATCTTCATTTAACTGATATCATCGTTAACTGATTTCATCGTTAACTGATTTCATCGTTAACTGATTTCATCTTCATTTAACTGATTTCATCGTTAACTGATTTCATCGTTAACTGATTCCATCGTTAACTGATTTCATCGTTAACTGATTTCATCTTCATTTAACTGATTTCATCGTTAACTGATTTCATCTTCATTTAACTGATTTCATCGTTAACTGATTTCATCGTTAACTGATTTCATCGTTAACTGATTTCATCTTCATTTAACTGATTTCATTTTCATTCTTCATTTAACTGATTTCATCGTTAACTGATTTCATCTTCATTTAACTGATTTCATCGTTAACTGATTTCATCGTTAACTGATTTCATCGTTAACTGATTTCATCGTTAACTGATTTCATCTTCATTTAACTGATTTCATCGTTAACTGATTTCATCTTCATTTAATTGATTTCATCGTTAACTGATTTCATCGTTAACTGATTTCATCGTTAACTGATTTCATCTTCATTTAACTGATTTCATCGTTAACTGATTCCATCGTTAACTGATTTCATCTTCATTTAACTGATTTCATCGTTAACTGATTTCATCGTTAACTGATTTCATCTTCATTTAACTGATTTCATCGTTAACTGATTTCATCGTTAACTGATTTCATCGTTAACTGATTTCATCGTTAACTGATTTCATCTTCATTTAACTGATTTCATTTTCATTCTTCATTTAACTGATTTCATCGTTAACTGATTTCATCTTCATTTAACTGATTTCATCGTTAACTGATTTCATCTTCATTTAACTGATTTCATCGTTAACTGATTTCATCTTCATTTAATTGATTTCATCGTTAACTGATTTCATCGTTAACTGATTTCATCGTTAACTGATTTCATCTTCATTTAACTGATTTCATCGTTAACTGATTTCATCGTTAACTGATTCCATCGTTAACTGATTTCATCGTTAACTGATTTCATCTTCATTTAACTGATTTCATCGTTAACTGATTTCATCGTTAACTGATTTCATCTTCATTTAACTGATTTCATCGTTAACTGATTTCATCTTTAACTGATTTCATCGTTAACTCATTTCATCGTTAACTGATTTCATCGTTAACTGATTTCATCTTCATTTAACTGATTTCATCGTTAACTGATTTCATCGTTAACTGATTTCATCTTCATTTAACTGATTTCATCGTTAACTGATTTCATCGTTAACTGATTTCATCTTCATTTAACTGATTTCATCGTTAACTGATTTCATCGTTAACTGATTCCATCGTTAACTGATTTCATCTTTAACTGATTTCATCGTTAACTGATTTCATCTTCATTTAACTGATTTCATCGTTAAGTGATTTCATCGTTAACTGATTTCATCGTTAACTGATTTCATCGTTAACTGATTTCATCTTCATTTAACTGATTTCATCGTTAACTGATTTCATCGTTAACTGATTTCATCGTTAACTGATTTCATCTTCATTTAACTGATTTCATCGTTCACTGATTTCATCGTTAACTGATTTCATCTTCATTTAACTGATTTCATCGTTAACTGATTTCATCGTTAACTGATTTCATCTTCATTTAACTGATTTCATCGTTAACTGATTTCATCTTCATTTAACTGATTTCATCGTTAACTGATTTCGTCTTCATTTAACTGATTTCATCGTTAACTGATTTCGTCTTCATTTAACTGATTTCATCGTTAACTGATTTCATCTTTAACTGATTTCATCGTTAACTGATTTCATCGTTAACTGATTTCATCTTCATTTAACTGATTTCATCGTTAACTGATTTCATCGTTAACTGATTCCATCGTTAACTGATTTCATCTTTAACTGATTTCATCGTTAACTGATTTCATCTTCATTTAACTGATTTCATCGTTAACTGATTTCATCTTCATTTAATTGATTTCATCGTTAACTGATTTCATCCTTAACTGATTTCATCTTCATTTAACTGATTTCATCGTTAACTGATTTCATCGTTAACTGATTTCATCTTCATTTAACTGATTTCATCGTTAACTGATTTCATCTTCATTTAATTGATTTCATCTTTAACTGATTTCATCGTTAACTGATTTCATCTTCATTTAACTGATTTCATCGTTAACTGATTTCATCGTTAACTGATTTCATCTTTAACTGATTTCATCGTTAACTGATTTCATCTTCATTTAACTGATTTCATCGTTAACTGATTTCATCGTTAACTGATTTCATCTTCATTTAACTGATTTCATCGTTAACTGATTTCATCGTTAACTGATTCCATCGTTAACTGATTTCATCGTTAACTGATTTCATCGTTAACTGATTTCATCTTCATTTAACTGACTTCATCGTTAACTGATTTCATCTTCATTTAACTGATTTCATCGTTAACTGATTTCATCGTTAACTGATTTCATCTTCATTTAACTGATTTCATTTTCATTCTTCATTTAACTGATTTCATCGTTAACTGATTTCATCTTCATTTAATTGATTTCATCGTTAACTGATTTCATCGTTAACTGATTTCATCGTTAACTGATTTCATCTTCATTTAACTGATTTCATCGTTAACTGATTTCATCGTTAACTGATTTCATCTTCATTTAACTGATTTCATCGTTAACTGATTTCATCGTTAACTGATTTCATCGTTAACTGATTTCATCTTCATTTAACTGATTTCATCGTTAACTGATTTCATCGTTAACTGATTTCATCTTTAACTGATTTCATCGTTAATTGATTTCATCTTCATTTAACTGATTTCATCGTTAACTGATTTCATCGTTAACTGATTTCATCTTTAACTGATTTCATCGTTAACTGATTTCATCTTCATTTAACTGATTTCATCGTTAACTGATTTCATCTTCATTTAACTGATTTCATCGTTAACTGATTTCATCGTTAACTGATTTCATCGTTAACTGATTTCATCTTCATTTAACTGATTCCATCGTTAACTGATTTCATTGTTAACTGATTTCATCGTTAACTGATTTCATCTTCATTTAACTGATTTCATCGTTAACTGATTTCATCGTTAACTGATTTCATCTTTAACTGATTTCATCGTTAACTGATTTCATCTTCATTTAACTGATATCATCGTTAACTGATTTCATCGTTAACTGATTTCATCGTTAACTGATTTCATCTTCATTTAACTGATTTCATCGTTAACTGATTTCATCGTTAACTGATTCCATCGTTAACTGATTTCATCGTTAACTGATTTCATCTTCATTTAACTGATTTCATCGTTAACTGATTTCATCTTCATTTAACTGATTTCATCGTTAACTGATTTCATCTTCATTTAACTGATTTCATTTTCATTCTTCATTTAACTGATTTCATCGTTAACTGATTTCATCTTCATTTAACTGATTTCATCGTTAACTGATTTCATCGTTAACTGATTTCATCGTTAACTGATTTCATCGTTAACTGATTTCATCTTCATTTAACTGATTTCATCGTTAACTGATTTCATCTTCATTTAATTGATTTCATCGTTAACTGATTTCATCGTTAACTGATTTCATCGTTAACTGATTTCATCTTCATTTAACTGATTTCATCGTTAACTGATTCCATCGTTAACTGATTTCATCTTCATTTAACTGATTTCATCGTTAACTGATTTCATCGTTAACTGATTTCATCTTCATTTAACTGATTTCATCGTTAACTGATTTCATCGTTAACTGATTTCATCGTTAACTGATTTCATCGTTAACTGATTTCATCTTCATTTAACTGATTTCATTTTCATTCTTCATTTAACTGATTTCATCGTTAACTGATTTCATCTTCATTTAACTGATTTCATCGTTAACTGATTTCATCTTCATTTAACTGATTTCATCGTTAACTGATTTCATCTTCATTTAATTGATTTCATCGTTAACTGATTTCATCGTTAACTGATTTCATCGTTAACTGATTTCATCTTCATTTAACTGATTTCATCGTTAACTGATTTCATCGTTAACTGATTCCATCGTTAACTGATTTCATCGTTAACTGATTTCATCTTCATTTAACTGATTTCATCGTTAACTGATTTCATCGTTAACTGATTTCATCTTCATTTAACTGATTTCATCGTTAACTGATTTCATCTTTAACTGATTTCATCGTTAACTCATTTCATCGTTAACTGATTTCATCGTTAACTGATTTCATCTTCATTTAACTGATTTCATCGTTAACTGATTTCATCGTTAACTGATTTCATCTTCATTTAACTGATTTCATCGTTAACTGATTTCATCGTTAACTGATTTCATCTTCATTTAACTGATTTCATCGTTAACTGATTTCATCGTTAACTGATTCCATCGTTAACTGATTTCATCTTTAACTGATTTCATCGTTAACTGATTTCATCTTCATTTAACTGATTTCATCGTTAAGTGATTTCATCGTTAACTGATTTCATCGTTAACTGATTTCATCGTTAACTGATTTCATCTTCATTTAACTGATTTCATCGTTAACTGATTTCATCGTTAACTGATTTCATCGTTAACTGATTTCATCTTCATTTAACTGATTTCATCGTTCACTGATTTCATCGTTCACTGATTTCATCTTCATTTAACTGATTTCATCGTTAACTGATTTCATCGTTAACTGATTTCATCTTCATTTAACTGATTTCATCGTTAACTGATTTCATCTTCATTTAACTGATTTCATCGTTAACTGATTTCGTCTTCATTTAACTGATTTCATCGTTAACTGATTTCGTCTTCATTTAACTGATTTCATCGTTAACTGATTTCATCGTTAACTGATTTCATCGTTAACTGATTTCATCGTTAACTGATTTCATCTTCATTTAACTGATTTCATCGTTAACTGATTTCATCGTTAACTGATTCCATCGTTAACTGATTTCATCTTTAACTGATTTCATCGTTAACTGATTTCATCTTCATTTAACTGATTTCATCGTTAACTGATTTCATCTTCATTTAATTGATTTCATCGTTAACTGATTTCATCCTTAACTGATTTCATCTTCATTTAACTGATTTCATCGTTAACTGATTTCATCGTTAACTGATTTCATCTTCATTTAACTGATTTCATCGTTAACTGATTTCATCTTCATTTAATTGATTTCATCGTTAACTGATTTCATCGTTAACTGATTTCATCGTTAACTGATTTCATCTTCATTTAACTGATTTCATCGTTAACTGATTTCATCGTTAACTGATTTCATCTTCATTTAACTGATTTCATCGTTAACTGATTTCATCGTTAACTGATTTCATCTTCATTTAACTGATTTCATCGTTAACTGATTTCATCGTTAACTGATTTCATCGTTAACTGATTTCATCTTCATTTAAATGATTTCATCGTTAACTGATTTCATCGTTAACTGATTTCATCTTTAACTGATTTCATCGTTAACTGATTTCATCTTCATTTAACTGATTTCATCGTTAACTGATTTCATCGTTAACTGATTTCATCTTTAACTGATTTCATCGTTAACTGATTTCATCTTCATTTAACTGATTTCATCGTTAACTGATTTCATCGTTAACTGATTTCATCTTTAACTGATTTCATCGTTAACTGATTTCATCTTCATTTAACTGATTTCATCGTTAACTGATTTCATCGTTAACTGATTTCATCGTTAACTGATTTCATCTTCATTTAACTGATTTCATCGTTAACTGATTTCATCGTTAACTGATTCCATCGTTAACTGATTTCATCGTTAACTGATTTCATCGTTAACTGATTTCATCTTCATTTAACTGACTTCATCGTTAACTGATTTCATCTTCATTTAACTGATTTCATCGTTAACTGATTTCATCGTTAACTGATTTCATCTTCATTTAACTGATTTCATTTTCATTCTTCATTTAACTGATTTCATCGTTAACTGATTTCATCTTCATTTAATTGATTTCATCGTTAACTGATTTCATCGTTAACTGATTTCATCGTTAACTGATTTCATCTTCATTTAACTGATTTCATCGTTAACTGATTTCATCTTCATTTAACTGATTTCATCGTTAACTGATTTCATCGTTAACTGATTTCATCTTCATTTAACTGATTTCATCGTTAACTGATTTCATCGTTAACTGATTCCATCGTTAACTGATTTCATCGTTAACTGATTTCATCTTCATTTAACTGATTTCATCGTTAACTGATTTCATCTTCATTTAACTGATTTCATCGTTAACTGATTTCATCGTTAACTGATTTCATCTTCATTTAACTGATTTCATCGTTAACTGATTTCATCGTTAACTGATTTCATCTTCATTTAACTGATTTCATCGTTAACTGATTTCATCTTCATTTAACTGATTTCATCGTTAACTGATTTCATCGTTAACTGATTTCATCGTTAACTGATTTCATCTTCATTTAACTGATTTCATCGTTCACTGATTTCATCGTTAACTGATTTCATCTTCATTTAACTGATTTCATCGTTAACTGATTTCATCTTCATTTAACTGATTTCATCGTTAACTGATTTCATCTTCATTTAACTGATTTCATCGTTAACTGATTTCGTCTTCATTTAACTGATTTCATCGTTAACTGATTTCGTCTTCATTTAACTGATTTCATCGTTAACTGATTTCATCTTTAACTGATTTCATCGTTAACTGATTTCATCGTTAACTGATTTCATCTTCATTTAACTGATTTCATCGTTAACTGATTTCATCGTTAACTGATTCCATCGTTAACTGATTTCATCTTTAACTGATTTCATCGTTAACTGATTTCATCTTCATTTAACTGATTTCATCGTTAACTGATTTCATCTTCATTTAATTGATTTCATCGTTAACTGATTTCATCCTTAACTGATTTCATCTTCATTTAACTGATTTCATCGTTAACTGATTTCATCGTTAACTGATTTCATCTTCATTTAACTGATTTCATCGTTAACTGATTTCATCTTCATTTAATTGATTTCATCGTTAACTGATTTCATCGTTAACTGATTTCATCGTTAACTGATTTCATCTTCATTTAACTGATTTCATCGTTAACTGATTTCATCGTTAACTGATTTCATCTTCATTTAACTGATTTCATCGTTAACTGATTTCATCGTTAACTGATTTCATCTTCATTTAACTGATTTCATCGTTAACTGATTTCATCGTTAACTGATTTCATCGTTAACTGATTTCATCTTCATTTAAATGATTTCATCGTTAACTGATTTCATCGTTAACTGATTTCATCTTTAACTGATTTCATCGTTAACTGATTTCATCTTCATTTAACTGATTTCATCGTTAACTGATTTCATCGTTAACTGATTTCATCTTTAACTGATTTCATCGTTAACTGATTTCATCTTCATTTAACTGATTTCATCGTTAACTGATTTCATCGTTAACTGATTTCATCGTTAACTGATTTCATCGTTAACTGATTTCATCTTCATTTAACTGATTTCATCGTTAACTGATTTCATCGTTAACTGATTTCATCGTTAACTGATTTCATCTTCATTTAACTGATTTCATCGTTAACTGATTTCATCGTTAACTGATTCCATCGTTAACTGATTTCATCGTTAACTGATTTCATCGTTAACTGATTTCATCTTCATTTAACTGACTTCATCGTTAACTGATTTCATCTTCATTTAACTGATTTCATCGTTAACTGATTTCATCGTTAACTGATTTCATCTTCATTTAACTGATTTCATTTTCATTCTTCATTTAACTGATTTCATCGTTAACTGATTTCATCTTCATTTAATTGATTTCATCGTTAACTGATTTCATCGTTAACTGATTTCATCGTTAACTGATTTCATCTTCATTTAACTGATTTCATCGTTAACTGATTTCATCTTCATTTAACTGATTTCATCGTTAACTGATTTCATCGTTAACTGATTTCATCTTCATTTAACTGATTTCATCGTTAACTGATTTCATCGTTAACTGATTCCATCGTTAACTGATTTCATCGTTAACTGATTTCATCTTCATTTAACTGATTTCATCGTTAACTGATTTCATCTTCATTTAACTGATTTCATCGTTAACTGATTTCATCGTTAACTGATTTCATCTTCATTTAACTGATTTCATCGTTAACTGATTTCATCGTTAACTGATTTCATCTTCATTTAACTGATTTCATCGTTAACTGATTTCATCGTTAACTGATTCCATCGTTAACTGATTTCATCTTTAACTGATTTCATCGTTAACTGATTTCATCTTCATTTAACTGATTTCATCGTTAAGTGATTTCATCGTTAACTGATTTCATCTTCATTTAACTGATTTCATCGTTAACTGATTTCATCTTCATTTAACTGATTTCATCGTTAACTGATTTCATCGTTAACTGATTCCATCGTTAACTGATTTCATCGTTAACTGATTTCATCGTTAACTGATTTCATCTTCATTTAACTGATTTCATCGTTAAGTGATTTCATCGTTAACTGATTTCATCGTTAACTGATTTCATCGTTAACTGATTTCATCTTCATTGAACTGATTTCATCGTTAACTGATTTCATCGTTAACTGATTTCATCGTTAACTGATTTCATCTTCATTTAACTGATTTCATCGTTCACTGATTTCATCGTTCACTGATTTCATCGTTAACTGATTTCATCTTCATTTAACTGATTTCATCGTTAACTGATTTCATCGTTAACTGATTTCATCTTCATTTAACTGATTTCATCGTTAACTGATTTCATCTTCATTTAACTGATTTCATCGTTAACTGATTTCGTCTTCATTTAACTGATTTCATCGTTAACTGATTTCGTCTTCATTTAACTGATTTCATCGTTAACTGATTTCATCTTTAACTGATTTCATCGTTAACTGATTTCATCTTCATTTAACTGATTTCATCGTTAACTGATTTCATCGTTAACTGATTCCATCGTTAACTGATTTCATCTTTAACTGATTTCATCGTTAACTGATTTCATCTTCATTTAACTGATTTCATCGTTAACTGATTTCATCTTCATTTAATTGATTTCATCGTTAACTGATTTCATCCTTAACTGATTTCATCTTCATTTAACTGATTTCATCGTTAACTGATTTCATCGTTAACTGATTTCATCTTCATTTAACTGATTTCATCGTTAACTGATTTCATCTTCATTTAATTGATTTCATCGTTAACTGATTTCATCGTTAACTGATTTCATCGTTAACTGATTTCATCTTCATTTAACTGATTTCATCGTTAACTGATTTCATCGTTAACTGATTTCATCTTCATTTAACTGATTTCATCGTTAACTGATTTCATCGTTAACTGATTTCATCGTTAACTGATTTCATCTTCATTTAAATGATTTCATCGTTAACTGATTTCATCGTTAACTGATTTCATCTTTAACTGATTTCATCGTTAACTGATTTCATCTTCATTTAACTGATTTCATCGTTAACTGATTTCATCGTTAACTGATTTCATCTTTAACTGATTTCATCGTTAACTGATTTCATCTTCATTTAATTGATTTCATCGTTAACTGTTTTCATCTTCATTTAACTGATTTCATCGTTAACTGATTTCATCTTCATTTAACTGATTTCATTTTCATTCTTCATTTAACTGATTTCATCGTTAACTGATTTCATCTTCATTTAATTGATTTCATCGTTAACTGATTTCATCGTTAACTGATTTCATCGTTAACTGATTTCATCTTCATTTAACTGATTTCATCGTTAACTGATTTCATCGTTAACTGATTTCATCTTCATTTAACTGATTTCATCGTTAACTGATTTCATCTTCATTTAACTGATTTCATCGTTAACTGATTTCATCGTTAACTGATTTCATCGTTAACTGATTCCATCGTTAACTGATTTCATCGTTAACTGATTTCATCGTTAACTGATTTCATCTTCATTTAACTGATTTCATCGTTAACTGATTTCATCTTCATTTAACTGATTTCATCGTTAACTGATTTCATCGTTAACTGATTTCATCTTCATTTAACTGATTTCATCGTTAACTGATTTCATCGTTAACTGATTTCATCTTCATTTAACTGATTTCATCGTTAACTGATTTCATCGTTAACTGATTCCATCGTTAACTGATTTCATCTTTAACTGATTTCATCGTTAACTGATTTCATCTTCATTTAACTGATTTCATCGTTAAGTGATTTCATCGTTAACTGATTTCATCTTCATTTAACTGATTTCATTGTTAACTGATTTCATCGTTAACTGATTTCATCTTCATTTAACTGATTTCATCGTTAACTGATTTCATCGTTAACTGATTCCATCGTTAACTGATTTCATCGTTAACTGATTTCATCTTCATTTAACTGATTTCATCGTTAACTGATTTCATCGTTAACTGATTTCATCGTTAACTGATTTCATCTTCATTTAACTGATTCCATCGTTAACTGATTTCATCGTTAACTGATTCCATCGTTAACTGATTTCATCTTCATTTAACTGATTTCATCGTTAACTGATTTCATCTTCATTTAACTGATTTCATCGTTAACTGATTTCATCTTCATTTAACTGATTTCATTTTCATTCTTCATTTAACTGATTTCATCGTTAACTGATTTCATCTTCATTTAACTGATTTCATAGTTAACTGATTTCATCGTTAACTGATTTCATCGTTAACTGATTTCATCTTCATTTAACTGATTTCATCGTTAACTGATTTCATCGTTAACTGATTTCATCTTCATTTAACTGATTTCATCGTTAACTGATTTCATCGTTAACTGATTTCATCGTTAACTGATTTCATCTTCATTTAACTGATTCCATCGTTAACTGATTTCATCGTTAACTGATTCCATCGTTAACTGATTTCATCGTTAACTGATTTCATCGTTAACTGATTTCATCTTCATTTAACTGACTTCATCGTTAACTGATTTCATCTTCATTTAACTGATTTCATCGTTAACTGATTTCATCGTTAACTGATTTCATCTTCATTTAACTGATTTCATTTTCATTCTTCATTTAACTGATTTCATCGTTAACTGATTTCATCTTCATTTAATTGATTTCATCGTTAACTGATTTCATCGTTAACTGATTTCATCGTTAACTGATTTCATCTTCATTTAACTGATTTCATCGTTAACTGATTTCATCGTTAACTGATTTCATCGTTAACTGATTTCATCGTTAACTGATTTCATCTTCATTTAACTGATTTCATCGTTAACTGATTTCATCGTTAACTGATTCCATCGTTAACTGATTTCATCGTTAACTGATTTCATCGTTAACTGATTTCATCTTCAGTTAACTGATTTCATCGTTAACTGATTTCATCTTCATTTAACTGATTTCATCGTTAACTGATTTCATCTTCATTTAACTGATTTCATCGTTAACTGATTTCATCGTTAACTGATTTCATCTTCATTTAACTGATTTCATCGTTAACTGATTTCATCGTTAACTGATTTCATCTTCATTTAACTGATTTCATCGTTAACTGATTCCATCGTTAACTGATTTCATCTTTAACTGATTTCATCGTTAACTGATTTCATCTTCATTTAACTGATTTCATCGTTAAGTGATTTCATCGTTAACTGATTTCATCTTCATTTAACTGATTTCATTGTTAACTGATTTCATCGTTAACTGATTTCATCTTCATTTAACTGATTTCATCGTTAACTGATTTCATCGTTAACTGATTCCATCGTTAACTGATTTCATCGTTAACTGATTTCATCTTCATTTAACTGATTTCATCGTTAACTGATTTCATCGTTAACTGATTTCATCGTTAACTGATTTCATCTTCATTTAACTGATTTCATCGTTAACTGATTTCATCGTTAACTGATTCCATCGTTAACTGATTTCATCGTTAACTGATTTCATCGTTAACTGATTTCATCTTCATTTAACTGATTTCATCTTCATTTAACTGATTTCATCGTTAACTGATTTCATCGTTAACTGATTTCATCTTCATTTAACTGATTTCATTTTCATTCTTCATTTAACTGATTTCATCGTTAACTGATTTCATCTTCATTTAATTGATTTCATCGTTAACTGATTTCGTCGTTAACTGATTTCATCGTTAACTGATTTCATCGTTAACTGATTTCATCTTCATTTAACTGATTTCATCGTTAACTGATTTCATCGTTAACTGATTTCATCTTCATTTAACTGATTTCATCGTTAACTGATTTCATCGTTAACTGATTTCATCTTTAACTGATTTCATCGTTAACTGATTTCATCTTCATTTAACTGATTTCATCGTTAACTGATTTCATCGTTAACTGATTTCATCGTTAACTGATTTCATCTTCATTTAACTGATTCCATCGTTAACTGATTTCATCGTTAACTGATTTCATCGTTAAGTGATTTCATCTTCATTTAACTGATTTCATCGTTAACTGATTTCATCGTTAACTGATTTCATCTTTAACTGATTTCATCGTTAACTGATTTCATCTTCATTTAACTGATTTCATCGTTAACTGATTTCATCTTCATTTAACTGATTTCATTTTCATTCTTCATTTAACTGATTTCATCGTTAACTGATTTCATCTTCATTTAACTGATTTCATCGTTAACTGATTTCATCGTTAACTGATTTCATCGTTAACTGATTTCATCTTCTTTTAACTGATTTCATCGTTAACTGATTTCATCTTCATTTAATTGATTTCATCGTTAACTGATTTCATCGTTAACTGATTTCATCTTCATTTAACTGATTTCATCGTTAACTGATTTCATCGTTAACTGATTTCATCTTCATTTAACTGATTTCATCGTTAACTGATTTCATCGTTAACTGATTTCATCGTTAACTGATTTCATCTTCATTTAACTGATTCCATCGTTAACTGATTTCATCGTTAACTGATTTCATCGTTAACTGATTTCATCTTTAACTGATTTCATCGTTAACTGATTTCATCTTCATTTAACTGATTTCATCGTTAACTGATTTCATCGTTAACTGATTTCATCTTCATTTAACTGATTTCATTTTCATTCTTCATTTAACTGATTTCATCGTTAACTGATTTCATCTTCATTTAACTGATTTCATCGTTAACTGATTTCATCGTTAACTGATTTCATCTTCTTTTAACTGATTTCATCGTTAACTGATTTCATCTTCATTTAATTGATTTCATCGTTAACTGATTTCATCGTTAACTGATTTCATCTTCATTTAACTGATTTCATCGTTAACTGATTTCATCGTTAACTGATTTCATCTTCATTTAACTGATTCCATCGTTAACTGATTTCATCGTTAACTGATTTCATCGTTAACTGATTTCATCTTTAACTGATTTCATCGTTAACTGATTTCATCTTCATTTAACTGATTTCATTTTCATTCTTCATTTAACTGATTTCATCGTTAACTGATTTCATCTTCATTTAACTGATTTCATCGTTAACTGATTTCATCGTTAACTGATTTCATCGTTAACTGATTTCATCTTCATTTAACTGATTCCATCGTTAACTGATTTCATCGTTAACTGATTTCATCTTCATTTAACTGATTTCATCGTTAACTGATTCCATCGTTAACTGATTTCATCGTTAACTGATTTCATCGTTAACTGATTTCATCTTCATTTAACTGATTTCATCGTTAACTGATTTCATCTTCATTTAACTGATTTCATCGTTAACTGATTTCATCGTTAACTGATTTCATCTTCATTTAACTGATTTCATTTTCATTCTTCATTTAACTGATTTCATCGTTAACTGATTTCATCTTCATTTAACTGATTTCATCGTTAACTGATTTCATCGTTAACTGATTTCATCTTTAACTGATTTCATCGTTAACTGATTTCATCTTCATTTAACTGATTTCATCGTTAACTGATTTCATCTTCATTTAATTGATTTCATCGTTAACTGATTTCATCGTTAACTGATTTCATCGTTAACTGATTTCATCTTCATTTAACTGATTTCATCGTTAACTGATTTCATCGTTAACTGATTCCATCGTTAACTGATTTCATCGTTAACTGATTTCATCTTCATTTAACTGATTTCATCGTTAACTGATTTCATCGTTAACTGATTTCATCTTTAACTGATTTCATCGTTAACTGATTTCATCTTCATTTAACTGATTTCATCGTTAACTGATTTCATCGTTAACTGATTTCATCTTTAACTGATTTCATCGTTAACTGATTTCATCTTCATTTAACTGATTTCATCGTTAACTGATTTCATCGTTAACTGATTTCATCTTCATTTAACTGATTTCATCGTTAACTGATTTCATCGTTAACTGATTCCATCGTTAACTGATTTCATCTTTAACTGATTCCATCGTTAACTGATTTCATCTTTAACTGATTTCATCGTTAACTGATTTCATCTTCATTTAACTGATTTCATCGTTAACTGATTTCATCGTTAACTGATTTCATCGTTAACTGATTTCATCTTCATTTAACTGATTTCATTGTTAACTGATTTCATCGTTAACTGATTTCATCTTCATTTAACTGATTTCATCGTTAACTGATTTCATCGTTAACTGATTCCATCGTTAACTGATTTCATCTTCATTTAACTGATTTCATCGTTAACTGATTTCATCTTCATTTAACTGATTTCATTTTCATTCTTCATTTAACTGATTTCATCGTTAACTGATTTCATCTTCATTTAACTGATTTCATCGTTAACTGATTTCATCGTTAACTGATTTCATCTTCATTTAACTGATTTCATCGTTAACTGATTTCATCTTCATTTAATTGATTTCATCGTTAACTGATTTCATCGTTAACTGATTTCATCTTCATTTAACTGATTTCATCGTTAACTGATTTCATCGTTAACTGATTTCATCGTTAACTGATTTCATCTTCATTTAACTGATTTCATCGTTAACTGATTTCATCGTTAACTGATTTCATCGTTAATTGATTTCATCGTTAACTGATTTCATCGTTAACTGATTTCATCTTCATTTAACTGATTTCATCGTTAACTGATTTCATCGTTAACTGATTTCATCTTCATTTAACTGATTTCATCGTTAACTGATTTCATCTTCATTTAACTGATTTCATCGTTAACTGATTTCATCGTTAACTGATTTCATCGTTAACTGATTTCATCTTCATTTAACTGATTCCATCGTTAACTGATTTCATCGTTAACTGATTTCATCGTTAACTGATTTCATCTTCATTTAACTGATTTCATCGTTAACTGATTTCATCGTTAACTGATTTCATCTTTAACTGATTTCATCGTTAACTGATTTCATCTTCATTTAACTGATTTCATCGTTAACTGATTTCATCGTTAACTGATTTCATCTTCATTTAACTGATTTCATCGTTAACTGATTTCATCGTTAACTGATTCCATCGTTAACTGATTTCATCGTTAACTGATTTCATCTTCATTTAACTGATTTCATCGTTAACTGATTTCATCTTCATTTAACTGATTTCATCGTTAACTGATTTCATCGTTAACTGATTTCATCGTTAACTGATTTCATCTTCATTTAACTGATTTCATTTTCATTCTTCATTTAACTGATTTCATCGTTAACTGATTTCATCTTCATTTAACTGATTTCATCGTTAACTGATTTCATCTTCATTTAACTGATTTCATCGTTAACTGATTTCATCTTCATTTAATTGATTTCATCGTTAACTGATTTCATCTTCATTTAACTGATTTCATCGTTAACTGATTTCATCTTCATTTAACTGATTTCATCGTTAACTGATTTCATCGTTAACTGATTTCATCGTTAACTGATTTCATCTTCATTTAACTGATTTCATCGTTAACTGATTTCATCGTTAACTGATTTCATCTTCATTTAACTGATTTCATCGTTAACTGATTTCATCGTTAACTGATTCCATCGTTAACTGATTTCATCTTTAACTGATTTCATCGTTAACTGATTTCATCTTCATTTAACTGATTTCATCGTTAAGTGATTTCATCGTTAACTGATTTCATCTTCATTTAACTGATTTCATTGTTAACTGATTTCATCGTTAACTGATTTCATCTTCATTTAACTGATTTCATCGTTAACTGATTTCATCGTTAACTGATTCCATCGTTAACTGATTTCATCGTTAACTGATTTCATCTTCATTTAACTGATTTCATCGTTAACTGATTTCATCGTTAACTGATTTCATCTTCATTTAACTGATTTCATCGTTAACTGATTTCATCGTTAACTGATTCCATCGTTAACTGATTTCATCGTTAACTGATTTCATCTTCATTTAACTGATTTCATCGTTAACTGATTTCATCTTCATTTAACTGATTTCATCGTTAACTGATTTCATCGTTAACTGATTTCATCTTCATTTAACTGATTTCATTTTCATTCTTCATTTAACTGATTTCATCGTTAACTGATTTCATCTTCATTTAATTGATTTCATCGTTAACTGATTTCGTCGTTAACTGATTTCATCGTTAACTGATTTCATCGTTAACTGATTTCATCTTCATTTAACTGATTTCATCGTTAACTGATTTCATCGTTAACTGATTTCATCTTCATTTAACTGATTTCATCGTTAACTGATTTCATCGTTAACTGATTTCATCTTTAACTGATTTCATCGTTAACTGATTTCATCTTCATTTAACTGATTTCATCGTTAACTGATTTCATCTTTAACTGATTTCATCGTTAACTGATTTCATCGTTAACTGATTTCATCTTCATTTAACTGATTCCATCGTTAACTGATTTCATCTTTAACTGATTTCATCGTTAACTGATTTCATCGTTAACTGATTTCATCTTCATTTAACTGATTTCATCGTTAACTGATTTCATCTTCATTTAACTGATTTCATTTTCATTCTTCATTTAACTGATTTCATCGTTAACTGATTTCATCTTCATTTAACTGATTTCATCGTTAACTGATTTCATCGTTAACTGATTTCATCGTTAACTGATTTCATCTTCTTTTAACTGATTTCATCGTTAACTGATTTCATCTTCATTTAATTGATTTCATCGTTAACTGATTTCATCGTTAACTGATTTCATCTTCATTTAACTGATTTCATCGTTAACTGATTTCATCGTTAACTGATTTCATCTTCATTTAACTGATTTCATCGTTAACTGATTTCATCTTCATTTAACTGATTTCATCGTTAACTGATTTCATCGTTAACTGATTTCATCTTCATTTAACTGATTCCATCGTTAACTGATTTCATCGTTAACTGATTTCATCGTTAACTGATTTCATCTTTAACTGATTTCATCGTTAACTGATTTCATCTTCATTTAACTGATTTCATCGTTAACTGATTTCATCGTTAACTGATTTCATCTTCATTTAACTGATTTCATTTTCATTCTTCATTTAACTGATTTCATCGTTAACTGATTTCATCTTCATTTAACTGATTTCATCGTTAACTGATTTCATCGTTAACTGATTTCATCTTCTTTTAACTGATTTCATCGTTAACTGATTTCATCTTCATTTAATTGATTTCATCGTTAACTGATTTCATCGTTAACTGATTTCATCTTCATTTAACTGATTTCATCGTTAACTGATTTCATCGTTAACTGATTTCATCTTCATTTAACTGATTTCATCGTTAACTGATTTCATCTTCATTTAACTGATTTCATCGTTAACTGATTTCATCTTCATTTAACTGATTCCATCGTTAACTGATTTCATCGTTAACTGATTTCATCGTTAACTGATTTCATCTTTAACTGATTTCATCGTTAACTGATTTCATCTTCATTTAACTGATTTCATCGTTAACTGATTTCATCGTTAACTGATTTCATCTTCATTTAACTGATTCCATCGTTAACTGATTTCATCGTTAACTGATTTCATCGTTAACTGATTCCATCGTTAACTGATTTCATCGTTAACTGATTTCATCGTTAACTGATTTCATCTTCATTTAACTGATTTCATCGTTAACTGATTTCATCTTCATTTAACTGATTTCATCGTTAACTGATTTCATCTTCATTTAACTGATTTCATCGTTAACTGATTTCATCGTTAACTGATTTCATCTTCATTTAACTGATTTCATTTTCATTCTTCATTTAACTGATTTCATCGTTAACTGATTTCATCTTCATTTAACTGATTTCATCGTTAACTGATTTCATCGTTAACTGATTTCATCGTTAACTGATTTCATCTTCATTTAACTGATTTCATCGTTAACTGATTTCATCTTCATTTAATTGATTTCATCGTTAACTGATTTCATCGTTAACTGATTTCATCGTTAACTGATTTCATCTTCATTTAACTGATTTCATCGTTAACTGATTTCATCGTTAACTGATTCCATCGTTAACTGATTTCATCGTTAACTGATTTCATCTTCATTTAACTGATTTCATCGTTAACTGATTTCATCGTTAACTGATTTCATCTTTAACTGATTTCATCGTTAACTGATTTCATCTTCATTTAACTGATTTCATCGTTAACTGATTTCATCGTTAACTGATTTCATCTTTAACTGATTTCATCGTTAACTGATTTCATCTTCATTTAACTGATTTCATCGTTAACTGATTTCATCGTTAACTGATTTCATCTTCATTTAACTGATTTCATCGTTAACTGATTTCATCGTTAACTGATTCCATCGTTAACTGATTTCATCTTTAACTGATTTCATCGTTAACTGATTTCATCTTCATTTAACTGATTTCATCGTTAACTGATTTCATCGTTAACTGATTTCATCGTTAACTGATTTCATCTTCATTTAACTGATTTCATTGTTAACTGATTTCATCGTTAACTGATTTCATCTTCATTTAACTGATTTCATCGTTAACTGATTTCATCGTTAACTGATTTCATCTTCATTTAACTGATTTCATCGTTAACTGATTTCATCTTCATTTAACTGATTTCATTTTCATTCTTCATTTAACTGATTTCATCGTTAACTGATTTCATCTTCATTTAACTGATTTCATCGTTAACTGATTTCATCGTTAACTGATTTCATCTTCATTTAACTGATTTCATCGTTAACTGATTTCATCTTCATTTAATTGATTTCATCGTTAACTGATTTCATCGTTAACTGATTTCATCGTTAACTGATTTCATCTTCATTTAACTGATTTCATCGTTAACTGATTTCATCGTTAACTGATTTCATCGTTAACTGATTTCATCTTCATTTAACTGATTTCATCGTTAACTGATTTCATCGTTAACTGATTTCATCGTTAACTGATTTCATCTTCATTTAACTGATTTCATCGTTAACTGATTTCATCGTTAACTGATTTCATCGTTAACTGATTTCATCTTCATTTAACTGATTTCATCGTTAACTGATTTCATCTTCATTTAACTGATTTCATCGTTAACTGATTTCATCGTTAACTGATTTCATCGTTAACTGATTTCATCGTCATTTAACTGATTCCATCGTTAACTGATTTCATCGTTAACTGATTTCATCGTTAACTGATTTCATCTTCATTTAACTGATTTCATTTTCATTCTTCATTTAACTGATTTCATCGTTAACTGATTTCATCTTCATTTAACTGATTTCATCGTTAACTGATTTCATCGTTAACTGATTTCATCGTTAACTGATTTCATCTTCTTTTAACTGATTTCATCGTTAACTGATTTCATCTTCATTTAATTGATTTCATCGTTAACTGATTTCATCGTTAACTGATTTCATCTTCATTTAACTGATTTCATCGTTAACTGATTTCATCGTTAACTGATTTCATCTTCATTTAACTGATTTCATCGTTAACTGATTTCATCTTCATTTAACTGATTTCATCGTTAACTGATTTCATCGTTAACTGATTTCATCTTCATTTAACTGATTCCATCGTTAACTGATTTCATCGTTAACTGATTTCATCGTTAACTGATTTCATCTTTAACTGATTTCATCGTTAACTGATTTCATCTTCATTTAACTGATTTCATCGTTAACTGATTTCATCGTTAACTGATTTCATCTTCATTTAACTGATTTCATTTTCATTCTTCATTTAACTGATTTCATCGTTAACTGATTTCATCTTCATTTAACTGATTTCATCGTTAACTGATTTCATCGTTAACTGATTTCATCTTCTTTTAACTGATTTCATCGTTAACTGATTTCATCTTCATTTAATTGATTTCATCGTTAACTGATTTCATCGTTAACTGATTTCATCTTCATTTAACTGATTTCATCGTTAACTGATTTCATCGTTAACTGATTTCATCTTCATTTAACTGATTTCATCGTTAACTGATTTCATCTTCATTTAACTGATTTCATCGTTAACTGATTTCATCTTCATTTAACTGATTCCATCGTTAACTGATTTCATCGTTAACTGATTTCATCGTTAACTGATTTCATCTTTAACTGATTTCATCGTTAACTGATTTCATCTTCATTTAACTGATTTCATCGTTAACTGATTTCATCGTTAACTGATTTCATCGTTAACTGATTTCATCTTCATTTAACTGATTCCATCGTTAACTGATTTCATCGTTAACTGATTTCATCTTCATTTAACTGATTTCATCGTTAACTGATTCCATCGTTAACTGATTTCATCGTTAACTGATTTCATCGTTAACTGATTTCATCTTCATTTAACTGATTTCATCGTTAACTGATTTCATCTTCATTTAACTGATTTCATCGTTAACTGATTTCATCTTCATTTAACTGATTTCATCGTTAACTGATTTCATCGTTAACTGATTTCATCGTTAACTGATTTCATCTTCATTTAACTGATTTCATTTTCATTCTTCATTTAACTGATTTCATCGTTAACTGATTTCATCTTCATTTAACTGATTTCATCGTTAACTGATTTCATCGTTAACTGATTTCATCTTTAACTGATTTCATCGTTAACTGATTTCATCTTCATTTAACTGATTTCATCGTTAACTGATTTCATCTTCATTTAATTGATTTCATCGTCAACTGATTTCATCGTTAACTGATTTCATCTTCATTTAACTGATTTCATCGTTAACTGATTTCATCGTTAACTGATTCCATCGTTAACTGATTTCATCGTTAACTGATTTCATCTTCATTTAACTGATTTCATCGTTAACTGATTTCATCGTTAACTGATTTCATCTTTAACTGATTTCATCGTTAACTGATTTCATCTTCATTTAACTGATTTCATCGTTAACTGATTTCATCGTTAACTGATTTCATCTTTAACTGATTTCATCGTTAACTGATTTCATCTTCATTTAACTGATTTCATCGTTAACTGATTTCATCGTTAACTGATTTCATCTTCATTTAACTGATTTCATCGTTAACTGATTTCATCGTTAACTGATTTCATCTTCATTTAACTGATTTCATCGTTAACTGATTTCATCTTCATTTAACTGATTTCATCGTTAACTGATTTCATCGTTAACTGATTTCATCGTTAACTGATTTCATCTTCATTTAACTGATTCCATCGTTAACTGATTTCATCGTTAACTGATTCCATCGTTAACTGATTTCATCTTTAACTGATTTCATCGTTAACTGATTTCATCTTCATTTAACTGATTTCATCGTTAACTGATTTCATCGTTAACTGATTTCATCGTTAACTGATTTCATCTTCATTTAACTGATTTCATTGTTAACTGATTTCATCGTTAACTGATTTCATCTTCATTTAACTGATTTCATCGTTAACTGATTTCATCGTTAACTGATTTCATCTTCATTTAACTGATTTCATCGTTAACTGATTTCATCTTCATTTAACTGATTTCATTTTCATTCTTCATTTAACTGATTTCATCGTTAACTGATTTCATCTTCATTTAACTGATTTCATCGTTAACTGATTTCATCGTTAACTGATTTCATCTTTAACTGATTTCATCGTTAACTGATTTCATCTTCATTTAACTGATTTCATCGTTAACTGATTTCATCTTTAACTGATTTCATCGTTAACTGATTTCATCGTTAACTGATTTCATCTTCATTTAACTGATTCCATCGTTAACTGATTTCATCTTTAACTGATTTCATCGTTAACTGATTTCATCGTTAACTGATTTCATCTTCATTTAACTGATTTCATCGTTAACTGATTTCATCTTCATTTAACTGATTTCATTTTCATTCTTCATTTAACTGATTTCATCGTTAACTGATTTCATCTTCATTTAACTGATTTCATCGTTAACTGATTTCATCGTTAACTGATTTCATCGTTAACTGATTTCATCTTCTTTTAACTGATTTCATCGTTAACTGATTTCATCTTCATTTAATTGATTTCATCGTTAACTGATTTCATCGTTAACTGATTTCATCTTCATTTAACTGATTTCATCGTTAACTGATTTCATCGTTAACTGATTTCATCTTCATTTAACTGATTTCATCGTTAACTGATTTCATCTTCATTTAACTGATTTCATCGTTAACTGATTTCATCGTTAACTGATTTCATCTTCATTTAACTGATTCCATCGTTAACTGATTTCATCGTTAACTGATTTCATCGTTAACTGATTTCATCTTTAACTGATTTCATCGTTAACTGATTTCATCTTCATTTAACTGATTTCATCGTTAACTGATTTCATCGTTAACTGATTTCATCTTCATTTAACTGATTTCATTTTCATTCTTCATTTAACTGATTTCATCGTTAACTGATTTCATCTTCATTTAACTGATTTCATCGTTAACTGATTTCATCGTTAACTGATTTCATCTTCTTTTAACTGATTTCATCGTTAACTGATTTCATCTTCATTTAATTGATTTCATCGTTAACTGATTTCATCGTTAACTGATTTCATCTTCATTTAACTGATTTCATCGTTAACTGATTTCATCGTTAACTGATTTCATCTTCATTTAACTGATTTCATCGTTAACTGATTTCATCTTCATTTAACTGATTTCATCGTTAACTGATTTCATCTTCATTTAACTGATTCCATCGTTAACTGATTTCATCGTTAACTGATTTCATCGTTAACTGATTTCATCTTTAACTGATTTCATCGTTAACTGATTTCATCTTCATTTAACTGATTTCATCGTTAACTGATTTCATCGTTAACTGATTTCATCTTCATTTAACTGATTCCATCGTTAACTGATTTCATCGTTAACTGATTTCATCGTTAACTGATTCCATCGTTAACTGATTTCATCGTTAACTGATTTCATCGTTAACTGATTTCATCTTCATTTAACTGATTTCATCGTTAACTGATTTCATCTTCATTTAACTGATTTCATCGTTAACTGATTTCATCTTCATTTAACTGATTTCATCGTTAACTGATTTCATCGTTAACTGATTTCATCTTCATTTAACTGATTTCATTTTCATTCTTCATTTAACTGATTTCATCGTTAACTGATTTCATCTTCATTTAACTGATTTCATCGTTAACTGATTTCATCGTTAACTGATTTCATCGTTAACTGATTTCATCTTCATTTAACTGATTTCATCGTTAACTGATTTCATCTTCATTTAATTGATTTCATCGTTAACTGATTTCATCGTTAACTGATTTCATCGTTAACTGATTTCATCTTCATTTAACTGATTTCATCGTTAACTGATTTCATCGTTAACTGATTCCATCGTTAACTGATTTCATCGTTAACTGATTTCATCTTCATTTAACTGATTTCATCGTTAACTGATTTCATCGTTAACTGATTTCATCTTTAACTGATTTCATCGTTAACTGATTTCATCTTCATTTAACTGATTTCATCGTTAACTGATTTCATCGTTAACTGATTTCATCTTTAACTGATTTCATCGTTAACTGATTTCATCTTCATTTAACTGATTTCATCGTTAACTGATTTCATCGTTAACTGATTTCATCTTCATTTAACTGATTTCATCGTTAACTGATTTCATCGTTAACTGATTCCATCGTTAACTGATTTCATCTTTAACTGATTTCATCGTTAACTGATTTCATCTTCATTTAACTGATTTCATCGTTAACTGATTTCATCGTTAACTGATTTCATCGTTAACTGATTTCATCTTCATTTAACTGATTTCATTGTTAACTGATTTCATCGTTAACTGATTTCATCTTCATTTAACTGATTTCATCGTTAACTGATTTCATCGTTAACTGATTTCATCTTCATTTAACTGATTTCATCGTTAACTGATTTCATCTTCATTTAACTGATTTCATTTTCATTCTTCATTTAACTGATTTCATCGTTAACTGATTTCATCTTCATTTAACTGATTTCATCGTTAACTGATTTCATCGTTAACTGATTTCATCTTCATTTAACTGATTTCATCGTTAACTGATTTCATCTTCATTTAATTGATTTCATCGTTAACTGATTTCATCGTTAACTGATTTCATCGTTAACTGATTTCATCTTCATTTAACTGATTTCATCGTTAACTGATTTCATCGTTAACTGATTTCATCGTTAACTGATTTCATCTTCATTTAACTGATTTCATCGTTAACTGATTTCATCGTTAACTGATTTCATCGTTAACTGATTTCATCTTCATTTAACTGATTTCATCGTTAACTGATTTCATCGTTAACTGATTTCATCGTTAACTGATTTCATCTTCATTTAACTGATTTCATCGTTAACTGATTTCATCTTCATTTAACTGATTTCATCGTTAACTGATTTCATCGTTAACTGATTTCATCGTTAACTGATTTCATCGTCATTTAACTGATTCCATCGTTAACTGATTTCATCGTTAACTGATTTCATCGTTAACTGATTTCATCTTCATTTAACTGATTTCATTTTCATTCTTCATTTAACTGATTTCATCGTTAACTGATTTCATCTTCATTTAACTGATTTCATCGTTAACTGATTTCATCGTTAACTGATTTCATCGTTAACTGATTTCATCTTCTTTTAACTGATTTCATCGTTAACTGATTTCATCTTCATTTAATTGATTTCATCGTTAACTGATTTCATCGTTAACTGATTTCATCTTCATTTAACTGATTTCATCGTTAACTGATTTCATCGTTAACTGATTTCATCTTCATTTAACTGATTTCATCGTTAACTGATTTCATCTTCATTTAACTGATTTCATCGTTAACTGATTTCATCGTTAACTGATTTCATCTTCATTTAACTGATTCCATCGTTAACTGATTTCATCGTTAACTGATTTCATCGTTAACTGATTTCATCTTTAACTGATTTCATCGTTAACTGATTTCATCTTCATTTAACTGATTTCATCGTTAACTGATTTCATCGTTAACTGATTTCATCTTCATTTAACTGATTTCATTTTCATTCTTCATTTAACTGATTTCATCGTTAACTGATTTCATCTTCATTTAACTGATTTCATCGTTAACTGATTTCATCGTTAACTGATTTCATCTTCTTTTAACTGATTTCATCGTTAACTGATTTCATCTTCATTTAATTGATTTCATCGTTAACTGATTTCATCGTTAACTGATTTCATCTTCATTTAACTGATTTCATCGTTAACTGATTTCATCGTTAACTGATTTCATCTTCATTTAACTGATTTCATCGTTAACTGATTTCATCTTCATTTAACTGATTTCATCGTTAACTGATTTCATCTTCATTTAACTGATTCCATCGTTAACTGATTTCATCGTTAACTGATTTCATCGTTAACTGATTTCATCTTTAACTGATTTCATCGTTAACTGATTTCATCTTCATTTAACTGATTTCATCGTTAACTGATTTCATCGTTAACTGATTTCATCGTTAACTGATTTCATCTTCATTTAACTGATTCCATCGTTAACTGATTTCATCGTTAACTGATTTCATCTTCATTTAACTGATTTCATCGTTAACTGATTCCATCGTTAACTGATTTCATCGTTAACTGATTTCATCGTTAACTGATTTCATCTTCATTTAACTGATTTCATCGTTAACTGATTTCATCTTCATTTAACTGATTTCATCGTTAACTGATTTCATCTTCATTTAACTGATTTCATCGTTAACTGATTTCATCGTTAACTGATTTCATCGTTAACTGATTTCATCTTCATTTAACTGATTTCATTTTCATTCTTCATTTAACTGATTTCATCGTTAACTGATTTCATCTTCATTTAACTGATTTCATCGTTAACTGATTTCATCGTTAACTGATTTCATCTTTAACTGATTTCATCGTTAACTGATTTCATCTTCATTTAACTGATTTCATCGTTAACTGATTTCATCTTCATTTAATTGATTTCATCGTCAACTGATTTCATCGTTAACTGATTTCATCTTCATTTAACTGATTTCATCGTTAACTGATTTCATCGTTAACTGATTCCATCGTTAACTGATTTCATCGTTAACTGATTTCATCTTCATTTAACTGATTTCATCGTTAACTGATTTCATCGTTAACTGATTTCATCTTTAACTGATTTCATCGTTAACTGATTTCATCTTCATTTAACTGATTTCATCGTTAACTGATTTCATCGTTAACTGATTTCATCTTTAACTGATTTCATCGTTAACTGATTTCATCTTCATTTAACTGATTTCATCGTTAACTGATTTCATCGTTAACTGATTTCATCTTCATTTAACTGATTTCATCGTTAACTGATTTCATCGTTAACTGATTTCATCTTCATTTAACTGATTTCATCGTTAACTGATTTCATCTTCATTTAACTGATTTCATCGTTAACTGATTTCATCGTTAACTGATTTCATCGTTAACTGATTTCATCGTTAACTGATTTCATCGTTAACTGATTTCATCTTCATTTAACTGATTCCATCGTTAACTGATTTCATCGTTAACTGATTCCATCGTTAACTGATTTCATCTTTAACTGATTTCATCGTTAACTGATTTCATCTTCATTTAACTGATTTCATCGTTAACTGATTTCATCGTTAACTGATTTCATCGTTAACTGATTTCATCTTCATTTAACTGATTTCATTGTTAACTGATTTCATCGTTAACTGATTTCATCTTCATTTAACTGATTTCATCGTTAACTGATTTCATCGTTAACTGATTTCATCTTCATTTAACTGATTTCATCGTTAACTGATTTCATCTTCATTTAACTGATTTCATTTTCATTCTTCATTTAACTGATTTCATCGTTAACTGATTTCATCTTCATTTAACTGATTTCATCGTTAACTGATTTCATCGTTAACTGATTTCATCTTCATTTAACTGATTTCATCGTTAACTGATTTCATCTTCATTTAATTGATTTCATCGTTAACTGATTTCATCGTTAACTGATTTCATCGTTAACTGATTTCATCTTCATTTAACTGATTTCATCGTTAACTGATTTCATCGTTAACTGATTTCATCGTTAACTGATTTCATCTTCATTTAACTGATTTCATCGTTAACTGATTTCATCGTTAACTGATTTCATCGTTAACTGATTTCATCTTCATTTAACTGATTTCATCGTTAACTGATTTCATCGTTAACTGATTTCATCGTTAACTGATTTCATCTTCATTTAACTGATTTCATCGTTAACTGATTTCATCTTCATTTAACTGATTTCATCGTTAACTGATTTCATCGTTAACTGATTTCATCGTTAACTGATTTCATCTTCATTTAACTGATTCCATCGTTAACTGATTTCATCGTTAACTGATTTCATCGTTAACTGATTTCATCTTCATTTAACTGATTTCATCGTTAACTGATTTCATCGTTAACTGATTTCATCTTTAACTGATTTCATCGTTAACTGATTTCATCTTCATTTAACTGATTTCATCGTTAACTGATTTCATCTTCATTTAACTGATTTCATCGTTAACTGATTTCATCGTTAACTGATTCCATCGTTAACTGATTTCATCGTTAACTGATTTCATCTTCATTTAACTGATTTCATCGTTAACTGATTTCATCTTCATTTAACTGATTTCATCGTTAACTGATTTCATCGTTAACTGATTTCATCTTCATTTAACTGATTTCATTTTCATTCTTCATTTAACTGATTTCATCGTTAACTGATTTCATCTTCATTTAACTGATTTCATCGTTAACTGATTTCATCTTCATTTAACTGATTTCATCGTTAACTGATTTCATCTTCATTTAATTGATTTCATCGTTAACTGATTTCATCGTTAACTGATTTCATCGTTAACTGATTTCATCTTCATTTAACTGATTTCATCGTTAACTGATTTCATCGTTAACTGATTCCATCGTTAACTTATTTCATCGTTAACTGATTTCATCTTCATTTAACTGATTTCATCGTTAACTGATTTCATCGTTAACTGATTTCATCTTCATTTAACTGATTTCATCGTTAACTGATTTCATCTTTAACTGATTTCATCGTTAACTCATTTCATCGTTAACTGATTTCATCGTTAACTGATTTCATCTTCATTTAACTGATTTCATCGTTAACTGATTTCATCGTTAACTGATTTCATCGTTAACTGATTTCATCTTCATTTAACTGATTTCATCGTTAACTGATTTCATCGTTAACTGATTTCATCTTCATTTAACTGATTTCATCGTTAACTGATTTCATCGTTAACTGATTCCATCGTTAACTGATTTCATCTTTAACTGATTTCATCGTTAACTGATTTCATCTTCATTTAACTGATTTCATCGTTAAGTGATTTCATCGTTAACTGATTTCATCGTTAACTGATTTCATCGTTAACTGATTTCATCTTCATTTAACTGATTTCATCGTTAACTCATTTCATCGTTAACTGATTTCATCGTTAACTGATTTCATCTTCATTTAACTGATTTCATCGTTCACTGATTTCATCGTTAACTGATTTCATCTTCATTTAACTGATTTCATCGTTAACTGATTTCATCGTTAACTGATTTCATCTTCATTTAACTGATTTCATCGTTAACTGATTTCATCTTCATTTAACTGATTTCATCGTTAACTGATTTCGTCTTCATTTAACTGATTTCATCGTTAACTGATTTCGTCTTCATTTAACTGATTTCATCGTTAACTGATTTCATCGTTAACTGATTTCATCGTTAACTGATTTCATCGTTAACTGATTTCATCTTCATTTAACTGATTTCATCGTTAACTGATTTCATCGTTAACTGATTCCATCGTTAACTGATTTCATCTTTAACTGATTTCATCGTTAACTGATTTCATCTTCATTTAACTGATTTCATCGTTAACTGATTTCATCTTCATTTAATTGATTTCATCGTTAACTGATTTCATCCTTAACTGATTTCATCTTCATTTAACTGATTTCATCGTTAACTGATTTCATCGTTAACTGATTCCATCGTTAACTGATTTCATCGTTAACTGATTTCATCTTCATTTAACTGACTTCATCGTTAACTGATTTCATCTTCATTTAACTGACTTCATCGTTAACTGATTTCATCGTTAACTGATTTCATCTTCATTTAACTGATTTCATTTTCATTCTTCATTTAACTGATTTCATCGTTAACTGATTTCATCTTCATTTAATTGATTTCATCGTTAACTGATTTCATCGTTAACTGATTTCATCGTTAACTGATTTCATCTTCATTTAACTGATTTCATCGTTAACTGATTTCATCGTTAACTGATTTCATCTTCATTTAACTGATTTCATCGTTAACTGATTTCATCGTTAACTGATTTCATCGTTAACTGATTTCATCTTCATTTAACTGATTTCATCGTTAACTGATTTCATCTTTAACTGATTTCATCGTTAATTGATTTCATCTTCATTTAACTGATTTCATCGTTAACTGATTTCATCGTTAACTGATTTCATCTTTAACTGATTTCATCGTTAACTGATTTCATCTTCATTTAACTGATTTCATCGTTAACTGATTTCATCTTCATTTAACTGATTTCATCGTTAACTGATTTCATCGTTAACTGATTTCATCGTTAACTGATTTCATCTTCATTTAACTGATTCCATCGTTAACTGATTTCATTGTTAACTGATTTCATCGTTAACTGATTTCATCTTCATTTAACTGATTTCATCGTTAACTGATTTCATCTTTAACTGATTTCATCGTTAACTGATTTCATCTTCATTTAACTGATTTCATCGTTAACTGATTTCATCGTTAACTGATTTCATCGTTAACTGATTTCATCTTCATTTAACTGATTTCATCGTTAACTGATTTCATCGTTAACTGATTCCATCGTTAACTGATTTCATCGTTAACTGATTTCATCTTCATTTAACTGATTTCATCGTTAACTGATTTCATCTTCATTTAACTGATTTCATCGTTAACTGATTTCATCGTTAACTGATTTCATCTTCATTTAACTGATTTCATTTTCATTCTTCATTTAACTGATTTCATCGTTAACTGATTTCATCTTCATTTAACTGATTTCATCGTTAACTGATTTCATCGTTAACTGATTTCATCGTTAACTGATTTCATCTTTAACTGATTTCATCGTTAACTGATTTCATCTTCATTTAACTGATTTCATCGTTAACTGATTTCATCTTCATTTAATTGATTTCATCGTTAACTGATTTCATCGTTAACTGATTTCATCGTTAACTGATTTCATCTTCATTTAACTGATTTCATCGTTAACTGATTCCATCGTTAACTGATTTCATCTTCATTTAACTGATTTCATCGTTAACTGATTTCATCGTTAACTGATTTCATCGTTAACTGATTTCATCTTCATTTAACTGATTTCATCGTTAACTGATTTCATCTTCATTTAACTGATTTCATCGTTAACTGATTTCATCGTTAACTGATTTCATCGTTAACTGATTTCATCTTCATTTAACTGATTTCATTTTCATTCTTCATTTAACTGATTTCATCGTTAACTGATTTCATCTTCATTTAACTGATTTCATCGTTAACTGATTTCATCGTTAACTGATTTCATCGTTAACTGATTTCATCTTTAACTGATTTCATCGTTAACTGATTTCATCTTCATTTAACTGATTCCATCGTTAACTGATTTCATCGTTAACTGATTTCATCGTTAACTGATTTCATCTTCATTTAACTGATTTCATCGTTAACTGATTTCATCGTTAACTGATTTCATCTTTAACTGATTTCATCGTTAACTGATTTCATCTTCATTTAACTGATTTCATCGTTAACTGATTTCATCGTTTACTGATTTCATCGTTAACTGATTTCATCTTCATTTAACTGATTTCATCGTTAACTGATTTCATCGTTAACTGATTCCATCGTTAACTGATTTCATCGTTAACTGATTTCATCTTCATTTAACTGATTTCATCGTTAACTGATTTCATCTTCATTTAACTGATTTCATCGTTAACTGATTTCATCGTTAACTGATTTCATCGTTAACTGATTTCATCTTCATTTAACTGATTTCATTTTCATTCTTCATTTAACTGATTTCATCGTTAACTGATTTCATCTTCATTTAACTGATTTCATCGTTAACTGATTTCATCGTTAACTGATTTCATCTTCATTTAACTGATTTCATCGTTAACTGATTTCATCTTCATTTAATTGATTTCATCGTTAACTGATTTCATCGTTAACTGATTTCATCTTCATTTAACTGATTTCATCGTTAACTGATTCCATCGTTAACTGATTTCATCTTCATTTAACTGATTTCATCGTTAACTGATTTCATCGTTAACTGATTTCATCGTTAACTGATTTCATCGTTAACTGATTTCATCTTCATTTAACTGATTTCATCGTTAACTGATTTCATCGTTAACTGATTTCATCTTCATTTAACTGATTTCATCGTTAACTGATTTCATCGTTAACTGATTCCATCGTTAACTGATTTCATCTTTAACTGATTTCATCGTTAACTGATTTCATCTTCATTTAACTGATTTCATCGTTAAGTGATTTCATCGTTAACTGATTTCATCTTCATTTAACTGATTTCATTGTTAACTGATTTCATCGTTAACTGATTTCATCTTCATTTAACTGATTTCATCGTTAACTGATTTCATCGTTAACTGATTCCATCGTTAACTGATTTCATCGTTAACTGATTTCATCGTTAACTGATTTCATCTTCATTTAACTGATTTCATCGTTAACTGATTTCATCTTCATTTAACTGATTTCATTTTCATTCTTCATTTAACTGATTTCATCGTTAACTGATTTCATCTTCATTTAACTGATTTCATCGTTAACTGATTTCATCGTTAACTGATTTCATCTTCATTTAACTGATTTCATCGTTAACTGATTTCATCGTTAACTGATTTCATCTTCATTTAACTGATTTCATCGTTAACTGATTTCATCGTTAACTGATTCCATCGTTAACTGATTTCATCTTTAACTGATTTCATCGTTAACTGATTTCATCTTCATTTAACTGATTTCATCGTTAAGTGATTTCATCGTTAACTGATTTCATCTTCATTTAACTGATTTCATTGTTAACTGATTTCATCGTTAACTGATTTCATCTTCATTTAACTGATTTCATCGTTAACTGATTTCATCGTTAACTGATTTCATCTTCATTTAACTGATTTCATCGTTAACTGATTTCATCGTTAACTGATTCCATCGTTAACTGATTTCATCGTTAACTGATTTCATCTTCATTTAACTGATTTCATCGTTAACTGATTTCATCTTCATTTAACTGATTTCATCGTTAACTGATTTCATCGTTAACTGATTTCATCGTTAACTGATTTCATCTTCATTTAACTGATTTCATTTTCATTCTTCATTTAACTGATTTCATCGTTAACTGATTTCATCTTCATTTAATTGATTTCATCGTTAACTGATTTCATCGTTAACTGATTTCATCGTTAACTGATTTCATCTTCATTTAACTGATTTCATCGTTAACTGATTTCATCGTTAACTGATTTCATCTTCATTTAACTGATTTCATCGTTAACTGATTTCATCGTTAACTGATTTCATCGTTAACTGATTTCACCTTCATTTAACTGATTCCATCGTTAACTGATTTCATCGTTAACTGATTTCATCGTTAACTGATTTCATCTTCATTTAACTGATTTCATCGTTAACTGATTTCATCTTTAACTGATTTCATCGTTAACTGATTTCATCTTCATTTAACTGATTTCATCGTTAACTGATTTCATCTTCAATTAACTGATTTCATCGTTAACTGATTTCATCGTTAACTGATTTCATCGTTAACTGATTTCATCTTCATTTAACTGATTTCATCGTTAACTGATTTCATCGTTAACTGATTCCATCGTTAACTGATTCCATCGTTAACTGATTTCATCTTCATTTAACTGATTTCATCGTTAACTGATTTCATCTTCATTTAACTGATTTCATCGTTAACTGATTTCATCGTTAACTGATTTCATCGTTAACTGATTTCATCTTCATTTAACTGATTTCATTTTCATTCTTCATTTAACTGATTTCATCGTTAACTGATTTCATCTTCATTTAACTGATTTCATCGTTAACTGATTTCATCGTTAACTGATTTCATCGTTAACTGATTTCATCTTTAACTGATTTCATCGTTAACTGATTTCATCTTCATTTAATTGATTTCATCGTTAACTGATTTCATCGTTAACTGATTTCATCTTCATTTAACTGATTTCATCGTTAACTGATTCCATCGTTAACTGATTTCATCTTCATTTAACTGATTTCATCGTTAACTGATTTCATCGTTAACTGATTTCATCGTTAACTGATTTCATCTTCATTTAACTGATTTCATCGTTAACTGATTTCATCGTTAACTGATTTCATCTTCATTTAACTGATTTCATCGTTAACTGATTTCATCGTTAACTGATTCCATCGTTAACTGATTTCATTTTTAACTGATTTCATCGTTAACTGATTTCATCTTCATTTAACTGATTTCATCGTTAAGTGATTTCATCGTTAACTGATTTCATCTTCATTTAACTGATTTCATTGTTAACTGATTTCATCGTTAACTGATTTCATCTTCATTTAATTGATTTCATCGTTAACTGATTTCATCGTTTACTGATTTCATCGTTAACTGATTTCATCTTCATTTAACTGATTTCATCGTTAACTGATTTCATCGTTAACTGATTCCATCGTTAACTGATTTCATCGTTAACTGATTTCATCTTCATTTAACTGATTTCATCGTTAACTGATTTCATCTTCATTTAACTGATTTCATCGTTAACTGATTTCATCGTTAACTGATTTCATCTTCATTTAACTGATTTCATTTTCATTCTTCATTTAACTGATTTCATCGTTAACTGATTTCATCTTCATTTAACTGATTTCATCGTTAACTGATTTCATCGTTAACTGATTTCATCGTTAACTGATTTCATCGTTAACTGATTTCATCTTCATTTAACTGATTTCATTTTCATTCTTCATTTAACTGATTTCATCGTTAACTGATTTCATCTTCATTTAACTGATTTCATCGTTAACTGATTTCATCGTTAACTGATTTCATCGTTAACTGATTTCATCTTTAACTGATTTCATCGTTAACTGATTTCATCTTCATTTAATTGATTTCATCGTTAACTGATTTCATCGTTAACTGATTTCATCTTCATTTAACTGATTTCATCGTTAACTGATTCCATCGTTAACTGATTTCATCTTCATTTAACTGATTTCATCGTTAACTGATTTCATCGTTAACTGATTTCATCGTTAACTGATTTCATCTTCATTTAACTGATTTCATCGTTAACTGATTTCATCGTTAACTGATTTCATCTTCATTTAACTGATTTCATCGTTAACTGATTTCATCGTTAACTGATTCCATCGTTAACTGATTTCATTTTTAACTGATTTCATCGTTAACTGATTTCATCTTCATTTAACTGATTTCATCGTTAAGTGATTTCATCGTTAACTGATTTCATCTTCATTTAACTGATTTCATTGTTAACTGATTTCATCGTTAACTGATTTCATCTTCATTTAACTGATTTCATCGTTAACTGATTTCATCGTTTACTGATTTCATCGTTAACTGATTTCATCTTCATTTAACTGATTTCATCGTTAACTGATTTCATCGTTAACTGATTCCATCGTTAACTGATTTCATCGTTAACTGATTTCATCTTCATTTAACTGATTTCATCGTTAACTGATTTCATCTTCATTTAACTGATTTCATCGTTAACTGATTTCATCGTTAACTGATTTCATCTTCATTTAACTGATTTCATTTTCATTCTTCATTTAACTGATTTCATCGTTAACTGATTTCATCTTCATTTAACTGATTTCATCGTTAACTGATTTCATCGTTAACTGATTTCATCTTTAACTGATTTCATCGTTAACTGATTTCATCTTCATTTAACTGATTTCATCGTTAACTGATTTCATCTTCATTTAATTGATTTCATCGTTAACTGATTTCATCGTTAACTGATTTCATCGTTAACTGATTTCATCTTCATTTAACTGATTTCATCGTTAACTGATTCCATCGTTAACTGATTTCATCTTCATTTAACTGATTTCATCGTTAACTGATTTCATCGTTAACTGATTTCATCTTCATTTAACTGATTTCATCGTTAACTGATTTCATCGTTAACTGATTTCATCGTTAACTGATTTCATCTTCATTTAACTGATTTCATCGTTAACTGATTTCATCGTTAACTGATTTCATCTTCATTTAACTGATTTCATCGTTAACTGATTTCATCTTCATTTAATTGATTTCATCGTTAACTGATTTCATCGTTAACTGATTTCATCGTTAACTGATTTCATCTTCATTTAACTGATTTCATCGTTAACTGATTCCATCGTTAACTGATTTCATCTTCATTTAACTGATTTCATCGTTAACTGATTTCATCGTTAACTGATTTCATCTTCATTTAACTGATTTCATCGTTAACTGATTTCATCGTTAACTGATTTCATCGTTAACTGATTTCATCGTTAACTGATTTCATCTTCATTTAACTGATTTCATCGTTAACTGATTTCATCGTTAACTGATTTCATCTTCATTTAACTGATTTCATCGTTAACTGATTTCATCGTTAACTGATTCCATCGTTAACTGATTTCATCTTTAACTGATTTCATCGTTAACTGATTTCATCTTCATTTAACTGATTTCATCGTTAAGTGATTTCATCGTTAACTGATTTCATCTTCATTTAACTGATTTCATTGTTAACTGATTTCATCGTTAACTGATTTCATCTTCATTTAACTGATTTCATCGTTAACTGATTTCATCGTTAACTGATTCCATCGTTAACTGATTTCATCGTTAACTGATTTCATCGTTAACTGATTTCATCTTCATTTAACTGATTTCATCGTTAACTGATTTCATCTTCATTTAACTGATTTCATTTTCATTCTTCATTTAACTGATTTCATCGTTAACTGATTTCATCTTCATTTAACTGATTTCATCGTTAACTGATTTCATCGTTAACTGATTTCATCTTCATTTAACTGATTTCATCATTAACTGATTTCATCGTTAACTGATTTCATCTTCATTTAACTGATTTCATCGTTAACTGATTTCATCGTTAACTGATTCCATCGTTAACTGATTTCATCTTTAACTGATTTCATCGTTAACTGATTTCATCTTCATTTAACTGATTTCATCGTTAAGTGATTTCATCGTTAACTGATTTCATCTTCATTTAACTGATTTCATTGTTAACTGATTTCATCGTTAACTGATTTCATCTTCATTTAACTGATTTCATCGTTAACTGATTTCATCGTTAACTGATTTCATCGTTAACTGATTCCATCGTTAACTGATTTCATCGTTAACTGATTTCATCGTTAACTGATTTCATCTTCATTTAACTGATTTCATTTTCATTCTTCATTTAACTGATTTCATCGTTAACTGATTTCATCTTCATTTAACTGATTTCATCGTTAACTGATTTCATCGTTAACTGATTTCATCTTCTTTTAACTGATTTCATCGTTAACTGATTTCATCTTCATTTAATTGATTTCATCGTTAACTGATTTCATCGTTAACTGATTTCATCTTCATTTAACTGATTTCATCGTTAACTGATTTCATCGTTAACTGATTTCATCTTCATTTAACTGATTTCATCGTTAACTGATTTCATCTTCATTTAACTGATTTCATCGTTAACTGATTTCATCGTTAACTGATTTCATCTTCATTTAACTGATTCCATCGTTAACTGATTTCATCGTTAACTGATTTCATCGTTAACTGATTTCATCTTTAACTGATTTCATCGTTAACTGATTTCATCTTCATTTAACTGATTTCATCTTCATTTAACTGATTTCATCGTTAACTGATTTCATCTTCATTTAACTGATTTCATTTTCATTCTTCATTTAACTGATTTCATCGTTAACTGATTTCATCTTCATTTAACTGATTTCATCGTTAACTGATTTCATCGTTAACTGATTTCATCTTCTTTTAACTGATTTCATCGTTAACTGATTTCATCTTCATTTAATTGATTTCATCGTTAACTGATTTCATCGTTAACTGATTTCATCTTCATTTAACTGATTTCATCGTTAACTGATTTCATCGTTAACTGATTTCATCTTCATTTAACTGATTTCATCGTTAACTGATTTCATCTTCATTTAACTGATTTCATCGTTAACTGATTTCATCGTTAACTGATTTCATCTTCATTTAACTGATTCCATCGTTAACTGATTTCATCGTTAACTGATTTCATCTTTAACTGATTTCATCGTTAACTGATTTCATCTTCATTTAACTGATTTCATCGTTAACTGATTTCATCTTCATTTAACTGATTTCATTTTCATTCTTCATTTAACTGATTTCATCGTTAACTGATTTCATCTTTAACTGATTTCATCTTCATTTAACTGATTTCATTTTCATTCTTCATTTAACTGATTTCATCGTTAACTGATTTAATCTTCATGTAACTGATTTCATCTGTAACTGATTTCATCTTTAACTGATTTCATCGTTAACTGATTTCATCTTCATTTAACTGATTCCATCGTTAACTGATTTCATCGTTAACTGATTTCATCTTCATTTAACTGATTTCATTTTCATTCTTCATTTAACTGATTTCATCGTTAACTGATTTCATCGTTAACTGATTTCATCTTCATTTAACTGATTTCATCGTTAACTGATTTCATCGTTACCTGATTTCATCTTCATTTAACTGATTCCATCGTTAACTGATTTCATCTTCATTTAACTGATTTCATCGTTAACTGATTTCATCGTTAACTGATTCCATCGTTAACTGATTTCATCTTTAACTGATTTCATCGTTAACTGATTTCATCTCCATTTAACTGATTTCATCGTTAACTGATTTCATCGTTAACTGATTTCATCTTCATTTAACTGATTTCATCGTTAACTGATTTCATCGTTAACTGATTTCATCTTCATTTAACTGATTCCATCGTTAACTGATTTCATCGTTAACTGATTTCATCTTTAACTGATTTCATCGTTAACTGATTTCATCTTTAACTGATTTCATCGTTAACTGATTTCATCTCCATTTAACTGATTTCATCGTTAACTGATTTCATCGTTAACTGATTTCATCGTTAACTGATTTCATCGTTAACTGATTTCATCTTCATTTAACTGATTTCATCGTTAACTGATTTCATCGTTAACTGATTTCATCTTCATTTAACTGATTCCATCGTTAACTGATTTCATCGTTAACTGATTTCATCTTTAACTGATTTCATCTTTAACTGATTTCATCTTTAACTGATTTTATCGTTAACTGATTTCATCGTTAACTGATTTCATCTTCATTGAACTGATTTCATCGTTAACAGATTTCATCGTTAACTGATTTCATCTTCATTTAACTGATTTCATCTTCATTTAACTGATTTCATCGTTAACTGATTTCATCGTTAACTGATTTCATCTTCATTTAACTGATTCCATCGTTAACTGATTTCATCGTTAACTGATTTCATCTTCATTTAACTGATTTCATCTTCATTTAACTGATTTCATCGTTAACTGATTTCATCGTTAACTGATTCCATTGTTAACTGATTTCATCTTCATTTAACTGATTTCATCGTTAACTGATTTCATCGTTAACTGATTTCATCTTCATTTAACTGATTTCATCGTTAACTGATTTCATCGTTAACTGATTTCATCTTTAACTGATCTCATCGTTAACTGATTTCATTTTCATTCTTCATTTAACTGATTTCATCGTTAACTGATTTCATCGTTAACTGATTTCATCTTCATTTAACTGATTTCATCGTTAACTGATTTCATCGTTAACTGATTTCATCGTTAACTGATTTTATCGTTAACTGATTTCATCGTTAACTGATTTCATCTTCATTTAACTGATTTCATCTTCATTTAACTGATTCCATCGTTAACTGATTTCATCGTTAACTGATTTCATTTTTAACTGATTTCATCGTTAACTGATTTCATCTTTAACTGATTTTATCGTTAACTGATTTCATCGTTAACTGATTTCATCTTCATTTAACTGATTTCATCGTTAACTGATTTCATCGTTAACTGATTCCATCGTTAACTGATTTCATCTTTAACTGATTTCATCGTTAACTGATTTCATCTTCATTTAACTGATTTCATCGTTAACTGATTTCATCGTTAACTGATTCCATCGTTAAGTGATTTCATCGTTAACTGATTTCATCGTTAACTGATTTCATCTTCATTTAACTGATTTCATCGTTAACTGATTTCATCGTTAACTGATTTCATCGTTAACTGATTCCATCGTTAACTGATTTCATCGTTAACTGATTTCATCTTCATTTAACTGATTTCATCGTTAACTGATTTCATCGTTAACTGATTTCATCTTCATTTAACTGATTCCATCGTTAACTGATTTCATCGTTAACTGATTTCATCTTTAACTGATTTCATCTTTAACTGATTTCATCTTTAACTGATTTTATCGTTAACTGATTTCATCGTTAACTGATTTCATCTTCATTGAACTGATTTCATCGTTAACTGATTTCATCGTTAACTGATTTCATCTTCATTTAACTGATTTCATCTTCATTTAACTGATTTCATCGTTAACTGATTTCATCTTCATTTAACTGATTCCATCGTTAACTGATTTCATCGTTAACTGATTTCATCTTCATTTAACTGATTTCATCTTCATTTAACTGATTTCATCGTTAACTGATTTCATCGTTAACTGATTCCATCGTTAACTGATTTCATCTTCATTTAACTGATTTCATCGTTAACTGATTTCATCGTTAACTGATTTCATCTTCATTTAACTGATTTCATCGTTAACTGATTTCATCGTTAACTGATTTCATCTTTAACTGATCTCATCGTTAACTGATTTCATTTTCATTCTTCATTTAACTGATTTCATCGTTAACTGATTTCATCGTTAACTGATTTCATCGTTAACTGATTTCATCTTCATTTAACTGATTTCATCGTTAACTGATTTCATCTTCATTTAACTGATTTCATCGTTAACTGATTTCATCGTTAACTGATTTCATCGTTAACTGATTTTATCGTTAACTGATTTCATCGTTAACTGATTTCATCTTCATTTAACTGATTTCATCTTCATTTAACTGATTCCATCGTTAACTGATTTCATCGTTAACTGATTTCATTTTTAACTGATTTCATCGTTAACTGATTTCATCTTTAACTGATTTTATCGTTAACTGATTTCATCGTTAACTGATTTCATCTTCATTTAACTGATTTCATCGTTAACTGATTTCATCGTTAACTGATTCCATCGTTAACTGATTTCATCTTTAACTGATTTCATCGTTAACTGATTTCATCTTCATTTAACTGATTTCATCGTTAACTGATTTCATCGTTAACTGATTTCATCTTCATTTAACTGATTTCATCGTTAACTGATTTCATCTTCATTTAACTGATTTCATCGTTAACTGATTTCATCGTTAACTGATTTCATCGTTAACTGATTTCATCTTCATTTAACTGATTCCATCGTTAACTGATTTCATCGTTAACTGATTTCATCTTCATTTAACTGATTCCATCGTTAACTGATTCCATCGTTAACTGATTTCATCGTTAACTGATTTCATCTTCATTTAACTGATTCCATCGTTAACTGATTTCATCGTTAACTGATTTCATCTTCATTTAACTGATTTCATCGTTAACTGATTTCATCGTTAACTGATTTCATCTTCTTTTAACTGATTTCATCGTTAACTGATTTCATCTTCATTTAATTGATTTCATCGTTAACTGATTTCATCGTTAACTGATTTCATGTTCATTTAACTGATTTCATCGTTAACTGATTTCATCGTTAACTGATTTCATCTTCATTTAACTGATTTCATCGTTAACTGATTTCATCTTCATTTAACTGATTTCATCGTTAACTGATTTCATCGTTAACTGATTTCATCTTCATTTAACTGATTCCATCGTTAACTGATTTCATCGTTAACTGATTTCATCGTTAACTGATTTCATCTTTAACTGATTTCATCGTTAACTGATTTCATCTTCATTTAACTGATTTCATCGTTAACTGATTTCATCGTTAACTGATTTCATCTTCATTTAACTGATTTCATTTTCATTCTTCATTTAACTGATTTCATCGTTAACTGATTTCATCTTCATTTAACTGATTTCATCGTTAACTGATTTCATCGTTAACTGATTTCATCTTCATTTAACTGATTCCATCGTTAACTGATTTCATCGTTAACTGATTTCATCTTTAACTGATTTCATCGTTAACTGATTTCATCTTCATTTAACTGATTCCATCGTTAACTGATTTCATCGTTAACTGATTTCATCGTTAACTGATTTCATCTTCATTTAACTGATTCCATCGTTAACTGATTTCATCGTTAACTGATTTCATCTTCATTTAACTGATTTCATCGTTAACTGATTTCATCGTTAACTGATTTCATCTTCTTTTAACTGATTTCATCGTTAACTGATTTCATCTTCATTTAATTGATTTCATCGTTAACTGATTTCATCGTTAACTGATTTCATGTTCATTTAACTGATTTCATCGTTAACTGATTTCATCGTTAACTGATTTCATCTTCATTTAACTGATTTCATCGTTAACTGATTTCATCTTCATTTAACTGATTTCATCGTTAACTGATTTCATCGTTAACTGATTTCATCTTCATTTAACTGATTCCATCGTTAACTGATTTCATCGTTAACTGATTTCATCGTTAACTGATTTCATCTTTAACTGATTTCATCGTTAACTGATTTCATCTTCATTTAACTGATTTCATCGTTAACTGATTTCATCGTTAACTGATTTCATCTTCATTTAACTGATTCCATCGTTAACTGATTTCATCGTTAACTGATTTCATCTTCATTTAACTGATTTCATCGTTAACTGATTTCATCTTCATTTAACTGATTTCATCGTTAACTGATTTCATCGTTAACTGATTTCATCTTCATTTAACTGATTCCATCGTTAACTGATTTCATCGTTAACTGATTTCATCGTTAACTGATTTCATCTTTAACTGATTTCATCGTTAACTGATTTCATCTTCATTTAACTGATTCCATCGTTAACTGATTTCATCGTTAACTGATTTCATCGTTAACTGATTTCATCTTCATTTAACTGATTTCATCGTTAACTGATTTCATCTTCATTTAACTGATTTCATCGTTAACTGATTTCATCGTTAACTGATTTCATCTTTAACTGATTTCATCGTTAACTGATTTCATCTTCATTTAACTGATTTCATCGTTAACTGATTTCATCGTTAACTGATTCCATCGTTAACTGATTTCATCGTTAACTGATTTCATCTTCATTTAACTGATTTCATCGTTAACTGATTTCATCGTTAACTGATTTCATCTTTAACTGATTTCATCGTTAACTGATTTCATCTTCATTTAACTGATTTCATCGTTAACTGATTTCATCGTTAACTGATTTCATCGTTAACTGATTTCATCGTTAACTGATTTCATCTTCATTTAACTGATTTCATCGTTAACTGATTTCATCTTCATTTAACTGATTTCATCGTTAACTGATTTCATCGTTAACTGATTTCATCGTTAACTGATTTTATCGTTAACTGATTTCATCGTTAACTGATTTCATCTTCATTTAACTGATTTCATCTTCATTTAACTGATTCCATCGTTAACTGATTTCATCGTTAACTGATTTCATTTTTAACTGATTTCATCGTTAACTGATTTCATCTTTAACTGATTTTATCGTTAACTGATTTCATCGTTAACTGATTTCATCTTCATTTAACTGATTTCATCGTTAACTGATTTCATCGTTAACTGATTCCATCGTTAACTGATTTCATCTTTAACTGATTTCATCGTTAACTGATTTCATCTTCATTTAACTGATTTCATCGTTAACTGATTTCATCGTTAACTGATTTCATCTTCATTTAACTGATTTCATCGTTAACTGATTTCATCTTCATTTAACTGAGTTCATCGTTAACTGATTTCATCGTTAACTGATTTCATCGTTAACTGATTTCATCTTCATTTAACTGATTCCATCGTTAACTGATTTCATCGTTAACTGATTTCATCTTCATTTAACTGATTCCATCGTTAACTGATTCCATCGTTAACTGATTTCATCGTTAACTGATTTCATCTTCATTTAACTGATTCCATCGTTAACTGATTTCATCGTTAACTGATTTCATCTTCATTTAACTGATTTCATCGTTAACTGATTTCATCGTTAACTGATTTCATCTTCTTTTAACTGATTTCATCGTTAACTGATTTCATCTTCATTTAATTGATTTCATCGTTAACTGATTTCATCGTTAACTGATTTCATGTTCACTTAACTGATTTCATCGTTAACTGATTTCATCGTTAACTGATTTCATCTTCATTTAACTGATTTCATCGTTAACTGATTTCATCTTCATTTAACTGATTTCATCGTTAACTGATTTCATCGTTAACTGATTTCATCTTCATTTAACTGATTCCATCGTTAACTGATTTCATCGTTAACTGATTTCATCGTTAACTGATTTCATCTTTAACTGATTTCATCGTTAACTGATTTCATCTTCATTTAACTGATTTCATCGTTAACTGATTTCATCGTTAACTGATTTCATCTTCATTTAACTGATTTCATTTTCATTCTTCATTTAACTGATTTCATCGTTAACTGATTTCATCTTCATTTAACTGATTTCATCGTTAACTGATTTCATCGTTAACTGATTTCATCTTCATTTAACTGATTCCATCGTTAACTGATTTCATCGTTAACTGATTTCATCTTTAACTGATTTCATCGTTAACTGATTTCATCTTCATTTAACTGATTCCATCGTTAACTGATTTCATCGTTAACTGATTTCATCGTTAACTGATTTCATCTTCATTTAACTGATTCCATCGTTAACTGATTTCATCGTTAACTGATTTCATCTTCATTTAACTGATTTCATCGTTAACTGATTTCATCGTTAACTGATTTCATCTTCTTTTAACTGATTTCATCGTTAACTGATTTCATCTTCATTTAATTGATTTCATCGTTAACTGATTTCATCGTTAACTGATTTCATGTTCATTTAACTGATTTCATCGTTAACTGATTTCATCGTTAACTGATTTCATCTTCATTTAACTGATTTCATCGTTAACTGATTTCATCTTCATTTAACTGATTTCATCGTTAACTGATTTCATCGTTAACTGATTTCATCTTCATTTAACTGATTCCATCGTTAACTGATTTCATCGTTAACTGATTTCATCGTTAACTGATTTCATCTTTAACTGATTTCATCGTTAACTGATTTCATCTTCATTTAACTGATTTCATCGTTAACTGATTTCATCGTTAACTGATTTCATCTTCATTTAACTGATTCCATCGTTAACTGATTTCATCGTTAACTGATTTCATCTTCATTTAACTGATTTCATCGTTAACTGATTTCATCTTCATTTAACTGATTTCATCGTTAACTGATTTCATCGTTAACTGATTTCATCTTCATTTAACTGATTCCATCGTTAACTGATTTCATCGTTAACTGATTTCATCGTTAACTGATTTCATCTTTAACTGATTTCATCGTTAACTGATTTCATCTTCATTTAACTGATTCCATCGTTAACTGATTTCATCGTTAACTGATTTCATCGTTAACTGATTTCATCTTCATTTAACTGATTTCATCGTTAACTGATTTCATCTTCATTTAACTGATTTCATCGTTAACTGATTTCATCGTTAACTGATTTCATCTTTAACTGATTTCATCGTTAACTGATTTCATCTTCATTTAACTGATTTCATCGTTAACTGATTTCATCGTTAACTGATTCCATCGTTAACTGATTTCATCGTTAACTGATTTCATCTTCATTTAACTGATTTCATCGTTAACTGATTTCATCGTTAACTGATTTCATCTTTAACTGATTTCATCGTTAACTGATTTCATCTTCATTTAACTGATTTCATCGTTAACTGATTTCATCGTTAACTGATTTCATCTTTAACTGATTTCATCGTTAACTGATTTCATCTTCATTTAACTGATTTCATCGTTAACTGATTTCATCGTTAACTGATTTCATCTTCATTTAACTGATTTCATCGTTAACTGATTTCATCGTTAACTGATTCCATCGTTAACTGATTTCATCTTTAACTGATTTCATCGTTAACTGATTTCATCTTCATTTAACTGATTTCATCGTTAACTGATTTCATCGTTAACTGATTTCATCGTTAACTGATTTCATCTTCATTTAACTGATTTCATTGTTAACTGATTTCATCGTTAACTGATTTCATCTTCATTTAACTGATTTCATCGTTAACTGATTTCATCGTTAACTGATTCCATCGTTAACTGATTTCATCGATAACTGATTTCATCGTTAACTGATTTCATCTTCATTTAACTGATTTCATCGTTAACTGATTTCATCTTCATTTAACTGATTTCATTTTCATTCTTCATTTAACTGATTTCATCGTTAACTGATTTCATCTTCATTTAACTGATTTCATCGTTAACTGATTTCATCGTTAACTGATTTCATCGTTAACTGATTTCATCTTCATTTAACTGATTTCATCGTTAACTGATTTCATCTTCATTTAATTGATTTCATCGTTAACTGATTTCATCGTTAACTGATTTCATCGTTAACTGATTTCATCTTCATTTAACTGATTTCATCGTTAACTGATTTCATCGTTAACTGATTTCATCTTCATTTAACTGATTTCATCGTTAACTGATTTCATCGTTAACTGATTTCATCGTTAACTGATTTCATCTTCATTTAACTGATTTCATCGTTAACTGATTTCATCGTTAACTGATTTCATCTTTAACTGATTTCATCGTTAACTGATTTCATCTTCATTTAACTGATTTCATCGTTAACTGATTTCATCGTTAACTGATTTCATCTTCATTTAACTGATTTCATCTTCATTTAACTGATTTCATCTTCATTTAACTGATTTCATCGTTAACTGATTTCATCGTTAACTGATTTCATCTTCATTTAACTGATTCCATCGTTAACTGATTTCATCGTTAACTGATTTCATCGTTAACTGATTTCATCTTCATTTAACTGATTTCATCGTTAACTGATTTCATCGTTAACTGATTTCATCTTTAACTGATTTCATCGTTAACTGATTTCATCTTCATTTAACTGATTTCATCGTTAACTGATTTCATCGTTAACTGATTTCATCGTTAACTGATTTCATCTTCATTTAACTGATTTCATCGTTAACTGATTCCATCGTTAACTGATTTCATCGTTAACTGATTTCATCTTCATTTAACTGATTTCATCGTTAACTGATTTCATCTTCATTTAACTGATTTCATCGTTAACTGATTTCATCGTTAACTGATTTCATCGTTAACTGATTTCATCGTTAACTGATTTCATCTTCATTTAACTGATTTCATCGTTAACTGATTTCATTGTTAACTGATTTCATCGTTAACTGATTTCATCTTCATTTAACTGATTTCATCGTTCACTGATTTCATCGTTAACTGATTTCATCTTCATTTAACTGATTTCATCGTTAACTGATTTCATCGTTAACTGATTTCATCTTCATTTAACTGATTTCATCGTTAACTGATTTCATCTTCATTTAACTGATTTCATCGTTAACTGATTTCGTCTTCATTTAACTGATTTCATCGTTAACTGATTTCGTCTTCATTTAACTGATTTCATCGTTAACTGATTTCATCGTTAACTGATTTCATCTTCATTTAACTGATTTCATCGTTAACTGATTTCATCGTTAACTGATTCCATCGTTAACTGATTTCATCTTTAACTGATTTCATCGTTAACTGATTTCATCGTTAACTGATTTCATCGTTAACTGATTTCATCTTCATTTAACTGATTTCATCGTTAACTGATTTCATCCTTAACTGATTTCATCTTCATTTAACTGATTTCATCGTTAACTGATTTCATCGTTAACTGATTTCATCTTCATTTAACTGATTTCATCGTTAACTGATTTCATCTTCATTTAATTGATTTCATCGTTAACTGATTTCATCGTTAACTGATTTCATCGTTAACTGATTTCATCTTCATTTAACTGATTTCATCGTTAACTGATTTCATCGTTAACTGATTTCATCTTCATTTAACTGATTTCATCGTTAACTGATTTCATCGTTAACTGATTTCATCTTCATTTAAATGATTTCATCGTTAACTGATTTCATCGTTAACTGATTTCATCTTTAACTGATTTCATCGTTAACTGATTTCATCTTCATTTAACTGATTTCATCGTTAACTGATTTCATCGTTAACTGATTTCATCTTTAACTGATTTCATCGTTAACTGATTTCATCTTCATTTAACTGATTTCATCGTTAACTGATTTCATCTTCATTTAACTGATTTCATCGTTAACTGATTTCATCGTTAACTGATTTCATCGTTAACTGATTTCATCTTCATTTAACTGATTCCATCGTTAACTGATTTCATCGTTAACTGATTTCATCGTTAACTGATTTCATCTTCATTTAACTGATTTCATCGTTAACTGATTTCATCGTTAACTGATTTCATCTTTAACTGATTTCATCGTTAACTGATTTCATCTTCATTTAACTGATTTCATCGTTAACTGATTTCATCGTTAACTGATTTCATCGTTAACTGATTTCATCTTCATTTAACTGATTTCATCGTTAACTGATTTCATCGTTAACTGATTCCATCGTTAACTGATTTCATCGTTAACTGATTTCATCGTTAACTGATTTCATCTTCATTTAACTGATTTCATCGTTAACTGATTTCATCTTCATTTAACTGATTTCATCGTTAACTGATTTCATCGTTAACTGATTTCATCTTCATTTAACTGATTTCATTTTCATTCTTCATTTAACTGATTTCATCGTTAACTGATTTCATCGTTAACTGATTTCATCTTCATTTAACTGATTTCATCGTTAACTGATTTCATCGTTAACTGATTTCATCGTTAACTGATTTCATCTTCATTTAACTGATTTCATCGTTAACTGATTTCATCGTTAACTGATTTCATCTTTAACTGATTTCATCGTTAACTGATTTCATCTTCATTTAACTGATTTCATCGTTAACTGATTTCATCGTTAACTGATTTCATCTTTAACTGATTTCATCGTTAACTGATTTCATCTTCATTTAACTGATTTCATCGTTAACTGATTTCATCTTCATTTAACTGATTTCATCGTTAACTGATTTCATCGTTAACTGATTTCATCGTTAACTGATTTCATCTTCATTTAACTGATTCCATCGTTAACTGATTTCATCGTTAACTGATTTCATCGTTAACTGATTTCATCTTCATTTAACTGATTTCATCGTTAACTGATTTCATCGTTAACTGATTTCATCTTTAACTGATTTCATCGTTAACTGATGTCATCTTCATTTAACTGATTTCATCGTTAACTGATTTCATCGTTAACTGATTTCATCGTTAACTGATTTCATCGTTAACTGATTTCATCTTCATTTAACTGATTTCATCGTTAACTGATTTCATCGTTAACTGATTCCATCGTTAACTGATTTCATCGTTAACTGATTTCATCTTCATTTAACTGATTTCATCGTTAACTGATTTCATCTTCATTTAACTGATTTCATCATTAACTGATTTCATCGTTAACTGATTTCATCGTTAACTGATTTCATCTTCATTTAACTGATTTCATTTTCATTCTTCATTTAACTGATTTCATCGTTAACTGATTTCATCTTCATTTAACTGATTTCATCGTTAACTGATTTCATCGTTAACTGATTTCATCGTTAACTGATTTCATCTTTAACTGATTTCATCGTTAACTGATTTCATCTTCATTTAACTGATTTCATCGTTAACTGATTTCATCTTCATTTAATTGATTTCATCGTTAACTGATTTCATCGTTAACTGATTTCATCGTTAACTGATTTCATCGTTAACTGATTTCATCTTCATTTAACTGATTTCATCGTTAACTGATTCCATCGTTAACTGATTTCATCTTCATTTAACTGATTTCATCGTTAACTGATTTCATCGTTAACTGATTTCATCTTCATTTAACTGATTTCATCGTTAACTGATTTCATCGTTAACTGATTTCATCGTTAACTGATTTCATCTTCATTTAACTGATTTCATCGTTAACTGATTTCATCGTTAACTGATTTCATCTTCATTTAACTGATTTCATCGTTAACTGATTTCATCGTTAACTGATTCCATCGTTAACTGATTTCATCTTTAACTGATTTCATCGTTAACTGATTTCATCTTCATTTAACTGATTTCATCGTTAATTGATTTCATCGTTAACTGATTTCATCTTCATTTAACTGATTTCATTGTTAACTGATTTCATCGTTAACTGATTTCATCTTCATTTAACTGATTTCATCGTTAACTGATTTCATCGTTAACTGATTTCATCGTTAACTGATTCCATCGTTAACTGATTTCATCGTTAACTGATTTCATCTTCATTTAACTGATTTCATCGTTAACTGATTTCATCTTCATTTAACTGATTTCATTTTCATTCTTCATTTAACTGATTTCATCGTTAACTGATTTCATCTTCATTTAACTGATTTCATCTTTAACTGATTTCATCGTTAACTGATTTCATCTTCATTTAACTGATTTCATCGTTAACTGATTTCATCGTTAACTGATTTCATCTTCATTTAACTGATTTCATCGTTAACTGATTCCATCGTTAACTGATTTCATCTTTAACTGATTTCATCGTTAACTGATTTCATCTTCATTTAACTGATTTCATCGTTAAGTGATTTCATCGTTAACTGATTTCATCTTCATTTAACTGATTTCATTGTTAACTGATTTCATCGTTAACTGATTTCATCTTCATTTAACTGATTTCATCTTCATTTAACTGATTTCATCGTTAACTGATTTCATCGTTAACTGATTCCATCGTTAACTGATTTCATCGTTAACTGATTTCATCGTTAACTGATTTCATCTTCATTTAACTGATTTCATCGTTAACTGATTTCATCGTTAACTGATTTCATCTTCATTTAACTGATTTCATCGTTAACTGATTTCATCGTTAACTGATTCCATCGTTAACTGATTTCATCGTTAACTGATTTCATCGTTAACTGATTTCATCTTCATTTAACTGATTTCATCGTTAACTGATTTCATCTTCATTTAACTGATTTCATCGTTAACTGATTTCATCGTTAACTGATTTCATCGTTAACTGATTTCATCTTCATTTAACTGATTTCATTTTCATTCTTCATTTAACTGATTTCATCGTTAACTGATTTCATCTTCATTTAATTGATTTCATCGTTAACTGATTTCATCGTTAACTGATTTCATCGTTAACTGATTTCATCTTCATTTAACTGATTTCATCGTTAACTGATTTCATCGTTAACTGATTTCATCGTTAACTGATTTCATCGTTAACTGATTTCATCTTTAACTGATTTCATCGTTAACTGATTTCATCTTCATTTAACTGATTTCATCGTTAACTGATTTCATCGTTAACTGATTTCATCGTTAACTGATTTCATCTTCATTTAACTGATTTCATCGTTAACTGATTTCATCGTTAACTGATTTCATCTTTAACTGATTTCATCGTTAACTGATTTCATCTTCATTTAACTGATTTCATCGTTAACTGATTTCATCGTTAACTGATTTCATCTTTAACTGATTTCATCGTTAACTGATTTCATCTTCATTTAACTGATTTCATCGTTAACTGATTTCATCTTCATTTAACTGATTTCATCGTTAACTGATTTCATCGTTAACTGATTTCATCGTTAACTGATTTCATCTTCATTTAACTGATTCCATCGTTAACTGATTTCATCGTTAACTGATTTCATCGTTAACTGCTTTCATCTTCATTTAACTGATTTCATCGTTAACTGATTTCATCGTTAACTGATTTCATCTTTAACTGATTTCATCGTTAACTGATTTCATCTTCATTTAACTGATTTCATCGTTAACTGATTTCATCGTTAACTGATTTCATCGTTAACTGATTTCATCTTCATTTAACTGATTTCATCGTTAACTGATTTCATCGTTAACTGATTCCATCGTTAACTGATTTCATCGTTAACTGATTTCATCGTTAACTGATTTCATCTTCATTTAACTGATTTCATCGTTAACTGATTTCATCTTCATTTAACTGATTTCATCGTTAACTGATTTCATCGTTAACTGATTTCATCTTCATTTAACTGATTTCATTTTCATTCTTCATTTAACTGATTTCATCGTTAACTGATTTCATCTTCATTTAATTGATTTCATCGTTAACTGATTTCATCGTTAACTGATTTCATCGTTAACTGATTTCATCTTCATTTAACTGATTTCATCGTTAACTGATTTCATCGTTAACTGATTTCATCGTTAACTGATTTCATCTTCATTTAACTGATTTCATCGTTAACTGATTTCATCGTTAACTGATTTCATCGTTAACTGATTTCATCGTTAACTGATTTCATCTTCATTTAACTGATTTCATCGTTAACTGATTTCATCGTTAACTGATTTCATCGTTAACTGATTTCATCTTCATTTAACTGATTTCATCGTTAACTGATTTCATCGTTAACTGATTTCATCGTTAACTGATTTCATCTTCATTTAACTGATTCCATCGTTAACTGATTTCATCGTTAACTGATTTCATCGTTAACTGATTTCATCTTCATTTAACTGATTTCATCGTTAACTGATTTCATCGTTAACTGATTTCATCTTTAACTGATTTCATCGTTAACTGATTTCATCTTCATTTAACTGATTTCATCGTTAACTGATTTCATCGTTAACTGATTCCATCGTTAACTGATTTCATCGTTAACTGATTTCATCTTCATTTAACTGATTTCATCGTTAACTGATTTCATCGTTAACTGATTTCATCTTCATTTAACTGATTTCATTTTCATTCTTCATTTAACTGATTTCATCGTTAACTGATTTCATCTTCATTTAACTGATTTCATCGTTAACTGATTTCATCGTTAACTGATTTCATCGTTAACTGATTTCATCTTTAACTGATTTCATCGTTAACTGATTTCATCTTCATTTAACTGATTTCATCGTTAACTGATTTCATCTTCATTTAATTGATTTCATCGTTAACTGATTTCATCGTTAACTGATTTCATCGTTAACTGATTTCATCTTCATTTAACTGATTTCATCGTTAACTGATTCCATCGTTAACTGATTTCATCTTCATTTAACTGATTTCATCGTTAACTGATTTCATCGTTAACTGATTTCATCTTCATTTAACTGATTTCATCGTTAACTGATTTCATCTTCATTTAACTGATTTCATCGTTAACTGATTTCATCGTTAATTGATTTCATCTTCATTTAACTGATTTCATCGTTAACTGATTTCATCGTTAACTGATTCCATCGTTAACTGATTTCATCTTTAACTGATTTCATCGTTAACTGATTTCATCTTCATTTAACTGATTTCATCGTTAAGTGATTTCATCGTTAAGTGATTTCATCGTTAACTGATTTCATCTTCATTTAACTGATTTCATTTTCATTCTTCATTTAACTGATTTCATCGTTAACTGATTTCATCTTCATTTAACTGATTTCATCGTTAACTGATTTCATCGTTAACTGATTTCATCTTCATTTAACTGATTTCATCGTTAACTGATTTCATCGTTAACTGATTTCATCTTCATTTAACTGATTTCATCGTTAACTGATTTCATCGTTAACTGATTCCATCGTTAACTGATTTCATCTTTAACTGATTTCATCGTTAACTGATTTCATCTTCATTTAACTGATTTCATCGTTAAGTGATTTCATCGTTAACTGATTTCATCTTCATTTAACTGATTTCATTGTTAACTGATTTCATCGTTAACTGATTTCATCTTCATTTAACTGATTTCATCGTTAACTGATTTCATCGTTAACTGATTTCATCGTTAACTGATTCCATCGTTAACTGATTTCATCGTTAACTGATTTCATCTTCATTTAACTGATTTCATCTTCATTTAACTGATTTCATCGTTAACTGATTTCATCGTTAACTGATTTCATCTTCATTTAACTGATTTCATCGTTAACTGATTTCATCGTTAACTGATTCCATCGTTAACTGATTTCATCGTTAACTGATTTCATCTTCATTTAACTGATTTCATCGTTAACTGATTTCATCTTCATTTAACTGATTTCATCGTTAACTGATTTCATCGTTAACTGATTTCATCGTTAACTGATTTCATCTTCATTTAACTGATTTCATTTTCATTCTTCATTTAACTGATTTCATCGTTAACTGATTTCATCTTCATTAAATTGATTTCATCGTTAACTGATTTCATCGTTAACTGATTTCATCGTTAACTGATTTCATCGTTAACTGATTTCATCTTCATTTAACTGATTTCATCGTTAACTGATTTCATCGTTAACTGATTTCATCGTTAACTGATTTCATCTTCATTTAACTGATTTCATCGTTAACTGATTTCATCGTTAACTGATTTCATCTTTAACTGATTTCATCGTTAACTGATTTCATCTTCATTTAACTGATTTCATCGTTAACTGATTTCATCGTTAACTGATTTCATCGTTAACTGATTTCATCTTCATTTAACTGATTCCATCGTTAACTGATTTCATCGTTAACTGATTTCATCGTTAACTGATTTCATCTTCATTTAACTGATTTCATCGTTAACTGATTTCATCGTTAACTGATTTCATCGTTAACTGATTTCATCTTCATTTAACTGATTTCATCGTTAACTGATTTCATCGTTTACTGATTTCATCGTTAACTGATTTCATCTTCATTTAACTGATTTCATTTTCATTCTTCATTTAACTGATTTCATCGTTAACTGATTTCATCTTCATTTAACTGATTTCATCGTTAACTGATTTCATCGTTAACTGATTTCATCTTTAACTGATTTCATCGTTAACTGATATCATCTTCATTTAACTGATTTCATCGTTAACTGATTTCATCTTCATTTAATTGATTTCATCGTTAACTGATTTCATCGTTAACTGATTTCATCTTCATTTAACTGATTTCATCGTTAACTGATTCCATCGTTAACTGATTTCATCTTCATTTAACTGATTTCATCGTTAACTGATTTCATCGTTAACTGATTTCATCTTCATTTAACTGATTTCATCGTTAACTGATTTCATCGTTAACTGATTTCATCGTTAACTGATTTCATCGTTAACTGATTTCATCTTCATTTAACTGATTTCATCGTTAACTGATTTCATCGTTAACTGATTCCATCGTTAACTGATTTCATCGTTAACTGATTTCATCGTTAACTGATTTCATCTTCATTTAACTGATTTCATCGTTAACTGATTTCATCGTTAACTGATTTCATCGTTAACTGATTTCATCTTCATTTAACTGATTTCATCGTTAACTGATTTCATCGTTAACTGATTTCATCGTTAACTGATTTCATCTTCATTTAACTGATTCCATCGTTAACTGATTTCATCGTTAACTGATTTCATCGTTAACTGATTTCATCTTCATTTAACTGATTTCATCGTTAACTGATTTCATCGTTAACTGATTTCATCTTTAACTGATTTCATCGTTAACTGATTTCATCTTCATTTAACTGATTTCATCGTTAACTGATTTCATCGTTAACTGATTCCATCGTTAACTGATTTCATCGTTAACTGATTTCATCTTCATTTAACTGATTTCATCGTTAACTGATTTCATCGTTAACTGATTTCATCTTCATTTAACTGATTTCATTTTCATTCTTCATTTAACTGATTTCATCGTTAACTGATTTCATCTTCATTTAACTGATTTCATCGTTAACTGATTTCATCGTTAACTGATTTCATCGTTAACTGATTTCATCTTTAACTGATTTCATCGTTAACTGATTTCATCTTCATTTAACTGATTTCATCGTTAAGTGATTTCATCGTTAAGTGATTTCATCGTTAACTGATTTCATCTTCATTTAACTGATTTCATTTTCATTCTTCATTTAACTGATTTCATCGTTAACTGATTTCATCTTCATTTAACTGATTTCATCGTTAACTGATTTCATCTTCATTTAACTGATTTCATCGTTAACTGATTTCATCGTTAATTGATTTCATCTTCATTTAACTGATTTCATCGTTAACTGATTTCATCGTTAACTGATTCCATCGTTAACTGATTTCATCTTTAACTGATTTCATCGTTAACTGATTTCATCTTCATTTAACTGATTTCATCGTTAAGTGATTTCATCGTTAAGTGATTTCATCGTTAACTGATTTCATCTTCATTTAACTGATTTCATTTTCATTCTTCATTTAACTGATTTCATCGTTAACTGATTTCATCTTCATTTAACTGATTTCATCGTTAACTGATTTCATCGTTAACTGATTTCATCTTCATTTAACTGATTTCATCGTTAACTGATTTCATCGTTAACTGATTTCATCTTCATTTAACTGATTTCATCGTTAACTGATTTCATCGTTAACTGATTCCATCGTTAACTGATTTCATCTTTAACTGATTTCATCGTTAACTGATTTCATCTTCATTTAACTGATTTCATCGTTAAGTGATTTCATCGTTAACTGATTTCATCTTCATTTAACTGATTTCATTGTTAACTGATTTCATCGTTAACTGATTTCATCTTCATTTAACTGATTTCATCGTTAACTGATTTCATCGTTAACTGATTTCATCGTTAACTGATTCCATCGTTAACTGATTTCATCGTTAACTGATTTCATCTTCATTTAACTGATTTCATCTTCATTTAACTGATTTCATCGTTAACTGATTTCATCGTTAACTGATTTCATCTTCATTTAACTGATTTCATCGTTAACTGATTTCATCGTTAACTGATTCCATCGTTAACTGATTTCATCGTTAACTGATTTCATCTTCATTTAACTGATTTCATCGTTAACTGATTTCATCTTCATTTAACTGATTTCATCGTTAACTGATTTCATCGTTAACTGATTTCATCGTTAACTGATTTCATCTTCATTTAACTGATTTCATTTTCATTCTTCATTTAACTGATTTCATCGTTAACTGATTTCATCTTCATTTAATTGATTTCATCGTTAACTGATTTCATCGTTAACTGATTTCATCGTTAACTGATTTCATCGTTAACTGATTTCATCTTCATTTAACTGATTTCATCGTTAACTGATTTCATCGTTAACTGATTTCATCGTTAACTGATTTCATCTTCATTTAACTGATTTCATCGTTAACTGATTTCATCGTTAACTGATTTCATCGTTAACTGATTTCATCTTCATTTAACTGATTTCATCGTTAACTGATTTCATCGTTAACTGATTTCATCGTTAACTGATTTCATCTTCATTTAACTGATTCCATCGTTAACTGATTTCATCGTTAACTGATTTCATCGTTAACTGATTTCATCTTCATTTAACTGATTTCATCGTTAACTGATTTCATCGTTAACTGATTTCATCGTTAACTGATTTCATCTTCATTTAACTGATTTCATCGTTAACTGATTTCATCGTTTACTGATTTCATCGTTAACTGATTTCATCTTCATTTAACTGATTTCATTTTCATTCTTCATTTAACTGATTTCATCGTTAACTGATTTCATCTTCATTTAACTGATTTCATCGTTAACTGATTTCATCGTTAACTGATTTCATCTTTAACTGATTTCATCGTTAACTGATATCATCTTCATTTAACTGATTTCATCGTTAACTGATTTCATCTTCATTTAATTGATTTCATCGTTAACTGATTTCATCGTTAACTGATTTCATCTTCATTTAACTGATTTCATCGTTAACTGATTCCATCGTTAACTGATTTCATCTTCATTTAACTGATTTCATCGTTAACTGATTTCATCGTTAACTGATTTCATCTTCATTTAACTGATTTCATCGTTAACTGATTTCATCGTTAACTGATTTCATCGTTAACTGATTTCATCGTTAACTGATTTCATCTTCATTTAACTGATTTCATCGTTAACTGATTTCATCGTTAACTGATTCCATCGTTAACTGATTTCATCTTTAACTGATTTCATCGTTAACTGATTTCATCTTCATTTAACTGATTTCATCGTTAAGTGATTTCATCGTTAACTGATTTCATCTTCATTTAACTGATTTCATTGTTAACTGATTTCATCGTTAACTGATTTCATCTTCATTTAACTGATTTCATCGTTAAGTGATTTCATCGTTAACTGATTTCATCTTCATTTAACTGATTTCATCGTTAAGTGATTTCATCGTTAACTGATTTCATCTTCATTTAACTGATTTCATCGTTAACTGATTTCATCGTTAACTGATTCCATCGTTAACTGATTTCATCGTTAACTGATTTCATCGTTAACTGATTTCATCTTCATTTAACTGATTTCATCGTTACCTGATTTCATCTTCATTTAACTGATTTCATTTTCATTCTTCATTTAACTGATTTCATCGTTAACTGATTTCATCTTCATTTAACTGATTTCATCGTTAACTGATTTCATCGTTAACTGATTTCATCTTCATTTAACTGATTTCATCGTTAACTGATTTCATCGTTAACTGATTTCATCTTCATTTAACTGATTTCATCGTTAACTGATTTCATCGTTAACTGATTTCATCGTTAACTGATTCCATCGTTAACTGATTTCATCTTTAACTGATTTCATCGTTAACTGATTTCATCTTCATTTAACTGATTTCATCGTTAAGTGATTTCATCGTTAACTGATTTCATCTTCATTTAACTGATTTCATTGTTAACTGATTTCATCGTTAACTGATTTCATCTTCATTTAACTGATTTCATCGTTAACTGATTTCATCGTTAACTGATTTCATCGTTAACTGATTCCATCGTTAACTGATTTCATCTTCATTTAACTGATTTCATCGTTAACTGATTTCATCGTTAACTGATTTCATCTTCATTTAACTGATTTCATCGTTAACTGATTCCATCGTTAACTGATTCCATCGTTAACTGATTTCATCGTTAACTGATTTCATCGTTAACTGATTCCATCGTTAACTGATTCCATCGTTAACTGATTTCATCGTTAACTGATTTCATCTTCATTTAACTGATTTCATCGTTAACTGATTTCATCTTCATTTAACTGATTTCATCGTTAACTGATTTCATCGTTAACTGATTTCATCTTCATTTAACTGATTTCATTTTCATTCTTCATTTAACTGATTTCATCGTTAACTGATTTCATCTTCATTTAATTGATTTCATCGTTAACTGATTTCATCGTTAACTGATTTCATCGTTAACTGATTTCATCTTCATTTAACTGATTTCATCGTTAACTGATTTCATCGTTAACTGATTTCATCTTCATTTAACTGATTTCATCGTTAACTGATTTCATCGTTAACTGATTTCATCTTCATTTAACTGATTTCATCGTTAACTGATTTCATCGTTAACTGATTTCATCTTTAACTGATTTCATCGTTAACTGATTTCATCTTCATTTAACTGATTTCATCGTTAACTGATTTCATCGTTAACTGATTTCATCTTTAACTGATTTCATCGTTAACTGATTTCATCGTTAACTGATTTCATCTTCATTTAACTGATTCCATCGTTAACTGATTTCATCGTTAACTGATTTCATCGTTAACTGATTTCATCGTTAACTGATTTCATCTTTAACTGATTTCATCGTTAACTGATTTCATCTTCATTTAACTGATTTCATCGTTAACTGATTTCATCTTCATTTAATTGATTTCATCGTTAACTGATTTCATCGTTAACTGATTTCATCGTTAACTGATTTCATCTTCATTTAACTGATTTCATCGTTAACTGATTCCATCGTTAACTGATTTCATCTTCATTTAACTGATTTCATCGTTAACTGATTTCATCGTTAACTGATTTCATCTTCATTTAACTGATTTCATCGTTAACTGATTTCATCTTCATTTAACTGATTTCATCGTTAACTGATTTCATCGTTAATTGATTTCATCTTCATTTAACTGATTTCATCGTTAACTGATTTCATCGTTAACTGATTCCATCGTTAACTGATTTCATCTTTAACTGATTTCATCGTTAACTGATTTCATCTTCATTTAACTGATTTCATCGTTAAGTGATTTCATCGTTAAGTGATTTCATCGTTAACTGATTTCATCTTCATTTAACTGATTTCATTTTCATTCTTCATTTAACTGATTTCATCGTTAACTGATTTCATCTTCATTTAACTGATTTCATCGTTAACTGATTTCATCGTTAACTGATTTCATCTTCATTTAACTGATTTCATCGTTAACTGATTTCATCGTTAACTGATTTCATCTTCATTTAACTGATTTCATCGTTAACTGATTTCATCGTTAACTGATTCCATCGTTAACTGATTTCATCTTTAACTGATTTCATCGTTAACTGATTTCATCTTCATTTAACTGATTTCATCGTTAAGTGATTTCATCGTTAACTGATTTCATCTTCATTTAACTGATTTCATTGTTAACTGATTTCATCGTTAACTGATTTCATCTTCATTTAACTGATTTCATCGTTAACTGATTTCATCGTTAACTGATTTCATCGTTAACTGATTCCATCGTTAACTGATTTCATCTTCATTTAACTGATTTCATCGTTAACTGATTTCATCTTCATTTAACTGATTTCATCGTTAACTGATTTCATCGTTAACTGATTTCATCGTTAACTGATTTCATCTTCATTTAACTGATTTCATTTTCATTCTTCATTTAACTGATTTCATCGTTAACTGATTTCATCTTCATTTAATTGATTTCATCGTTAACTGATTTCATCGTTAACTGATTTCATCGTTAACTGATTTCATCGTTAACTGATTTCATCTTCATTTAACTGATTTCATCGTTAACTGATTTCATCGTTAACTGATTTCATCGTTAACTGATTTCATCTTCATTTAACTGATTTCATCGTTAACTGATTTCATCGTTAACTGATTTCATCTTTAACTGATTTCATCGTTAACTGATTTCATCTTCATTTAACTGATTTCATCGTTAACTGATTTCATCGTTAACTGATTTCATCGTTAACTGATTTCATCTTCATTTAACTGATTCCATCGTTAACTGATTTCATCGTTAACTGATTTCATCGTTAACTGATTTCATCTTCATTTAACTGATTTCATCGTTAACTGATTTCATCGTTAACTGATTTCATCGTTAACTGATTTCATCGTTAACTGATTTCATCTTCATTTAACTGATTTCATCGTTAACTGATTTCATCGTTTACTGATTTCATCGTTAACTGATTTCATCTTCATTTAACTGATTTCATTTTCATTCTTCATTTAACTGATTTCATCGTTAACTGATTTCATCTTCATTTAACTGATTTCATCGTTAACTGATTTCATCGTTAACTGATTTCATCTTTAACTGATTTCATCGTTAACTGATATCATCTTCATTTAACTGATTTCATCGTTAACTGATTTCATCTTCATTTAATTGATTTCATCGTTAACTGATTTCATCGTTAACTGATTTCATCTTCATTTAACTGATTTCATCGTTAACTGATTCCATCGTTAACTGATTTCATCTTCATTTAACTGATTTCATCGTTAACTGATTTCATCGTTAACTGATTTCATCTTCATTTAACTGATTTCATCGTTAACTGATTTCATCGTTAACTGATTTCATCGTTAACTGATTTCATCGTTAACTGATTTCATCTTCATTTAACTGATTTCATCGTTAACTGATTTCATCGTTAACTGATTCCATCGTTAACTGATTTCATCTTTAACTGATTTCATCGTTAACTGATTTCATCTTCATTTAACTGATTTCATCGTTAAGTGATTTCATCGTTAACTGATTTCATCTTCATTTAACTGATTTCATTGTTAACTGATTTCATCGTTAACTGATTTCATCTTCATTTAACTGATTTCATCGTTAAGTGATTTCATCGTTAACTGATTTCATCTTCATTTAACTGATTTCATCGTTAAGTGATTTCATCGTTAACTGATTTCATCTTCATTTAACTGATTTCATCGTTAACTGATTTCATCGTTAACTGATTCCATCGTTAACTGATTTCATCGTTAACTGATTTCATCGTTAACTGATTTCATCTTCATTTAACTGATTTCATCGTTACCTGATTTCATCTTCATTCAACTGATTTCATTTTCATTCTTCATTTAACTGATTTCATCGTTAACTGATTTCATCTTCATTTAACTGATTTCATCGTTAACTGATTTCATCGTTAACTGATTTCATCTTCATTTAACTGATTTCATCGTTAACTGATTTCATCGTTAACTGATTTCATCTTCATTTAACTGATTTCATCGTTAACTGATTTCATCGTTAACTGATTTCATCGTTAACTGATTCCATCGTTAACTGATTTCATCTTTAACTGATTTCATCGTTAACTGATTTCATCTTCATTTAACTGATTTCATCGTTAAGTGATTTCATCGTTAACTGATTTCATCTTCATTTAACTGATTTCATTGTTAACTGATTTCATCGTTAACTGATTTCATCTTCATTTAACTGATTTCATCGTTAACTGATTTCATCGTTAACTGATTTCATCGTTAACTGATTTCATCGTTAACTGATTCCATCGTTAACTGATTTCATCGTTAACTGATTTCATCTTCATTTAACTGATTTCATCGTTAACTGATTTCATCGTTAACTGATTTCATCTTCATTTAACTGATTTCATCGTTAACTGATTCCATCGTTAACTGATTCCATCGTTAACTGATTTCATCGTTAACTGATTTCATCGTTAACTGATTCCATCGTTAACTGATTCCATCGTTAACTGATTTCATCGTTAACTGATTTCATCTTCATTTAACTGATTTCATCGTTAACTGATTTCATCTTCATTTAACTGATTTCATCGTTAACTGATTTCATCGTTAACTGATTTCATCTTCATTTAACTGATTTCATTTTCATTCTTCATTTAACTGATTTCATCGTTAACTGATTTCATCTTCATTTAATTGATTTCATCGTTAACTGATTTCATCGTTAACTGATTTCATCGTTAACTGATTTCATCTTCATTTAACTGATTTCATCGTTAACTGATTTCATCGTTAACTGATTTCATCTTCATTTAACTGATTTCATCGTTAACTGATTTCATCGTTAACTGATTTCATCTTCATTTAACTGATTTCATCGTTAACTGATTTCATCGTTAACTGATTTCATCTTTAACTGATTTCATCGTTAACTGATTTCATCTTCATTTAACTGATTTCATCGTTAACTGATTTCATCGTTAACTGATTTCATCGTTAACTGATTTCATCGTTAACTGATTTCATCGTTAACTGATTTCATCTTCATTTAACTGATTCCATCGTTAACTGATTTCATCGTTAACTGATTTCATCGTTAACTGATTTCATCTTCATTTAACTGATTTCATCGTTAACTGATTTCATCGTTAACTGATTTCATCTTTAACTGATTTCATCGTTAACTGATTTCATCTTCATTTAACTGATTTCATCGTTAACTGATTTCATCGTTTACTGATTTCATCGTTAACTGATTTCATCTTCATTTAACTGATTTCATCGTTAACTGATTTCATCGTTAACTGATTCCATCGTTAACTGATTTCATCGTTAACTGATTTCATCTTCATTTAACTGATTTCATCGTTAACTGATTTCATCTTCATTTAACTGATTTCATCGTTAACTGATTTCATCGTTAACTGATTTCATCGTTAACTGATTTCATCTTCATTTAACTGATTTCATTTTCATTCTTCATTTAACTGATTTCATCGTTAACTGATTTCATCTTCATTTAACTGATTTCATCGTTAACTGATTTCATCGTTAACTGATTTCATCTTTAACTGATTTCATCTTCATTTAACTGATTTCATCGTTAACTGATTTCATCTTCATTTAATTGATTTCATCATTAACTGATTTCATCGTTAACTGATTTCATCGTTAACTGATTTCATCTTCATTTAACTGATTTCATCGTTAACTGATTCCATCGTTAACTGATTTCATCTTCATTTAACTGATTTCATCGTTAACTGATTTCATCGTTAACTGATTTCATCTTCATTTAACTGATTTCATCGTTAACTGATTTCATCGTTAACTGATTTCATCTTTAACTGATTTCATCGTTAACTGATTTCATCGTTAACTGATTTCATCGTTAACTGATTTCATCTTCATTTAACTGATTTCATCGTTAACTGATTTCATCGTTAACTGATTTCATCTTCATTTAACTGATTTCATCGTTAACTGATTTCATCGTTAACTGATTCCATCGTTAACTGATTTCATCTTTAACTGATTTCATCGTTAACTGATTTCATCTTCATTTAACTGATTTCATCGTTAAGTGATTTCATCGTTAACTGATTTCATCTTCATTTAACTGATTTCATTGTTAACTGATTTCATCGTTAACTGATTTCATCTTCATTTAACTGATTTCATCGTTAACTGATTTCATCGTTAACTGATTTCATCTTCATTTAACTGATTTCATCGTTAACTGATTTCATCGTTAACTGATTTCATCTTTAACTGATTTCATCGTTAACTGATTTCATCTTCATTTAACTGATTTCATCGTTAACTGATTTCATCGTTTACTGATTTCATCGTTAACTGATTTCATCTTCATTTAACTGATTTCATCGTTAACTGATTTCATCGTTAACTGATTCCATCGTTAACTGATTTCATCGTTAACTGATTTCATCTTCATTTAACTGATTTCATCGTTAACTGATTTCATCTTCATTTAACTGATTTCATCGTTAACTGATTTCATCGTTAACTGATTTCATCGTTAACTGATTTCATCTTCATTTAACTGATTTCATTTTCATTCTTCATTTAACTGATTTCATCGTTAACTGATTTCATCTTCATTTAACTGATTTCATCGTTAACTGATTTCATCGTTAACTGATTTCATCTTTAACTGATTTCATCGTTAACTGATTTCATCTTCATTTAACTGATTTCATCGTTAACTGATTTCATCTTCATTTAATTGATTTCATCGTTAACTGATTTCATCGTTAACTGATTTCATCGTTAACTGATTTCATCTTCATTTAACTGATTTCATCGTTAACTGATTCCATCGTTAACTGATTTCATCTTCATTTAACTGATTTCATCGTTAACTGATTTCATCGTTAACTGATTTCATCTTCATTTAACTGATTTCATCGTTAACTGATTTCATCGTTAACTGATTTCATCGTTAACTGATTTCATCTTCATTTAACTGATTTCATCGTTAACTGATTTCATCGTTAACTGATTTCATCGTTAACTGATTTCATCTTTAACTGATTTCATCGTTAACTGATTTCATCTTCATTTAACTGATTTCATCGTTAACTGATTTCATCGTTTACTGATTTCATCGTTAACTGATTTCATCTTCATTTAACTGATTTCATCGTTAACTGATTCCATCGTTAACTGATTTCATCGTTAACTGATTTCATCTTCATTTAACTGATTTCATCGTTAACTGATTTCATCTTCATTTAACTGATTTCATCGTTAACTGATTTCATCGTTAACTGATTTCATCTTCATTTAACTGATTTCATTTTCATTCTTCATTTAACTGATTTCATCGTTAACTGATTTCATCTTCATTTAACTGATTTCATCGTTAACTGATTTCATCGTTAACTGATTTCATCTTTAACTGATTTCATCGTTAACTGATTTCATCTTCATTTAACTGATTTCATCGTTAACTGATTTCATCTTCATTTAATTGATTTCATCATTAACTGATTTCATCGTTAACTGATTTCATCGTTAACTGATTTCATCTTCATTTAACTGATTTCATCGTTAACTGATTCCATCGTTAACTGATTTCATCTTCATTTAACTGATTTCATCGTTAACTGATTTCATCGTTAACTGATTTCATCTTCATTTAACTGATTTCATCGTTAACTGATTTCATCGTTAACTGATTTCATCGTTAACTGATTTCATCGTTAACTGATTTCATCTTCATTTAACTGATTTCATCGTTAACTGATTTCATCGTTAACTGATTTCATCTTCATTTAACTGATTTCATCGTTAACTGATTTCATCGTTAACTGATTCCATCGTTAACTGATTTCATCTTTAACTGATTTCATCGTTAACTGATTTCATCTTCATTTAACTGATTTCATCGTTAAGTGATTTCATCGTTAACTGATTTCATCTTCATTTAACTGATTTCATTGTTAACTGATTTCATCGTTAACTGATTTCATCTTCATTTAACTGATTTCATCGTTAACTGATTTCATCGTTAACTGATTTCATCTTCATTTAACTGATTTCATCGTTAACTGATTTCATCGTTAACTGATTTCATCTTTAACTGATTTCATCGTTAATTGATTTCATCTTCATTTAACTGATTTCATCGTTAACTGATTTCATCGTTTACTGATTTCATCGTTAACTGATTTCATCTTCATTTAACTGATTTCATCGTTAACTGATTTCATCGTTAACTGATTCCATCGTTAACTGATTTCATCGTTAACTGATTTCATCTTCATTTAACTGATTTCATCGTTAACTGATTTCATCTTCATTTAACTGATTTCATCGTTAACTGATTTCATCGTTAACTGATTTCATCGTTAACTGATTTCATCTTCATTTAACTGATTTCATTTTCATTCTTCATTTAACTGATTTCATCGTTAACTGATTTCATCTTCATTTAACTGATTTCATCGTTAACTGATTTCATCTTCATTTAACTGATTTCATCGTTAACTGATTTCATCGTTAACTGATTTCATCGTTAACTGATTTCATCTTCATTTAACTGATTTCATTTTCATTCTTCATTTAACTGATTTCATCGTTAACTGATTTCATCTTCATTTAACTGATTTCATCGTTAACTGATTTCATCGTTAACTGATTTCATCTTTAACTGATTTCATCGTTAACTGATTTCATCTTCATTTAACTGATTTCATCGTTAACTGATTTCATCTTCATTTAATTGATTTCATCGTTAACTGATTTCATCGTTAACTGATTTCATCGTTAACTGATTTCATCTTCATTTAACTGATTTCATCGTTAACTGATTCCATCGTTAACTGATTTCATCTTCATTTAACTGATTTCATCGTTAACTGATTCCATCGTTAACTGATTTCATCTTCATTTAACTGATTTCATCGTTAACTGATTTCATCGTTAACTGATTTCATCGTTAACTGATTTCATCTTCATTTAACTGATTTCATCGTTAACTGATTTCATCGTTAACTGATTTCATCTTCATTTAACTGATTTCATCGTTAACTGATTTCATCGTTAACTGATTCCATCGTTAACTGATTTCATCTTTAACTGATTTCATCGTTAACTGATTTCATCTTCATTTAACTGATTTCATCGTTAAGTGATTTCATCGTTAACTGATTTCATCTTCATTTAACTGATTTCATTGTTAACTGATTTCATCGTTAACTGATTTCATCTTCATTTAACTGATTTCATCGTTAACTGATTTCATCTTCATTTAACTGATTTCATCGTTAACTGATTTCATCGTTAACTGATTTCATCGTTAACTGATTTCATCTTCATTTAACTGATTTCATTTTCATTCTTCATTTAACTGATTTCATCGTTAACTGATTTCATCTTCATTTAACTGATTTCATCGTTAACTGATTTCATCGTTAACTGATTTCATCTTTAACTGATTTCATCGTTAACTGATTTCATCGTTAACTGATTTCATCGTTAACTGATTTCATCTTCATTTAACTGATTTCATCGTTAACTGATTTCATCGTTAACTGATTTCATCTTCATTTAACTGATTTCATCGTTAACTGATTTCATCGTTAACTGATTCCATCGTTAACTGATTTCATCTTTAACTGATTTCATCGTTAACTGATTTCATCTTCATTTAACTGATTTCATCGTTAAGTGATTTCATCGTTAACTGATTTCATCTTCATTTAACTGATTTCATTGTTAACTGATTTCATCGTTAACTGATTTCATCTTCATTTAACTGATTTCATCGTTAACTGATTTCATCGTTAACTGATTTCATCTTCATTTAACTGATTTCATCGTTAACTGATTTCATCGTTAACTGATTTCATCTTTAACTGATTTCATCGTTAACTGATTTCATCTTCATTTAACTGATTTCATCGTTAACTGATTTCATCGTTTACTGATTTCATCGTTAACTGATTTCATCTTCATTTAACTGATTTCATCGTTAACTGATTTCATCGTTAACTGATTCCATCGTTAACTGATTTCATCGTTAACTGATTTCATCTTCATTTAACTGATTTCATCGTTAACTGATTTCATCTTCATTTAACTGATTTCATCGTTAACTGATTTCATCGTTAACTGATTTCATCGTTAACTGATTTCATCTTCATTTAACTGATTTCATTTTCATTCTTCATTTAACTGATTTCATCGTTAACTGATTTCATCTTCATTTAACTGATTTCATCGTTAACTGATTTCATCGTTAACTGATTTCATCTTTAACTGATTTCATCGTTAACTGATTTCATCTTCATTTAACTGATTTCATCGTTAACTGATTTCATCTTCATTTAATTGATTTCATCGTTAACTGATTTCATCGTTAACTGATTTCATCGTTAACTGATTTCATCTTCATTTAACTGATTTCATCGTTAACTGATTCCATCGTTAACTGATTTCATCTTCATTTAACTGATTTCATCGTTAACTGATTTCATCGTTAACTGATTTCATCTTCATTTAACTGATTTCATCGTTAACTGATTTCATCGTTAACTGATTTCATCGTTAACTGATTTCATCTTCATTTAACTGATTTCATCGTTAACTGATTTCATCGTTAACTGATTTCATCGTTAACTGATTTCATCTTTAACTGATTTCATCGTTAACTGATTTCATCTTCATTTAACTGATTTCATCGTTAACTGATTTCATCGTTTACTGATTTCATCGTTAACTGATTTCATCTTCATTTAACTGATTTCATCGTTAACTGATTCCATCGTTAACTGATTTCATCGTTAACTGATTTCATCTTCATTTAACTGATTTCATCGTTAACTGATTTCATCTTCATTTAACTGATTTCATCGTTAACTGATTTCATCGTTAACTGATTTCATCTTCATTTAACTGATTTCATTTTCATTCTTCATTTAACTGATTTCATCGTTAACTGATTTCATCTTCATTTAACTGATTTCATCGTTAACTGATTTCATCGTTAACTGATTTCATCTTTAACTGATTTCATCGTTAACTGATTTCATCTTCATTTAACTGATTTCATCGTTAACTGATTTCATCTTCATTTAATTGATTTCATCATTAACTGATTTCATCGTTAACTGATTTCATCGTTAACTGTTTACATCTTCATTTAACTGATTTCATCGTTAACTGATTCCATCGTTAACTGATTTCATCTTCATTTAACTGATTTCATCGTTAACTGATTTCATCGTTAACTGATTTCATCTTCATTTAACTGATTTCATCGTTAACTGATTTCATCGTTAACTGATTTCATCGTTAACTGATTTCATCGTTAACTGATTTCATCTTCATTTAACTGATTTCATCGTTAACTGATTTCATCGTTAACTGATTTCATCTTCATTTAACTGATTTCATCGTTAACTGATTTCATCGTTAACTGATTCCATCGTTAACTGATTTCATCTTTAACTGATTTCATCGTTAACTGATTTCATCTTCATTTAACTGATTTCATCGTTAAGTGATTTCATCGTTAACTGATTTCATCTTCATTTAACTGATTTCATTGTTAACTGATTTCATCGTTAACTGATTTCATCTTCATTTAACTGATTTCATCGTTAACTGATTTCATCGTTAACTGATTTCATCTTCATTTAACTGATTTCATCGTTAACTGATTTCATCGTTAACTGATTTCATCTTTAACTGATTTCATCGTTAATTGATTTCATCTTCATTTAACTGATTTCATCGTTAACTGATTTCATCGTTTACTGATTTCATCGTTAACTGATTTCATCTTCATTTAACTGATTTCATCGTTAACTGATTTCATCGTTAACTGATTCCATCGTTAACTGATTTCATCGTTAACTGATTTCATCTTCATTTAACTGATTTCATCGTTAACTGATTTCATCTTCATTTAACTGATTTCATCGTTAACTGATTTCATCGTTAACTGATTTCATCGTTAACTGATTTCATCTTCATTTAACTGATTTCATTTTCATTCTTCATTTAACTGATTTCATCGTTAACTGATTTCATCTTCATTTAACTGATTTCATCGTTAACTGATTTCATCTTCATTTAACTGATTTCATCGTTAACTGATTTCATCGTTAACTGATTTCATCGTTAACTGATTTCATCTTCATTTAACTGATTTCATTTTCATTCTTCATTTAACTGATTTCATCGTTAACTGATTTCATCTTCATTTAACTGATTTCATCGTTAACTGATTTCATCGTTAACTGATTTCATCTTTAACTGATTTCATCGTTAACTGATTTCATCTTCATTTAACTGATTTCATCGTTAACTGATTTCATCTTCATTTAATTGATTTCATCGTTAACTGATTTCATCGTTAACTGATTTCATCGTTAACTGATTTCATCTTCATTTAACTGATTTCATCGTTAACTGATTCCATCGTTAACTGATTTCATCTTCATTTAACTGATTTCATCGTTAACTGATTCCATCGTTAACTGATTTCATCTTCATTTAACTGATTTCATCGTTAACTGATTTCATCGTTAACTGATTTCATCGTTAACTGATTTCATCTTCATTTAACTGATTTCATCGTTAACTGATTTCATCGTTAACTGATTTCATCTTCATTTAACTGATTTCATCGTTAACTGATTTCATCGTTAACTGATTCCATCGTTAACTGATTTCATCTTTAACTGATTTCATCGTTAACTGATTTCATCTTCATTTAACTGATTTCATCGTTAAGTGATTTCATCGTTAACTGATTTCATCTTCATTTAACTGATTTCATTGTTAACTGATTTCATCGTTAACTGATTTCATCTTCATTTAACTGATTTCATCGTTAACTGATTTCATCTTCATTTAACTGATTTCATCGTTAACTGATTTCATCGTTAACTGATTTCATCGTTAACTGATTTCATCTTCATTTAACTGATTTCATTTTCATTCTTCATTTAACTGATTTCATCGTTAACTGATTTCATCTTCATTTAATTGATTTCATCGTTAACTGATTTCATCGTTAACTGATTTCATCGTTAACTGATTTCATCTTCATTTAACTGATTTCATCGTTAACTGATTTCATCGTTAACTGATTTCATCTTCATTTAACTGATTTCATCGTTAACTGATTTCATCGTTAACTGATTTCATCGTTAACTGATTTCATCGTTAACTGATTTCATCTTCATTTAACTGATTTCATCGTTAACTGATTTCATCGTTAACTGATTCCATCGTTAACTGATTTCATCGTTAACTGATTTCATCTTCATTTAACTGATTTCATCGTTAACTGATTTCATCTTCATTTAACTGATTTCATCGTTAACTGATTTCATCGTAAACTGATTTCATCGTTAACTGATTTCATCTTCATTTAACTGATTTCATTTTCATTCTTCATTTAACTGATTTCATCGTTAACTGATTTCATCTTCATTTAACTGATTTCATCGTTAACTGATTTCATCGTTAACTGATTTCATCGTTAACTGATTTCATCTTTAACTGATTTCATCGTTAACTGATTTCATCTTCATTTAACTGATTTCATCGTTAACTGATTTCATCTTCATTTAATTGATTTCATCGTTAACTGATTTCATCGTTAACTGATTTCATCGTTAACTGATTTCATCTTCATTTAACTGATTTCATCGTTAACTGATTCCATCGTTAACTGATTTCATCTTCATTTAACTGATTTCATCGTTAACTGATTTCATCGTTAACTGATTTCATCTTCATTTAACTGATTTCATCGTTAACTGATTTCATCGTTAACTGATTTCATCTTCATTTAACTGATTTCATCGTTAACTGATTTCATCGTTAACTGATTTCATCTTCATTTAACTGATTTCATCGTTAACTGATTTCATCGTTAACTGATTCCATCGTTAACTGATTTCATCTTTAACTGATTTCATCGTTAACTGATTTCATCTTCATTTAACTGATTTCATCGTTAAGTGATTTCATCGTTAACTGATTTCATCTTCATTTAACTGATTTCATTGTTAACTGATTTCATCGTTAACTGATTTCATCTTCATTTAACTGATTTCATCGTTAACTGATTTCATCGTTAACTGATTTCATCGTTAACTGATTCCATCGTTAACTGATTTCATCGTTAACTGATTTCATCGTTAACTGATTTCATCTTCATTTAACTGATTTCATCGTTAACTGATTTCATCTTCATTTAACTGATTTCATTTTCATTCTTCATTTAACTGATTTCATCGTTAACTGATTTCATCTTCATTTAACTGATTTCATCGTTAACTGATTTCATCGTTAACTGATTTCATCTTCATTTAACTGATTTCATCGTTAACTGATTTCATCGTTAAGTGATTTCATCTTCATTTAACTGATTTCATCGTTAACTGATTTCATCGTTAACTGATTCCATCGTTAACTGATTTCATCGTTAACTGATTTCATCGTTAACTGATTTCATCTTCATTTAACTGATTTCATCGTTAACTGATTTCATCGTTAACTGATTTCATCGTTAACTGATTTCATCTTCATTTAACTGATTTCATCGTTAACTGATTTCATCTTCATTTAACTGATTTCATCGTTAACTGATTTCATCGTTAACTGATTCCATCGTTAACTGATTTCATCTTTAACTGATTTCATCGTTAACTGATTTCATCTTCATTTAACTGATTTCATCGTTAAGTGATTTCATCGTTAACTGATTTCATCTTCATTTAACTGATTTCATTGTTAACTGATTTCATCGTTAACTGATTTCATCTTCATTTAACTGATTTCATCGTTAACTGATTTCATCGTTAACTGATTTCATCGTTAACTGATTCCATCGTTAACTGATTTCATCGTTAACTGATTTCATCTTCATTTAACTGATTTCATCGTTAACTGATTTCATCTTCATTTAACTGATTTCATTTTCATTCTTCATTTAACTGATTTCATCGTTAACTGATTTCATCTTCATTTAACTGATTTCATCGTTAACTGATTTCATCGTTAACTGATTTCATCTTCATTTAACTGATTTCATCGTTAACTGATTTCATCGTTAACTGATTTCATCTTCATTTAACTGATTTCATCGTTAACTGATTTCATCGTTAACTGATTCCATCGTTAACTGATTTCATCTTTAACTGATTTCATCGTTAACTGATTTCATCTTCATTTAACTGATTTCATCGTTAAGTGATTTCATCGTTAACTGATTTCATCTTCATTTAACTGATTTCATTGTTAACTGATTTCATCGTTAACTGATTTCATCTTCATTTAACTGATTTCATCGTTAACTGATTTCATCGTTAACTGATTTCATCGTTAACTGATTCCATCGTTAACTGATTTCATCGTTAACTGATTTCATCTTCATTTAACTGATTTCATCGTTAACTGATTTCATCGTTAACTGATTTCATCTTCATTTAACTGATTTCATCGTTAACTGATTCCATCGTTAACTGATTTCATCGTTAACTGATTTCATCGTTAACTGATTTCATCTTCATTTAACTGATTTCATCGTTAACTGATTTCATCTTCATTTAACTGATTTCATCGTTAACTGATTTCATCGTTAACTGATTTCATCTTCATTTAACTGATTTCATCTTCATTTAACTGATTTCATTTTCATTCTTCATTTAACTGATTTCATCGTTAACTGATTTCATCTTCATTTAATTGATTTCATCGTTAACTGATTTCATCTTCATTTAACTGATTTCATCGTTAACTGATTTCATCGTTAACTGATTTCATCTTCATTTAACTGATTTCATCGTTAACTGATTTCATCGTTAACTGATTTCATCGTTAACTGATTTCATCTTCATTTCACTGATTTCATCGTTAACTGATTTCATCGTTAACTGATTTCATCTTTAACTGATTTCATCGTTAACTGATTTCATCTTCATTTAACTGATTTCATCGTTAACTGATTTCATCGTTAACTGATTTCATCTTTAACTGATTTCATCGTTAACTGATTTCATCGTTAACTGATTTCATCTTCATTTAACTGATTCCATCGTTAACTGATTTCATCGTTAACTGATTTCATCGTTAACTGATTTCATCTTCATTTAACTGATTTCATCGTTAACTGATTTCATCGTTAACTGATTTCATCTTTAACTGATTTCATCGTTAACTGATTTCATCTTCATTTAACTGATTTCATCGTTAACTGATTTCATCGTTTACTGATTTCATCGTTAACTGATTTCATCTTCATTTAACTGATTTCATCGTTAACTGATTTCATCGTTAACTGATTCCATCGTTAACTGATTTCATCGTTAACTGATTTCATCTTCATTTAACTGATTTCATCGTTAACTGATTTCATCTTCATTTAACTGATTTCATCGTTAACTGATTTCATCGTTAACTGATTTCATCGTTAACTGATTTCATCTTCATTTAACTGATTTCATTTTCATTCTTCATTTAACTGATTTCATCGTTAACTGATTTCATCTTCATTTAACTGATTTCATCGTTAACTGATTTCATCTTCATTTAACTGATTTCATTGTTAACTGATTTCATCGTTAACTGATTTAATCTTTAACTGATTTCATCGTTAACTGATTTCATCTTCATTTAACTGATTTCATCGTTAACTGATTTCATCTTCATTTAATTGATTTCATCGTTAACTGATTTCATCGTTAACTGATTTCATCGTTAACTGATTTCATCTTCATTTAACTGATTTCATCGTTAACTGATTCCATCGTTAACTGATTTCATCTTCATTTAACTGATTTCATCGTTAACTGATTTCATCGTTAACTGATTTCATCTTCATTTAACTGATTTCATCGTTAACTGATTTCATCGTTAACTGATTTCATCGTTAACTGATTTCATCTTCATTTAACTGATTTCATCGTTAACTGATTTCATCGTTAACTGATTTCATCGTTAACTGATTTCATCTTTAACTGATTTCATCGTTAACTGATTTCATCTTCATTTAACTGATTTCATCGTTAACTGATTTCATCGTTTACTGATTTCATCGTTAACTGATTTCATCTTCATTTAACTGATTTCATCGTTAACTGATTCCATCGTTAACTGATTTCATCGTTAACTGATTTCATCTTCATTTAACTGATTTCATCGTTAACTGATTTCATCTTCATTTAACTGATTTCATCGTTAACTGATTTCATCGTTAACTGATTTCATCTTCATTTAACTGATTTCATTTTCATTCTTCATTTAACTGATTTCATCGTTAACTGATTTCATCTTCATTTAACTGATTTCATCGTTAACTGATTTCATCGTTAACTGATTTCATCTTTAACTGATTTCATCGTTAACTGATTTCATCTTCATTTAACTGATTTCATCGTTAACTGATTTCATCTTCATTTAATTGATTTCATCATTAACTGATTTCATCGTTAACTGATTTCATCGTTAACTGTTTACATCTTCATTTAACTGATTTCATCGTTAACTGATTCCATCGTTAACTGATTTCATCTTCATTTAACTGATTTCATCGTTAACTGATTTCATCGTTAACTGATTTCATCTTCATTTAACTGATTTCATCGTTAACTGATTTCATCGTTAACTGATTTCATCGTTAACTGATTTCATCGTTAACTGATTTCATCTTCATTTAACTGATTTCATCGTTAACTGATTTCATCGTTAACTGATTTCATCTTCATTTAACTGATTTCATCGTTAACTGATTTCATCGTTAACTGATTCCATCGTTAACTGATTTCATCTTTAACTGATTTCATCGTTAACTGATTTCATCTTCATTTAACTGATTTCATCGTTAAGTGATTTCATCGTTAACTGATTTCATCTTCATTTAACTGATTTCATTGTTAACTGATTTCATCGTTAACTGATTTCATCTTCATTTAACTGATTTCATCGTTAACTGATTTCATCGTTAACTGATTTCATCTTCATTTAACTGATTTCATCGTTAACTGATTTCATCGTTAACTGATTTCATCTTTAACTGATTTCATCGTTAATTGATTTCATCTTCATTTAACTGATTTCATCGTTAACTGATTTCATCGTTTACTGATTTCATCGTTAACTGATTTCATCTTCATTTAACTGATTTCATCGTTAACTGATTTCATCGTTAACTGATTCCATCGTTAACTGATTTCATCGTTAACTGATTTCATCTTCATTTAACTGATTTCATCGTTAACTGATTTCATCTTCATTTAACTGATTTCATCGTTAACTGATTTCATCGTTAACTGATTTCATCGTTAACTGATTTCATCTTCATTTAACTGATTTCATTTTCATTCTTCATTTAACTGATTTCATCGTTAACTGATTTCATCTTCATTTAACTGATTTCATCGTTAACTGATTTCATCTTCATTTAACTGATTTCATCGTTAACTGATTTCATCGTTAACTGATTTCATCGTTAACTGATTTCATCTTCATTTAACTGATTTCATTTTCATTCTTCATTTAACTGATTTCATCGTTAACTGATTTCATCTTCATTTAACTGATTTCATCGTTAACTGATTTCATCGTTAACTGATTTCATCTTTAACTGATTTCATCGTTAACTGATTTCATCTTCATTTAACTGATTTCATCGTTAACTGATTTCATCTTCATTTAATTGATTTCATCGTTAACTGATTTCATCGTTAACTGATTTCATCGTTAACTGATTTCATCTTCATTTAACTGATTTCATCGTTAACTGATTCCATCGTTAACTGATTTCATCTTCATTTAACTGATTTCATCGTTAACTGATTCCATCGTTAACTGATTTCATCTTCATTTAACTGATTTCATCGTTAACTGATTTCATCGTTAACTGATTTCATCGTTAACTGATTTCATCTTCATTTAACTGATTTCATCGTTAACTGATTTCATCGTTAACTGATTTCATCTTCATTTAACTGATTTCATCGTTAACTGATTTCATCGTTAACTGATTCCATCGTTAACTGATTTCATCTTTAACTGATTTCATCGTTAACTGATTTCATCTTCATTTAACTGATTTCATCGTTAAGTGATTTCATCGTTAACTGATTTCATCTTCATTTAACTGATTTCATTGTTAACTGATTTCATCGTTAACTGATTTCATCTTCATTTAACTGATTTCATCGTTAACTGATTTCATCTTCATTTAACTGATTTCATCGTTAACTGATTTCATCGTTAACTGATTTCATCGTTAACTGATTTCATCTTCATTTAACTGATTTCATTTTCATTCTTCATTTAACTGATTTCATCGTTAACTGATTTCATCTTCATTTAATTGATTTCATCGTTAACTGATTTCATCGTTAACTGATTTCATCGTTAACTGATTTCATCTTCATTTAACTGATTTCATCGTTAACTGATTTCATCGTTAACTGATTTCATCTTCATTTAACTGATTTCATCGTTAACTGATTTCATCGTTAACTGATTTCATCGTTAACTGATTTCATCGTTAACTGATTTCATCTTCATTTAACTGATTTCATCGTTAACTGATTTCATCGTTAACTGATTCCATCGTTAACTGATTTCATCGTTAACTGATTTCATCTTCATTTAACTGATTTCATCGTTAACTGATTTCATCTTCATTTAACTGATTTCATCGTTAACTGATTTCATCGTAAACTGATTTCATCGTTAACTGATTTCATCTTCATTTAACTGATTTCATTTTCATTCTTCATTTAACTGATTTCATCGTTAACTGATTTCATCTTCATTTAACTGATTTCATCGTTAACTGATTTCATCGTTAACTGATTTCATCGTTAACTGATTTCATCTTTAACTGATTTCATCGTTAACTGATTTCATCTTCATTTAACTGATTTCATCGTTAACTGATTTCATCTTCATTTAATTGATTTCATCGTTAACTGATTTCATCGTTAACTGATTTCATCGTTAACTGATTTCATCTTCATTTAACTGATTTCATCGTTAACTGATTCCATCGTTAACTGATTTCATCTTCATTTAACTGATTTCATCGTTAACTGATTTCATCGTTAACTGATTTCATCTTCATTTAACTGATTTCATCGTTAACTGATTTCATCGTTAACTGATTTCATCTTCATTTAACTGATTTCATCGTTAACTGATTTCATCGTTAACTGATTTCATCTTCATTTAACTGATTTCATCGTTAACTGATTTCATCGTTAACTGATTCCATCGTTAACTGATTTCATCTTTAACTGATTTCATCGTTAACTGATTTCATCTTCATTTAACTGATTTCATCGTTAAGTGATTTCATCGTTAACTGATTTCATCTTCATTTAACTGATTTCATTGTTAACTGATTTCATCGTTAACTGATTTCATCTTCATTTAACTGATTTCATCGTTAACTGATTTCATCGTTAACTGATTTCATCGTTAACTGATTCCATCGTTAACTGATTTCATCGTTAACTGATTTCATCGTTAACTGATTTCATCTTCATTTAACTGATTTCATCGTTAACTGATTTCATCTTCATTTAACTGATTTCATTTTCATTCTTCATTTAACTGATTTCATCGTTAACTGATTTCATCTTCATTTAACTGATTTCATCGTTAACTGATTTCATCGTTAACTGATTTCATCTTCATTTAACTGATTTCATCGTTAACTGATTTCATCGTTAAGTGATTTCATCTTCATTTAACTGATTTCATCGTTAACTGATTTCATCGTTAACTGATTCCATCGTTAACTGATTTCATCGTTAACTGATTTCATCGTTAACTGATTTCATCTTCATTTAACTGATTTCATCGTTAACTGATTTCATCGTTAACTGATTTCATCGTTAACTGATTTCATCTTCATTTAACTGATTTCATCGTTAACTGATTTCATCTTCATTTAACTGATTTCATCGTTAACTGATTTCATCGTTAACTGATTCCATCGTTAACTGATTTCATCTTTAACTGATTTCATCGTTAACTGATTTCATCTTCATTTAACTGATTTCATCGTTAAGTGATTTCATCGTTAACTGATTTCATCTTCATTTAACTGATTTCATTGTTAACTGATTTCATCGTTAACTGATTTCATCTTCATTTAACTGATTTCATCGTTAACTGATTTCATCGTTAACTGATTTCATCGTTAACTGATTCCATCGTTAACTGATTTCATCGTTAACTGATTTCATCTTCATTTAACTGATTTCATCGTTAACTGATTTCATCTTCATTTAACTGATTTCATTTTCATTCTTCATTTAACTGATTTCATCGTTAACTGATTTCATCTTCATTTAACTGATTTCATCGTTAACTGATTTCATCGTTAACTGATTTCATCTTCATTTAACTGATTTCATCGTTAACTGATTTCATCGTTAACTGATTTCATCTTCATTTAACTGATTTCATCGTTAACTGATTTCATCGTTAACTGATTCCATCGTTAACTGATTTCATCTTTAACTGATTTCATCGTTAACTGATTTCATCTTCATTTAACTGATTTCATCGTTAAGTGATTTCATCGTTAACTGATTTCATCTTCATTTAACTGATTTCATTGTTAACTGATTTCATCGTTAACTGATTTCATCTTCATTTAACTGATTTCATCGTTAACTGATTTCATCGTTAACTGATTTCATCGTTAACTGATTCCATCGTTAACTGATTTCATCGTTAACTGATTTCATCTTCATTTAACTGATTTCATCGTTAACTGATTTCATCGTTAACTGATTTCATCTTCATTTAACTGATTTCATCGTTAACTGATTCCATCGTTAACTGATTTCATCGTTAACTGATTTCATCGTTAACTGATTTCATCTTCATTTAACTGATTTCATCGTTAACTGATTTCATCTTCATTTAACTGATTTCATCGTTAACTGATTTCATCGTTAACTGATTTCATCTTCATTTAACTGATTTCATCTTCATTTAACTGATTTCATTTTCATTCTTCATTTAACTGATTTCATCGTTAACTGATTTCATCTTCATTTAATTGATTTCATCGTTAACTGATTTCATCTTCATTTAACTGATTTCATCGTTAACTGATTTCATCGTTAACTGATTTCATCTTCATTTAACTGATTTCATCGTTAACTGATTTCATCGTTAACTGATTTCATCGTTAACTGATTTCATCTTCATTTCACTGATTTCATCGTTAACTGATTTCATCGTTAACTGATTTCATCTTTAACTGATTTCATCGTTAACTGATTTCATCTTCATTTAACTGATTTCATCGTTAACTGATTTCATCGTTAACTGATTTCATCTTTAACTGATTTCATCGTTAACTGATTTCATCGTTAACTGATTTCATCTTCATTTAACTGATTCCATCGTTAACTGATTTCATCGTTAACTGATTTCATCGTTAACTGATTTCATCTTCATTTAACTGATTTCATCGTTAACTGATTTCATCGTTAACTGATTTCATCTTTAACTGATTTCATCGTTAACTGATTTCATCTTCATTTAACTGATTTCATCGTTAACTGATTTCATCGTTTACTGATTTCATCGTTAACTGATTTCATCTTCATTTAACTGATTTCATCGTTAACTGATTTCATCGTTAACTGATTCCATCGTTAACTGATTTCATCGTTAACTGATTTCATCTTCATTTAACTGATTTCATCGTTAACTGATTTCATCTTCATTTAACTGATTTCATCGTTAACTGATTTCATCGTTAACTGATTTCATCGTTAACTGATTTCATCTTCATTTAACTGATTTCATTTTCATTCTTCATTTAACTGATTTCATCGTTAACTGATTTCATCTTCATTTAACTGATTTCATCGTTAACTGATTTCATCTTCATTTAACTGATTTCATTGTTAACTGATTTCATCGTTAACTGATTTAATCTTTAACTGATTTCATCGTTAACTGATTTCATCTTCATTTAACTGATTTCATCGTTAACTGATTTCATCTTCATTTAATTGATTTCATCGTTAACTGATTTCATCGTTAACTGATTTCATCGTTAACTGATTTCATCTTCATTTAACTGATTTCATCGTTAACTGATTCCATCGTTAACTGATTTCATCTTCATTTAACTGATTTCATCGTTAACTGATTTCATCGTTAACTGATTTCATCTTCATTTAACTGATTTCATCGTTAACTGATTTCATCGTTAACTGATTTCATCTTTAACTGATTTCATCGTTAACTGATTTCATCGTTAACTGATTTCATCTTCATTTAACTGATTTCATCGTTAACTGATTTCATCGTTAACTGATTTCATCTTCATTTAACTGATTTCATCGTTAACTGATTTCATCGTTAACTGATTCCATCGTTAACTGATTTCATCTTTAACTGATTTCATCGTTAACTGATTTCATCTTCATTTAACTGATTTCATCGTTAAGTGATTTCATCGTTAACTGATTTCATCTTCATTTAACTGATTTCATTGTTAACTGATTTCATCGTTAACTGATTTCATCTTCATTTAACTGATTCCATCGTTAACTGATTTCATCGTTAACTGATTCCATCGTTAACTGATTTCATCTTCATTTAACTGATTTCATCGTTAACTGATTTCATCTTCATTTAACTGATTTCATTTTCATTCTTCATTTAACTGATTTCATCGTTAACTGATTTCATCTTCATTTAACTGATTTCATCGTTAACTGATTTCATCGTTAACTGATTTCATCTTCATTTAACTGATTTCATCGTTAACTGATTTCATCGTTAACTGATTTCATCTTCATTTAACTGATTTCATCGTTAACTGATTTCATCGTTAACTGATTCCATCGTTAACTGATTTCATCTTTAACTGATTTCATCGTTAACTGATTTCATCTTCATTTAACTGATTTCATCGTTAAGTGATTTCATCGTTAACTGATTTCATCTTCATTTAACTGATTTCATTGTTAACTGATTTCATCGTTAACTGATTTCATCTTCATTTAACTGATTTCATCGTTAACTGATTTCATCGTTAACTGATTCCATCGTTAACTGATTTCATCGTTAACTGATTTCATCTTCATTTAACTGATTTCATCGTTAACTGATTTCATCTTCATTTAACTGATTTCATTTTCATTCTTCATTTAACTGATTTCATCGTTAACTGATTTCATCTTCATTTAACTGATTTCATCGTTAACTGATTTCATCGTTAACTGATTTCATCGTTAACTGATTTCATCTTCTTTTAATTGATTTCATCGTTAACTGATTTCATCGTTAACTGATTTCATCTTCATTTAACTGATTTCATCGTTAACTGATTTCATCGTTAACTGATTTCATCTTCATTTAACTGATTTCATCGTTAACTGATTTCATCTTCATTTAACTGATTTCATCGTTAACTGATTTCATCGTTAACTGATTTCATCTTCATTTAACTGATTCCATCGTTAACTGATTTCATCGTTAACTGATTTCATCGTTAACTGATTTCATCTTTAACTGATTTCATCGTTAACTGATTTCATCTTCATTTAACTGATTTCATCTTCATTTAACTGATTTCATCGTTAACTGATTTCATCTTCATTTAACTGATTTCATTTTCATTCTTCATTTAACTGATTTCATCGTTAACTGATTTCATCTTCATTTAACTGATTTCATCGTTAACTGATTTCATCGTTAACTGATTTCATCTTCTTTTAACTGATTTCATCGTTAACTGATTTCATCTTCATTTAATTGATTTAATCGTTAACTGATTTCATCGTTAACTGATTTCATCTTCATTTAACTGATTTCATCGTTAACTGATTTCATCGTTAACTGATTTCATCTTCATTTAACTGATTTCATCGTTAACTGATTTCATCTTCATTTAACTGATTTCATCGTTAACTGATTTCATCGTTAACTGATTTCATCTTCATTTAACTGATTCCATCGTTAACTGATTTCATCGTTAACTGATTTCATCGTTAACTGATTTCATCTTTAACTGATTTCATCGTTAACTGATTTCATCTTCATTTAACTGATTTCATCGTTAACTGATTTCATCTTCATTTAACTGATTTCATTTTCATTCTTCATTTAACTGATTTCATCGTTAACTGATTTCATCTTCATTTAACTGATTTCATCGTTAACTGATTTCATCGTTAACTGATTTCATCTTCATTTAACTGATTCCATCGTTAACTGATGTCATCGTTAACTGATTTCATCTTCATTTAACTGATTTCATCGTTAACTGATTTCATCGTTAACTGATTTCATCTTCATTTAACTGATTCCATCGTTAACTGATTTCATCGTTAACTGATTTCATCTTCATTTATCTGATTTCATCGTTAACTGATTTCATCGTTAACTGATTTCATCTTCATTTAACTGATTCCATCGTTAACTGATTTCATCGTTAACTGATTTCATCGTTAACTGATTTCATCTTCATTTAACTGATTTCATCGTTAACTGATTTCATCTTCATTTAACTGATTTCATCGTTAACTGATTTCATCTTCATTTAACTGATTCCATCGTTAACTGATTTCATCGTTTACTGATTTCATCGTTAATTGATTTCATCTTCATTTAACTGATTTCATTTTCATTCTTCATTTAACTGATTTCATCGTTAACTGATTTCATCGTTAACTGATTTCATCTTCATTTAACTGATTTCATCGTTAACTGATTTCATCGTTAACTGATTTCATCGTTAACTGATTTCATCTTCATTTAACTGATTTCATCGTTAACTGATTTCATCGTTAACTGATTTCATCTTTTACTGATTTCATCGTTAACTGATTTCATCTTTAACTGATTTCATCGTTAACTGATTTCATCTTCATTTAACTGATTTCATCGTTGACTGATTTCATCTTCATTTAACTGATTTCATCGTTGACTGATTTCATCTTCATTTAACTGATTCCATCGTTAACTGATTTCATCTTCATTTAACTGATTCCATCGTTAACTGATCTCATCGTTAACTGATTTCATCGTTAACTGATTCCATCGTTAACTGATTTCATCTTCATTTAACTGATTTCATTGTTAACTGATTTCATCGTTAACTGATTTCATCTTCATTTAACTGATTTCATCGTTAACTGATTTCATCGTTAACTGATTCCATCGTTAACTGATTTCATCGTTAACTGATTTCATCGTTAACTGATTTCATCTTCATTTAACTGATTTCATCGTTAACTGATTTCATCTTCATTTAACTGATTTCATTTTCATTCTTCATTTAACTGATTTCATCGTTAACTGATTTCATCTTCATTTAACTGATTTCATCGTTAACTGATTTCATCGTTAACTGATTTCATCTTCATTTAACTGATTTCATCGTTAACTGATTTCATCGTTAACTGATTCCATCGTTAACTGATTTCATCTTTAACTGATTTCATCGTTAACTGATTTCATCTTCATTTAACTGATTTCATCGTTAAGTGATTTCATCGTTAACTGATTTCATCTTCATTTAACTGATTTCATTGTTAACTGATTTCATCGTTAACTGATTTCATCTTCATTTAACTGATTTCATCGTTAACTGATTCCATCGTTAACTGATTTCATCGTTAACTGATTTCATCTTCATTTAACTGATTTCATCGTTAACTGATTTCATCTTCATTTAACTGATTTCATTTTCATTCTTCATTTAACTGATTTCATCGTTAACTGATTTCATCTTCATTTAACTGATTTCATCGTTAACTGATTTCATCGTTAACTGATTTCATCTTCATTTAATTGATTTCATCGTTAACTGATTTCATCGTTAACTGATTTCATCTTCATTTAACTGATTTCATCGTTAACTGATTTCATCGTTAACTGATTTCATCTTCATTTAACTGATTTCATCGTTAACTGATTTCATCTTCATTTAATTGATTTCATCGTTAACTGATTTCATCGTTAACTGATTTCATCTTCATTTAACTGATTTCATCGTTAACTGATTTCATCGTTAACTGATTTCATCTTCATTTAACTGATTTCATCGTTAACTGATTTCATCTTCATTTAACTGATTTCATCGTTAACTGATTTCATCGTTAACTGATTTCATCTTCATTTAACTGATTCCATCGTTAACTGATTTCATCGTTAACTGATTTCATCGTTAACTGATTTCATCTTTAACTGATTTCATCGTTAACTGATTTCATCTTCATTTAACTGATTTCATCGTTAACTGATTTCATCGTTAACTGATTTCATCTTCATTTAACTGATTTCATTTTCATTCTTCATTTAACTGATTTCATCGATAACTGATTTCATCTTCATTTAACTGATTTCATCGTTAACTGATTTCATCGTTAACTGATTTCATCTTCTTTTAACTGATTTCATCGTTAACTGATTTCATCTTCATTTAATTGATTTCATCGTTAACTGATTTCATCGTTAACTGATTTCATCTTCATTTAACTGATTTCATCGTTAACTGATTTCATCGTTAACTGATTTCATCTTCATTTAACTGATTTCATCGTTAACTGATTTCATCGTTAACTGATTTCATCTTCATTTAACTGATTCCATCGTTAACTGATTTCATCGTTAACTGATTTCATCGTTAACTGATTTCATCTTCATTTAACTGATTTCATCGTTAACTGATTTCATCTTCATTTAACTGATTTCATTTTCATTCTTCATTTAACTGATTTCATCGTTAACTGATTTCATCTTCATTTAACTGATTTCATCGTTAACTGATTTCATCGTTAACTGATTTCATCGTTAACTGATTTCATCTTCATTTAACTGATTCCATCGTTAACTGATTTCATCGTTAACTGATTTCATCTTCATTTAACTGATTTCATCGTTAACTGATTCCATCGTTAACTGATTTCATCGTTAACTGATTTTATCGTTAACTGATTTCATCTTCATTTAACTGATTTCATCGTTAACTGATTTCATCTTCATTTAACTGATTTCATCGTTAACTGATTTCATCGTTAACTGATTTCATCGTTAACTGATTTCATCTTCATTTAACTGATTTCATTTTCATTCTTCATTTAACTGATTTCATCGTTAACTGATTTCATCTTCATTTAACTGATTTCATCGTTAACTGATTTCATCTTCATTTAACTGATTTCATCGTTAACTGATTTCATCTTCATTTAATTGATTTCATCGTTAACTGATTTCATCGTTAACTGATTTCATCGTTAACTGATTTCATCTTCATTTAACTGATTTCATCGTTAACTGATTTCATCGTTAACTGATTCCATCGTTAACTGATTTCATCGTTAACTGATTTCATCTTCATTTAACTGATTTCATCGTTAACTGATTTCATCGTTAACTGATTTCATCTTCATTTAACTGATTTCATCGTTAACTGATTTCATCTTTAACTGATTTCATCGTTAACTGATTTCATCGTTAACTGATTTCATCGTTAACTGATTTCATCTTCATTTAACTGATTTCATCGTTAACTGATTTCATCGTTAACTGATTTCATCGTTAACTGATTTCATCTTCATTTAACTGATTTCATCGTTAACTGATTTCATCGTTAACTGATTTCATCTTCATTTAACTGATTTCATCGTTAACTGATTCCATCGTTAACTGATTTCATCTTTAACTGATTTCATCGTTAACTGATTTCATCTTCATTTAACTGATTTCATCGTTAAGTGATTTCATCGTTAACTGATTTCATCGTTAACTGATTTCATCGTTAACTGATTTCATCTTCATTTAACTGATTTCATCGTTAACTGATTTCATCGTTAACTGATTTCATCGTTAACTGATTTCATCTTCATTTAACTGATTTCATCGTTCACTGATTTCATCGTTCACTGATTTCATCTTCATTTAACTGATTTCATCGTTCACTGATTTCATCGTTAACTGATTTCATCTTCATTTAACTGATTTCATCGTTAACTGATTTCATCTTCATTTAACTGATTCCATCGTTAACTGATTTCATCGTTAACTGATTTCATCTTCATTTAACTGATTTCATCGTTAACTGATTTCATCTTCATTTAATTGATTTCATCGTTAACTGATTTCATCTTCATTTAACTGATTTCATCGTTAACTGATTTCATCGTTAACTGATTCCATCGTTAACTGATTTCATCGTTAACTGATTTCATCTTCATTTAACTGATTTCATCGTTAACTGATTTCATCGTTAACTGATTTCATCTTCATTTAACTGATTTCATCGTTAACTGATTTCATCGTTAACTGATTCCATCGTTAACTGATTTCATCTTTAACTGATTTCATCGTTAACTGATTTCATCTTCATTTAACTGATTTCATCGTTAACTGATTTCATCTTCATTTAATTGATTTCATCGTTAACTGATTTCATCCTTAACTGATTTCATCTTCATTTAACTGATTTCATCGTTAACTGATTTCATCGTTAACTGATTTCATCTTCATTTAATTGATTTCATCGTTAACTGATTTCATCGTTAACTGATTTCATCTTCATTTAACTGATTTCATCGTTAACTGATTTCATCGTTAACTGATTTCATCTTCATTTAACTGATTTCATCGTTAACTGATTTCATCGTTAACTGATTTCATCGTTAACTGATTTCATCTTCATTTAACTGATTTCATCGTTAACTGATTTCATCGTTAACTGATTTCATCTTCATTTAACTGATTTCATCGTTAACTGATTTCATCGTTAACTGATTTCATCGTTAACTGATTTCATCTTCATTTAACTGATTTCATCGTTAACTGATTTCATCGTTAACTGATTTCATCTTTAACTGATTTCATCGTTAACTGATTTCATCTTCATTTAACTGATTTCATCGTTAACTGATTTCATCTTCATTTAACTGATTTCATCGTTAACTGATTTCATCGTTAACTGATTTCATCTTCATTTAACTGATTCCATCGTTAACTGATTTCATCGTTCACTGATTTCATCGTTAACTGATTTCATCTTCATTTAACTGATTTCATCGTTAACTGATTTCATCGTTAACTGATTTCATCTTTAACTGATTTCATCGTTAACTGATTTCATCTTCATTTAACTGATTCCATCGTTAACTGATTTCATCGTTAACTGATTTCATCTTCATTTAACTGATTCCATCGTTAACTGATTTCATCGTTAACTGATTTCATCTTCATTTAACTGATTTCATCGTTAACTGATTTCATCGTTAACTGATTTCATCTTCATTTAACTGATTTCATCGTTAACTGATTTCATCTTTAACTGATTTCATCGTTAACTGATTTCATCTTCATTTAACTGATTTCATCGTTAACTGATTTCATCGTTAACTGATTTCATCTTCATTTAACTGATTTCATCTTCATTTAACTGATTTCATCGTTAACTGATTTCATCTTCATTTAACTGATTTCATCGTTAACTGATTTCATCGTTAACTGATTTCATCTTCATTTAACTGATTTCATCGTTAACTGATTTCATCGTTAACTGATTTCATCTTCATTTAACTGATTTCATCGTTAACTGATTTCATCGTTAACTGATTCCATCGTTAACTGATTTCATCTTCATTTAACTGATTTCATCGTTAACTGATTTCATCTTCATTTAACTGATTTCATCGTTAACTGATTTCATCGTTAACTGATTTCATCTTCATTTAACTGATTTCATCTTCATTTAACTGATTTCATCGTTAACTGATTTCATCTTCATTTAAGTGATTTCATCGTTAACTGATTTCATCGTTAACTGATTTCATCTTCATTTAACTGATTTCATCGTTAACTGATTTCATCGTTAACTGATTTCATCTTTAACTGATTTCATCGTTAACTGATTTCATCTTCATTTAACTGATTTCATCGTTAACTGATTTCATCTTCATTTAATTGATTTCATCGTTAACTGATTTCATCGTTAACTGATTTCATCTTCATTTAACTGATTTCATCGTTAACTGATTTCATCGTTAACTGATTCCATCGTTAACTGATTTCATCGTTAACTGATTTCATCGTTAACTGATTTCATCTTCATTTAACTGATTTCATCGTTAACTGATTTCATCGTTAACTGATTTCATCTTCATTTAACTGATTTCATCGTTAACTGATTTCATCGTTAACTGATTTCATCGTTAACTGATTTCATCTTCATTTAACTGATTTCATCGTTAACTGATTTCATCGTTAACTGATTCCATCGTTAACTGATTTCATCTTTAACTGATTTCATCGTTAACTGATTTCATCTTCATTTAACTGATTTCATCGTTAACTGATTTCATCTTCATTTAACTGATTTCATCGTTAAGTGATTTCATCGTTAACTGATTTCATCGTTAACTGATTTCATCTTCATTTAACTGATTTCATCGTTAACTGATTTCATCGTTAACTGATTTCATCTTCATTTAACTGATTTCATCGTTAACTGATTTCATCGTTAACTGATTTCATCATTAACTGATTTCATCTTCATTTAACTGATTTCATCTTCATTTAACTGATTTCATCGTTAACTGATTTCATCGTTAACTGATTTCATCTTCATTTAACTGATTTCATCGTTAACTGATTTCATCATTAACTGATTTCATCTTCATTTAACTGATTTCATCGTTAACTGATTTCATCGTTAACTGATTTCATCGTTAACTGATTTCATCTTCATTCTTCATTTAACTGATTTCATCGTTAACTGATTTCATCGTTAACTGATTTCATCTTCATTTAACTGATTTCATCGTTAATTGATTTCATCGTTAACTGATTTCATCGTTAACTGATTTCATCTTCATTTAACTGATTTCATCGTTAACTGATTTCATCTTCATTTAACTGATTTCATCGTTAACTGATTTCATCGTTAACTGATTTCATCTTCATTTAACTGATTTCATCTTCATTTAACTGATTTCATCGTTAACTGATTTCATCTTCATTTAACTGATTTCATCGTTAACTGATTTCATCGTTAACTGATTTCATCTTCATTTAACTGATTTCATCGTTAACTGATTTCATCGTTAACTGATTCCATCGTTAACTGATTTCATCTTCATTTAACTGATTTCATCGTTAACTGATTTCATCTTCATTTAACTGATTCCATCGTTAACTGATTCCATCGTTAACTGATTTCATCGTTAACTGATTTCATCTTCATTTAACTGATTTCATCGTTAACTGATTTCATCTTCATTTAACTGATTTCATCGTTAACTGATTTCATCGTTAACTGATTTCATCTTCATTTAACTGATTTCATCGTTAACTGATCTCATCGTTAACTGATTCCATCGTTAACTGATTCCATCGTTAACTGATTTCATCGTTAACTGATTTCATCTTCATTTAACTGATTTCATTTTCATTCTTCATTTAACTGATTTCATATTTAACTGATTTCATCGTTAACTGATTTCATCTTCATTTAACTGATTTCATCTTCATTTAACTGATTTCATCGTTAACTGATTTCATCGTTAACTGATTTCATCGTTAACTGATTTCATCTTCATTTAACTGATTCCATCGTTAACTGATTTCATCGTTAACTGATTTCATCTTTAACTGATTTCATCGTTAACTGATTTCATCTTCATTTAACTGATTTCATCGTTAACTGATTTCATCGTTAACTGATTTCATCTTTAACTGATTTCATCGTTAACTGATTTCATCTTCATTTAACTGATTTCATCGTTAACTGATTCCATCGTTAACTGATTTCATCGTTAACTGATTTCATCTTTAACTGATTTCATCGTTAACTGATTTCATCTTCATTTAACTGATTTCATCGTTAAGTGATTTCATCGTTAACTGATTTCATCTTTAACTGATTTCATCGTTAACTGATTTCATCTTCATTTAACTGATTTCATCGTTAACTGATTTCATCGTTAACTGATTTCATCTTCATTTAACTGATTTCATCGTTAACTGATTTCATCGTTAACTGATTTCATCGTTAACTGATTTCATCTTCATTCTTCATTTAACTGATTTCATCGTTAACTGATTTCATCGTTAACTGATTCCATCGTTAACTGATTTCATCTTTAACTGATTTCATCGTTAACTGATTTCATCTTCATTTAACTGATTTCATCGTTAAGTGATTTCATCGTTAACTGATTTCATCTTCATTTAACTGATTTCATTGTTAACTGATTTCATCGTTAACTGATTTCATCTTCATTTAACTGATTTCATCGTTAACTGATTTCATCGTTAACTGATTCCATCGTTAACTGATTTCATCGTTAACTGATTTCATCTTCATTTAACTGATTTCATCGTTAACTGATTTCATCGTTAACTGATTTCATCGTTAACTGATTTCATCGTTAACTGATTTCATCTTCATTTAACTGATTTCATCGTTAACTGATTCCATCGTTAACTGATTCCATCGTTAACTGATTTCATCGTTAACTGATTTCATCTTCATTTAACTGATTTCATCGTTAACTGATTTCATCTTCATTTAACTGATTTCATCGTTAACTGATTTCATCGTTAACTGATTTCATCTTCATTTAACTGATTTCATCTTCATTTAACTGATTTCATTTTCATTCTTCATTTAACTGATTTCATCGTTAACTGATTTCATCTTCATTTAATTGATTTCATCGTTAACTGATTTCATCGTTAACTGATTTCATCGTTAACTGATTTCATCTTCATTTAACTGATTTCATCGTTAACTGATTTCATCGTTAACTGATTTCATCTTCATTTAACTGATTTCATCGTTAACTGATTTCATCGTTAACTGATTTCATCGTTAACTGATTTCATCTTCATTTAACTGATTTCATCGTTAACTGATTTCATCGTTAACTGATTTCATCTTTAACTGATTTCATCTTCATTTAACTGATTTCATCGTTAACTGATTTCATCGTTAACTGATTTCATCGTTAACTGATTTCATCTTCATTTAACTGATTCCATCGTTAACTGATTTCATCGTTAACTGATTTCATCGTTAACTGATTTCATCTTCATTTAACTGATTTCATCGTTAACTGATTTCATCGTTAACTGATTTCATCTTTAACTGATTTCATCGTTAACTGATTTCATCTTCATTTAACTGATTTCATCGTTAACTGATTTCATCGTTTACTGATTTCATCGTTTACTGATTTCATCTTCATTTAACTGATTTCATCGTTAACTGATTTCATCGTTAACTGATTCCATCGTTAACTGATTTCATCGTTAACTGATTTCATCTTCATTTAACTGATTTCATCGTTAACTGATTTCATCTTCATTTAACTGATTTCATCGTTAACTGATTTCATCGTTAACTGATTTCATCTTCATTTAACTGATTTCATTTTCATTCTTCATTTAACTGATTTCATCGTTAACTGATTTCATCTTCATTTAACTGATTTCATCGTTAACTGATTTCATCTTCATTTAACTGATTTCATTGTTAACTGATTTCATCGTTAACTGATTTCATCTTTAAATGATTTCATCGTTAACTGATTTCATCTTCATTTAACTGATTTCATCGTTAACTGATTTCATCTTCATTTAATTGATTTCATCGTTAACTGATTTCATCGTTAACTGATTTCATCGTTAACTGATTTCATCTTCATTTAACTGATTTCATCGTTAACTGATTCCATCGTTAACTGATTTCATCTTCATTTAACTGATTTCATCGTTAACTGATTTCATCGTTAACTGATTTCATCTTCATTTAACTGATTTCATCGTTAACTGATTTCATCGTTAACTGATTTCATCGTTAACTGATTTCATCGTTAACTGATTTCATCTTCATTTAACTGATTTCATCGTTAACTGATTTCATCGTTAACTGATTTCATCTTCATTTAACTGATTTCATCGTTAACTGATTTCATCGTTAACTGATTCCATCGTTAACTGATTTCATCTTTAACTGATTTCATCGTTAACTGATTTCATCTTCATTTAACTGATTTCATCGTTAAGTGATTTCATCGTTAACTGATTTCATCTTCATTTAACTGATTTCATTGTTAACTGATTTCATCGTTAACTGATTTCATCGTTAACTGATTTCATCGTTAACTGATTTCATCTTCATTTAACTGATTTCATCGTTAACTGATCTCATCGTTAACTGATTCCATCGTTAACTGATTCCATCGTTAACTGATTTCACCGTGAACTGATTTCATCTTCATTTAACTGATTCCATCGTTAACTGATTTCATCGTTAACTGATTTCATCGTTAACTGATTTCATCTTTAACTGATTTCATCGTTACCTGATTTCATCTTCATTTAACTGATTTCATTTTCATTCTTCATTTAACTGATTTCATCGTTAACTGATTTCATCTTCATTTAACTGATTTCATCGTTAACTGATTTCATCGTTAATTGATTTCATCGTTAACTGATTTCATCTTCATTCTTCATTTAACTGATTTCATCGTTAACTGATTTCATCGTTAACTGATTTCATCTTCATTTAACTGATTTCATCGTTAACTGATTTCATCTTCATTCTTCATTTAACTGATTTCATCTTTAACTGATTTCATCGTTAACTGATTTCATCTTCATTTAACTGATTTCATCGTTAACTGATTTCATCGTTAATTGATTTCATCGTTAATTGATTTCATCTTCATTCTTCATTTAACTGATTTCATCGTTAACTGATTTCATCGTTAACTGATTTCATCGTTAACTGATTTCATCTTCATTTAACTGATTTCATCGTTAACTGATTTCATCTTTAACTGATTTCATCTTCATTTAACTGAATTCATCTTCATTTAACTGATTTCATCGTTAACTGATTTCATCGTTAACTGATTTCATCGTTAACTGATTTCATCTTTAACTGATTTCATCGTTAACTTATTTCATCTTCATTTAACTGATTTCATCGTTAACTGATTTCATCGTTAACTGATTTCATCTTTAACTGATTTCATCTTTAACTGATTTCATCTTCATTTAACTGATTTCATCGTTAACTGATTTCATCTTCATTTAATTGATTTCATCGTTAACTGATTTCATCGTTAACTGATTTCATCTTCATTTAACTGATTTCATCGTTAACTGATTTCATCGTTAACTGATTTCATCTTCATTTAACTGATTTCATCGTTAACTGATTTCATCGTTAACTGATTTCATCTTCATTTAACTGATTTCATCGTTAACTGATTTCATCTTCATTTAACTGATTCCATCGTTAACTGATTTCATCGTTAACTGATTTCATCTTCATTTAACTGATTTCATCGTTAACTGATTTCATCGTTAACTGATTTCATCGTTAACTGATTCCATCGTTAACTGATTTCATCGTTAACTGATTTCATCTTCATTTAACTGATTTCATCGTTAACTGATTTCATCGTTAACTGATTTCATCTTCATTTAACTGATTTCATCGTTAACTGATTTCATCTTCATTTAACTGATTCCATCGTTAACTGATTCCATCGTTAACTGATTTCATCTTCATTTAACTGATTTCATCGTTAACTGATTTCATCGTTAACTGATTTCATCTTCATTTAACTGATTTCATCGTTAACTGATTCCATCGTTAACTGATTTCACCGTGAACTGATTTCATCTTCATTTAACTGATTCCATCGTTAACTGATTTCATCGTTAACTGATTTCATCGTTAACTGATTTCATCGTTAACTGATTTCATCTTCATTTAAGTGATTTCATCGTTAACTGATTTCATCGTTAACTGATTTCATCTTCATTTAACTGATTTCATCGTTAACTGATTTCATCGTTAACTGATTTCATCTTTAACTGATTTCATCGTTAACTGATTTCATCTTCATTTAACTGATTTCATCGTTAACTGATTTCATCGTTAACTGATTTCATCTTTAACTGATTTCATCGTTAACTGATTTCATCTTCATTTAACTGATTTCATCGTTAACTGATTTCATCTTCATTTAATTGATTTCATCGTTAACTGATTTCATCGTTAACTGATTTCATCGTTAACTGATTTCATCTTCATTTAACTGATTTCATCGTTAACTGATTTCATCGTTAACTGATTCCATCGTTAACTGATTTCATCGTTAACTGATTTCATCTTCATTTAACTGATTTCATCGTTAACTGATTTCATCGTTAACTGATTTCATCTTCATTTAACTGATTTCATCGTTAACTGATTTCATCGTTAACTGATTTCATCGTTAACTGATTTCATCGTTAACTGATTTCATCTTCATTTAACTGATTTCATCGTTAACTGATTTCATCTTCATTTAATTGATTTCATCGTTAACTGATTTCATCGTTAACTGATTCCATCGTTAACTGATTTCATCGTTAACTGATTTCATCGTTAACTGATTTCATCTTCATTTAACTGATTTCATCGTTAACTGATTTCATCGTTAACTGATTTCATCTTCATTTAACTGATTTCATCGTTAACTGATTTCATCGTTAACTGATTTCATCGTTAACTGATTTCATCTTCATTTAACTGATTTCATCGTTAACTGATTTCATCGTTAACTGATTCCATCGTTAACTGATTTCATCTTTAACTGATTTCATCGTTAACTGATTTCATCTTCATTTAACTGATTTCATCGTTAACTGATTTCATCTTCATTTAACTGATTTCATCGTTAAGTGATTTCATCGTTAACTGATTTCATCGTTAACTGATTTCATCTTCATTTAACTGATTTCATCGTTAACTGATTTCATCGTTAACTGATTTCATCTTCATTTAACTGATTTCATCGTTAACTGATTTCATCGTTAACTGATTTCATCGTTAACTGATTTCATCTTCATTTAACTGATTTCATCGTTAACTGATTTCATCGTTAACTGATTTCATCGTTAACTGATTTCATCTTCATTCTTCATTTAACTGATTTCATCGTTAACTGATTTCATCGTTAACTGATTTCATCTTCATTTAACTGATTTCATCGTTAACTGATTTCATCGTTAACTGATTTCATCTTCATTTAACTGATTTCATCTTCATTTAACTGATTTCATCGTTAACTGATTTCATCTTCATTTAACTGATTTCATCGTTAACTGATTTCATCGTTAACTGATTTCATCTTCATTTAACTGATTTCATCGTTAACTGATTTCATCGTTAACTGATTCCATCGTTAACTGATTTCATCTTCATTTAACTGATTTCATCGTTAACTGATTTCATCTTCATTTAACTGATTCCATCGTTAACTGATTCCATCGTTAACTGATTTCATCGTTAACTGATTTCATCTTCATTTAACTGATTTCATCGTTAACTGATTTCATCTTCATTTAACTGATTTCATCGTTAACTGATTTCATCGTTAACTGATTTCATCGTTAACTGATTTCATCTTCATTTAACTGATTTCATCGTTAACTGATCTCATCGTTAACTGATCTCATCGTTAACTGATTCCATCGTTAACTGATTTCATCGTTAACTGATTTCATCTTCATTTAACTGATTTCATTTTCATTCTTCATTTAACTGATTTCATATTTAACTGATTTCATCGTTAACTGATTTCATCTTCATTTAACTGATTTCATCTTCATTTAACTGATTTCATCGTTAACTGATTTCATCGTTAACTGATTTCATCTTTAACTGATTTCATCTTCATTTAACTGATTCCATCGTTAACTGATTTCATCGTTAACTGATTTCATCTTTAACTGATTTCATCGTTAACTGATTTCATCTTCATTTAACTGATTTCATCGTTAACTGATTTCATCGTTAACTGATTTCATCTTTAACTGATTTCATCGTTAACTGATTTCATCTTCATTTAACTGATTTCATCGTTAACTGATTCCATCGTTAACTGATTTCATCGTTAACTGATTTCATCTTTAACTGATTTCATCGTTAACTGATTTCATCTTCATTTAACTGATTTCATCGTTAACTGATTTCATCGTTAACTGATTTCATCTTTAACTGATTTCATCGTTAACTGATTTCATCTTCATTTAACTGATTTCATCGTTAACTGATTTCATCTTCATTTAATTGATTTCATCGTTAACTGATTTCATCGTTAACTGATTTCATCGTTAACTGATTTCATCTTCATTTAACTGATTTCATCGTTAACTGATTTCATCGTTAACTGATTCCATCGTTAACTGATTTCATCTTTAACTGATTTCATCGTTAACTGATTTCATCTTCATTTAACTGATTTCATCGTTAAGTGATTTCATCGTTAACTGATTTCATCTTCATTTAACTGATTTCATTGTTAACTGATTTCATCGTTAACTGATTTCATCTTCATTTAACTGATTTCATCGTTAACTGATTTCATCGTTAACTGATTCCATCGTTAACTGATTTCATCGTTAACTGATTTCATCTTCATTTAACTGATTTCATCGTTAACTGATTTCATCTTCATTTAACTGATTTCATTTTCATTCTTCATTTAACTGATTTCATCGTTAACTGATTTCATCTTCATTTAACTGATTTCATCGTTAACTGATTTCATCGTTAACTGATTTCATCTTCTTTTAATTGATTTCATCGTTAACTGATTTCATCGTTAACTGATTTCATCTTCATTTAACTGATTTCATCGTTAACTGATTTCATCTTCATTTAACTGATTTCATCGTTTACTGATTTCATCTTCATTTAACTGATTTCATCGTTAACTGATTTCATCGTTAACTGATTTCATCTTCATTTAACTGATTCCATCGTTAACTGATTTCATCGTTAACTGATTTCATCGTTAACTGATTTCATCTTTAACTGATTTCATCGTTAACTGATTTCATCTTCATTTAACTGATTTCATCTTCATTTAACTGATTTCATCGTTAACTGATTTCATCTTCATTTAACTGATTTCATTTTCATTCTTCATTTAACTGATTTCATCGTTAACTGATTTCATCTTCATTTAACTGATTTCATCGTTAACTGATTTCATCTTCTTTTAACTGATTTCATCGTTAACTGATTTCATCTTCATTTAATTGATTTCATCGTTAACTGATTTCATCGTTAACTGATTTCATCTTCATTTAACTGATTTCATCGTTAACTGATTTCATCGTTAACTGATTTCATCTTCATTTAACTGATTTCATCGTTAACTGATTTCATCTTCATTTAACTGATTTCATCGTTAACTGATTTCATCGTTAACTGATTTCATCTTCATTTAACTGATTCCATCGTTAACTGATTTCATCGTTAACTGATTTCATCGTTAACTGATTTCATCTTTAACTGATTTCATCGTTAACTGATTTCATCTTCATTTAACTGATTTCATCGTTAACTGATTTCATCTTCATTTAACTGATTTCATTTTCATTCTTCATTTAACTGATTTCATCGTTAACTGATTTCATCTTCATTTAACTGATTTCATCGTTAACTGATTTCATCGTTAACTGATTTCATCTTCATTTAACTGATTCCATCGTTAACTGATGTCATCGTTAACTGATTTCATCTTCATTTAACTGATTTCATCGTTAACTGATTTCATCGTTAACTGATTTCATCTTCATTTAACTGATTTCATCGTTAACTGATCTCATCGTTAACTGATTCCATCGTTAACTGATTCCATCGTTAACTGATTTCATCGTTAACTGATTTCATCTTCATTTAACTGATTTCATTTTCATTCTTCATTTAACTGATTTCATATTTAACTGATTTCATCGTTAACTGATTTCATCTTCATTTAACTGATTTCATCGTTAACTGATTTCATCGTTAACTGATTTCATCTTCATTTAACTGATTCCATCGTTAACTGATTTCATCGTTAACTGATTTCATCTTCATTTAACTGATTTCATCGTTAACTGATTCCATCGTTAACTGATTTCATCGTTAACTGATTTCATCTTCATTTAACTGATTTCATCGTTAACTGATTTCATCGTTAACTGATTTCATCTTCATTTAACTGATTCCATCGTTAACTGATTTCATCGTTTACTGATTTCATCGTTAACTGATTTCATCTTCATTTAACTGATTTCATTTTCATTCTTCATTTAACTGATTTCATCGTTAACTGATTTCATCGTTAACTGATTTCATCTTCATTTAACTGATTTCATCGTTAACTGATTTCATCGTTAACTGATTTCATCGTTAACTGATTTCATCTTCATTTAACTGATTTCATCGTTAACTGATTTCATCGTTAACTGATTTCATCTTTTACTGATTTCATCGTTAACTGATTTCATCGTTAACTGATTTCATCTTCATTTAACTGATTTCATCGTTAACTGATTTCATCTTCATTTAACTGATTTCATCGTTAACTGATTTCATCGTTAACTGATTTCATCTTCATTTAACTGATTTCATCGTTAACTGATTTCATCGTTAACTGATTTCATCGTTAACTGATTTCATCTTCATTTAACTGATTTCATCGTTAACTGATTTCATCGTTAACTGATTTCATCGTTAACTGATTTCATCGTTAACTGATTTCATCTTCATTTAACTGATTCCATCGTTAACTGATTTCATCGTTTACTGATTTCATCGTTAACTGATTTCATCTTCATTTAACTGATTTCATTTTCATTCTTCATTTAACTGATTTCATCGTTAACTGATTTCATCGTAAACTGATTTCATCTTCATTTAACTGATTTCATCGTTGACTGATTTCATCTTCATTTAACTGATTTCATCGTTGACTGATTTCATCTTCATTTAACTGATTCCATCGTTAACTGATTTCATCTTCATTTAACTGATTCCATCGTTAACTGATCTCATCGTTAACTGATTTCATCGTTAACTGATTCCATCGTTAACTGATTTCATCTTCATTTAACTGATTTCATTGTTAACTGATTTCATCGTTAACTGATTTCATCTTCATTTAACTGATTTCATCGTTAACTGATTTCATCGTTAACTGATTCCATCGTTAACTGATTTCATCGTTAACTGATTTCATCGTTAACTGATTTCATCTTCATTTAACTGATTTCATCGTTAACTGATTTCATCTTCATTTAACTGATTTCATTTTCATTCTTCATTTAACTGATTTCATCGTTAACTGATTTCATCTTCATTTAACTGATTTCATCGTTAACTGATTTCATCGTTAACTGATTTCATCTTCATTTAACTGATTTCATCGTTAACTGATTTCATCGTTAACTGATTCCATCGTTAACTGATTTCATCTTTAACTGATTTCATCGTTAACTGATTTCATCTTCATTTAACTGATTTCATCGTTAAGTGATTTCATCGTTAACTGATTTCATCTTCATTTAACTGATTTCATTGTTAACTGATTTCATCGTTAACTGATTTCATCTTCATTTAACTGATTTCATCGTTAACTGATTCCATCGTTAACTGATTTCATCGTTAACTGATTTCATCTTCATTTAACTGATTTCATCGTTAACTGATTTCATCGTTAACTGATTTCATCTTCATTTAACTGATTTCATTTTCATTCTTCATTTAACTGATTTCATCGTTAACTGATTTCATCTTCATTTAACTGATTTCATCGTTAACTGATTTCATCGTTAACTGATTTCATCTTCTTTTAACTGATTTCATCGTTAACTGATTTCATCTTCATTTAATTGATTTCATCGTTAACTGATTTCATCGTTAACTGATTTCATCGTTAACTGATTTCATCTTCATTTAACTGATTTCATCGTTAACTGATTTCATCGTTAACTGATTTCATCTTCATTTAACTGATTTCATCGTTAACTGATTTCATCGTTAACTGATTTCATCTTCATTTAACTGATTCCATCGTTAACTGATTTCATCGTTAACTGATTTCATCGTTAACTGATTTCATCGTTAACTGATTTCATCTTCATTTAACTGATTTCATCGTTAACTGATTTCATCTTCATTTAACTGATTTCATTTTCATTCTTCATTTAACTGATTTCATCGTTAACTGATTTCATCTTCATTTAACTGATTTCATCGTTAACTGATTTCATCGTTAACTGATTTCATCGTTAACTGATTTCATCTTCATTTAACTGATTCCATCGTTAACTGATTTCATCGTTAACTGATTTCATCTTCATTTAACTGATTTCATCGTTAACTGATTCCATCGTTAACTGATTTCATCGTTAACTGATTTTATCGTTAACTGATTTCATCTTCATTTAACTGATTTCATCGTTAACTGATTTCATCTTCATTTAACTGATTTCATCGTTAACTGATTTCATCGTTAACTGATTTCATCTTCATTTAACTGATTTCATCGTTAACTGATTTCATCGTTAACTGATTCCATCGTTAACTGATTTCATCGTTAACTGATTTCATCTTCATTTAACTGATTTCATCGTTAACTGATTTCATCGTTAACTGATTTCATCTTTAACTGATTTCATCGTTAACTGATTTCATCTTCATTTAACTGATTTCATCGTTAACTGATTTCATCGTTAACTGATTTCATCTTTAACTGATTTCATCGTTAACTGATTTCATCTTCATTTAACTGATTTCATCGTTAACTGATTTCATCTTCATTTAACTGATTTCATCGTTAACTGATTTCATCGTTAACTGATTTCATCTTCATTTAACTGATTTCATTGTTAACTGATTTCATCGTTAACTGATTCCATCGTTAACTGATTTCATCGTTAACTGATTTCATCTTCATTTAACTGATTTCATCGTTAACTGATTTCATCTTCATTTAACTGATTTCATTTTCATTCTTCATTTAACTGATTTCATCGTTAACTGATTTCATCTTCATTTAACTGATTTCATCGTTAACTGATTTCATCGTTAACTGATTTCATCTTCATTTAACTGATTTCATCGTTAACTGATTTCATCTTCATTTAATTGATTTCATCGTTAACTGATTTCATCGTTAACTGATTTCATCGTTAACTGATTTCATCTTCATTTAACTGATTTCATCGTTAACTGATTTCATCGTTAACTGATTTCATCTTTAACTGATTTCATCGTTAACTGATTTCATCTTCATTTAACTGATTTCATCGTTAACTGATTTCATCGTTAACTGATTTCATCTTCATTTAACTGATTTCATCGTTAACTGATTTCATCTTCATTTAACTGATTTCATCGTTAACTGATTTCATCGTTAACTGATTTCATCGTTAACTGATTTCATCTTCATTTAACTGATTCCATCGTTAACTGATTTCATCGTTAACTGATTTCATCGTTAACTGATTTCATCTTCATTTAACTGATTTCATCGTTAACTGATTTCATCGTTAACTGATTCCATCTTTAACTGATTTCATCGTTAACTGATTTCATCTTCATTTAACTGATTTCATCTTCATTTAACTGATTTCATCGTTAACTGATTTCATCGTTAACTGATTTCATCTTCATTTAACTGATTTCATCGTTAACTGATTTCATCGTTAACTGATTCCATCGTTAACTGATTTCATCGTTAACTGATTTCATCTTCATTTAACTGATTTCATCGTTAACTGATTTCATCTTCATTTAACTGATTTCATCGTTAACTGATTTCATCTTCATTTAACTGATTTCATCGTTAACTGATTTCATCTTCATTTAACTGATTTCATTTTCATTCTTCATTTAACTGATTTCATCGTTAACTGATTTCATCTTCATTTAACTGATTTCATCGTTAACTGATTTCATCTTCATTTAACTGATTTCATCGTTAACTGATTTCATCTTCATTTAATTGATTTCATCGTTAACTGATTTCATCGTTAACTGATTTCATCGTTAACTGATTTCATCTTCATTTAACTGATTTCATCGTTAACTGATTTCATCGTTAACTGATTCCATCGTTAACTGATTTCATCGTTAACTGATTTCATCTTCATTTAACTGATTTCATCGTTAACTGATTTTATCGTTAACTGATTTCATCTTCATTTAACTGATTTCATCTTCATTTAACTGATTTCATCGTTAACTGATTTCATCGTTAACTGATTTCATCGTTAACTGATTTCATCTTCATTTAACTGATTTCATCGTTAACTGATTTCATCGTTAACTGATTTCATCGTTAACTGATTTCATCTTCATTTAACTGATTTCATCGTTAACTGATTTCATCGTTAACTGATTTCATCTTCATTTAACTGATTTCATCGTTAACTGATTCCATCGTTAACTGATTTCATCGTTAACTGATTTCATCGTTAACTGATTTCATCTTCATTTAACTGATTTCATCGTTAAGTGATTTCATCGTTAAGTGATTTCATCGTTAACTGATTTCATCGTTAACTGATTTCATCTTCATTTAACTGATTTCATCGTTAACTGATTTCATCGTTAACTGATTTCATCGTTAACTGATTTCATCTTCATTTAACTGATTTCATCGTTCACTGATTTCATCGTTCACTGATTTCATCTTCATTTAACTGATTTCATCGTTAACTGATTTCATCGTTAACTGATTTCATCTTCATTTAACTGATTTCATCGTTAACTGATTTCATCGTTAACTGATTTCATCGTTAACTGATTTCATCGTTAACTGATTTCATCTTCATTTAACTGATTTCATCGTTAACTGATTTCATCGTTAACTGATTCCATCGTTAACTGATTTCATCTTTAACTGATTTCATCGTTAACTGATTTCATCTTCATTTAACTGATTTCATCGTTAACTGATTTCATCTTCATTTAATTGATTTCATCGTTAACTGATTTCATCCTTAACTGATTTCATCTTCATTTAACTGATTTCATCGTTAACTGATTTCATCGTTAACTGATTTCATCTTCATTTAATTGATTTCATCGTTAACTGATTTCATCGTTAACTGATTTCATCTTCATTTAACTGATTTCATCGTTAACTGATTTCATCGTTAACTGATTTCATCTTCATTTAACTGATTTCATCGTTAACTGATTTCATCGTTAACTGATTTCATCGTTAACTGATTTCATCTTCATTTAACTGATTTCATCGTTAACTGATTTCATCAATAACTGATTTCATCTTCATTTAACTGATTTCATCGTTAACTGATTTCATCGTTAACTGATTTCATCGTTAACTGATTTCATCTTCATTTAACTGATTTCATCGTTAACTGATTTCATCGTTAACTGATTTCATCTTTAACTGATTTCATCGTTAACTGATTTCATCTTCATTTAACTGATTTCATCGTTAACTGATTTCATCTTCATTTAACTGATTTCATCGTTAACTGATTTCATCGTTAACTGATTTCATCTTCATTTAACTGATTCCATCGTTAACTGATTTCATCGTTCACTGATTTCATCGTTAACTGATTTCATCTTCATTTAACTGATTTCATCGTTAACTGATTTCATCGTTAACTGATTTCATCTTTAACTGATTTCATCGTTAACTGATTTCATCTTCATTTAACTGATTCCATCGTTAACTGATTTCATCGTTAACTGATTTCATCTTCATTTAACTGATTTCATCGTTAACTGATTTCATCGTTAACTGATTTCATCTTCATTTAACTGATTTCATCGTTAACTGATTTCATCTTTAACTGATTTCATCGTTAACTGATTTCATCTTCATTTAACTGATTTCATCGTTAACTGATTTCATCGTTAACTGATTTCATCTTCATTTAACTGATTTCATCTTCATTTAACTGATTTCATCGTTAACTGATTTCATCTTCATTTAACTGATTTCATCGTTAACTGATTTCATCGTTAACTGATTTCATCTTCATTTAACTGATTTCATCGTTAACTGATTTCATCTTCATTTAACTGATTTCATCGTTAACTGATTTCATCGTTAACTGATTTCATCTTCATTTAACTGATTTCATCGTTAACTGATTTCATCGTTAACTGATTTCATCTTTAACTGATTTCATCGTTAACTGATTTCATCTTCATTTAACTGATTTCATCGTTAACTGATTTCATCTTCATTTAACTGATTTCATCGTTAACTGATTTCATCGTTAACTGATTTCATCTTCATTTAACTGATTCCATCGTTAACTGATTTCATCGTTCACTGATTTCATCGTTAACTGATTTCATCTTCATTTAACTGATTTCATCGTTAACTGATTTCATCGTTAACTGATTTCATCTTTAACTGATTTCATCGTTAACTGATTTCATCTTCATTTAACTGATTCCATCGTTAACTGATTTCATCGTTAACTGATTTCATCTTCATTTAACTGATTTCATCGTTAACTGATTTCATCGTTAACTGATTTCATCTTCATTTAACTGATTTCATCGTTAACTGATTTCATCTTTAACTGATTTCATCGTTAACTGATTTCATCTTCATTTAACTGATTTCATCGTTAACTGATTTCATCGTTAACTGATTTCATCGTTAACTGATTTCATCTTCATTTAACTGATTTCATCGTTAACTGATTTCATCGTTAACTGATTTCATCGTTAACTGATTTCATCTTCATTCTTCATTTAACTGATTTCATCGTTAACTGATTTCATCGTTAACTGATTTCATCTTCATTTAACTGATTTCATCGTTAACTGATTTCATCGTTAACTGATTTCATCTTCATTTAACTGATTTCATCGTTAACTGATTTCATCGTTAACTGATTTCATCGTTAACTGATTTCATCTTCTTTTAATTGATTTCATCGTTAACTGATTTCATCGTTAACTGATTTCATCTTCATTTAACTGATTTCATCGTTAACTGATTTCATCGTTAACTGATTTCATCTTCATTGAACTGATTTCATCGTTTACTGATTTCATCTTCATTTAACTGATTTCATCGTTAACTGATTTCATCGTTAACTGATTTCATCTTCATTTAACTGATTCCATCGTTAACTGATTTCATCGTTAACTGATTTCATCGTTAACTGATTTCATCTTTAACTGATTTCATCGTTAACTGATTTCATCTTCATTTAACTGATTTCATCTTCATTTAACTGATTTCATCGTTAACTGATTTCATCTTCATTTAACTGATTTCATTTTCATTCTTCATTTAACTGATTTCATCGTTAACTGATTTCATCTTCATTTAACTGATTTCATCGTTAACTGATTTCATCTTCTTTTAACTGATTTCATCGTTAACTGATTTCATCTTCATTTAATTGATTTCATCGTTAACTGATTTCATCGTTAACTGATTTCATCTTCATTTAACTGATTTCATCGTTAACTGATTTCATCGTTAACTGATTTCATCTTCATTTAACTGATTTCATCGTTAACTGATTTCATCTTCATTTAACTGATTTCATCGTTAACTGATTTCATCGTTAACTGATTTCATCTTCATTTAACTGATTCCATCGTTAACTGATTTCATCGTTAACTGATTTCATCGTTAACTGATTTCATCTTTAACTGATTTCATCGTTAACTGATTTCATCTTCATTTAACTGATTTCATCGTTAACTGATTTCATCTTCATTTAACTGATTTCATTTTCATTCTTCATTTAACTGATTTCATCGTTAACTGATTTCATCTTCATTTAACTGATTTCATCGTTAACTGATTTCATCGTTAACTGATTTCATCTTCATTTAACTGATTCCATCGTTAACTGATGTCATCGTTAACTGATTTCATCTTCATTTAACTGATTTCATCGTTAACTGATTTCATCGTTAACTGATTTCATCTTCATTTAACTGATTCCATCGTTAACTGATTTCATCGTTAACTGATTTCATCTTCATTTAACTGATTTCATCGTTAACTGATTTCATCGTTAACTGATTTCATCTTCATTTAACTGATTCCATAGTTAACTGATTTCATCGTTAACTGATTTCATCTTCATTTAACTGATTTCATCGTTAACTGATTCCATCGTTAACTGATTTCATCGTTAACTGATTTCATCTTCATTTAACTGATTTCATCGTTAACTGATTTCATCGTTAACTGATTTCATCTTCATTTAACTGATTCCATCGTTAACTGATTTCATCGTTTACTGATTTCATCGTTAACTGATTTCATCTTCATTTAACTGATTTCATTTTCATTCTTCATTTAACTGATTTCATCGTTAACTGATTTCATCGTTAACTGATTTCATCTTCATTTAACTGATTTCATCGTTAACTGATTTCATCGTTAACTGATTTCATCGTTAACTGATTTCATCTTCATTTAACTGATTTCATCGTTAACTGATTTCATCGTTAACTGATTTCATCTTTTACTGATTTCATCGTTAACTGATTTCATCGTTAACTGATTTCATCTTCATTTAACTGATTTCATCGTTAACTGATTTCATCTTCATTTAACTGATTTCATCGTTAACTGATTTCATCGTTAACTGATTTCATCTTCATTTAACTGATTTCATCGTTAACTGATTTCATCGTTAACTGATTTCATCGTTAACTGATTTCATCTTCATTTAACTGATTTCATCGTTAACTGATTTCATCGTTAACTGATTTCATCGTTAACTGATTTCATCGTTAACTGATTTCATCTTCATTTAACTGATTCCATCGTTAACTGATTTCATCGTTTACTGATTTCATCGTTAACTGATTTCATCTTCATTTAACTGATTTCATTTTCATTCTTCATTTAACTGATTTCATCGTTAACTGATTTCATCGTAAACTGATTTCATCTTCATTTAACTGATTTCATCGTTGACTGATTTCATCTTCATTTAACTGATTTCATCGTTGACTGATTTCATCTTCATTTAACTGATTCCATCGTTAACTGATTTCATCTTCATTTAACTGATTCCATCGTTAACTGATCTCATCGTTAACTGATTTCATCGTTAACTGATTCCATCGTTAACTGATTTCATCTTCATTTAACTGATTTCATTGTTAACTGATTTCATCGTTAACTGATTTCATCTTCATTTAACTGATTTCATCGTTAACTGATTTCATCGTTAACTGATTCCATCGTTAACTGATTTCATCGTTAACTGATTTCATCGTTAACTGATTTCATCTTCATTTAACTGATTTCATCGTTAACTGATTTCATCTTCATTTAACTGATTTCATTTTCATTCTTCATTTAACTGATTTCATCGTTAACTGATTTCATCTTCATTTAACTGATTTCATCGTTAACTGATTTCATCGTTAACTGATTTCATCTTCATTTAACTGATTTCATCGTTAACTGATTTCATCGTTAACTGATTCCATCGTTAACTGATTTCATCTTTAACTGATTTCATCGTTAACTGATTTCATCTTCATTTAACTGATTTCATCGTTAAGTGATTTCATCGTTAACTGATTTCATCTTCATTTAACTGATTTCATTGTTAACTGATTTCATCGTTAACTGATTTCATCTTCATTTAACTGATTTCATCGTTAACTGATTCCATCGTTAACTGATTTCATCGTTAACTGATTTCATCTTCATTTAACTGATTTCATCGTTAACTGATTTCATCGTTAACTGATTTCATCTTCATTTAACTGATTTCATTTTCATTCTTCATTTAACTGATTTCATCGTTAACTGATTTCATCTTCATTTAACTGATTTCATCGTTAACTGATTTCATCGTTAACTGATTTCATCTTCTTTTAACTGATTTCATCGTTAACTGATTTCATCTTCATTTAATTGATTTCATCGTTAACTGATTTCATCGTTAACTGATTTCATCGTTAACTGATTTCATCTTCATTTAACTGATTTCATCGTTAACTGATTTCATCGTTAACTGATTTCATCTTCATTTAACTGATTTCATCGTTAACTGATTTCATCGTTAACTGATTTCATCTTCATTTAACTGATTCCATCGTTAACTGATTTCATCGTTAACTGATTTCATCGTTAACTGATTTCATCGTTAACTGATTTCATCTTCATTTAACTGATTTCATCGTTAACTGATTTCATCTTCATTTAACTGATTTCATTTTCATTCTTCATTTAACTGATTTCATCGTTAACTGATTTCATCTTCATTTAACTGATTTCATCGTTAACTGATTTCATCGTTAACTGATTTCATCGTTAACTGATTTCATCTTCATTTAACTGATTCCATCGTTAACTGATTTCATCGTTAACTGATTTCATCTTCATTTAACTGATTTCATCGTTAACTGATTCCATCGTTAACTGATTTCATCGTTAACTGATTTTATCGTTAACTGATTTCATCTTCATTTAACTGATTTCATCGTTAACTGATTTCATCTTCATTTAACTGATTTCATCGTTAACTGATTTCATCGTTAACTGATTTCATCTTCATTTAACTGATTTCATCGTTAACTGATTTCATCGTTAACTGATTCCATCGTTAACTGATTTCATCGTTAACTGATTTCATCTTCATTTAACTGATTTCATCGTTAACTGATTTCATCGTTAACTGATTTCATCTTTAACTGATTTCATCGTTAACTGATTTCATCTTCATTTAACTGATTTCATCGTTAACTGATTTCATCGTTAACTGATTTCATCTTTAACTGATTTCATCGTTAACTGATTTCATCTTCATTTAACTGATTTCATCGTTAACTGATTTCATCTTCATTTAACTGATTTCATCGTTAACTGATTTCATCGTTAACTGATTTCATCTTCATTTAACTGATTTCATTGTTAACTGATTTCATCGTTAACTGATTCCATCGTTAACTGATTTCATCGTTAACTGATTTCATCTTCATTTAACTGATTTCATCGTTAACTGATTTCATCTTCATTTAACTGATTTCATTTTCATTCTTCATTTAACTGATTTCATCGTTAACTGATTTCATCTTCATTTAACTGATTTCATCGTTAACTGATTTCATCGTTAACTGATTTCATCGTTAACTGATTTCATCTTCATTTAACTGATTTCATCGTTAACTGATTTCATCTTCATTTAATTGATTTCATCGTTAACTGATTTCATCGTTAACTGATTTCATCGTTAACTGATTTCATCTTCATTTAACTGATTTCATCGTTAACTGATTTCATCTTTAACTGATTTCATCGTTAACTGATTTCATCTTCATTTAACTGATTTCATCGTTAACTGATTTCATCGTTAACTGATTTCATCTTCATTTAACTGATTTCATCGTTAACTGATTTCATCTTCATTTAACTGATTTCATCGTTAACTGATTTCATCGTTAACTGATTTCATCGTTAACTGATTTCATCTTCATTTAACTGATTCCATCGTTAACTGATTTCATCGTTAACTGATTTCATCGTTAACTGATTTCATCTTCATTTAACTGATTTCATCGTTAACTGATTTCATCGTTAACTGATTCCATCTTTAACTGATTTCATCGTTAACTGATTTCATCTTCATTTAACTGATTTCATCTTCATTTAACTGATTTCATCGTTAACTGATTTCATCGTTAACTGATTTCATCTTCATTTAACTGATTTCATCGTTAACTGATTTCATCGTTAACTGATTCCATCGTTAACTGATTTCATCGTTAACTGATTTCATCTTCATTTAACTGATTTCATCGTTAACTGATTTCATCTTCATTTAACTGATTTCATCGTTAACTGATTTCATCTTCATTTAACTGATTTCATCGTTAACTGATTTCATCTTCATTTAACTGATTTCATTTTCATTCTTCATTTAACTGATTTCATCGTTAACTGATTTCATCTTCATTTAACTGATTTCATCGTTAACTGATTTCATCTTCATTTAACTGATTTCATCGTTAACTGATTTCATCTTCATTTAATTGATTTCATCGTTAACTGATTTCATCGTTAACTGATTTCATCGTTAACTGATTTCATCTTCATTTAACTGATTTCATCGTTAACTGATTTCATCGTTAACTGATTCCATCGTTAACTGATTTCATCGTTAACTGATTTCATCTTCATTTAACTGATTTCATCGTTAACTGATTTTATCGTTAACTGATTTCATCTTCATTTAACTGATTTCATCGTTAACTGATTTCATCGTTAACTGATTTCATCGTTAACTGATTTCATCGTTAACTGATTTCATCTTCATTTAACTGATTTCATCGTTAACTGATTTCATCGTTAACTGATTTCATCGTTAACTGATTTCATCTTCATTTAACTGATTTCATCGTTAACTGATTTCATCGTTAACTGATTTCATCTTCATTTAACTGATTTCATCGTTAACTGATTCCATCGTTAACTGATTTCATCGTTAACTGATTTCATCGTTAACTGATTTCATCTTCATTTAACTGATTTCATCGTTAAGTGATTTCATCGTTAAGTGATTTCATCGTTAACTGATTTCATCGTTAACTGATTTCATCTTCATTTAACTGATTTCATCGTTAACTGATTTCATCGTTAACTGATTTCATCGTTAACTGATTTCATCTTCATTTAACTGATTTCATCGTTCACTGATTTCATCGTTCACTGATTTCATCTTCATTTAACTGATTTCATCGTTAACTGATTTCATCGTTAACTGATTTCATCTTCATTTAACTGATTTCATCGTTAACTGATTTCATCGTTAACTGATTTCATCGTTAACTGATTTCATCGTTAACTGATTTCATCTTCATTTAACTGATTTCATCGTTAACTGATTTCATCGTTAACTGATTCCATCGTTAACTGATTTCATCTTTAACTGATTTCATCGTTAACTGATTTCATCTTCATTTAACTGATTTCATCGTTAACTGATTTCATCTTCATTTAATTGATTTCATCGTTAACTGATTTCATCCTTAACTGATTTCATCTTCATTTAACTGATTTCATCGTTAACTGATTTCATCGTTAACTGATTTCATCTTCATTTAATTGATTTCATCGTTAACTGATTTCATCGTTAACTGATTTCATCTTCATTTAACTGATTTCATCGTTAACTGATTTCATCGTTAACTGATTTCATCTTCATTTAACTGATTTCATCGTTAACTGATTTCATCGTTAACTGATTTCATCGTTAACTGATTTCATCTTCATTTAACTGATTTCATCGTTAACTGATTTCATCAATAACTGATTTCATCTTCATTTAACTGATTTCATCGTTAACTGATTTCATCGTTAACTGATTTCATCGTTAACTGATTTCATCTTCATTTAACTGATTTCATCGTTAACTGATTTCATCGTTAACTGATTTCATCTTTAACTGATTTCATCGTTAACTGATTTCATCTTCATTTAACTGATTTCATCGTTAACTGATTTCATCTTCATTTAACTGATTTCATCGTTAACTGATTTCATCGTTAACTGATTTCATCTTCATTTAACTGATTCCATCGTTAACTGATTTCATCGTTCACTGATTTCATCGTTAACTGATTTCATCTTCATTTAACTGATTTCATCGTTAACTGATTTCATCGTTAACTGATTTCATCTTTAACTGATTTCATCGTTAACTGATTTCATCTTCATTTAACTGATTCCATCGTTAACTGATTTCATCGTTAACTGATTTCATCTTCATTTAACTGATTTCATCGTTAACTGATTTCATCGTTAACTGATTTCATCTTCATTTAACTGATTTCATCGTTAACTGATTTCATCTTTAACTGATTTCATCGTTAACTGATTTCATCTTCATTTAACTGATTTCATCGTTAACTGATTTCATCGTTAACTGATTTCATCTTCATTTAACTGATTTCATCTTCATTTAACTGATTTCATCGTTAACTGATTTCATCTTCATTTAACTGATTTCATCGTTAACTGATTTCATCGTTAACTGATTTCATCTTCATTTAACTGATTTCATCGTTAACTGATTTCATCTTCATTTAACTGATTTCATCGTTAACTGATTTCATCGTTAACTGATTTCATCTTCATTTAACTGATTTCATCGTTAACTGATTTCATCGTTAACTGATTTCATCTTTAACTGATTTCATCGTTAACTGATTTCATCTTCATTTAACTGATTTCATCGTTAACTGATTTCATCTTCATTTAACTGATTTCATCGTTAACTGATTTCATCGTTAACTGATTTCATCTTCATTTAACTGATTCCATCGTTAACTGATTTCATCGTTCACTGATTTCATCGTTAACTGATTTCATCTTCATTTAACTGATTTCATCGTTAACTGATTTCATCGTTAACTGATTTCATCTTTAACTGATTTCATCGTTAACTGATTTCATCTTCATTTAACTGATTCCATCGTTAACTGATTTCATCGTTAACTGATTTCATCTTCATTTAACTGATTTCATCGTTAACTGATTTCATCGTTAACTGATTTCATCTTCATTTAACTGATTTCATCGTTAACTGATTTCATCTTTAACTGATTTCATCGTTAACTGATTTCATCTTCATTTAACTGATTTCATCGTTAACTGATTTCATCGTTAACTGATTTCATCTTCATTTAACTGATTTCATCTTCATTTAACTGATTTCATCGTTAACTGATTTCATCTTCATTTAACTGATTTCATCGTTAACTGATTTCATCGTTAACTGATTTCATCTTCATTTAACTGATTTCATCGTTAACTGATTTCATCTTCATTTAACTGATTTCATCGTTAACTGATTTCATCGTTAACTGATTTCATCTTCATTTAACTGATTTCATCGTTAACTGATTTCATCGTTAACTGATTCCATCGTTAACTGATTTCATCTTCATTTAACTGATTTCATCGTTAACTGATTTCATCTTCATTTAACTGATTCCATCGTTAACTGATTCCATCGTTAACTGATTTCATCGTTAACTGATTTCATCTTCATTTAACTGATTTCATTTTCATTCTTCATTTAACTGATTTCATCGTTAACTGATTTCATCTTCATTTAACTGATTTCATCGTTAACTGATTTCATCGTTAACTGATTTCATCTTCATTTAACTGATTTCATCGTTAACTGATTTCATCGTTAACTGATTTCATCTTTAACTGATTTCATCGTTAACTGATTTCATCTTCATTTAACTGATTTCATCGTTAACTGATTTCATCTTCATTTAACTGATTCCATCGTTAACTGATTTCATCGTTAACTGATTTCATCGTTAACTGATTTCATCTTCATTTAACTGATTTCATCGTTAACTGATCTCATCGTTAACTGATTCCATCGTTAACTGATTCCATCGTGAACTGATTTCACCGTGAACTGATTTCATCTTCATTTAACTGATTCCATCGTTAACTGATTTCATCGTTAACTGATTTCATCGTTAACTGATTTCATCTTTAACTGATTTCATCGTTACCTGATTTCATCTTCATTTAACTGATTTCATTTTCATTCTTCATTTAACTGATTTCATCGTTAACTGATTTCATCTTCATTTAACTGATTTCATCGTTAACTGATTTCATCGTTAATTGATTTCATCGTTAACTGATTTCATCTTCATTCTTCATTTAACTGATTTCATCGTTAACTGATTTCATCGTTAACTGATTTCATCTTCATTTAACTGATTTCATCGTTAACTGATTTCATCTTCATTCTTCATTTAACTGATTTCATCTTTAACTGATTTCATCGTTAACTGATTTCATCTTCATTTAACTGATTTCATCGTTAATTGATTTCATCGTTAACTGATTTCATCGTTAACTGATTTCATCTTCATTTAACTGATTTCATCGTTAACTGATTTAATCATTAACTGATTTCATCTTTAACTGATTTCATCTTCATTTAACTGATTTCATCTTCATTTAACTGATTTCATCGTTAACTGATTTCATCGTTAACTGATTTCATCTTCATTTAACTGATTTCATCTTCATTTAACTGGTTTCATCGTTAACTGATTTCATCGTTAACTGATTTCATCGTTAACTGATTTCATCTTCATTTAACTGATTCCATCGTTAACTGATTTCATCGTTAACTGATTTCATCTTTAACTGATTTCATCGTTAACTGATTTCATCTTCATTTAACTGATTTCATCGTTAACTGATTTCATCGTTAACTGATTTCATCTTTAACTGATTTCATCGTTAACTGATTTCATCTTCATTTAACTGATTTCATCGTTAACTGATTTCATCTTCATTTAACTGATTCCATCGTTAACTGATTCCATCGTTAACTGATTTCATCGTTAACTGATTTCATCTTCATTTAACTGATTTCATCGTTAACTGATTTCATCGTTAACTGATTTCATCTTCATTTAACTGATTTCATCGTTAACTGATTTCATCGTTAACTGATTTCATCTTCATTTAACTGATTTCATCGTTAACTGATTTCATCTTCATTTAACTGATTCCATCGTTAACTGATTTCATCGTTAACTGATTTCATCTTCATTTAACTGATTTCATCGTTAACTGATTTCATCGTTAACTGATCTCATCGTTAACTGATTCCATCGTTAACTGATTTCACCGTGAACTGATTTCATCTTCATTTAACTGATTCCATCGTTAACTGATTTCATCGTTAACTGATTTCATCGTTAACTGATTTCATCGTTAACTGATTTCATCTTCATTTAACTGATTTCATTTTCATTCTTCATTTAACTGATTTCATCGTTAACTGATTTCATCTTCATTTAACTGATTTCATCGTTAACTGATTTCATCGTTAACTGATTTCATCTTCATTTAACTGATTTCATCGTTAACTGATTTCATCTTCATTTAATTGATTTCATCGTTAACTGATTTCATCGTTAACTGATTTCATCGTTAACTGATTTCATCTTCATTTAACTGATTTCATCGTTAACTGATTTCATCGTTAACTGATTCCATCTTCATTTAACTGATTTCATCGTTAACTGATTTCATCGTTAACTGATTTCATCGTTAACTGATTTCATCTTCATTCTTCATTTAACTGATTTCATCGTTAACTGATTTCATCGTTAACTGATTTCATCTTCATTTAACTGATTTCATCGTTAATTGATTTCATCGTTAACTGATTTCATCGTTAACTGATTTCATCTTCATTTAACTGATTTCATCGTTAACTGATTTCATCGTTAACTGATTTCATCGTTAACTGATTTCATCGTTAACTGATTTCATCTTTAACTGATTTCATCTTCATTTAACTGATTTCATCGTTAACTGATTTCATCGTTAACTGATTTCATCTTTAACTGATTTCATCGTTAACTGATTTCATCTTCATTTAACTGATTTCATCGTTAACTGATTTCATCGTTAACTGATTTCATCTTTAACTGATTTCATCGTTAACTGATTTCATCTTCATTTAACTGATTTCATCGTTAACTGATTTCATCTTCATTTAACTGATTTCATCGTTAACTGATTTCATCGTTAACTGATTTCATCTTCATTTAACTGATTTCATTGTTAACTGATTTCATCGTTAACTGATTCCATCGTTAACTGATTTCATCGTTAACTGATTTCATCTTCATTTAACTGATTTCATCGTTAACTGATTTCATCTTCATTTAACTGATTTCATTTTCATTCTTCATTTAACTGATTTCATCGTTAACTGATTTCATCTTCATTTAACTGATTTCATCGTTAACTGATTTCATCGTTAACTGATTTCATCTTCATTTAACTGATTTCATCGTTAACTGATTTCATCTTCATTTAATTGATTTCATCGTTAACTGATTTCATCGTTAACTGATTTCATCGTTAACTGATTTCATCTTCATTTAACTGATTTCATCGTTAACTGATTTCATCGTTAACTGATTTCATCTTTAACTGATTTCATCGTTAACTGATTTCATCTTCATTTAACTGATTTCATCGTTAACTGATTTCATCGTTAACTGATTTCATCTTCATTTAACTGATTTCATCGTTAACTGATTTCATCTTCATTTAACTGATTTCATCGTTAACTGATTTCATCGTTAACTGATTTCATCGTTAACTGATTTCATCTTCATTTAACTGATTCCATCGTTAACTGATTTCATCGTTAACTGATTTCATCGTTAACTGATTTCATCTTCATTTAACTGATTTCATCGTTAACTGATTTCATCGTTAACTGATTCCATCTTTAACTGATTTCATCGTTAACTGATTTCATCTTCATTTAACTGATTTCATCTTCATTTAACTGATTTCATCGTTAACTGATTTCATCGTTAACTGATTTCATCTTCATTTAACTGATTTCATCGTTAACTGATTTCATCGTTAACTGATTCCATCGTTAACTGATTTCATCGTTAACTGATTTCATCTTCATTTAACTGATTTCATCGTTAACTGATTTCATCTTCATTTAACTGATTTCATCGTTAACTGATTTCATCTTCATTTAACTGATTTCATCGTTAACTGATTTCATCTTCATTTAACTGATTTCATTTTCATTCTTCATTTAACTGATTTCATCGTTAACTGATTTCATCTTCATTTAACTGATTTCATCGTTAACTGATTTCATCTTCATTTAACTGATTTCATCGTTAACTGATTTCATCTTCATTTAATTGATTTCATCGTTAACTGATTTCATCGTTAACTGATTTCATCGTTAACTGATTTCATCTTCATTTAACTGATTTCATCGTTAACTGATTTCATCGTTAACTGATTCCATCGTTAACTGATTTCATCGTTAACTGATTTCATCTTCATTTAACTGATTTCATCGTTAACTGATTTTATCGTTAACTGATTTCATCTTCATTTAACTGATTTCATCGTTAACTGATTTCATCGTTAACTGATTTCATCGTTAACTGATTTCATCGTTAACTGATTTCATCTTCATTTAACTGATTTCATCGTTAACTGATTTCATCGTTAACTGATTTCATCGTTAACTGATTTCATCTTCATTTAACTGATTTCATCGTTAACTGATTTCATCGTTAACTGATTTCATCTTCATTTAACTGATTTCATCGTTAACTGATTCCATCGTTAACTGATTTCATCGTTAACTGATTTCATCGTTAACTGATTTCATCTTCATTTAACTGATTTCATCGTTAAGTGATTTCATCGTTAAGTGATTTCATCGTTAACTGATTTCATCGTTAACTGATTTCATCTTCATTTAACTGATTTCATCGTTAACTGATTTCATCGTTAACTGATTTCATCGTTAACTGATTTCATCTTCATTTAACTGATTTCATCGTTCACTGATTTCATCGTTCACTGATTTCATCTTCATTTAACTGATTTCATCGTTAACTGATTTCATCGTTAACTGATTTCATCTTCATTTAACTGATTTCATCGTTAACTGATTTCATCGTTAACTGATTTCATCGTTAACTGATTTCATCGTTAACTGATTTCATCTTCATTTAACTGATTTCATCGTTAACTGATTTCATCGTTAACTGATTCCATCGTTAACTGATTTCATCTTTAACTGATTTCATCGTTAACTGATTTCATCTTCATTTAACTGATTTCATCGTTAACTGATTTCATCTTCATTTAATTGATTTCATCGTTAACTGATTTCATCCTTAACTGATTTCATCTTCATTTAACTGATTTCATCGTTAACTGATTTCATCGTTAACTGATTTCATCTTCATTTAATTGATTTCATCGTTAACTGATTTCATCGTTAACTGATTTCATCTTCATTTAACTGATTTCATCGTTAACTGATTTCATCGTTAACTGATTTCATCTTCATTTAACTGATTTCATCGTTAACTGATTTCATCGTTAACTGATTTCATCGTTAACTGATTTCATCTTCATTTAACTGATTTCATCGTTAACTGATTTCATCAATAACTGATTTCATCTTCATTTAACTGATTTCATCGTTAACTGATTTCATCGTTAACTGATTTCATCGTTAACTGATTTCATCTTCATTTAACTGATTTCATCGTTAACTGATTTCATCGTTAACTGATTTCATCTTTAACTGATTTCATCGTTAACTGATTTCATCTTCATTTAACTGATTTCATCGTTAACTGATTTCATCTTCATTTAACTGATTTCATCGTTAACTGATTTCATCGTTAACTGATTTCATCTTCATTTAACTGATTCCATCGTTAACTGATTTCATCGTTCACTGATTTCATCGTTAACTGATTTCATCTTCATTTAACTGATTTCATCGTTAACTGATTTCATCGTTAACTGATTTCATCTTTAACTGATTTCATCGTTAACTGATTTCATCTTCATTTAACTGATTCCATCGTTAACTGATTTCATCGTTAACTGATTTCATCTTCATTTAACTGATTTCATCGTTAACTGATTTCATCGTTAACTGATTTCATCTTCATTTAACTGATTTCATCGTTAACTGATTTCATCTTTAACTGATTTCATCGTTAACTGATTTCATCTTCATTTAACTGATTTCATCGTTAACTGATTTCATCGTTAACTGATTTCATCTTCATTTAACTGATTTCATCTTCATTTAACTGATTTCATCGTTAACTGATTTCATCTTCATTTAACTGATTTCATCGTTAACTGATTTCATCGTTAACTGATTTCATCTTCATTTAACTGATTTCATCGTTAACTGATTTCATCTTCATTTAACTGATTTCATCGTTAACTGATTTCATCTTCATTTAACTGATTTCATCGTTAACTGATTTCATCGTTAACTGATTTCATCTTTAACTGATTTCATCGTTAACTGATTTCATCTTCATTTAACTGATTTCATCGTTAACTGATTTCATCTTCATTTAACTGATTTCATCGTTAACTGATTTCATCGTTAACTGATTTCATCTTCATTTAACTGATTCCATCGTTAACTGATTTCATCGTTCACTGATTTCATCGTTAACTGATTTCATCTTCATTTAACTGATTTCATCGTTAACTGATTTCATCGTTAACTGATTTCATCTTTAACTGATTTCATCGTTAACTGATTTCATCTTCATTTAACTGATTCCATCGTTAACTGATTTCATCGTTAACTGATTTCATCTTCATTTAACTGATTTCATCGTTAACTGATTTCATCGTTAACTGATTTCATCTTCATTTAACTGATTTCATCGTTAACTGATTTCATCTTTAACTGATTTCATCGTTAACTGATTTCATCTTCATTTAACTGATTTCATCGTTAACTGATTTCATCGTTAACTGATTTCATCGTTAACTGATTTCATCTTCATTTAACTGATTTCATCGTTAACTGATTTCATCGTTAACTGATTTCATCGTTAACTGATTTCATCTTCATTCTTCATTTAACTGATTTCATCGTTAACTGATTTCATCGTTAACTGATTTCATCTTCATTTAACTGATTTCATCGTTAACTGATTTCATCGTTAACTGATTTCATCTTCATTTAACTGATTTCATCGTTAACTGATTTCATCGTTAACTGATTTCATCGTTAACTGATTTCATCTTCTTTTAATTGATTTCATCGTTAACTGATTTCATCGTTAACTGATTTCATCTTCATTTAACTGATTTCATCGTTAACTGATTTCATCGTTAACTGATTTCATCTTCATTGAACTGATTTCATCGTTTACTGATTTCATCTTCATTTAACTGATTTCATCGTTAACTGATTTCATCGTTAACTGATTTCATCTTCATTTAACTGATTCCATCGTTAACTGATTTCATCGTTAACTGATTTCATCGTTAACTGATTTCATCTTTAACTGATTTCATCGTTAACTGATTTCATCTTCATTTAACTGATTTCATCTTCATTTAACTGATTTCATCGTTAACTGATTTCATCTTCATTTAACTGATTTCATTTTCATTCTTCATTTAACTGATTTCATCGTTAACTGATTTCATCTTCATTTAACTGATTTCATCGTTAACTGATTTCATCTTCTTTTAACTGATTTCATCGTTAACTGATTTCATCTTCATTTAATTGATTTCATCGTTAACTGATTTCATCGTTAACTGATTTCATCTTCATTTAACTGATTTCATCGTTAACTGATTTCATCGTTAACTGATTTCATCTTCATTTAACTGATTTCATCGTTAACTGATTTCATCTTCATTTAACTGATTTCATCGTTAACTGATTTCATCGTTAACTGATTTCATCTTCATTTAACTGATTCCATCGTTAACTGATTTCATCGTTAACTGATTTCATCGTTAACTGATTTCATCTTTAACTGATTTCATCGTTAACTGATTTCATCTTCATTTAACTGATTTCATCGTTAACTGATTTCATCTTCATTTAACTGATTTCATTTTCATTCTTCATTTAACTGATTTCATCGTTAACTGATTTCATCTTCATTTAACTGATTTCATCGTTAACTGATTTCATCGTTAACTGATTTCATCTTCATTTAACTGATTCCATCGTTAACTGATGTCATCGTTAACTGATTTCATCTTCATTTAACTGATTTCATCGTTAACTGATTTCATCGTTAACTGATTTCATCTTCATTTAACTGATTCCATCGTTAACTGATTTCATCGTTAACTGATTTCATCTTCATTTAACTGATTTCATCGTTAACTGATTTCATCGTTAACTGATTTCATCTTCATTTAACTGATTCCATAGTTAACTGATTTCATCGTTAACTGATTTCATCTTCATTTAACTGATTTCATCGTTAACTGATTCCATCGTTAACTGATTTCATCGTTAACTGATTTCATCTTCATTTAACTGATTTCATCGTTAACTGATTTCATCGTTAACTGATTTCATCTTCATTTAACTGATTCCATCGTTAACTGATTTCATCGTTTACTGATTTCATCGTTAACTGATTTCATCTTCATTTAACTGATTTCATTTTCATTCTTCATTTAACTGATTTCATCGTTAACTGATTTCATCGTTAACTGATTTCATCTTCATTTAACTGATTTCATCGTTAACTGATTTCATCGTTAACTGATTTCATCGTTAACTGATTTCATCTTCATTTAACTGATTTCATCGTTAACTGATTTCATCGTTAACTGATTTCATCTTTTACTGATTTCATCGTTAACTGATTTCATCGTTAACTGATTTCATCTTCATTTAACTGATTTCATCGTTAACTGATTTCATCTTCATTTAACTGATTTCATCGTTAACTGATTTCATCGTTAACTGATTTCATCTTCATTTAACTGATTTCATCGTTAACTGATTTCATCGTTAACTGATTTCATCGTTAACTGATTTCATCTTCATTTAACTGATTTCATCGTTAACTGATTTCATCGTTAACTGATTTCATCGTTAACTGATTTCATCGTTAACTGATTTCATCTTCATTTAACTGATTCCATCGTTAACTGATTTCATCGTTTACTGATTTCATCGTTAACTGATTTCATCTTCATTTAACTGATTTCATTTTCATTCTTCATTTAACTGATTTCATCGTTAACTGATTTCATCGTAAACTGATTTCATCTTCATTTAACTGATTTCATCGTTGACTGATTTCATCTTCATTTAACTGATTTCATCGTTGACTGATTTCATCTTCATTTAACTGATTCCATCGTTAACTGATTTCATCTTCATTTAACTGATTCCATCGTTAACTGATCTCATCGTTAACTGATTTCATCGTTAACTGATTCCATCGTTAACTGATTTCATCTTCATTTAACTGATTTCATTGTTAACTGATTTCATCGTTAACTGATTTCATCTTCATTTAACTGATTTCATCGTTAACTGATTTCATCGTTAACTGATTCCATCGTTAACTGATTTCATCGTTAACTGATTTCATCGTTAACTGATTTCATCTTCATTTAACTGATTTCATCGTTAACTGATTTCATCTTCATTTAACTGATTTCATTTTCATTCTTCATTTAACTGATTTCATCGTTAACTGATTTCATCTTCATTTAACTGATTTCATCGTTAACTGATTTCATCGTTAACTGATTTCATCTTCATTTAACTGATTTCATCGTTAACTGATTTCATCGTTAACTGATTCCATCGTTAACTGATTTCATCTTTAACTGATTTCATCGTTAACTGATTTCATCTTCATTTAACTGATTTCATCGTTAAGTGATTTCATCGTTAACTGATTTCATCTTCATTTAACTGATTTCATTGTTAACTGATTTCATCGTTAACTGATTTCATCTTCATTTAACTGATTTCATCGTTAACTGATTCCATCGTTAACTGATTTCATCGTTAACTGATTTCATCTTCATTTAACTGATTTCATCGTTAACTGATTTCATCGTTAACTGATTTCATCTTCATTTAACTGATTTCATTTTCATTCTTCATTTAACTGATTTCATCGTTAACTGATTTCATCTTCATTTAACTGATTTCATCGTTAACTGATTTCATCGTTAACTGATTTCATCTTCTTTTAACTGATTTCATCGTTAACTGATTTCATCTTCATTTAATTGATTTCATCGTTAACTGATTTCATCGTTAACTGATTTCATCGTTAACTGATTTCATCTTCATTTAACTGATTTCATCGTTAACTGATTTCATCGTTAACTGATTTCATCTTCATTTAACTGATTTCATCGTTAACTGATTTCATCGTTAACTGATTTCATCTTCATTTAACTGATTCCATCGTTAACTGATTTCATCGTTAACTGATTTCATCGTTAACTGATTTCATCGTTAACTGATTTCATCTTCATTTAACTGATTTCATCGTTAACTGATTTCATCTTCATTTAACTGATTTCATTTTCATTCTTCATTTAACTGATTTCATCGTTAACTGATTTCATCTTCATTTAACTGATTTCATCGTTAACTGATTTCATCGTTAACTGATTTCATCGTTAACTGATTTCATCTTCATTTAACTGATTCCATCGTTAACTGATTTCATCGTTAACTGATTTCATCTTCATTTAACTGATTTCATCGTTAACTGATTCCATCGTTAACTGATTTCATCGTTAACTGATTTTATCGTTAACTGATTTCATCTTCATTTAACTGATTTCATCGTTAACTGATTTCATCTTCATTTAACTGATTTCATCGTTAACTGATTTCATCGTTAACTGATTTCATCTTCATTTAACTGATTTCATCGTTAACTGATTTCATCGTTAACTGATTCCATCGTTAACTGATTTCATCGTTAACTGATTTCATCTTCATTTAACTGATTTCATCGTTAACTGATTTCATCGTTAACTGATTTCATCTTTAACTGATTTCATCGTTAACTGATTTCATCTTCATTTAACTGATTTCATCGTTAACTGATTTCATCGTTAACTGATTTCATCTTTAACTGATTTCATCGTTAACTGATTTCATCTTCATTTAACTGATTTCATCGTTAACTGATTTCATCTTCATTTAACTGATTTCATCGTTAACTGATTTCATCGTTAACTGATTTCATCTTCATTTAACTGATTTCATTGTTAACTGATTTCATCGTTAACTGATTCCATCGTTAACTGATTTCATCGTTAACTGATTTCATCTTCATTTAACTGATTTCATCGTTAACTGATTTCATCTTCATTTAACTGATTTCATTTTCATTCTTCATTTAACTGATTTCATCGTTAACTGATTTCATCTTCATTTAACTGATTTCATCGTTAACTGATTTCATCGTTAACTGATTTCATCGTTAACTGATTTCATCTTCATTTAACTGATTTCATCGTTAACTGATTTCATCTTCATTTAATTGATTTCATCGTTAACTGATTTCATCGTTAACTGATTTCATCGTTAACTGATTTCATCTTCATTTAACTGATTTCATCGTTAACTGATTTCATCTTTAACTGATTTCATCGTTAACTGATTTCATCTTCATTTAACTGATTTCATCGTTAACTGATTTCATCGTTAACTGATTTCATCTTCATTTAACTGATTTCATCGTTAACTGATTTCATCTTCATTTAACTGATTTCATCGTTAACTGATTTCATCGTTAACTGATTTCATCGTTAACTGATTTCATCTTCATTTAACTGATTCCATCGTTAACTGATTTCATCGTTAACTGATTTCATCGTTAACTGATTTCATCTTCATTTAACTGATTTCATCGTTAACTGATTTCATCGTTAACTGATTCCATCTTTAACTGATTTCATCGTTCACTGATTTCATCTTCATTTAACTGATTTCATCTTCATTTAACTGATTTCATCGTTAACTGATTTCATCGTTAACTGATTTCATCTTCATTTAACTGATTTCATCGTTAACTGATTTCATCGTTAACTGATTCCATCGTTAACTGATTTCATCGTTAACTGATTTCATCTTCATTTAACTGATTTCATCGTTAACTGATTTCATCTTCATTTAACTGATTTCATCGTTAACTGATTTCATCTTCATTTAACTGATTTCATCGTTAACTGATTTCATCTTCATTTAACTGATTTCATTTTCATTCTTCATTTAACTGATTTCATCGTTAACTGATTTCATCTTCATTTAACTGATTTCATCGTTAACTGATTTCATCTTCATTTAACTGATTTCATCGTTAACTGATTTCATCTTCATTTAATTGATTTCATCGTTAACTGATTTCATCGTTAACTGATTTCATCGTTAACTGATTTCATCTTCATTTAACTGATTTCATCGTTAACTGATTTCATCGTTAACTGATTCCATCGTTAACTGATTTCATCGTTAACTGATTTCATCTTCATTTAACTGATTTCATCGTTAACTGATTTTATCGTTAACTGATTTCATCTTCATTTAACTGATTTCATCGTTAACTGATTTCATCGTTAACTGATTTCATCGTTAACTGATTTCATCGTTAACTGATTTCATCTTCATTTAACTGATTTCATCGTTAACTGATTTCATCGTTAACTGATTTCATCGTTAACTGATTTCATCTTCATTTAACTGATTTCATCGTTAACTGATTTCATCGTTAACTGATTTCATCTTCATTTAACTGATTTCATCGTTAACTGATTCCATCGTTAACTGATTTCATCGTTAACTGATTTCATCGTTAACTGATTTCATCTTCATTTAACTGATTTCATCGTTAAGTGATTTCATCGTTAAGTGATTTCATCGTTAACTGATTTCATCGTTAACTGATTTCATCTTCATTTAACTGATTTCATCGTTAACTGATTTCATCGTTAACTGATTTCATCGTTAACTGATTTCATCTTCATTTAACTGATTTCATCGTTCACTGATTTCATCGTTCACTGATTTCATCTTCATTTAACTGATTTCATCGTTAACTGATTTCATCGTTAACTGATTTCATCTTCATTTAACTGATTTCATCGTTAACTGATTTCATCGTTAACTGATTTCATCGTTAACTGATTTCATCGTTAACTGATTTCATCTTCATTTAACTGATTTCATCGTTAACTGATTTCATCGTTAACTGATTCCATCGTTAACTGATTTCATCTTTAACTGATTTCATCGTTAACTGATTTCATCTTCATTTAACTGATTTCATCGTTAACTGATTTCATCTTCATTTAATTGATTTCATCGTTAACTGATTTCATCCTTAACTGATTTCATCTTCATTTAACTGATTTCATCGTTAACTGATTTCATCGTTAACTGATTTCATCTTCATTTAATTGATTTCATCGTTAACTGATTTCATCGTTAACTGATTTCATCTTCATTTAACTGATTTCATCGTTAACTGATTTCATCGTTAACTGATTTCATCTTCATTTAACTGATTTCATCGTTAACTGATTTCATCGTTAACTGATTTCATCGTTAACTGATTTCATCTTCATTTAACTGATTTCATCGTTAACTGATTTCATCAATAACTGATTTCATCTTCATTTAACTGATTTCATCGTTAACTGATTTCATCGTTAACTGATTTCATCGTTAACTGATTTCATCTTCATTTAACTGATTTCATCGTTAACTGATTTCATCGTTAACTGATTTCATCTTTAACTGATTTCATCGTTAACTGATTTCATCTTCATTTAACTGATTTCATCGTTAACTGATTTCATCTTCATTTAACTGATTTCATCGTTAACTGATTTCATCGTTAACTGATTTCATCTTCATTTAACTGATTCCATCGTTAACTGATTTCATCGTTCACTGATTTCATCGTTAACTGATTTCATCTTCATTTAACTGATTTCATCGTTAACTGATTTCATCGTTAACTGATTTCATCTTTAACTGATTTCATCGTTAACTGATTTCATCTTCATTTAACTGATTCCATCGTTAACTGATTTCATCGTTAACTGATTTCATCTTCATTTAACTGATTTCATCGTTAACTGATTTCATCGTTAACTGATTTCATCTTCATTTAACTGATTTCATCGTTAACTGATTTCATCTTTAACTGATTTCATCGTTAACTGATTTCATCTTCATTTAACTGATTTCATCGTTAACTGATTTCATCGTTAACTGATTTCATCTTCATTTAACTGATTTCATCTTCATTTAACTGATTTCATCGTTAACTGATTTCATCTTCATTTAACTGATTTCATCGTTAACTGATTTCATCGTTAACTGATTTCATCTTCATTTAACTGATTTCATCGTTAACTGATTTCATCTTCATTTAACTGATTTCATCGTTAACTGATTTCATCGTTAACTGATTTCATCTTCATTTAACTGATTTCATCGTTAACTGATTTCATCGTTAACTGATTTCATCTTTAACTGATTTCATCGTTAACTGATTTCATCTTCATTTAACTGATTTCATCGTTAACTGATTTCATCTTCATTTAACTGATTTCATCGTTAACTGATTTCATCGTTAACTGATTTCATCTTCATTTAACTGATTCCATCGTTAACTGATTTCATCGTTCACTGATTTCATCGTTAACTGATTTCATCTTCATTTAACTGATTTCATCGTTAACTGATTTCATCGTTAACTGATTTCATCTTTAACTGATTTCATCGTTAACTGATTTCATCTTCATTTAACTGATTCCATCGTTAACTGATTTCATCGTTAACTGATTTCATCTTCATTTAACTGATTTCATCGTTAACTGATTTCATCGTTAACTGATTTCATCTTCATTTAACTGATTTCATCGTTAACTGATTTCATCTTTAACTGATTTCATCGTTAACTGATTTCATCTTCATTTAACTGATTTCATCGTTAACTGATTTCATCGTTAACTGATTTCATCTTCATTTAACTGATTTCATCTTCATTTAACTGATTTCATCGTTAACTGATTTCATCTTCATTTAACTGATTTCATCGTTAACTGATTTCATCGTTAACTGATTTCATCTTCATTTAACTGATTTCATCGTTAACTGATTTCATCTTCATTTAACTGATTTCATCGTTAACTGATTTCATCGTTAACTGATTTCATCTTCATTTAACTGATTTCATCGTTAACTGATTTCATCGTTAACTGATTCCATCGTTAACTGATTTCATCTTCATTTAACTGATTTCATCGTTAACTGATTTCATCTTCATTTAACTGATTCCATCGTTAACTGATTCCATCGTTAACTGATTTCATCGTTAACTGATTTCATCTTCATTTAACTGATTTCATTTTCATTCTTCATTTAACTGATTTCATCGTTAACTGATTTCATCTTCATTTAACTGATTTCATCGTTAACTGATTTCATCGTTAACTGATTTCATCTTCATTTAACTGATTTCATCGTTAACTGATTTCATCGTTAACTGATTTCATCTTTAACTGATTTCATCGTTAACTGATTTCATCTTCATTTAACTGATTTCATCGTTAACTGATTTCATCTTCATTTAACTGATTCCATCGTTAACTGATTTCATCGTTAACTGATTTCATCGTTAACTGATTTCATCTTCATTTAACTGATTTCATCGTTAACTGATCTCATCGTTAACTGATTCCATCGTTAACTGATTCCATCGTGAACTGATTTCACCGTGAACTGATTTCATCTTCATTTAACTGATTCCATCGTTAACTGATTTCATCGTTAACTGATTTCATCGTTAACTGATTTCATCTTTAACTGATTTCATCGTTACCTGATTTCATCTTCATTTAACTGATTTCATTTTCATTCTTCATTTAACTGATTTCATCGTTAACTGATTTCATCTTCATTTAACTGATTTCATCGTTAACTGATTTCATCGTTAATTGATTTCATCGTTAACTGATTTCATCTTCATTCTTCATTTAACTGATTTCATCGTTAACTGATTTCATCGTTAACTGATTTCATCTTCATTTAACTGATTTCATCGTTAACTGATTTCATCTTCATTCTTCATTTAACTGATTTCATCTTTAACTGATTTCATCGTTAACTGATTTCATCTTCATTTAACTGATTTCATCGTTAATTGATTTCATCGTTAACTGATTTCATCGTTAACTGATTTCATCTTCATTTAACTGATTTCATCGTTAACTGATTTAATCATTAACTGATTTCATCTTTAACTGATTTCATCTTCATTTAACTGATTTCATCTTCATTTAACTGATTTCATCGTTAACTGATTTCATCGTTAACTGATTTCATCTTCATTTAACTGATTTCATCTTCATTTAACTGGTTTCATCGTTAACTGATTTCATCGTTAACTGATTTCATCGTTAACTGATTTCATCTTCATTTAACTGATTCCATCGTTAACTGATTTCATCGTTAACTGATTTCATCTTTAACTGATTTCATCGTTAACTGATTTCATCTTCATTTAACTGATTTCATCGTTAACTGATTTCATCGTTAACTGATTTCATCTTTAACTGATTTCATCGTTAACTGATTTCATCTTCATTTAACTGATTTCATCGTTAACTGATTTCATCTTCATTTAACTGATTCCATCGTTAACTGATTCCATCGTTAACTGATTTCATCGTTAACTGATTTCATCTTCATTTAACTGATTTCATCGTTAACTGATTTCATCGTTAACTGATTTCATCTTCATTTAACTGATTTCATCGTTAACTGATTTCATCGTTAACTGATTTCATCTTCATTTAACTGATTTCATCGTTAACTGATTTCATCTTCATTTAACTGATTCCATCGTTAACTGATTTCATCGTTAACTGATTTCATCTTCATTTAACTGATTTCATCGTTAACTGATTTCATCGTTAACTGATCTCATCGTTAACTGATTCCATCGTTAACTGATTTCACCGTGAACTGATTTCATCTTCATTTAACTGATTCCATCGTTAACTGATTTCATCGTTAACTGATTTCATCGTTAACTGATTTCATCGTTAACTGATTTCATCTTCATTTAACTGATTTCATTTTCATTCTTCATTTAACTGATTTCATCGTTAACTGATTTCATCTTCATTTAACTGATTTCATCGTTAACTGATTTCATCGTTAACTGATTTCATCTTCATTTAACTGATTTCATCGTTAACTGATTTCATCTTCATTTAATTGATTTCATCGTTAACTGATTTCATCGTTAACTGATTTCATCGTTAACTGATTTCATCTTCATTTAACTGATTTCATCGTTAACTGATTTCATCGTTAACTGATTCCATCTTCATTTAACTGATTTCATCGTTAACTGATTTCATCGTTAACTGATTTCATCGTTAACTGATTTCATCTTCATTCTTCATTTAACTGATTTCATCGTTAACTGATTTCATCGTTAACTGATTTCATCTTCATTTAACTGATTTCATCGTTAATTGATTTCATCGTTAACTGATTTCATCGTTAACTGATTTCATCTTCATTTAACTGATTTCATCGTTAACTGATTTCATCGTTAACTGATTTCATCTTTAACTGATTTCATCTTCATTTAACTGATTTCATCGTTAACTGATTTCATCGTTAACTGATTTCATCTTCATTTAACTGATTTCATCTTCATTTAACTGATTTCATCGTTAACTGATTTCATCGTTAACTGATTTCATCTTTAACTGATTTCATCGTTAACTGATTTCATCTTCATTTAACTGATTCCATCGTTAACTGATTTCATCGTTAACTGATTTCATCTTCATTTAACTGATTTCATCGTTAACTGATTTCATCGTTAACTGATTTCATCTTTAACTGATTTCATCGTTAACTGATTTCATCTTCATTTAACTGATTCCATCGTTAACTGATTTCATCGTTAACTGATTTCATCTTCATTTAACTGATTTCATCTTTAACTGATTTCATCGTTAACTGATTTCATCTTCATTTAACTGATTTCATCGTTAACTGATTTCATCGTTAACTGATTTCATCTTTAACTGATTTCATCGTTAACTGATTTCATCTTCATTTAACTGATTTCATCGTTAACTGATTTCATCTTCATTTAATTGATTTCATCGTTAACTGATTTCATCGTTAACTGATTTCATCGTTAACTGATTTCATCTTCATTTAACTGATTTCATCGTTAACTGATTTCATCGTTAACTGATTCCATCGTTAACTGATTTCATCGTTAACTGATTTCATCGTTAACTGATTTCATCTTCATTTAACTGATTTCATCTTTAACTGATTTCATCGTTAACTGATTTCATCTTCATTTAACTGATTTCATCGTTAACTGATTTCATCGTTAACTGATTTCATCTTCATTTAACTGATTTCATCTTCATTTAACTGATTTCATCGTTAACTGATTTCATCTTTAACTGATTTCATCGTTAACTGATTTCATCTTCATTTAACTGATTTCATCGTTAACTGATTTCATCTTCATTTAACTGATTTCATCGTTAAGTGATTTCATCGTTAACTGATTTCATCGTTAACTGATTTCATCGTTAACTGATTTCATCTTCATTTAACTGATTTCATCTTTAACTGATTTCATCGTTAACTGATTTCATCTTCATTTAACTGATTTCATCTTCATTTAACTGATTTCATCTTTAACTGATTTCATCTTTAACTGATTTCATCGTTAACTGATTTCATCTTCATTTAACTGATTTCATCGTTAACTGATTTCATCGTTAACTGATTCCATCGTTAACTGATTTCATCGTTAACTGATTCCTTCGTTAACTGATTTCATCGTTAACTGATTTCATCTTCATTTAACTGATTTCATCGTTAACTGATTTCATCTTCATTTAACTGATTTCATCGTTAACTGATTTCATCTTCATTTAACTGATTCCATCGTTAACTGATTTCATCGTTAACTGATTTCATCTTCATTTAACTGATTTCATCGTTAACTGATTTCATCGTTAACTGATTTCATCTTCATTTAACTGATTTCATCGTTAACTGATTTCATCTTCATTTAACTGATTTCATCGTTAACTGATTCCATCGTTAACTGATTTCATCGTTAACTGATTTCATCTTCATTTAACTGATTTCATCGTTAACTGATTTCATCGTTAACTGATTTCATCGTTAACTGATTTCATCGTTAACTGATTTCATCTTCATTTAACTGATTCCATCGTTAACTGATTTCATCGTTTACTGATTTCATCGTTAACTGATTTCATCTTCATTTAACTGATTTCATTTTCATTCTTCATTTAACTGATTTCATCGTTAACTGATTTCATCGTTAACTGATTTCATCTTCATTTAACTGATTTCATCGTTAACTGATTTCATCGTTAACTGATTTCATCTTCATTTAACTGATTTCATCGTTAACTGATTTCATCTTCATTTAACTGATTTCATCGTTGACTGATTTCATCTTCATTTAACTGATTCCATCGTTAACTGATTTCATCTTCATTTAACTGATTCCATCGTTAACTGATCTCATCGTTAACTGATTTCATCGTTAACTGATTCCATCGTTAACTGATTTCATCGTTAACTGATTTCATCTTCATTTAACTGATTTCATCGTTAACTGATTTCATCGTTAACTGATTTCATCGTTAACTGATTTCATCGTTAACTGATTTCATCTTCATTTAACTGATTCCATCGTTAACTGATTTCATCGTTTACTGATTTCATCGTTAACTGATTTCATCTTCATTTAACTGATTTCATTTTCATTCTTCATTTAACTGATTTCATCGTTAACTGATTTCATCGTTAACTGATTTCATCTTCATTTAACTGATTTCATCGTTAACTGATTTCATCGTTAACTGATTTCATCTTCATTTAACTGATTTCATCGTTAACTGATTTCATCTTCATTTAACTGATTTCATCGTTGACTGATTTCATCTTCATTTAACTGATTCCATCGTTAACTGATTTCATCTTCATTTAACTGATTCCATCGTTAACTGATCTCATCGTTAACTGATTTCATCGTTAACTGATTCCATCGTTAACTGATTTCACCGTTAACTGATTTCACCGTTAACTGATTTCATCTTCATTTAACTGATTCCATCGTTAACAGATTTCATCTTTAACTGATTTCATCGTTAACTGATTTCATCTTTAACTGATTTCATCGTTAACTGATTTCATCTTCATTTAACTGATTTCATCGTTAACTGATTTCATCGTTAACTGATTTCATCTTCATTTAACTGATTTCATTTTCATTCTTCATTTAACTGATTTCATCGTTAACTGATTTCATCGTTAACTGATTTCATCGTTAACTGATTTCATCTTCATTTAACTGATTTCATCGTTAACTGATTTCGTCGTTAACTGATTTCATCGTTAACTGATTTCATCTTCATTTAACTGATTTCATCGTTAACTGATTTCATCGTTTACTGATTTCATCTTCATTTAACTGATTTCATCGTTAACTGATTTCATCGTTAACTGATTTCATCTTTAACTGATTTCATCGTTAACTGATTTCATCTTCATTTAACTGATTTCATCGTTAACTGATTTCATCGTTAACTGATTTCATCTTCATTTAACTGATTTCATCGTTAACTGATTTCATCTTCATTTAACTGATTTCATCGTTAACTGATTTCATCGTTAACTGATTCCATCGTTAACTGATTTCATCTTTAACTGATTTCATCGTTAACTGATTTCATCTTCATTTAACTGATTTCATCGTTAAGTGATTTCATCGTTAACTGATTTCATCTTCATTTAACTGATTTCATTGTTAACTGATTTCATCGTTAACTGATTTCATCGTTAACTGATTTCATCGTTAACTGATTTCATCTTCATTTAACTGATTTCATCGTTAACTGATCTCATCGTTAACTGATTCCATCGTTAACTGATTCCATCGTTAACTGATTTCACCGTGAACTGATTTCATCTTCATTTAACTGATTCCATCGTTAACTGATTTCATCGTTAACTGATTTCATCGTTAACTGATTTCATCTTTAACTGATTTCATCGTTACCTGATTTCATCTTCATTTAACTGATTTCATTTTCATTCTTCATTTAACTGATTTCATCGTTAACTGATTTCATCTTCATTTAACTGATTTCATCGTTAACTGATTTCATCGTTAATTGATTTCATCGTTAACTGATTTCATCTTCATTCTTCATTTAACTGATTTCATCGTTAACTGATTTCATCGTTAACTGATTTCATCTTCATTTAACTGATTTCATCGTTAACTGATTTCATCTTCATTCTTCATTTAACTGATTTCATCTTTAACTGATTTCATCGTTAACTGATTTCATCTTCATTTAACTGATTTCATCGTTAACTGATTTCATCGTTAATTGATTTCATCGTTAATTGATTTCATCTTCATTCTTCATTTAACTGATTTCATCGTTAACTGATTTCATCGTTAACTGATTTCATCGTTAACTGATTTCATCTTCATTTAACTGATTTCATCGTTAACTGATTTCATCTTTAACTGATTTCATCTTCATTTAACTGAATTCATCTTCATTTAACTGATTTCATCGTTAACTGATTTCATCGTTAACTGATTTCATCGTTAACTGATTTCATCTTTAACTGATTTCATCGTTAACTTATTTCATCTTCATTTAACTGATTTCATCGTTAACTGATTTCATCGTTAACTGATTTCATCTTTAACTGATTTCATCTTTAACTGATTTCATCTTCATTTAACTGATTTCATCGTTAACTGATTTCATCTTCATTTAATTGATTTCATCGTTAACTGATTTCATCGTTAACTGATTTCATCTTCATTTAACTGATTTCATCGTTAACTGATTTCATCGTTAACTGATTTCATCTTCATTTAACTGATTTCATCGTTAACTGATTTCATCGTTAACTGATTTCATCTTCATTTAACTGATTTCATCGTTAACTGATTTCATCTTCATTTAACTGATTCCATCGTTAACTGATTTCATCGTTAACTGATTTCATCTTCATTTAACTGATTTCATCGTTAACTGATTTCATCGTTAACTGATTTCATCGTTAACTGATTCCATCGTTAACTGATTTCATCGTTAACTGATTTCATCTTCATTTAACTGATTTCATCGTTAACTGATTTCATCGTTAACTGATTTCATCTTCATTTAACTGATTTCATCGTTAACTGATTTCATCTTCATTTAACTGATTCCATCGTTAACTGATTCCATCGTTAACTGATTTCATCTTCATTTAACTGATTTCATCGTTAACTGATTTCATCGTTAACTGATTTCATCTTCATTTAACTGATTTCATCGTTAACTGATTCCATCGTTAACTGATTTCACCGTGAACTGATTTCATCTTCATTTAACTGATTCCATCGTTAACTGATTTCATCGTTAACTGATTTCATCGTTAACTGATTTCATCTTCATTTAAGTGATTTCATCGTTAACTGATTTCATCGTTAACTGATTTCATCTTCATTTAACTGATTTCATCGTTAACTGATTTCATCGTTAACTGATTTCATCTTTAACTGATTTCATCGTTAACTGATTTCATCTTCATTTAACTGATTTCATCGTTAACTGATTTCATCGTTAACTGATTTCATCTTTAACTGATTTCATCGTTAACTGATTTCATCTTCATTTAACTGATTTCATCGTTAACTGATTTCATCTTCATTTAATTGATTTCATCGTTAACTGATTTCATCGTTAACTGATTTCATCGTTAACTGATTTCATCTTCATTTAACTGATTTCATCGTTAACTGATTCCATCGTTAACTGATTTCATCGTTAACTGATTTCATCGTTAACTGATTTCATCTTCATTTAACTGATTTCATCGTTAACTGATTTCATCGTTAACTGATTTCATCTTCATTTAACTGATTTCATCGTTAACTGATTTCATCGTTAACTGATTTCATCGTTAACTGATTTCATCGTTAACTGATTTCATCGTTAACTGATTTCATCGTTAACTGATTCCATCGTTAACTGATTTCATCTTTAACTGATTTCATCGTTAACTGATTTCATCTTCATTTAACTGATTTCATCGTTAACTGATTTCATCTTCATTTAACTGATTTCATCGTTAAGTGATTTCATCGTTAACTGATTTCATAGTTAACTGATTTCATCTTCATTTAACTGATTTCATCGTTAACTGATTTCATCGTTAACTGATTTCATCTTCATTTAACTGATTTCATCGTTAACTGATTTCATCGTTAACTGATTTCATCGTTAACTGATTTCATCTTCATTTAACTGATTTCATCGTTAACTGATTTCATCGTTAACTGATTTCATCGTTAACTGATTTCATCTTCATTCTTCATTTAACTGATTTCATCGTTAACTGATTTCATCGTTAACTGATTTCATCTTCATTTAACTGATTTCATCGTTAACTGATTTCATCGTTAACTGATTTCATCTTCATTTAACTGATTTCATCTTCATTTAACTGATTTCATCGTTAACTGATTTCATCTTCATTTAACTGATTTCATCGTTAACTGATTTCATCGTTAACTGATTCCATCGTTAACTGATTTCATCTTCATTTAACTGATTTCATCGTTAACTGATTTCATCTTCATTTAACTGATTCCATCGTTAACTGATTCCATCGTTAACTGATTTCATCGTTAACTGATTTCATCTTCATTTAACTGATTTCATCGTTAACTGATTTCATCTTCATTTAACTGATTTCATCGTTAACTGATTTCATCGTTAACTGATTTCATCTTCATTTAACTGATTTCATCGTTAACTGATCTCATCGTTAACTGATCTCATCGTTAACTGATTCCATCGTTAACTGATTTCATCGTTAACTGATTTCATCTTCATTTAACTGATTTCATTTTCATTCTTCATTTAACTGATTTCATATTTAACTGATTTCATCGTTAACTGATTTCATCTTCATTTAACTGATTTCATCTTCATTTAACTGATTCCATCGTTAACTGATTTCATCTTCATTTAACTGATTCCATCGTTAACTGATCTCATCGTTAACTGATTTCATCGTTAACTGATTCCATCGTTAACTGATTTCATCTTCATTTAACTGATTTCATTGTTAACTGATTTCATCGTTAACTGATTTCATCTTCATTTAACTGATTTCATCGTTAACTGATTTCATCGTTAACTGATTCCATCGTTAACTGATTTCATCGTTAACTGATTTCATCTTCATTTAACTGATTTCATCGTTAACTGATTTCATCTTCATTTAACTGATTTCATTTTCATTCTTCATTTAACTGATTTCATCGTTAACTGATTTCATCTTCATTTAACTGATTTCATCGTTAACTGATTTCATCGTTAACTGATTTCATCTTCATTTAACTGATTTCATCGTTAACTGATTTCATCGTTAACTGATTCCATCGTTAACTGATTTCATCTTTAACTGATTTCATCGTTAACTGATTTCATCTTCATTTAACTGATTTCATCGTTAAGTGATTTCATCGTTAACTGATTTCATCTTCATTTAACTGATTTCATTGTTAACTGATTTCATCGTTAACTGATTTCATCTTCATTTAACTGATTTCATCGTTAACTGATTCCATCGTTAACTGATTTCATCGTTAACTGATTTCATCTTCATTTAACTGATTTCATCGTTAACTGATTTCATCGTTAACTGATTTCATCTTCATTTAACTGATTTCATTTTCATTCTTCATTTAACTGATTTCATCGTTAACTGATTTCATCTTCATTTAACTGATTTCATCGTTAACTGATTTCATCGTTAACTGATTTCATCTTCTTTTAACTGATTTCATCGTTAACTGATTTCATCTTCATTTAATTGATTTCATCGTTAACTGATTTCATCGTTAACTGATTTCATCGTTAACTGATTTCATCTTCATTTAACTGATTTCATCGTTAACTGATTTCATCGTTAACTGATTTCATCTTCATTTAACTGATTTCATCGTTAACTGATTTCATCGTTAACTGATTTCATCTTCATTTAACTGATTCCATCGTTAACTGATTTCATCGTTAACTGATTTCATCGTTAACTGATTTCATCGTTAACTGATTTCATCTTCATTTAACTGATTTCATCGTTAACTGATTTCATCTTCATTTAACTGATTTCATTTTCATTCTTCATTTAACTGATTTCATCGTTAACTGATTTCATCTTCATTTAACTGATTTCATCGTTAACTGATTTCATCGTTAACTGATTTCATCGTTAACTGATTTCATCTTCATTTAACTGATTCCATCGTTAACTGATTTCATCGTTAACTGATTTCATCTTCATTTAACTGATTTCATCGTTAACTGATTCCATCGTTAACTGATTTCATCGTTAACTGATTTTATCGTTAACTGATTTCATCTTCATTTAACTGATTTCATCGTTAACTGATTTCATCTTCATTTAACTGATTTCATCGTTAACTGATTTCATCGTTAACTGATTTCATCTTCATTTAACTGATTTCATCGTTAACTTATTTCATCGTTAACTGATTCCATCGTTAACTGATTTCATCGTTAACTGATTTCATCTTCATTTAATTGATTTCATCGTTAACTGATTTCATCGTTAACTGATTTCATCTTCATTTAACTGATTTCATCGTTAACTGATTTCATCGTTAACTGATTTCATCTTCATTTAACTGATTTCATCGTTAACTGATTTCATCGTTAACTGATTTCATCTTCATTTAACTGATTTCATTGTTAACTGATTTCATCGTTAACTGATTCCATCGTTAACTGATTTCATCGTTAACTGATTTCATCTTCATTTAACTGATTTCATCGTTAACTGATTTCATCTTCATTTAACTGATTTCATTTTCATTCTTCATTTAACTGATTTCATCGTTAACTGATTTCATCTTCATTTAACTGATTTCATCGTTAACTGATTTCATCGTTAACTGATTTCATCGTTAACTGATTTCATCTTCATTTAACTGATTTCATCGTTAACTGATTTCATCTTCATTTAATTGATTTCATCGTTAACTGATTTCATCGTTAACTGATTTCATCGTTAACTGATTTCATCTTCATTTAACTGATTTCATCGTTAACTGATTTCATCGTTAACTGATTTCATCTTTAACTGATTTCATCGTTAACTGATTTCATCTTCATTTAACTGATTTCATCGTTAACTGATTTCATCGTTAACTGATTTCATCGTTAACTGATTTCATCTTCATTTAACTGATTTCATCGTTAACTGATTTCATCTTCATTTAACTGATTTCATCGTTAACTGATTTCATCTTCATTTAACTGATTTCATCGTTAACTGATTTCATCGTTAACTGATTTCATCGTTAACTGATTTCATCGTTAACTGATTTCATCGTTAACTGATTTCATCTTCATTTAACTGATTTCATCGTTAACTGATTTCATCGTTAACTGATTTCATCTTCATTTAACTGATTTCATCGTTAACTGATTTCATCGTTAACTGATTTCATCTTCATTTAACTGATTTCATCGTTAACTGATTTCATCTTCATTTAACTGATTTCATCGTTAACTGATTTCATCTTCATTTAACTGATTTCATCGTTAACTGATTTCATCTTCATTTAACTGATTTCATTTTCATTCTTCATTTAACTGATTTCATCGTTAACTGATTTCATCTTCATTTAACTGATTTCATCGTTAACTGATTTCATCTTCATTTAACTGATTTCATCGTTAACTGATTTCATCTTCATTTAATTGATTTCATCGTTAACTGATTTCATCGTTAACTGATTTCATCTTCATTTAACTGATTTCATCGTTAACTGATTTCATCGTTAACTGATTCCATCGTTAACTGATTTCATCGTTAACTGATTTCATCTTCATTTAACTGATTTCATCGTTAACTGATTTTATCGTTAACTGATTTCATCTTCATTTAACTGATTTCATCGTTAACTGATTTCATCGTTAACTGATTTCATCGTTAACTGATTTCATCGTTAACTGATTTCATCGTTAACTGATTTCATCGTTAACTGATTTCATCTTCATTTAACTGATTTCATCGTTAACTGATTTCATCGTTAACTGATTTCATCGTTAACTGATTTCATCTTCATTTAACTGATTTCATCGTTAACTGATTTCATCGTTAACTGATTTCATCTTCATTTAACTGATTTCATCGTTAACTGATTCCATCGTTAACTGATTTCATCTTTAACTGATTTCATCGTTAACTGATTTCATCTTCATTTAACTGATTTCATCGTTAAGTGATTTCATCGTTAAGTGATTTCATCGTTAACTGATTTCATCGTTAACTGATTTCATCTTCATTTAACTGATTTCATCGTTAACTGATTTCATCGTTAACTGATTTCATCGTTAACTGATTTCATCTTCATTTAACTGATTTCATCGTTCACTGATTTCATCGTTCACTGATTTCATCTTCATTTAACTGATTTCATCGTTAACTGATTTCATCGTTAACTGATTTCATCTTCATTTAACTGATTTCATCGTTAACTGATTTCATCGTTAACTGATTTCATCGTTAACTGATTTCATCGTTAACTGATTTCATCTTCATTTAACTGATTTCATCGTTAACTGATTTCATCGTTAACTGATTCCATCGTTAACTGATTTCATCTTTAACTGATTTCATCGTTAACTGATTTCATCTTCATTTAACTGATTTCATCGTTAACTGATTTCATCTTCATTTAATTGATTTCATCGTTAACTGATTTCATCCTTAACTGATTTCATCTTCATTTAACTGATTTCATCGTTAACTGATTTCATCGTTAACTGATTTCATCTTCATTTAATTGATTTCATCGTTAACTGATTTCATCGTTAACTGATTTCATCTTCATTTAACTGATTTCATCGTTAACTGATTTCATCGTTAACTGATTTCATCTTCATTTAACTGATTTCATCGTTAACTGATTTCATCGTTAACTGATTTCATCGTTAACTGATTTCATCTTCATTTAACTGATTTCATCGTTAACTGATTTCATCAATAACTGATTTCATCTTCATTTAACTGATTTCATCGTTAACTGATTTCATCGTTAACTGATTTCATCGTTAACTGATTTCATCTTCATTTAACTGATTTCATCGTTAACTGATTTCATCGTTAACTGATTTCATCTTTAACTGATTTCATCGTTAACTGATTTCATCTTCATTTAACTGATTTCATCGTTAACTGATTTCATCTTCATTTAACTGATTTCATCGTTAACTGATTTCATCGTTAACTGATTTCATCTTCATTTAACTGATTCCATCGTTAACTGATTTCATCGTTCACTGATTTCATCGTTAACTGATTTCATCTTCATTTAACTGATTTCATCGTTAACTGATTTCATCGTTAACTGATTTCATCTTTAACTGATTTCATCGTTAACTGATTTCATCTTCATTTAACTGATTCCATCGTTAACTGATTTCATCGTTAACTGATTTCATCTTCATTTAACTGATTTCATCGTTAACTGATTTCATCGTTAACTGATTTCATCTTCATTTAACTGATTTCATCGTTAACTGATTTCATCTTTAACTGATTTCATCGTTAACTGATTTCATCTTCATTTAACTGATTTCATCGTTAACTGATTTCATCGTTAACTGATTTCATCTTCATTTAACTGATTTCATCTTCATTTAACTGATTTCATCGTTAACTGATTTCATCTTCATTTAACTGATTTCATCGTTAACTGATTTCATCGTTAACTGATTTCATCTTCATTTAACTGATTTCATCGTTAACTGATTTCATCTTCATTTAACTGATTTCATCGTTAACTGATTTCATCGTTAACTGATTTCATCTTCATTTAACTGATTTCATCGTTAACTGATTTCATCGTTAACTGATTCCATCGTTAACTGATTTCATCTTCATTTAACTGATTTCATCGTTAACTGATTTCATCTTCATTTAACTGATTCCATCGTTAACTGATTCCATCGTTAACTGATTTCATCGTTAACTGATTTCATCTTCATTTAACTGATTTCATTTTCATTCTTCATTTAACTGATTTCATCGTTAACTGATTTCATCTTCATTTAACTGATTTCATCGTTAACTGATTTCATCGTTAACTGATTTCATCTTCATTTAACTGATTTCATCGTTAACTGATTTCATCGTTAACTGATTTCATCTTTAACTGATTTCATCGTTAACTGATTTCATCTTCATTTAACTGATTTCATCGTTAACTGATTTCATCTTCATTTAACTGATTCCATCGTTAACTGATTTCATCGTTAACTGATTTCATCGTTAACTGATTTCATCTTCATTTAACTGATTTCATCGTTAACTGATCTCATCGTTAACTGATTCCATCGTTAACTGATTCCATCGTGAACTGATTTCACCGTGAACTGATTTCATCTTCATTTAACTGATTCCATCGTTAACTGATTTCATCGTTAACTGATTTCATCGTTAACTGATTTCATCTTTAACTGATTTCATCGTTACCTGATTTCATCTTCATTTAACTGATTTCATTTTCATTCTTCATTTAACTGATTTCATCGTTAACTGATTTCATCTTCATTTAACTGATTTCATCGTTAACTGATTTCATCGTTAATTGATTTCATCGTTAACTGATTTCATCTTCATTCTTCATTTAACTGATTTCATCGTTAACTGATTTCATCGTTAACTGATTTCATCTTCATTTAACTGATTTCATCGTTAACTGATTTCATCTTCATTCTTCATTTAACTGATTTCATCTTTAACTGATTTCATCGTTAACTGATTTCATCTTCATTTAACTGATTTCATCGTTAATTGATTTCATCGTTAACTGATTTCATCGTTAACTGATTTCATCTTCATTTAACTGATTTCATCGTTAACTGATTTAATCATTAACTGATTTCATCTTTAACTGATTTCATCTTCATTTAACTGATTTCATCTTCATTTAACTGATTTCATCGTTAACTGATTTCATCGTTAACTGATTTCATCTTCATTTAACTGATTTCATCTTCATTTAACTGGTTTCATCGTTAACTGATTTCATCGTTAACTGATTTCATCGTTAACTGATTTCATCTTCATTTAACTGATTCCATCGTTAACTGATTTCATCGTTAACTGATTTCATCTTTAACTGATTTCATCGTTAACTGATTTCATCTTCATTTAACTGATTTCATCGTTAACTGATTTCATCGTTAACTGATTTCATCTTTAACTGATTTCATCGTTAACTGATTTCATCTTCATTTAACTGATTTCATCGTTAACTGATTTCATCTTCATTTAACTGATTCCATCGTTAACTGATTCCATCGTTAACTGATTTCATCGTTAACTGATTTCATCTTCATTTAACTGATTTCATCGTTAACTGATTTCATCGTTAACTGATTTCATCTTCATTTAACTGATTTCATCGTTAACTGATTTCATCTTCATTTAACTGATTTCATCTTCATTTAACTGATTTCATCGTTAACTGATTTCATCTTCATTTAACTGATTTCATCGTTAACTGATTTCATCTTCATTTAACTGATTCCATCGTTAACTGATTTCATCGTTAACTGATTTCATCTTCATTTAACTGATTTCATCGTTAACTGATTTCATCGTTAACTGATCTCATCGTTAACTGATTCCATCGTTAACTGATTTCACCGTGAACTGATTTCATCTTCATTTAACTGATTCCATCGTTAACTGATTTCATCGTTAACTGATTTCATCGTTAACTGATTTCATCTTCATTTAACTGATTTCATTTTCATTCTTCATTTAACTGATTTCATCGTTAACTGATTTCATCTTCATTTAACTGATTTCATCGTTAACTGATTTCATCGTTAACTGATTTCATCTTCATTTAACTGATTTCATCGTTAACTGATTTCATCTTCATTTAATTGATTTCATCGTTAACTGATTTCATCGTTAACTGATTTCATCGTTAACTGATTTCATCTTCATTTAACTGATTTCATCGTTAACTGATTTCATCGTTAACTGATTCCATCTTCATTTAACTGATTTCATCGTTAACTGATTTCATCGTTAACTGATTTCATCGTTAACTGATTTCATCTTCATTCTTCATTTAACTGATTTCATCGTTAACTGATTTCATCGTTAACTGATTTCATCTTCATTTAACTGATTTCATCGTTAATTGATTTCATCGTTAACTGATTTCATCGTTAACTGATTTCATCTTCATTTAACTGATTTCATCGTTAACTGATTTCATCGTTAACTGATTTCATCTTTAACTGATTTCATCTTCATTTAACTGATTTCATCGTTAACTGATTTCATCGTTAACTGATTTCATCTTCATTTAACTGATTTCATCTTCATTTAACTGATTTCATCGTTAACTGATTTCATCGTTAACTGATTTCATCTTTAACTGATTTCATCGTTAACTGATTTCATCTTCATTTAACTGATTCCATCGTTAACTGATTTCATCGTTAACTGATTTCATCTTCATTTAACTGATTTCATCGTTAACTGATTTCATCGTTAACTGATTTCATCTTTAACTGATTTCATCGTTAACTGATTTCATCTTCATTTAACTGATTCCATCGTTAACTGATTTCATCGTTAACTGATTTCATCTTCATTTAACTGATTTCATCTTTAACTGATTTCATCGTTAACTGATTTCATCTTCATTTAACTGATTTCATCGTTAACTGATTTCATCGTTAACTGATTTCATCTTTAACTGATTTCATCGTTAACTGATTTCATCTTCATTTAACTGATTTCATCGTTAACTGATTTCATCTTCATTTAATTGATTTCATCGTTAACTGATTTCATCGTTAACTGATTTCATCGTTAACTGATTTCATCTTCATTTAACTGATTTCATCGTTAACTGATTTCATCGTTAACTGATTCCATCGTTAACTGATTTCATCGTTAACTGATTTCATCGTTAACTGATTTCATCTTCATTTAACTGATTTCATCTTTAACTGATTTCATCGTTAACTGATTTCATCTTCATTTAACTGATTTCATCGTTAACTGATTTCATCGTTAACTGATTTCATCTTCATTTAACTGATTTCATCTTCATTTAACTGATTTCATCGTTAACTGATTCCATCGTTAACTGATTTCATCTTTAACTGATTTCATCGTTAACTGATTTCATCTTCATTTAACTGATTTCATCGTTAACTGATTTCATCTTCATTTAACTGATTTCATCGTTAAGTGATTTCATCGTTAACTGATTTCATCGTTAACTGATTTCATCGTTAACTGATTTCATCTTCATTTAACTGATTTCATCTTTAACTGATTTCATCGTTAACTGATTTCATCTTCATTTAACTGATTTCATCTTCATTTAACTGATTTCATCTTTAACTGATTTCATCTTTAACTGATTTCATCGTTAACTGATTTCATCTTCATTTAACTGATTTCATCGTTAACTGATTTCATCGTTAACTGATTCCATCGTTAACTGATTTCATCGTTAACTGATTCCTTCGTTAACTGATTTCATCGTTAACTGATTTCATCTTCATTTAACTGATTTCATCGTTAACTGATTTCATCTTCATTTAACTGATTTCATCGTTAACTGATTTCATCTTCATTTAACTGATTCCATCGTTAACTGATTTCATCGTTAACTGATTTCATCTTCATTTAACTGATTTCATCGTTAACTGATTTCATCGTTAACTGATTTCATCTTCATTTAACTGATTCCATCGTTAACTGATTTCATCGTTAACTGATTCCATCGTTAACTGATTTCATCGTTAACTGATTTCATCGTTAACTGATTTCATCTTCATTTAACTGATTCCATCGTTAACTGATTTCATCGTTAACTGATTTCATCTTCATTTAACTGATTTCATCGTTAACTGATTTCATCTTCATTTAACTGATTTCATCGTTAACTGATTCCATCGTTAACTGATTTCATCGTTAACTGATTTCATCTTCATTTAACTGATTTCATCGTTAACTGATTTCATCGTTAACTGATTTCATCGTTAACTGATTTCATCGTTAACTGATTTCATCTTCATTTAACTGATTCCATCGTTAACTGATTTCATCGTTTACTGATTTCATCGTTAACTGATTTCATCTTCATTTAACTGATTTCATTTTCATTCTTCATTTAACTGATTTCATCGTTAACTGATTTCATCGTTAACTGATTTCATCTTCATTTAACTGATTTCATCGTTAACTGATTTCATCGTTAACTGATTTCATCTTCATTTAACTGATTTCATCGTTAACTGATTTCATCTTCATTTAACTGATTTCATCGTTGACTGATTTCATCTTCATTTAACTGATTCCATCGTTAACTGATTTCATCTTCATTTAACTGATTCCATCGTTAACTGATCTCATCGTTAACTGATTTCATCGTTAACTGATTCCATCGTTAACTGATTTCACCGTTAACTGATTTCACCGTTAACTGATTTCATCTTCATTTAACTGATTCCATCGTTAACAGATTTCATCTTTAACTGATTTCATCGTTAACTGATTTCATCTTTAACTGATTTCATCGTTAACTGATTTCATCTTCATTTAACTGATTTCATCGTTAACTGATTTCATCGTTAACTGATTTCATCTTCATTTAACTGATTTCATTTTCATTCTTCATTTAACTGATTTCATCGTTAACTGATTTCATCGTTAACTGATTTCATCGTTAACTGATTTCATCTTCATTTAACTGATTTCATCGTTAACTGATTTCGTCGTTAACTGATTTCATCGTTAACTGATTTCATCTTCATTTAACTGATTTCATCGTTAACTGATTTCATCGTTTACTGATTTCATCTTCATTTAACTGATTTCATCGTTAACTGATTTCATCGTTAACTGATTTCATCTTTAACTGATTTCATCGTTAACTGATTTCATCTTCATTTAACTGATTTCATCGTTAACTGATTTCATCGTTAACTGATTTCATCTTCATTTAACTGATTTCATCGTTAACTGATTTCATCTTCATTTAACTGATTTCATCGTTAACTGATTTCATCGTTAACTGATTTCATCGTTAACTGATCTCATCGTTAACTGATTTCATCGTTAACTGATTTCATCTTCATTTAACTGATTTCATCGTTAACTGATTTCATCGTTAACTGATTTCATCGTTAACTGATTTCATCTTCATTTAACTGATTTCATCGTTAACTGATTTCATCGTTAACTGATTTCATCGTTAACTGATTCCATCGTTAACTGATTTCATCTTTAACTGATTTCATCGTTAACTGATTTCATCTTCATTTAACTGATTTCATCGTTAAGTGATTTCATCGTTAACTGATTTCATCGTTAACTGATTTCATCGTTAACTGATTTCATCTTCATTTAACTGATTTCATCGTTAACTGATTTCATCGTTAACTGATTTCATCGTTAACTGATTTCATCTTCATTTAACTGATTTCATCGTTAACTGATTTCATCGTTAACTGATTCCATCGTTAACTGATTTCATCGTTAACTGATTCCATCGTTAACTGATTCCATCGTTAACTGATTTCATCGTTAACTGATTTCATCGTTAACTGATTTCATCGTTAACTGATTTCATCTTCATTTAACTGATTTCATCGTTAACTGATTTCATCGTTTACTGATTTCATCTTCATTTAACTGATTCCATCGTTAACTGATTTCATCGTTAACTGATTTCATCGTTAACTGATTTCATCGTTAACTGATTTCATCTTTAACTGATTTCATCGTTAACTGATTTCATCTTCATTTAACTGATTTCATCGTTAACTGATTTCATCGTTAACTGATTTCATCTTCATTTAACTGATTTCATTTTCATTCTTCATTTAACTGATTTCATCGTTAACTGATTTCATCTTCATTTAACTGATTTCATCGTTAACTGATTTCATCGTTAACTGATTTCATCTTCTTTTAACTGATTTCATCGTTAACTGATTTCATCTTCATTTAATTGATTTCATCGTTAACTGATTTCATCGCTAACTGATTTCATCTTCATTTAACTGATTTCATCGTTAACTGATTTCATCTTCATTTAACTGATTTCATCGTTAACTGATTTCATCGTTAACTGATTTCATCTTCATTTAACTGATTTCATCGTTAACTGATTTCATCGTTAACTGATTTCATCTTCATTTAACTGATTCCATCGTTAACTGATTTCATCGTTAACTGATTTCATCGTTAACTGATTTCATCGTTAACTGATTTCATCTTTAACTGATTTCATCGTTAACTGATTTCATCTTCATTTAACTGATTTCATCGTTAACTGATTTCATCGTTAACTGATTTCATCTTCATTTAACTGATTTCATTTTCATTCTTCATTTAACTGATTTCATCGTTAACTGATTTCATCTTCATTTAACTGATTTCATCGTTAACTGATTTCATCGTTAACTGATTTCATCTTCATTTAACTGATTCCATCGTTAACTGATTTCATCGTTAACTGATTTCATCTTCATTTAACTGATTTCATCGTTAACTGATTTCATCGTTAACTGATTCCATCGTTAACTGATTTCATCGTTAACTGATTTCATCGTTAACTGATTTCATCTTCATTTAACTGATTTCATCGTTAACTGATTTCATCTTCATTTAACTGATTTCATCGTTAACTGATTTCATCGTTAACTGATTTCATCTTCATTTAACTGATTCCATCGTTAACTGATTTCATCGTTAACTGATTTCATCGTTAACTGATTTCATCTTCATTTAACTGATTTCATCGTTAACTGATTTCATCGTTAACTGATTCCATCGTTAACTGATTTCATCGTTAACTGATTTCATCGTTAACTGATTTCATCTTCATTTAACTGATTTCATCGTTAACTGATTTCATCTTCATTTAACTGATTTCATCGTTAACTGATTTCATCGTTAACTGATTTCATCGTTAACTGATTTCATCTTCATTTAACTGATTTCATTTTCATTCTTCATTTAACTGATTTCATCGTTAACTGATTTCATCGTTAACTGATTTCATCGTTAACTGATTTCATCTTTAACTGATTTCATCGTTAACTGATTTCATCTTCATTTAACTGATTTCATCGTTAACTGATTTCATCTTCATTTAATTGATTTCATCGTTAACTGATTTCATCGTTAACTGATTTCATCGTTAACTGATTTCATCTTCATTTAATTGATTTCATCGTTAACTGATTTCATCTTCATTTAACTGATTTCATCGTTAACTGATTTCATCGTTAACTGATTTCATCTTTAACTGATTTCATCGTTAACTGATTTCATCTTCATTTAACTGATTTCATCGTTAACTGATTTCATCTTCAACTGATTTCATCGTTAACTGATTTCATCTTCATTTAACTGATTTCATCGTTAACTGATTTCATCGTTAACTGATTTCATCGTTAACTGATTTCATCTTCATTTAACTGATTCCATCGTTAACTGATTTCATCGTTAACTGATTTCATCGTTAACTGATTTCATCTTCATTTAACTGATTTCATCGTTAACTGATTTCATCGTTAACTGATTTCATCTTTAACTGATTTCATCGTTAACTGATTTCATCTTCATTTAACTGATTTCATCGTTAACTGATTTCATCGTTAACTGATTTCATCTTCATTTAACTGATTTCATCGTTAACTGATTCCATCGTTAACTGATTTCATCGTTAACTGATTTCATCGTTAACTGATTTCATCTTCATTTAACTGATTTCATCGTTAACTGATTTCATCTTCATTTAACTGATTTCATCGTTAACTGATTTCATCGTTAACTGATTTCATCGTTAACTGATTTCATCTTCATTTAACTGATTTCATTTTCATTCTTCATTTAACTGATTTCATCGTTAACTGATTTCATCTTCATTTAACTGATTTCATCGTTAACTGATTTCATCGTTAACTGATTTCATCGTTAACTGATTTCATCTTCATTTAACTGATTTCATCGTTAACTGATTTCATCTTCATTTAATTGATTTCATCGTTAACTGATTTCATCGTTAACTGATTTCATCGTTAACTGATTTCATCTTCATTTAACTGATTTCATCGTTAACTGATTTCATCGTTAACTGATTCCATCGTTAACTGATTTCATCGTTAACTGATTTCATCTTCATTTAACTGATTTCATCGTTAACTGATTTCATCGTTAACTGATTTCATCTTCATTTAACTGATTTCATCGTTAACTGATTTCATCGTTAACTGATTTCATCTTTAACTGATTTCATCGTTAACTGATTTCATCGTTAACTGATTTCATCTTCATTTAACTGATTTCATCGTTAACTGATTTCATCGTTAACTGATTTCATCTTCATTTAACTGATTTCATCGTTAACTGATTTCATCGTTAACTGATTTCATCTTCATTTAACTGATTTCATCGTTAACTGATTTCATCGTTAACTGATTCCATCGTTAACTGATTTCATCTTTAACTGATTTCATCGTTAACTGATTTCATCTTCATTTAACTGATTTCCTCGTTAAGTGATTTCATCGTTAACTGATTTCATCGTTAACTGATTTCATCGTTAACTGATTTCATCTTCATTTAACTGATTTCATTGTTAACTGATTTCATCGTTAACTGATTTCATCGTTAACTGATTTCATCTTCATTTAACTGATTTCATTTTCATTCTTCATTTAACTGATTTCATCGTTAACTGATTTCATCGTTAACTGATTTCATCTTCATTTAACTGATTTCATCGTTAACTGATTTCATCGTTTACTGATTTCATCTTCATTTAACTGATTCCATCGTTAACTGATTTCATCGTTAACTGATTTCATCGTTAACTGATTTCATCGTTAACTGATTTCATCTTTAACTGATTTCATCGTTAACTGATTTCATCTTCATTTAACTGATTTCATCGTTAACTGATTTCATCGTTAACTGATTTCATCTTCATTTAACTGATTTCATTTTCATTCTTCATTTAACTGATTTCATCGTTAACTGATTTCATCTTCATTTAACTGATTTCATCGTTAACTGATTTCATCGTTAACTGATTTCATCTTCTTTTAACTGATTTCATCGTTAACTGATTTCATCTTCATTTAATTGATTTCATCGTTAACTGATTTCATCGCTAACTGATTTCATCTTCATTTAACTGATTTCATCGTTAACTGATTTCATCTTCATTTAACTGATTTCATCGTTAACTGATTTCATCGTTAACTGATTTCATCTTCATTTAACTGATTTCATCGTTAACTGATTTCATCGTTAACTGATTTCATCTTCATTTAACTGATTCCATCGTTAACTGATTTCATCGTTAACTGATTTCATCGTTAACTGATTTCATCTTTAACTGATTTCATCGTTAACTGATTTCATCTTCATTTAACTGATTTCATCGTTAACTGATTTCATCGTTAACTGATTTCATCTTCATTTAACTGATTTCATTTTCATTCTTCATTTAACTGATTTCATCGTTAACTGATTTCATCTTCATTTAACTGATTTCATCGTTAACTGATTTCATCGTTAACTGATTTCATCTTCATTTAACTGATTCCATCGTTAACTGATTTCATCGTTAACTGATTTCATCTTCATTTAACTGATTTCATCGTTAACTGATTTCATCGTTAACTGATTCCATCGTTAACTGATTTCATCGTTAACTGATTTCATCGTTAACTGATTTCATCTTCATTTAACTGATTTCATCGTTAACTGATTTCATCTTCATTTAACTGATTTCATCGTTAACTGATTTCATCGTTAACTGATTTCATCTTCATTTAACTGATTCCATCGTTAACTGATTTCATCGTTAACTGATTTCATCGTTAACTGATTTCATCTTCATTTAACTGATTTCATCGTTAACTGATTTCATCGTTAACTGATTCCATCGTTAACTGATTTCATCGTTAACTGATTTCATCGTTAACTGATTTCATCTTCATTTAACTGATTTCATCGTTAACTGATTTCATCTTCATTTAACTGATTTCATCGTTAACTGATTTCATCGTTAACTGATTTCATCGTTAACTGATTTCATCTTCATTTAACTGATTTCATTTTCATTCTTCATTTAACTGATTTCATCGTTAACTGATTTCATCTTCATTTAACTGATTTCATCGTTAACTGATTTCATCGTTAACTGATTTCATCGTTAACTGATTTCATCTTTAACTGATTTCATCGTTAACTGATTTCATCTTCATTTAACTGATTTCATCGTTAACTGATTTCATCTTCATTTAATTGATTTCATCGTTAACTGATTTCATCGTTAACTGATTTCATCGTTAACTGATTTCATCTTCATTTAATTGATTTCATCGTTAACTGATTTCATCTTCATTTAACTGATTTCATCGTTAACTGATTTCATCGTTAACTGATTTCATCTTTAACTGATTTCATCGTTAACTGATTTCATCTTCATTTAACTGATTTCATCGTTAACTGATTTCATCGTTAACTGATTTCATCTTCAACTGATTTCATCGTTAACTGATTTCATCTTCATTTAACTGATTTCATCGTTAACTGATTTCATCTTCATTTAACTGATTTCATCGTTAACTGATTTCATCGTTAACTGATTTCATCTTCATTTAACTGATTCCATCGTTAACTGATTTCATCGTTAACTGATTTCATCGTTAACTGATTTCATCTTCATTTAACTGATTTCATCGTTAACTGATTTCATCGTTAACTGATTTCATCTTTAACTGATTTCATCGTTAACTGATTTCATCTTCATTTAACTGATTTCATCGTTAACTGATTTCATCGTTAACTGATTTCATCTTCATTTAACTGATTTCATCGTTAACTGATTCCATCGTTAACTGATTTCATCGTTAACTGATTTCATCGTTAACTGATTTCATCTTCATTTAACTGATTTCATCGTTAACTGATTTCATCTTCATTTAACTGATTTCATCGTTAACTGATTTCATCGTTAACTGATTTCATCTTCATTTAACTGATTTCATTTTCATTCTTCATTTAACTGATTTCATCGTTAACTGATTTCATCTTCATTTAACTGATTTCATCGTTAACTGATTTCATCGTTAACTGATTTCATCGTTAACTGATTTCATCTTCATTTAACTGATTTCATCGTTAACTGATTTCATCTTCATTTAATTGATTTCATCGTTAACTGATTTCATCGTTAACTGATTTCATCGTTAACTGATTTCATCTTCATTTAACTGATTTCATCGTTAACTGATTTCATCGTTAACTGATTCCATCGTTAACTGATTTCATCGTTAACTGATTTCATCTTCATTTAACTGATTTCATCGTTAACTGATTTCATCGTTAACTGATTTCATCTTCATTTAACTGATTTCATCGTTAACTGATTTCATCGTTAACTGATTTCATCTTTAACTGATTTCATCGTTAACTGATTTCATCGTTAACTGATTTCATCTTCATTTAACTGATTTCATCGTTAACTGATTTCATCGTTAACTGATTTCATCGTTAACTGATTTCATCTTCATTTAACTGATTTCATCGTTAACTGATTTCATCGTTAACTGATTTCATCTTCATTTAACTGATTTCATCGTTAACTGATTTCATCGTTAACTGATTCCATCGTTAACTGATTTCATCTTTAACTGATTTCATCGTTAACTGATTTCATCTTCATTTAACTGATTTCCTCGTTAAGTGATTTCATCGTTAACTGATTTCATCGTTAACTGATTACATCTTCATTTAACTGATTTCATTGTTAACTGATTTCATCGTTAACTGATTTCATCGTTAACTGATTTCATCTTCATTTAACTGATTTCATTTTCATTCTTCATTTAACTGATTTCATCGTTAACTGATTTCATCGTTAACTGATTTCATCTTCATATAACTGATTTCATCGTTAACTGATTTCATCGTTAACTGATTTCATCTTCATTTAACTGATTTCATCGTTAACTGATTTCATCGTTAACTGATTTCATCTTTTACTGATTTCATCGTTAACTGATTTCATCTTTAACTGATTTCATCGTTAACTGATTTCATCTTCATTTAACTGATTTCATCGTTGACTGATTTCATCTTCATTTAACTGATTCCATCGTTAACTGATTTCATCTTCATTTAACTGATTCCATCGTTAACTGATTCCATCGTTAACTGATTTCACCGTTAACTGATTTCACCGTTAACTGATTTCATCTTCATTTAACTGATTCCATCGTTAACAGATTTCATCTTTAACTGATTTCATCGTTAACTGATTTCATCTTTAACTGATTTCATCGTTAACTGATTTCATCTTCATTTAACTGATTTCATCGTTAACTGATTTCATCGTTAACTGATTTCATCTTCATTTAACTGATTTCATTTTCATTCTTCATTTAACTGATTTCATCGTTAACTGATTTCATCGTTAACTGATTTCATCGTTAACTGATTTCATCTTCATTTAACTGATTTCATCGTTAACTGATTTCGTCGTTAACTGATTTCATCGTTAACTGATTTCATCTTCATTTAACTGATTTCATCGTTAACTGATTTCATCGTTTACTGATTTCATCTTCATTTAACTGATTTCATCGTTAACTGATTTCATCGTTAACTGATTTCATCTTTAACTGATTTCATCGTTAACTGATTTCATCTTCATTTAACTGATTTCATCGTTAACTGATTTCATCGTTAACTGATTTCATCTTCATTTAACTGATTTCATCGTTAACTGATTTCATCTTCATTTAACTGATTTCATCGTTAACTGATTTCATCGTTAACTGATTTCATCGTTAACTGATCTCATCGTTAACTGATTTCATCGTTAACTGATTTCATCTTCATTTAACTGATTTCATCGTTAACTGATTTCATCGTTAACTGATTTCATCGTTAACTGATTTCATCGTTAACTGATTCCATCGTTAACTGATTTCATCGTTAACTGATTCCATCGTTAACTGATTTCATCTTTAACTGATTTCATCGTTAACTGATTTCATCTTCATTTAACTGATTTCATCGTTAAGTGATTTCATCGTTAACTGATTTCATCGTTAACTGATTTCATCGTTAACTGATTTCATCTTCATTTAACTGATTTCATCGTTAACTGATTTCATCGTTAACTGATTTCATTGTTAACTGATTTCATCGTTAACTGATTTCATCTTCATTTAACTGATTTCATCGTTAACTGATTTCATCGTTAACTGATTTCATCGTTAACTGATTTCATCGTTAACTGATTTCATCTTCATTTAACTGATTCCATCGTTAACTGATTTCATCGTTAACTGATTCCATCGTTAACTGATTTCATCGTTAACTGATTTCATCGTTAACTGATTCCATCGTTAACTGATTTCATCGTTAACTGATTCCATCGTTAACTGATTTCATCGTTAACTGATTTCATCGTTAACTGATTTCATCTTCATTTAACTGATTTCATCGTTAACTGATTTCATCTTCATTTAACTGATTTCATTTTCATTCTTCATTTAACTGATTTCATCGTTAACTGATTTCATCTTCATTTAACTGATTTCATCGTTAACTGATTTCATCGTTAACTGATTTCATCTTCTTTTAACTGATTTCATCGTTAACTGATTTCATCTTCATTTAATTGATTTCATCGTTAACTGATTTCATCGTTAACTGATTTCATCGTTAACTGATTTCATCTTCATTTAACTGATTTCATCGTTAACTGATTTCATCTTCATTTAACTGATTTCATCGTTAACTGATTTCATCGTTAACTGATTTCATCTTCATTTAACTGATTTCATCGTTAACTGATTTCATCGTTTACTGATTTCATCTTCATTTAACTGATTCCATCGTTAACTGATTTCATCGTTAACTGATTTCATCGTTAACTGATTTCATCTTTAACTGATTTCATCGTTAACTGATTTCATCTTCATTTAACTGATTTCATCGTTAACTGATTTCATCGTTAACTGATTTCATCTTCATTTAACTGATTTCATTTCCATTCTTCATTTAACTGATTTCATCGTTAACTGATTTCATCTTCATTTAACTGATTTCATCGTTAACTGATTTCATTGTTAACTGATTTCATCTTCTTTTAACTGATTTCATCGTTAACTGATTTCATCTTCATTTAATTGATTTCATCGTTAACTGATTTCATCGCTAACTGATTTCATCTTCATTTAACTGATTTCATCGTTAACTGATTTCATCTTCATTTAACTGATTTCATCGTTAACTGATTTCATCGTTAACTGATTTCATCTTCATTTAACTGATTTCATCGTTAACTGATTTCATCGTTAACTGATTTCATCTTCATTTAACTGATTCCATCGTTAACTGATTTCATCGTTAACTGATTTCATCGTTAACTGATTTCATCTTTAACTGATTTCATCGTTAACTGATTTCATCTTCATTTAACTGATTTCATCGTTAACTGATTTCATCGTTAACTGATTTCATCTTCATTTAACTGATTTCATTTTCATTCTTCATTTAACTGATTTCATCGTTAACTGATTTCATCGTTAACTGATTTCATCTTCTTTTAACTGATTTCATCGTTAACTGATTTCATCTTCATTTAACTGATTCCATCGTTAACTGATTTCATCGTTAACTGATTTCATCTTCATTTAACTGATTTCATCGTTAACTGATTTCATCGTTAACTGATTCCATCGTTAACTGATTCCATCGTTAACTGATTTCATCGTTAACTGATTTCATCTTCATTTAACTGATTTCATCGTTAACTGATTTCATCTTCATTTAACTGATTTCATCGTTAACTGATTTCATCGTTAACTGATTTCATCTTCATTTAACTGATTCCATCGTTAACTGATTTCATCGTTAACTGATTTCATCGTTAACTGATTTCATCGTTAACTGATTTCATCTTCATTTAACTGATTTCATCGTTAACTGATTTCATCGTTAACTGATTCCATCGTTAACTGATTTCATCGTTAACTGATTTCATCTTCATTTAACTGATTTCATCGTTAACTGATTTCATCTTCATTTAACTGATTTCATCGTTAACTGATTTCATCGTTAACTGATTTCATCGTTAACTGATTTCATCTTCATTTAACTGATTTCATTTTCATTCTTCATTTAACTGATTTCATCGTTAACTGATTTCATCTTCATTTAACTGATTTCATCGTTAACTGATTTCATCGTTAACTGATTTCATCTTTAACTGATTTCATCGTTAACTGATTTCATCTTCATTTAACTGATTTCATCGTTAACTGATTTCATCTTCATTTAATTGATTTCATCGTTAACTGATTTCATCGTTAACTGATTTCATCTTCATTTAACTGATTTCATCGTTAACTGATTTCATCGTTAACTGATTCCATCGTTAACTGATTTCATCGTTAACTGATTTCATCTTCATTTAACTGATTTCATCGTTAACTGATTTCATCGTTAACTGATTTCATCTTTAACTGATTTCATCGTTAACTGATTTCATCTTCATTTAACTGATTTCATCGTTAACTGATTTCATCGTTAACTGATTTCATCTTTAACTGATTTCATCGTTAACTGATTTCATCTTCATTTAACTGATTTCATCGTTAACTGATTTCATCGTTAACTGATTTCATCGTTAACTGATTTCATCGTTAACTGATTTCATCGTTAACTGATTTCATCTTCATTTAACTGATTTCATCGTTAACTGATTTCATCTTCATTTAACTGATTTCATCGTTAACTGATTTCATCTTCATTTAACTGATTCCATCGTTAACTGATTTCATCGTTAACTGATTTCATCGTTAACTGATTTCATCTTCATTTAACTGATTTCATCGTTAACTGATTTCATCGTTAACTGATTTCATCTTTAACTGATTTCATCGTTAACTGATTTCATCTTCATTTAACTGATTTCATCGTTAACTGATTTCATCGTTAACTGATTTCATCTTCATTTAACTGATTTCATCGTTAACTGATTTCATCGTTAACTGATTCCATCGTTAACTGATTTCATCGTTAACTGATTTCATCGTTAACTGATTTCATCTTCATTTAACTGATTTCATCGTTAACTGATTTCATCTTCATTTAACTGATTTCATCGTTAACTGATTTCATCGTTAACTGATTTCATCGTTAACTGATTTCATCTTCATTTAACTGATTTCATTTTCATTCTTCATTTAACTGATTTCATCGTTAACTGATTTCATCTTCATTTAACTGATTTCATCGTTAACTGATTTCATCGTTAACTGATTTCATCGTTAACTGATTTCATCTTCATTTAACTGATTTCATCGTTAACTGATTTCATCTTCATTTAATTGATTTCATCGTTAACTGATTTCATCGTTAACTGATTTCATCGTTAACTGATTTCATCTTCATTTAACTGATTTCATCGTTAACTGATTTCATCGTTAACTGATTCCATCGTTAACTGATTTCATCGTTAACTGATTTCATCTTCATTTAACTGATTTCATCGTTAACTGATTTCATCGTTAACTGATTTCATCTTCATTTAACTGATTTCATCGTTAACTGATTTCATCGTTAACTGATTTCATCGTTAACTGATTTCATCGTTAACTGATTTCATCGTTAACTGATTTCATCTTCATTTAACTGATTTCATCGTTAACTGATTTCATCGTTAACTGATTTCATCGTTAACTGATTTCATCTTCATTTAACTGATTTCATCGTTAACTGATTTCATCGTTAACTGATTTCATCTTCATTTAACTGATTTCATCGTTAACTGATTTCATCGTTAACTGATTCCATCGTTAACTGATTTCATCTTTAACTGATTTCATCGTTAACTGATTTCATCTTCATTTAACTGATTTCCTCGTTAAGTGATTTCATCGTTAACTGATTTCATCGTTAACTGATTTCATCGTTAACTGATTTCATCTTCATTTAACTGATTTCATTGTTAACTGATTTCATCGTTAACTGATTTCATCGTTAACTGATTTCATCTTCATTTAACTGATTTCATCGTTAACTGATTTCATCGTTAACTGATTCCATCGTTAACTGATTTCATCGTTAACTGATTCCATCGTTAACTGATTTCATCGTTAACTGATTTCATCTTCATTTAACTGATTTCATCGTTAACTGATTTCATCTTCATTTAACTGATTTCATTTTCATTCTTCATTTGACTGATTTCATCGTTAACTGATTTCATCTTCATTTAACTGATTTCATCGTTAACTGATTTCATCGTTAACTGATTTCATCTTCTTTTAACTGATTTCATCGTTAACTGATTTCATCTTCATTTAATTGATTTCATCGTTAACTGATTTCATCGTTAACTGATTTCATCTTCATTTAACTGATTTCATCGTTAACTGATTTCATCTTCATTTAACTGATTTCATCGTTAACTGATTTCATCGTTAACTGATTTCATCTTCATTTAACTGATTCCATCGTTAACTGATTTCATCGTTAACTGATTTCATCGTTAACTGATTTCATCTTCATTTAACTGATTTCATCGTTAACTGATTTCATCTTCATTTAACTGATTTCATTTTCATTCTTCATTTAACTGATTTCATCGTTAACTGATTTCATCTTCATTTAACTGATTTCATCGTTAACTGATTTCATCGTTAACTGATTTCATCTTCATTTAACTGATTCCATCGTTAACTGATTTCATCGTTAACTGATTTCATCTTCATTTAACTGATTTCATCGTTAACTGATTTCATCGTTAACTGATTCCATCGTTAACTGATTTCATCGTTAACTGATTTCATCGTTATCTGATTTCATCTTCATTTAACTGATTTCATCGTTAACTGATTTCATCTTCATTTAACTGATTTCATCGTTAACTGATTTCATCGTTTACTGATTTCATCTTCATTTAACTGATTCCATCGTTAACTGATTTCATCGTTAACTGATTTCATCGTTAACTGATTTCATCTTTAACTGATTTCATCTTCATTTAACTGATTTCATCGTTAACTGATTTCATCGTTAACTGATTTCATCGTTAACTGATTTCATCTTCATTTAACTGATTTCATCGTTAACTGATTTCATCGTTAACTGATTCCATCGTTAACTGATTTCATCGTTAACTGATTTCATCTTCATTTAACTGATTTAATTTTCATTCTTCATTTAACTGATTTCATCGTTAACTGATTTCATCTTCATTTAACTGATTTCATCGTTAACTGATTTCATCGTTAACTGATTTCATCTTTAACTGATTTCATCGTTAACTGATTTCATCTTCATTTAACTGATTTCATCGTTAACTGATTTCATCTTCATTTAATTGATTTCATCGTTAACTGATTTCATCGTTAACTGATTTCATCGTTAACTGATTTCATCTTCATTTAACTGATTTCATCGTTAACTGATTCCATCGTTAACTGATTTCATCGTTAACTGATTTCATCTTCATTTAACTGATTTCATCGTTAACTGATTTCATCGTTAACTGATTTCATCTTTAACTGATTTCATCGTTAACTGATTTCATCTTCATTTAACTGATTTCATCGTTAACTGATTTCATCGTTAACTGATTTCATCGTTAACTGATTTCATCGTTAACTGATTTCATCTTCATTTAACTGATTTCATCGTTAACTGATTTCATCGTTAACTGATTTCATCTTCATTTAACTGATTTCATCGTTAACTGATTTCATCGTTAACTGATTTCATCGTTAACTGATTTCATCTTTAACTGATTTCATCGTTAACTGATTTCATCTTCATTTAACTGATTTCATCGTTAACTGATTTCATCGTTAACTGATTTCATCTTTAACTGATTTCATCGTTAACTGATTTCATCTTCATTTAACTGATTTCATCGTTAACTGATTTCATCTTCATTTAACTGATTTCATCGTTAACTGATTTCATCGTTAACTGATTTCATCGTTAACTGATTTCATCTTCATTTAACTGATTCCATCGTTAACTGATTTCATCGTTAACTGATTTCATCGTTAACTGATTTCATCTTCATTTAACTGATTTCATCGTTAACTGATTTCATCTTTAACTGATTTCATCGTTAACTGATTTCATCTTCATTTAACTGATTTCATCGTTAACTGATTTCATCGTTAACTGATTTCATCTTCATTTAACTGATTTCATCGTTAACTGATTTCATCGTTAACTGATTCCATCGATAACTGATTTCATCGTTAACTGATTTCATCGTTAACTGATTTCATCTTCATTTAACTGATTTCATCGTTAACTGATTTCATCTTCATTTAACTGATTTCATCGTTAACTGATTTCATCGTTAACTGATTTCATCTTCATTTAACTGATTTCATTTTCATTCTTCATTTAACTGATTTCATCGTTAACTGATTTCATCTTCATTTAATTGATTTCATCGTTAACTGATTTCATCGTTAACTGATTTCATCGTTAACTGATTTCATCTTCATTTAACTGATTTCATCGTTAACTGATTTCATCGTTAACTGATTTCATCGTTAACTGATTTCATCTTCATTTAACTGATTTCATCGTTAACTGATTTCATCGTTAACTGATTTCATCGTTAACTGATTTCATCTTCATTTAACTGATTTCATCGTTAACTGATTTCATCGTTAACTGATTTCATCTTTAACTGATTTCATCGTTAACTGATTTCATCTTCATTTAACTGATTTCATCTTCATTTAACTGATTTCATCGTTAACTGATTTCATCTTTAACTGATTTCATCGTTAACTGATTTCATCTTCATTTAACTGATTTCATCGTTAACTGATTTCATCGTTAACTGATTTCATCTTCATTTAACTGATTTCATCGTTAACTGATTTCATCGTTAACTGATTCCATCGTTAACTGATTTCATCGTTAACTGATTTCATCGTTAACTGATTTCATCTTCATTTAACTGATTTCATCGTTAACTGATTTCATCGTTAACTGATTTCATCTTCATTTAACTGATTTCATCGTTAACTGATTTCATCGTTAACTGATTTCATCTTCATTTAACTGATTTCATCGTTAACTGATTTCATCGTTAACTGATTCCATCGTTAACTGATTTCATCTTTAACTGATTTCATCGTTAACTGATTTCATCTTCATTTAACTGATTTCATCGTTAAGTGATTTCATCGTTAACTGATTTCATCGTTAACTGATTTCATCTTCATTTAACTGATTTCATTGTTAACTGATTTCATCGTTAACTGATTTCATCTTCATTTAACTGATTTCATCGTTAACTGATTTCATCGTTAACTGATTTCATCGTTAACTGATTCCATCGTTAACTGATTTCATCGTTAACTGATTCCATCGTTAACTGATTTCATCGTTAACTGATTTCATCGTTAACTGATTTCATCTTCATTTAACTGATTTCATCGTTAACTGATTTCATCTTCATTTAACTGATTTCATTTTCATTCTTCATTTAACTGATTTCATCGTTAACTGATTTCATCTTCATTTAACTGATTTCATCGTTAACTGATTTCATCGTTAACTGATTTCATCTTCTTTTAACTGATTTCATCGTTAACTGATTTCATCTTCATTTAATTGATTTCATCGTTAACTGATTTCATCGTTAACTGATTTCATCTTCATTTAACTGATTTCATCGTTAACTGATTTCATCGTTAACTGATTTCATCTTCATTTAACTGATTTCATCGTTAACTGATTTCATCTTCATTTAACTGATTTCATCGTTAACTGATTTCATCGTTAACTGATTTCATCTTCATTTAACTGATTCCATCGTTAACTGATTCCATCGTTAACTGATTTCATCGTTAACTGATTTCATCGTTAACTGATTTCATCTTCATTTAACTGATTTCATTTTCATTCTTCATTTAACTGATTTCATCGTTAACTGATTTCATCTTCATTTAACTGATTTCATCGTTAACTGATTTCATCGTTAACTGATTTCATCTTCATTTAACTGATTCCATCGTTAACTGATTTCATCGTTAACTGATTTCATCTTCATTTAACTGATTTCATCGTTAACTGATTTCATCGTTAACTGATTTCATCTTCATTTAACTGATTTCATCTTCATTTAACTGATTTCATCGTTAACTGATTTCATCTTCATTTAACTGATTTCATCGTTAACTGATTTCATCTTCATTTAACTGATTTCATCGTTAACTGATTTCATCGTTAACTGATTTCATCTTCATTTAACTGATTCCATCGTTAACTGATTTCATCGTTAACTGATTTCATCGTTAACTGATTTCATCGTTAACTGATTTCATCTTCATTTAACTGATTTCATCGTTAACTGATTTCATCTTCATTTAACTGATTTCATTTTCATTCTTCATTTAACTGATTTCATCGTTAACTGATTTCATCTTCATTTAACTGATTTCATCGTTAACTGATTTCATCGTTAACTGATTTCATCTTCATTTAACTGATTCCATCGTTAACTGATTTCATCGTTAACTGATTTCATCTTCATTTAACTGATTTCATCGTTAACTGATTTCATCGTTAACTGATTCCATCGTTAACTGATTTCATCGTTAACTGATTTCATCGTTAACTGATTTCATCTTCATTTAACTGATTTCATCGTTAACTGATTTCATCGTTAACTGATTTCATCTTCATTTAACTGATTCCATCGTTAACTGATTTCATCGTTAACTGATTTCATCGTTAACTGATTTCATCGTTAACTGATTTCATCTTTAACTGATTTCATCTTCATTTAACTGATTTCATCGTTAACTGATTTCATCGTTAACTGATTTCATCGTTAACTGATTTCATCTTCATTTAACTGATTTCATCGTTAACTGATTTCATCGTTAACTGATTCCATCGTTAACTGATTTCATCGTTAACTGATTTCATCTTCATTTAACTGATTTAATTTTCATTCTTCATTTAACTGATTTCATCGTTAACTGATTTCATCTTCATTTAACTGATTTCATCGTTAACTGATTTCATCGTTAACTGATTTCATCTTTAACTGATTTCATCGTTAACTGATTTCATCTTCATTTAACTGATTTCATCGTTAACTGATTTCATCTTCATTTAATTGATTTCATCGTTAACTGATTTCATCGTTAACTGATTTCATCGTTAACTGATTTCATCTTCATTTAACTGATTTCATCGTTAACTGATTCCATCGTTAACTGATTTCATCGTTAACTGATTTCATCTTCATTTAACTGATTTCATCGTTAACTGATTTCATCGTTAACTGATTTCATCTTTAACTGATTTCATCGTTAACTGATTTCATCTTCATTTAACTGATTTCATCGTTAACTGATTTCATCGTTAACTGATTTCATCGTTAACTGATTTCATCTTCATTTAACTGATTTCATCGTTAACTGATTTCATCGTTAACTGATTTCATCTTCATTTAACTGATTTCATCGTTAACTGATTTCATCGTTAACTGATTACATCGTTAACTGATTTCATCTTTAACTGATTTCATCGTTAACTGATTTCATCTTCATTTAACTGATTTCATCGTTAAGTGATTTCATCGTTAACTGATTTCATCGTTAACTGATTTCATCGTTAACTGATTTCATCTTCATTTAACTGATTTCATCGTTAACTGATTTCATCGTTAACTGATTTCATCTTCATTTAACTGATTTCATCGTTAACTGATTTCATCGTTAACTGATTTCATCTTCATTTAACTGATTTCATCGTTAACTGATTTCATCGTTAACTGATTTCATCTTCATTTAACTGATTCCATCGTTAACTGATTTCATCGTTAACTGATTTCATCTTCATTTAACTGATTTCATCGTTAACTGATTTCATCGTTAACTGATTCCATCGTTAACTGATTTCATCGTTAACTGATTTCATCGTTAACTGATTTCATCTTCATTTAACTGATTTCATCGTTAACTGATTTCATCGTTAACTGATTTCATCTTCATTTAACTGATTTCATCGTTAACTGATTTCATCGTTAACTGATTCCATCGTTAACTGATTTCATCTTCATTTAACTGATTTCATCGTTAACTGATTTCATCGTTAACTGATTTCATCTTCATTTAACTGATTTCATCGTTAACTGATTTCATCTTTAACTGATTTCATCGTTAACTGATTTCATCTTCATTTAACTGATTTCATCGTTAACTGATTTCATCTTCATTTAATTGATTTCATCGTTAACTGATTTCATCGTTAACTGATTTCATCGTTAACTGATTTCATCGTTAACTGATTTCATCTTCATTTAACTGATTTCATCGTTAACTGATTTCATCGTTAACTGATTTCATCTTTAACTGATTTCATCGTTAACTGATTTCATCTTCATTTAACTGATTTCATCGTTAACTGATTTCATCGTTAACTGATTTCATCTTTAACTGATTTCATCGTTAACTGATTTCATCTTCATTTAACTGATTTCATCGTTAACTGATTTCATCTTCATTTAACTGATTTCATCGTTAACTGATTTCATCGTTAACTGATTTCATCGTTAACTGATTTCATCTTCATTTAACTGATTCCATCGTTAACTGATTTCATCGTTAACTGATTTCATCGTTAACTGATTTCATCTTCATTTAACTGATTTCATCGTTAACTGATTTCATCGTTAACTGATTTCATCTTTAACTGATTTCATCGTTAACTGATTTCATCTTCATTTAACTGATTTCATCGTTAACTGATTTCATCGTTAACTGATTTCATCGTTAACTGATTTCATCTTCATTTAACTGATTTCATCGTTAACTGATTTCATCGTTAACTGATTCCATCGTTAACTGATTTCATCGTTAACTGATTTCATCTTCATTTAACTGATTTCATCGTTAACTGATTTCATCTTCATTTAACTGATTTCATCGTTAACTGATTTCATCGTTAACTGATTTCATCGTTAACTGATTTCATCGTTAACTGATTTCATCTTCATTTAACTGATTTCATTTTCATTCTTCATTTAACTGATTTCATCGTTAACTGATTTCATCTTCATTTAATTGATTTCATCGTTAACTGATTTCATCGTTAACTGATTTCATCGTTAACTGATTTCATCTTCATTTAACTGATTTCATCTTCATTTAACTGATTTCATCGTTAACTGATTTCATCGTTAACTGATTTCATCGTTAACTGATTTCATCTTCATTTAACTGATTTCATCGTTAACTGATTTCATTGTTAACTGATTTCATCTTTAACTGATTTCATCGTTAACTGATTTCATCTTCATTTAACTGATTTCATCGTTAACTGATTTCATCGTTAACTGATTTCATCGTTAACTGATTTCATCTTCATTTAACTGATTTCATCGTTAACTGATTTCATCGTTAACTGATTTCATCTTCATTTAACTGATTTCATCGTTAACTGATTTCATCGTTAACTGATTCCATCGTTAACTGATTTCATCGTTAACTGATTTCATCGTTAACTGATTTCATCTTCATTTAACTGATTTCATCGTTAACTGATTTCATCGTTAACTGATTTCATCTTCATTTAACTGATTTCATCGTTAACTGATTTCATCGTTAACTGATTTCATCTTCATTTAACTGATTTCATCGTTAACTGATTTCATCGTTAACTGATTCCATCGTTAACTGATTTCATCTTTAACTGATTTCATCGTTAACTGATTTCATCTTCATTTAACTGATTTCATCGTTAAGTGATTTCATCGTTAACTGATTTCATCGTTAACTGATTTCATCTTCATTTAACTGATTTCATTGTTAACTGATTTCATCGTTAACTGATTTCATCTTCATTTAACTGATTTCATCGTTAACTGATTTCATCGTTAACTGATTTCATCGTTAACTGATTCCATCGTTAACTGATTTCATCGTTAACTGATTTCATCGTTAACTGATTTCATCTTCATTTAACTGATTTCATCGTTAACTGATTTCATCTTCATTTAACTGATTTCATTTTCATTCTTCATTTAACTGATTTCATCGTTAACTGATTTCATCTTCATTTAACTGATTTCATCGTTAACTGATTTCATCGTTAACTGATTTCATCTTCTTTTAACTGATTTCATCGTTAACTGATTTCATCTTCATTTAATTGATTTCATCGTTAACTGATTTCATCGTTAACTGATTTCATCTTCATTTAACTGATTTCATCGTTAACTGATTTCATCGTTAACTGATTTCATCTTCATTTAACTGATTTCATCGTTAACTGATTTCATCTTCATTTAACTGATTTCATCGTTAACTGATTTCATCGTTAACTGATTTCATCTTCATTTAACTGATTCCATCGTTAACTGATTTCATCGTTAACTGATTTCATCGTTAACTGATTTCATCGTTAACTGATTTCATCTTCATTTAACTGATTTCATTTTCATTCTTCATTTAACTGATTTCATCGTTAACTGATTTCATCTTCATTTAACTGATTTCATCGTTAACTGATTTCATCGTTAACTGATTTCATCTTCATTTAACTGATTCCATCGTTAACTGATTTCATCGTTAACTGATTTCATCTTCATTTAACTGATTTCATCGTTAACTGATTTCATCGTTAACTGATTCCATCGTTAACTGATTTCATCGTTAACTGATTTCATCTTCATTTAACTGATTTCATCGTTAACTGATTTCATCGTTAACTGATTTCATCGTTAACTGATTTCATCTTCATTTAACTGATTCCATCGTTAACTGATTTCATCGTTAACTGATTTCATCTTCATTTAACTGATTTCATCGTTAACTGATTTCATCGTTAACTGATTTCATCTTCATTTAACTGATTTCATTTTCATTCTTCATTTAACTGATTTCATCGTTAACTGATTTCATCTTCATTTAACTGATTCCATCGTTAACTGATTTCATCGTTAACTGATTTCATCTTCATTTAACTGATTTCATCGTTAACTGATTTCATCGTTAACTGATTTCATCTTCATTTAACTGATTTCATCGTTAACTGATTTCATCGTTAACTGATTTCATCTTCATTTAACTGATTTCATCGTTAACTGATTTCATCGTTAACTGATTTCATCTTCATTTAACTGATTTCATCTTCATTTAACTGATTTCATCGTTAACTGATTTCATCGTTAACTGATTTCATCTTCATTTAACTGATTTCATTTTCATTCTTCATTTAACTGATTTCATCGTTAACTGATTTCATCTTCATTTAACTGATTTCATCGTTAACTGATTTCATCGTTAACTGATTTCATCTTCATTTAACTGATTTCATCGTTAACTGATTTCATCTTCATTTAACTGATTTCATCTTTAACTGATTTCATCGTTAACTGATTTCATCTTCATTTAACTGATTTCATCGTTAACTGATTTCATCTTCATTTAATTGATTTCATCGTTAACTGATTTCATCGTTAACTGATTTCATCGTTAACTGATTTCATCTTCATTTAACTGATTTCATTGTTAACTGATTTCATCGTTAACTGATTCCATCGTTAACTGATTTCATCTTTAACTGATTTCATCGTTAACTGATTTCATCTTCATTTAACTGATTTCATCGTTAAGTGATTTCATCGTTAAGTGATTTCATCGTTAACTGATTTCATCGTTAACTGATTTCATCTTCATTTAACTGATTTCATTGTTAACTGATTTCATCGTTAACTGATTTCATCTTCATTTAACTGATTTCATCGTTAACTGATTTCATCGTTAACTGATTCCATCGTTAACTGATTTCATCGTTAACTGATTTCATCGTTAACTGATTTCATCTTCATTTAACTGATTTCATTTTCATTCTTCATTTAACTGATTTCATCGTTAACTGATTTCATCGTTAACTGATTTCATCTTCATTTAACTGATTTCATCGTTAACTGATTTCATCGTTAACTGATTTCATCGTTAACTGATTTCATCTTTAACTGATTTCATCGTTAACTGATTTCATCTTCATTTAACTGATTTCATCGTTAACTGATTTCATCTTCATTTAATTGATTTCATCGTTAACTGATTTCATCGTTAACTGATTTCATCGTTAACTGATTTCATCTTCATTTAACTGATTTCATCGTTAACTGATTTCATCGTTAACTGATTTCATCGTTAACTGATTTCATCGTTAACTGATTTCATCTTCATTTAACTGATTTCATCGTTAACTGATTTCATCGTTAACTGATTTCATCTTCATTTAAATGATTTCATCGTTAACTGATTTCATCGTTAACTGATTTCATCTTCATTTAAATGATTTCATCGTTAACTGATTTCATCGTTAACTGATTTCATCTTTAACTGATTTCATCGTTAACTGATTTCATCTTCATTTAACTGATTTCATCGTTAACTGATTTCATCTTTAACTGATTTCATCGTTAACTGATTTCATCTTCATTTAACTGATTTCATCGTTAACTGATTTCATCTTCATTTAACTGATTTCATCGTTAACTGATTTCATCGTTAACTGATTTCATCGTTAACTGATTTCATCTTCATTTAACTGATTCCATCGTTAACTGATTTCATCGTTAACTGATTTCATCGTTAACTGATTTCATCTTCATTTAACTGATTTCATCGTTAACTGATTTCATCGTTAACTGATTTCATCTTTAACTGATTTCATCGTTAACTGATTTCATCTTTAACTGATTTCATCGTTAACTGATTTCATCGTTAACTGATTTCATCTTCATTTAACTGATTTCATCGTTAACTGATTTCATCGTTAACTGATTTCATCGTTAACTGATTTCATCTTCATTTAACTGATTTCATTTTCATTCTTCATTTAACTGATTTCATCGTTAACTGATTTCATCGTTAACTGATTTCATCTTCATTTAACTGATTTCATCGTTAACTGATTTCATCGTTAACTGATTTCATCTTTAACTGATTTCATCGTTAACTGATTTCATCTTCATTTAACTGATTTCATCGTTAACTGATTTCATCTTCATTTAATTGATTTCATCGTTAACTGATTTCATCGTTAACTGATTTCATCGTTAACTGATTTCATCTTCATTTAACTGATTTCATCGTTAACTGATTTCATCGTTAACTGATTTCATCTTCATTTAACTGATTTCATCGTTAACTGATTTCATCGATAACTGATTTCATCGTTAACTGATTTCATCTTCATTTAAATGATTTCATCGTTAACTGATTTCATCGTTAACTGATTTCATCTTTAACTGATTTCATCGTTAACTGATTTCATCTTCATTTAACTGATTTCATCGTTAACTGATTTCATCGTTAACTGATTTCATCTTTAACTGATTTCATCGTTAACTGATTTCATCTTCATTTAACTGATTTCATCGTTAACTGATTTCATCTTCATTTAACTGATTTCATCGTTAACTGATTTCATCGTTAACTGATTTCATCGTTAACTGATTTCATCTTCATTTAACTGATTTCATCGTTAACTGATTTCATCGTTAACTGATTTCATCTTCATTTAACTGATTTCATCGTTAACTGATTTCATCGTTAACTGATTTCATCGTTAACTGATTTCATCTTTAACTGATTTCATCGTTAACTGATTTCCTCGTTAACTGATTTCATCTTCATTTAACTGATTTCATCGTTAACTGATTTCATCGTTAACTGATTCCATCGTTAACTGATTTCATCGTTAACTGATTTCATCTTCATTTAACTGATTTCATCGTTAACTGATTTCATCTTCATTTAACTGATTTCATCGTTAACTGATTTCATCTTCATTTAACTGATTTCATTTTCATTCTTCATTTAACTGATTTCATCGTTAACTGATTTCATCTTCATTTAATTGATTTCATCGTTAACTGATTTCATCGTTAACTGATTTCATCTTCATTTAACTGATTTCATCGTTAACTGATTTCATCGTTAACTGATTTCATCTTCATTTAACTGATTTCATCGTTAACTGATTTCATCGTTAACTGATTTCATCGTTAACTGATTTCATCTTCATTTAACTGATTTCATCGTTAACTGATTTCATCGTTAACTGATTTCATCTTTAACTGATTTCATCGTTAACTGATTTCATCTTCATTTAACTGATTTCATCGTTAACTGATTTCATCTTTAACTGATTTCATCGTTAACTGATTTCATCTTCATTTAACTGATTTCATCGTTAACTGATTTCATCTTCATTTAACTGATTTCATCGTTAACTGATTTCATCGTTAACTGATTTCATCTTCATTTAACTGATTCCATCGTTAACTGATTTCATCGTTAACTGATTTCATCGTTAACTGATTTCATCTTCATTTAACTGATTTCATCGTTAACTGATTTCATCGTTAACTGATTTCATCTTCATTTAACTGATTTCATCGTTAACTGATTTCATCGTTAACTGATTTCATCGTTAACTGATTTCATCTTCATTTAACTGATTTCATCGTTCACTGATTTCATCGTTAACTGATTCCATCGTTAACTGATTTCATCGTTAACTGATTTCATCTTCATTTAACTGATTTCATCGTTAACTGATTTCATCGTTAACTGATTTCATCGTTAACTGATTTCATCTTCATTTAACTGATTTCATTTTCATTCTTCATTTAACTGATTTCATCGTTAACTGATTTCATCTTCATTTAACTGATTTCATCGTTAACTGATTTCATCGTTAACTGATTTCATCTTTAACTGATTTCATCGTTAACTGATTTCATCTTCATTTAACTGATTTCATCGTTAACTGATTTCATCTTCATTTAATTGATTTCATCGTTAACTGATTTCATCGTTAACTGATTTCATCGTTAACTGATTTCATCTTCATTTAACTGATTTCATCGTTAACTGATTCCATCGTTAACTGATTTCATCTTCATTTAACTGATTTCATCGTTAACTGATTTCATCGTTAACTGATTTCATCTTCATTTAACTGATTTCATCGTTAACTGATTTCATCGTTAACTGATTTCATCGTTAACTGATTTCATCTTCATTTAACTGATTTCATCGTTAACTGATTTCATCGTTAACTGATTTCATCTTCATTTAACTGATTTCATCGTTAACTGATTTCATCGTTAACTGATTCCATCGTTAACTGATTTCATCTTTAACTGATTTCATCGTTAACTGATTTCATCTTCATTTAACTGATTTCATCGTTAAGTGATTTCATCGTTAACTGATTTCATCTTCATTTAACTGATTTCATTGTTAACTGATTTCATCGTTAACTGATTTCATCTTCATTTAACTGATTCCATCGTTAACTGATTTCATCGTTAACTGATTTCATCGTTAACTGATTTCATCTTTAACTGATTTCATCTTCATTTAACTGATTTCATCGTTAACTGATTTCATCGTTAACTGATTTCATCTTCATTTAACTGATTTCATCGTTAACTGATTTCATCGTTAACTGATTCCATCGTTAACTGATTTCATCGTTAACTGATTTCATCTTCATTTAACTGATTTAATTTTCATTCTTCATTTAACTGATTTCATCGTTAACTGATTTCATCTTCATTTAACTGATTTCATCGTTAACTGATTTCATCGTTAACTGATTTCATCTTTAACTGATTTCATCGTTAACTGATTTCATCTTCATTTAACTGATTTCATCTTCATTTAACTGATTTCATCGTTAACTGATTTCATCTTCATTTAACTGATTTCATTTTCATTCTTCATTTAACTGATTTCATCGTTAACTGATTTCATCTTCATTTAACTGATTTCATCGTTAACTGATTTCATCGTTAACTGATTTCATCGTTAACTGATTTCATCTTCATTTAACTGATTTCATCGTTAACTGATTTCATCGTTAACTGATTTCATCTTTAACTGATTTCATCGTTAACTGATTTCATCTTCATTTAACTGATTTCATCGTTAACTGATTTCATCGTTAACTGATTTCATCTTCATTTAACTGATTTCATCGTTAACTGATTTCATCGTTAACTGATTCCATCGTTAACTGATTTCATCTTTAACTGATTTCATCGTTAACTGATTTCATCTTCATTTAACTGATTTCATCGTTAAGTGATTTCATCGTTAACTGATTTCATCGTTAACTGATTTCATCGTTAACTGATTTCATCTTCATTTAACTGATTTCATCGTTAACTGATTTCATCGTTAACTGATTTCATCTTCATTTAACTGATTTCATTGTTAACTGATTTCATCGTTAACTGATTTCATCTTCATTTAACTGATTTCATCGTTAACTGATTTCATCGTTAACTGATTCCATCGTTAACTGATTTCATCGTTAACTGATTTCATCGTTAACTGATTTCATCTTCATTTAACTGATTTCATTTTCATTCTTCATTTAACTGATTTCATCGTTAACTGATTTCATCGTTAACTGATTTCATCTTCATTTAACTGATTTCATCGTTAACTGATTTCATCGTTAACTGATTTCATCGTTAACTGATTTCATCTTCATTTAACTGATTTCATCTTTAACTGATTTCATCTTCATTTAATTGATTTCATCGTTAACTGATTTCATCGTTAACTGATTTCATCGTTAACTGATTTCATCTTCATTTAACTGATTTCATCGTTAACTGATTTCATCGTTAACTGATTTCATCTTCATTTAACTGATTTCATCGTTAACTGATTTCATCGTTAACTGATTTCATCGTTAACTGATTTCATCTTCATTTAACTGATTTCATCGTTAACTGATTTCATCGTTAACTGATTTCATCTTTAACTGATTTCATCGTTAACTGATTTCATCTTCATTTAACTGATTTCATCGTTAACTGATTTCATCGTTAAATGATTTCATCGTTAACTGATTTCATCTTCATTTAACTGATTCCATCGTTAACTGATTTCATCGTTAACTGATTTCATCGTTAACTGATTTCATCTTCATTTAACTGATTTCATCGTTAACTGATTTCATCGTTAACTGATTTCATCTTTAACTGATTTCATCGTTAACTGATTTCATCTTCATTTAACTGATTTCATCGTTAACTGATTTCATCGTTAACTGATTTCATCGTTAACTGATTTCATCTTCATTTAACTGATTTCATCGTTAACTGATTTCATCGTTAACTGATTCCATCGTTAACTGATTTCATCGTTAACTGATTTCATCTTCATTTAACTGATTTCATCGTTAACTGATTTCATCTTCATTTAACTGATTTCATCGTTAACTGATTTCATCGTTAACTGATTTCATCGTTAACTGATTTCATCGTTAACTGATTTCATCGTTAACTGATTTCATCTTCATTTAACTGATTTCATTTTCATTCTTCATTTAACTGATTTCATCGTTAACTGATTTCATCTTCATTTAATTGATTTCATCGTTAACTGATTTCATCGTTAACTGATTTCATCGTTAACTGATTTCATCGTTAACTGATTTCATCTTCATTTAACTGATTTCATCGTTAACTGATTTCATCTTCATTTAATTGATTTCATCGTTAACTGATTTCATCGTTAACTGATTTCATCGTTAACTGATTTCATCGTTAACTGATTTCATCTTCATTTAACTGATTTCATCGTTAACTGATTTCATCTTCATTTAACTGATTTCATCGTTAACTGATTTCATCGTTAACTGATTCCATCGTTAACTGATTTCATCGTTAACTGATTTCATCGTTAACTGATTTCATCGTTAACTGATTCCATCGTTAACTGATTTCATCGTTAACTGATTTCATCGTTAACTGATTTCATCTTCATTTAACTGATTTCATCGTTAACTGATTTCATCTTCATTTAACTGATTTCATTTTCATTCTTCATTTAACTGATTTCATCGTTAACTGATTTCATCTTCATTTAACTGATTTCATCGTTAACTGATTTCATCGTTAACTGATTTCATCTTCATTTAACTGATTTCATCGTTAACTGATTTCATCTTCATTTAACTGATTTCATCGTTAACTGATTTCATCGTTAACTGATTTCATCTTCATTTAACTGATTTCATCGTTAACTGATTTCATCGTTAACTGATTTCATCGTTAACTGATTCCATCGTTAACTGATTTCATCGTTAAGTGATTTCATCTTCATTTAACTGATTTCATCGTTAACTGATTTCATCTTCATTTAACTGATTTCATCGTTAACTGATTCCATCGTTAACTGATTCCATCGTTAACTGATTTCATCGTTAACTGAATTCATCGTTAACTGATTTCATCTTCATTTAACTGATTTCATCGTTAACTGATTTCATCTTCATTTAACTGATTTCATCGTTAACTGATTTCATCGTTAACTGATTTCATCTTCATTTAACTGATTTCATTTTCATTCTTCATTTAACTGATTTCATCGTTAACTGATTTCATCTTCATTTAACTGATTTCATCGTTAACTGATTTCATCGTTAACTGATTTCATCGTTAACTGATTCCATCGTTAACTGATTTCATCGTTAACTGATTTCATCGTTAACTGATTTCATCGTTAACTGATTCCATCGTTAACTGATTCCATCGTTAACTGATTTCATCGTTAACTGATTTCATCTTCATTTAACTGATTTCATCGTTAACTGATTTCATCTTCATTTAACTGATTTCATTTTCATTCTTCATTTAACTGATTTCATCGTTAACTGATTTCATCTTCATTTAACTGATTTCATCGTTAACTGATTTCATCGTTAACTGATTTCATCTTCATTTAACTGATTTCATCGTTAACTGATTTCATCTTCATTTAACTGATTTCATCGTTAACTGATTTCATCGTTAACTGATTTCATCTTCATTTAACTGATTTCATCGTTAACTGATTTCATCGTTAACTGATTTCATCGTTAACTGATTCCATCGTTAACTGATTTCATCGTTAAGTGATTTCATCGTTAACTGATTTCATCGTTAACTGATTTCATCTTCATTTAACTGATTCCATCGTTAACTGATTCCATCGTTAACTGATTTCATCGTTAACTGATTTCATCGTTAACTGATTTCATCTTCATTTAACTGATTTCATCGTTAACTGATTTCATCTTCATTTAACTGATTTCATCGTTAACTGATTTCATCGTTAACTGATTTCATCTTCATTTAACTGATTTCATTTTCATTCTTCATTTAACTGATTTCATCGTTAACTGATTTCATCTTCATTTAATTGATTTCATCGTTAACTGATTTCATCGTTAACTGATTTCATCGTTAACTGATTTCATCTTCATTTAACTGATTTCATCGTTAACTGATTTCATCGTTAACTGATTTCATCTTCATTTAACTGATTTCATCGTTAACTGATTTCATCGTTAACTGATTTCATCGTTAACTGATTTCATCTTCATTTAACTGATTTCATCGTTAACTGATTTCATCGTTAACTGATTTCATCTTTAACTGATTTCATCGTTAACTGATTTCATCTTCATTTAACTGATTTCATCGTTAACTGATTTCATCGTTAACTGATTTCATCGTTAACTGATTTCATCTTCATTTAACTGATTCCATCGTTAACTGATTTCATCGTTAACTGATTTCATCGTTAACTGATTTCATCTTCATTTAACTGATTTCATCGTTAACTGATTTCATCGTTAACTGATTTCATCTTTAACTGATTTCATCGTTAACTGATTTCATCTTCATTTAACTGATTTCATCGTTAACTGATTTCATCGTTTACTGATTTCATCGTTAACTGATTTCATCTTCATTTAACTGATTTCATCGTTAACTGATTTCATCGTTAACTGATTCCATCGTTAACTGATTTCATCGTTAACTGATTTCATCTTCATTTAACTGATTTCATCGTTAACTGATTTCATCTTCATTTAACTGATTTCATCGTTAACTGATTTCATCGTTAACTGATTTCATCGTTAACTGATTTCATCTTCATTTAACTGATTTCATTTTCATTCTTCATTTAACTGATTTCATCTTCATTTAACTGATTTCATCGTTAACTGATTTCATCGTTAACTGATTTCATCTTTAACTGATTTCATCGTTAACTGATTTCATCTTCATTTAACTGATTTCATCGTTAACTGATTTCATCTTCATTTAATTGATTTCATCGTTAACTGATTTCATCGTTAACTGATTTCATCGTTAACTGATTTCATCTTTAACTGATTTCATCGTTAACTGATTTCATCTTCATTTAACTGATTTCATCGTTAACTGATTTCATCTTCATTTAATTGATTTCATCGTTAACTGATTTCATCGTTAACTGATTTCATCGTTAACTGATTTCATCTTCATTTAACTGATTTCATCGTTAACTGATTCCATCGTTAACTGATTTCATCTTCATTTAACTGATTTCATCGTTAACTGATTTCATCGTTAACTGATTTCATCTTCATTTAACTGATTTCATCGTTAACTGATTTCATCGTTAACTGATTTCATCTTTAACTGATTCCATCGTTAACTGATTTCATCTTCATTTAACTGATTTCATCGTTAGAAGATTTCATCGTTAACTGATTTCATCTTCATTTAACTGATTTCATTGTTAACTGATTTCATCGTTAACTGATTTCATCTTCATTTAACTGATTTCATCGTTAACTGATTTCATCGTTAACTGATTCCATCGTTAACTGATTCCATCGTTAACTGATTTCATCGTTAACTGATTTCATCTTCATTTAACTGATTTCATCGTTAACTGATTTCATCTTCATTTAACTGATTTCATTTTCATTCTTCATTTAACTGATTTCATCGTTAACTGATTTCATCTTCATTTAACTGATTTCATCGTTAACTGATTTCATCGTTAACTGATTTCATCTTCATTTAACTGATTTCATCGTTAACTGATTTCATCTTCATTTAACTGATTTCATCGTTAACTGATTTCATCGTTAACTGATTCCATCGTTAACTGATTTCATCTTTAACTGATTTCATCGTTAACTGATTTCATCTTCATTTAACTGATTTCATCGTTAAGTGATTTCATCGTTAACTGATTTCATCTTCATTTAACTGATTTCATTGTTAACTGATTTCATCGTTAACTGATTTCATCTTCATTTAACTGATTTCATCGTTAACTGATTTCATCGTTAACTGATTTCATCTTCATTTAACTGATTTCATCGTTAACTGATTTCATCGTTAACTGATTCCATCGTTAACTGATTTCATCGTTAACTGATTTCATCGTTAACTGATTTCATCTTCATTTAACTGATTTCATCGTTAACTGATTTCATCTTCATTTAACTGATTTCATCGTTAACTGATTTCATCGTTAACTGATTTCATCGTTAACTGATTTCATCTTCATTTAACTGATTTCATTTTCATTCTTCATTTAACTGATTTCATCGTTAACTGATTTCATCTTCATTTAATTGATTTCATCGTTAACTGATTTCATCGTTAACTGATTTCATCGTTAACTGATTTCATCTTCATTTAACTGATTTCATCGTTAACTGATTTCATCGTTAACTGATTTCATCTTCATTTAACTGATTTCATCGTTAACTGATTTCATCGTTAACTGATTTCATCGTTAACTGATTTCATCTTCATTTAACTGATTTCATCGTTAACTGATTTCATCGTTAACTGATTTCATCTTTAACTGATTTCATCGTTAACTGATTTCATCTTCATTTAACTGATTTCATCGTTAACTGATTTCATCGTTAACTGATTTCATCGTTAACTGATTTCATCTTCATTTAACTGATTTCATCGTTAACTGATTTCATCTTCATTTAACTGATTTCATCGTTAACTGATTTCATCGTTAACTGATTTCATCGTTAACTGATTTCATCTTCATTTAACTGATTCCATCGTTAACTGATTTCATCGTTAACTGATTTCATCGTTAACTGATTTCATCTTCATTTAACTGATTTCATCGTTAACTGATTTCATCTTTAACTGATTTCATCGTTAACTGATTTCATCTTCATTTAACTGATTTCATCGTTAACTGATTTCATCGTTAACTGATTTCATCTTCATTTAACTGATTTCATCGTTAACTGATTTCATCGTTAACTGATTCCATCGTTAACTGATTTCATCGTTAACTGATTTCATCTTCATTTAACTGATTTCATCGTTAACTGATTTCATCTTCATTTAACTGATTTCATCGTTAACTGATTTCATCGTTAACTGATTTCATCGTTAACTGATTTCATCTTCATTTAACTGATTTCATTTTCATTCTTCATTTAACTGATTTCATCGTTAACTGATTTCATCTTCATTTAACTGATTTCATCGTTAACTGATTTCATCTTCATTTAACTGATTTCATCGTTAACTGATTTCATCTTCATTTAATTGATTTCATCGTTAACTGATTTCATCGTTAACTGATTTCATCGTTAACTGATTTCATCTTCATTTAACTGATTTCATCGTTAACTGATTTCATCGTTAACTGATTCCATCGTTAACTGATTTCATCGTTAACTGATTTCATCTTCATTTAACTGATTTCATCGTTAACTGATTTCATCGTTAACTGATTTCATCTTCATTTAACTGATTTCATCGTTAACTGATTTCATCGTTAACTGATTTCATCGTTAACTGATTTCATCTTCATTTAACTGATTTCATCGTTAACTGATTTCATCGTTAACTGATTTCATCTTCATTTAACTGATTTCATCGTTAACTGATTTCATCGTTAACTGATTTCATCTTCATTTAACTGATTTCATCGTTAACTGATTCCATCGTTAACTGATTTCATCTTTAACTGATTTCATCGTTAACTGATTTCATCTTCATTTAACTGATTTCATCGTTAAGTGATTTCATCGTTAAGTGATTTCATCGTTAACTGATTTCATCGTTAACTGATTTCATCTTCATTTAACTGATTTCATCGTTAACTGATTTCATCTTCATTTAACTGATTTCATCGTTAACTGATTTCGTCTTCATTTAACTGATTTCATCGTTAACTGATTTCGTCTTCATTTAACTGATTTCATCGTTAACTGATTTCATCGTTAACTGATTTCATCTTCATTTAACTGATTTCATCGTTAACTGATTTCATCGTTAACTGATTCCATCGTTAACTGATTTCATCTTTAACTGATTTCATCGTTAACTGATTTCATCTTCATTTAACTGATTTCATCGTTAACTGATTTCATCTTCATTTAATTGATTTCATCGTTAACTGATTTCATCCTTAACTGATTTCATCTTCATTTAACTGATTTCATCGTTAACTGATTTCATCGTTAACTGATTTCATCTTCATTTAATTGATTTCATCGTTAACTGATTTCATCGTTAACTGATTTCATCTTCATTTAACTGATTTCATCGTTAACTGATTTCATCGTTAACTGATTTCATCGTTAACTGATTTCATCTTCATTTAACTGATTTCATCGTTAACTGATTTCATCGTTAACTGATTTCATCGTTAACTGATTTCATCTTCATTTAACTGATTTCATCGTTAACTGATTTCATCGTTAACTGATTTCATCTTCATTTAACTGATTTCATCGTTAACTGATTCCATCGTTAATTGATTTCATCGTTAACTGATTTCATCGTTAACTGATTTCATCTTCATTTAACTGATTTCATCGTTAACTGATTTCATCGTTAACTGATTTCATCGTTAACTGATTTCATCTTCATTTAACTGATTTCATCGTTAACTGATTTCATCGTTAACTGATTTCATCTTCATTTAACTGATTTCATCGTTAACTGATTTCATCGTTAACTGATTTCATCTTCATTTAACTGATTTCATCGTTAACTGATTTCATCGTTAACTGATTTCATCTTTAACTGATTTCATCGTTAACTGATTTCATCTTCATTTAACTGATTTCATCGTTAACTGATTTCATCGTTAACTGATTTCATCTTCATTTAACTGATTTCATCGTTAACTGATTTCATCGTTAACTGATTCCATCGTTAACTGATTTCATCGTTAACTGATTTCATCTTCATTTAACTGATTTCATCGTTAACTAATTTCATCTTCATTTAACTGATTTCATCGTTAACTGATTTCATCGTTAACTGATTTCATCTTCATTTAACTGATTTCATTTTCATTCTTCATTTAACTGATTTCATCGTTAACTGATTTCATCTTCATTTAACTGATTTCATCGTTAACTGATTTCATCTTCATTTAACTGATTTCATCGTTAACTGATTTCATCTTCATTTAATTGATTTCATCGTTAACTGATTTCATCGTTAACTGATTTCATCGTTAACTGATTTCATCTTCATTTAACTGATTTCATCGTTAACTGATTTCATCGTTAACTGATTCCATCGTTAACTGATTTCATCGTTAACTGATTTCATCTTCATTTAACTGATTTCATCGTTAACTGATTTCATCGTTAACTGATTTCATCTTCATTTAACTGATTTCATCGTTAACTGATTTCATCTTTAACTGATTTCATCGTTAACTGATTTCATCGTTGACTGATTTCATCGTTAACTGATTTCATCTTCATTTAACTGATTTCATCGTTAACTGATTTCATCGTTAACTGATTTCATCTTCATTTAACTGATTTCATCGTTAACTGATTTCATCGTTAACTGATTTCATCGTTAACTGATTTCATCTTCATTTAACTGATTTCATCGTTAACTGATTTCATCGTTAACTGATTTCATCTTCATTTAACTGATTTCATCGTTAACTGATTCCATCGTTAACTGATTTCATCTTTAACTGATTTCATCGTTAACTGATTTCATCTTCATTTAACTGATTTCATCGTTAAGTGATTTCATCGTTAAGTGATTTCATCGTTAACTGATTTCATCGTTAACTGATTTCATCTTCATTTAACTGATTTCATCGTTAACTGATTTCATCTTCATTTAATTGATTTCATCGTTAACTGATTTCATCGTTAACTGATTTCATCTTCATTTAACTGATTTCATTGTTAACTGATTTCATCGTTAACTGATTCCATCGTTAACTGATTTCATCATTAACTGATTTCATCTTCATTTAACTGATTTCATCGTTAACTGATTTCATCGTTAACTGATTTCATCGTTAACTGATTTCATCGTTAACTGATTTCATCTTCATTTAACTGATTTCATCGTTAAGTGATTTCATCGTTAACTGATTTCATCGTTAACTGATTTCATCGTTAACTGATTTCATCTTCATTTAACTGATTTCATTGTTAACTGATTTCATCGTTAACTGATTTCATCTTCATTTAACTGATTTCATCGTTAACTGATTTCATCGTTAACTGATTCCATCGTTAACTGATTTCATCGTTAACTGATTTCATCGTTAACTGATTTCATCTTCATTTAACTGATTTCATTTTCATTCTTCATTTAACTGATTTCATCGTTAACTGATTTCATCGTTAACTGATTTCATCTTCATTTAACTGATTTCATCGTTAACTGATTTCATCGTTAACTGATTTCATCGTTAACTGATTTCATCTTTAACTGATTTCATCTTTAACTGATTTCATCGTTAACTGATTTCATCTTCATTTAACTGATTTCATCGTTAACTGATTTCATCTTCATTTAATTGATTTCATCGTTAACTGATTTCATCGTTAACTGATTTCATCGTTAACTGATTTCATCTTCATTTAACTGATTTCATCGTTAACTGATTTCATCGTTAACTGATTTCATCGTTAACTGATTTCATCTTCATTTAACTGATTTCATCGTTAACTGATTTCATCGTTAACTGATTTCATCTTCATTTAAATGATTTCATCGTTAACTGATTTCATCGTTAACTGATTTCATCTTTAACTGATTTCATCGTTAACTGATTTCATCTTCATTTAACTGATTTCATCGTTAACTGATTTCATCGTTAACTGATTTCATCGTTAACTGATTTCATCTTCATTTAACTGATTTCATCGTTAACTGATTTCATCTTCATTTAACTGATTTCATCTTCATTTAACTGATTTCATCGTTAACTGATTTCATCGTTAACTGATTTCATCGTTAACTGATTTCATCTTCATTTAACTGATTCCATCGTTAACTGATTTCATCGTTAACTGATTTCATCGTTAACTGATTTCATCTTCATTTAACTGATTTCATCGTTAACTGATTTCATCTTTAACTGATTTCATCGTTAACTGATTTCATCGTTAACTGATTTCATCGTTAACTGATTTCATCTTCATTTAACTGATTTCATTTTCATTCTTCATTTAACTGATTTCATCGTTAACTGATTTCATCTTCATTTAATTGATTTCATCGTTAACTGATTTCATCGTTAACTGATTTCATCGTTAACTGATTTCATCTTCATTTAACTGATTTCATCGTTAACTGATTTCATCGTTAACTGATTTCATCTTCATTTAACTGATTTCATCGTTAACTGATTTCATCGTTAACTGATTTCATCTTCATTTAACTGATTTCATCGTTAACTGATTTCATCGTTAACTGATTTCATCTTTAACTGATTTCATCGTTAACTGATTTCATCTTCATTTAACTGATTTCATCGTTAACTGATTTCATCGTTAACTGATTTCATCTTCATTTAACTGATTTCATCGTTAACTGATTTCATCTTCATTTAACTGATTTCATCGTTAACTGATTTCATCGTTAACTGATTTCATCTTTAACTGATTTCATCGTTAACTGATTTCATCTTCATTTAACTGATTTCATCGTTAACTGATTTCATCGTTAACTGATTTCATCGTTAACTGATTTCATCTTCATTTAACTGATTTCATCGTTAACTGATTTCATCGTTAACTGATTTCATCGTTAACTGATTTCATCTTCATTTAACTGATTTCATTTTCATTCTTCATTTAACTGATTTCATCGTTAACTGATTTCATCTTCATTTAACTGATTTCATCGTTAACTGATTTCATCGTTAACTGATTTCATCTTTAACTGATTTCATCGTTAACTGATTTCATCTTCATTTAACTGATTTCATCGTTAACTGATTTCATCTTCATTTAATTGATTTCATCGTTAACTGATTTCATCGTTAACTGATTTCATCGATAACTGATTTCATCTTCATTTAACTGATTTCATCGTTAACTGATTTCATCGTTAACTGATTTCATCGTTAACTGATTTCATCTTCATTTAACTGATTTCATCGTTAACTGATTTCATCGTTAACTGATTTCATCTTCATTTAACTGATTTCATCGTTAACTGATTTCATCGTTAACTGATTTCATCTTTAACTGATTTCATCGTTAACTGATTTCATCTTCATTTAACTGATTTCATCGTTAACTGATTTCATCGTTAACTGATTTCATCTTTAACTGATTTCATCGTTAACTGATTTCATCTTCATTTAACTGATTTCATCGTTAACTGATTTCATCGTTAACTGATTTCATCGTTAACTGATTTCATCTTTAACTGATTTCATCGTTAACTGATTTCATCTTCATTTAACTGATTTCATCGTTAACTGATTTCATCGTTAACTGATTTCATCTTCATTTAACTGATTTCATCGTTAACTGATTTCATCGTTAACTGATTCCATCGTTAACTGATTTCATCGTTAACTGATTTCATCTTCATTTAACTGATTTCATCGTTAACTGATTTCATCGTTAACTGATTTCATCGTTAACTGATTTCATCTTCATTTAACTGATTTCATTTTCATTCTTCATTTAACTGATTTCATCGTTAACTGATTTCATCTTCATTTAACTGATTTCATCGTTAACTGATTTCATCGTTAACTGATTTCATCTTTAACTGATTTCATCGTTAACTGATTTCATCTTCATTTAACTGATTTCATCGTTAACTGATTTCATCTTCATTTAATTGATTTCATCGTTAACTGATTTCATCGTTAACTGATTTCATCGTTAACTGATTTCATCTTCATTTAACTGATTTCATCGTTAACTGATTTCATCGTTAACTGATTTCATCTTCATTTAACTGATTTCATCGTTAACTGATTTCATCGTTAACTGATTCCATCGTTAACTGATTTCATCTTTAACTGATTTCATCGTTAACTGATTTCATCTTCATTTAACTGATTTCATCGTTAAGTGATTTCATCGTTAACTGATTTCATCTTCATTTAACTGATTTCATTGTTAACTGATTTCATCGTTAACTGATTTCATCTTCATTTAACTGATTCCATCGTTAACTGATTTCATCGTTAAGTGATTTCATCGTTAACTGATTTCATCTTCATTTAACTGATTTCATTGTTAACTGATTTCATCGTTAACTGATTTCATCTTCATTTAACTGATTCCATCGTTAACTGATTTCATCGTTAACTGATTTCATCGTTAACTGATTTCATCTTTAACTGATTTCATCTTCATTTAACTGATTTCATCGTTAACTGATTTCATCGTTAACTGATTTCATCTTCATTTAACTGATTTCATCGTTAACTGATTTCATCGTTAACTGATTCCATCGTTAACTGATTTCATCGTTAACTGATTTCATCTTCATTTAACTGATTTAATTTTCATTCTTCATTTAACTGATTTCATCGTTAACTGATTTCATCTTCATTTAACTGATTTCATCGTTAACTGATTTCATCGTTAACTGATTTCATCTTTAACTGATTTCATCGTTAACTGATTTCATCTTCATTTAACTGATTTCATCGTTAACTGATTTCATCTTCATTTAATTGATTTCATCGTTAACTGATTTCATCGTTAACTGATTTCATCGTTAACTGATTTCATCTTCATTTAACTGATTTCATCGTTAACTGATTTCATCGTTAACTGATTTCATCGTTAACTGATTTCATCTTCATTTAACTGATTCCATCGTTAACTGATTTCATCGTTAACTGATTTCATCGTTAACTGATTTCATCTTTAACTGATTTCATCGTTAACTGATTTCATCTTCATTTAACTGATTTCATCGTTAACTGATTTCATCGTTAACTGATTTCATCGTTAACTGATTTCATCTTCATTTAACTGATTTCATCGTTAACTGATTTCATCGTTAACTGATTTCATCTTCATTTAACTGATTTCATCTTCATTTAACTGATTTCATCGTTAACTGATTTCATCGTTAACTGATTTCATCGTTAACTGATTTCATCTTCATTTAACTGATTTCATTTTCATTCTTCATTTAACTGATTTCATCGTTAACTGATTTCATCTTCATTTAACTGATTTCATCGTTAACTGATTTCATCGTTAACTGATTTCATCGTTAACTGATTTCATCTTCATTTAACTGATTTCATCGTTAACTGATTTCATCTTCATTTAATTGATTTCATCGTTAACTGATTTCATCGTTAACTGATTTCATCGTTAACTGATTTCATCTTCATTTAACTGATTTCATTGTTAACTGATTTCATCGTTAACTGATTCCATCGTTAACTGATTTCATCATTAACTGATTTCATCTTCATTTAACTGATTTCATCGTTAACTGATTTCATCGTTAACTGATTTCATCTTTAACTGATTTCATCGTTAACTGATTTCATCTTCATTTAACTGATTTCATCGTTAACTGATTTCATCGTTAACTGATTTCATCATTAACTGATTTCATCGTTAACTGATTTCATCTTCATTTAACTGATTTCATCGTTAACTGATTTCATCGTTAACTGATTTCATCTTCATTTAACTGATTTCATCGTTAACTGATTTCATCGTTAACTGATTCCATCGTTAACTGATTTCATCTTTAACTGATTTCATCGTTAACTGATTTCATCTTCATTTAACTGATTTCATCGTTAACTGATTTCATCGTTAACTGATTTCATCGTTAACTGATTTCATCGTTAACTGATTTCATCTTCATTTGACTGATTTCATTGTTAACTGATTTCATCGTTAACTGATTTCATCTTCATTTAACTGATTTCATCGTTAACTGATTTCATCGTTAACTGATTCCATCGTTAACTGATTTCATCGTTAACTGATTTCATCTTCATTTAACTGATTTCATTTTCATTCTTCATTTAACTGATTTCATCGTTAACTGATTTCATCGTTAACTGATTTCATCTTCATTTAACTGATTTCATCGTTAACTGATTTCATCGTTAACTGATTTCATCGTTAACTGATTTCATCTTTAACTGATTTCATCGTTAACTGATTTCATCTTCATTTAACTGATTTCATCGTTAACTGATTTCATCTTCATTTAATTGATTTCATCGTTAACTGATTTCATCGTTAACTGATTTCATCGTTAACTGATTTCATCTTCATTTAACTGATTTCATCGTTAACTGATTTCATCGTTAACTGATTTCATCTTCATTTAACTGATTTCATCGTTAACTGATTTCATCGTTAACTGATTTCATCGTTAACTGATTTCATCTTCATTTAAATGATTTCATCGTTAACTGATTTCATCGTTAACTGATTTCATCTTTAACTGATTTCATCGTTAACTGATTTCATCTTCATTTAACTGATTTCATCGTTAACTGATTTCATCGTTAACTGATTTCATCTTTAACTGATTTCATCGTTAACTGATTTCATCTTCATTTAACTGATTTCATCGTTAACTGATTTCATCTTCATTTAACTGATTTCATCGTTAACTGATTTCATCGTTAACTGATTTCATCGTTAACTGATTTCATCTTCATTTAACTGATTTCATCGTTAACTGATTTCATCGTTAACTGATTTCATCTTCATTTAACTGATTTCATCGTTAACTGATTTCATCGTTAACTGATTTCATCTTTAACTGATTTCATCGTTAACTGATTTCATCTTTAACTGATTTCATCGTTAACTGATTTCATCGTTAACTGATTTCATCGTTAACTGATTTCATCGTTAACTGATTCCATCGTTAACTGATTTCATCGTTAACTGATTTCATCGTTAACTGATTTCATCTTCATTTAACTGATTTCATCGTTAACTGATTTCATCTTCATTTAACTGATTTCATCGTTAACTGATTTCATCGTTAACTGATTTCATCTTCATTTAACTGATTTCATTTTCATTCTTCATTTAACTGATTTCATCGTTAACTGATTTCATCTTCATTTAATTGATTTCATCGTTAACTGATTTCATCGTTAACTGATTTCATCGTTAACTGATTTCATCTTCATTTAACTGATTTCATCGTTAACTGATTTCATCGTTAACTGATTTCATCTTCATTTAACTGATTTCATCGTTAACTGATTTCATCGTTAACTGATTTCATCGTTAACTGATTTCATCTTCATTTAACTGATTTCATCGTTAACTGATTTCATCGTTAACTGATTTCATCTTTAACTGATTTCATCGTTAACTGATTTCATCTTCATTTAACTGATTTCATCGTTAACTGATTTCATCGTTAACTGATTTCATCTTGAACTGATTTCATCGTTAACTGATTTCATCTTCATTTAACTGATTTCATCGTTAACTGATTTCATCTTCATTTAACTGATTTCATCGTTAACTGATTTCATCGTTAACTGATTTCATCTTCATTTAACTGATTCCATCGTTAACTGATTTCATCGTTAACTGATTTCATCGTTAACTGATTTCATCTTCATTTAACTGATTTCATCGTTAACTGATTTCATCGTTAACTGATTTCATCTTCATTTAACTGATTTCATCGTTAACTGATTTCATCGTTAACTGATTTCATCTTCATTTAACTGATTTCATCGTTAACTGATTTCATCGTTAACTGATTTCATCGTTAACTGATTTCATCTTCATTTAAATGATTTCATCGTTAACTGATTTCATCGTTAACTGATTTCATCTTTAACTGATTTCATCGTTAACTGATTTCATCTTCATTTAACTGATTTCATCGTTAACTGATTTCATCGTTAACTGATTTCATCTTTAACTGATTTCATCGTTAACTGATTTCATCTTCATTTAACTGATTTCATCGTTAACTGATTTCATCTTCATTTAACTGATTTCATCGTTAACTGATTTCATCGTTAACTGATTTCATCGTTAACTGATTTCATCTTCATTTAACTGATTTCATCGTTAACTGATTTCATCGTTAACTGATTTCATCTTCATTTAACTGATTTCATCGTTAACTGATTTCATCGTTAACTGATTTCATCTTTAACTGATTTCATCGTTAACTGATTTCATCTTTAACTGATTTCATCGTTAACTGATTTCATCGTTAACTGATTTCATCGTTAACTGATTTCATCGTTAACTGATTCCATCGTTAACTGATTTCATCGTTAACTGATTTCATCGTTAACTGATTTCATCTTCATTTAACTGATTTCATCGTTAACTGATTTCATCTTCATTTAACTGATTTCATCGTTAACTGATTTCATCGTTAACTGATTTCATCTTCATTTAACTGATTTCATTTTCATTCTTCATTTAACTGATTTCATCGTTAACTGATTTCATCTTCATTTAATTGATTTCATCGTTAACTGATTTCATCGTTAACTGATTTCATCGTTAACTGATTTCATCTTCATTTAACTGATTTCATCGTTAACTGATTTCATCGTTAACTGATTTCATCTTCATTTAACTGATTTCATCGTTAACTGATTTCATCGTTAACTGATTTCATCGTTAACTGATTTCATCTTCATTTAACTGATTTCATCGTTAACTGATTTCATCGTTAACTGATTTCATCTTTAACTGATTTCATCGTTAACTGATTTCATCTTCATTTAACTGATTTCATCGTTAACTGATTTCATCGTTAACTGATTTCATCTTGAACTGATTTCATCGTTAACTGATTTCATCTTCATTTAACTGATTTCATCGTTAACTGATTTCATCTTCATTTAACTGATTTCATCGTTAACTGATTTCATCGTTAACTGATTTCATCTTCATTTAACTGATTCCATCGTTAACTGATTTCATCGTTAACTGATTTCATCGTTAACTGATTTCATCTTCATTTAACTGATTTCATCGTTAACTGATTTCATCGTTAACTGATTTCATCGTTAACTGATTTCATCTTCATTTAACTGATTTCATCGTTAACTGATTTCATCGTTAACTGATTTCATCGTTAACTGATTTCATCTTCATTTAACTGATTTCATCGTTAACTGATTTCATCGTTAACTGATTCCATCGTTAACTGATTTCATCGTTAACTGATTTCATCTTCATTTAACTGATTTCATCGTTAACTGATTTCATCGTTAACTGATTTCATCTTCATTTAACTGATTTCATTTTCATTCTTCATTTAACTGATTTCATCGTTAACTGATTTCATCTTCATTTAACTGATTTCATCGTTAACTGATTTCATCGTTAACTGATTTCATCTTTAACTGATTTCATCGTTAACTGATTTCATCTTCATTTAACTGATTTCATCGTTAACTGATTTCATCTTCATTTAATTGATTTCATCGTTAACTGATTTCATCGTTAACTGATTTCATCGTTAACTGATTTCATCTTCATTTAACTGATTTCATCTTCATTTAACTGATTTCATCGTTAACTGATTCCATCGTTAACTGATTTCATCTACATTTAACTGATTTCATCGTTAACTGATTTCATCGTTAACTGATTTCATCTTCATTTAACTGATTTCATCGTTAACTGATTTCATTGTTAACTGATTTCATCTTCATTTAACTGATTTCATCGTTAACTGATTTCATCGTTAACTGATTTCATCTTCATTTAACTGATTTCATCGTTAACTGATTTCATCGTTAACTGATTCCATCGTTAACTGATTTCATCGTTAACTGATTTCATCGTTAACTGATTTCATCTTCATTTAACTGATTTCATCGTTAAGTGATTTCATCGTTAACTGATTTCATCTTCATTTAACTGATTTCATTGTTAACTGATTTCATCGTTAACTGATTTCATCTTCATTTAACTGATTCCATCGTTAACTGATTTCATCGTTAACTGATTTCATCTTTAACTGATTTCATCTTCATTTAACTGATTTCATCGTTAACTGATTTCATCGTTAACTGATTTCATCTTCATTTAACTGATTTCATCGTTAACTGATTTCATCGTTAACTGATTCCATCGTTAACTGATTTCATCGTTAACTGATTTCATCTTCATTTAACTGATTTAATTTTCATTCTTCATTTAACTGATTTCATCGTTAACTGATTTCATCTTCATTTAACTGATTTCATTTTCATTCTTCATTTAACTGATTTCATCGTTAACTGATTTCATCGTTAACTGATTTCATCTTCATTTAACTGATTTCATCGTTAACTGATTTCATCGTTAACTGATTTCATCTTTAACTGATTTCATCGTTAACTGATTTCATCTTCATTTAACTGATTTCATCGTTAACTGATTTCATCGTTAACTGATTTCATCGTTAACTGATTTCATCTTCATTTAACTGATTTCATCGTTAACTGATTTCATCGTTAACTGATTCCATCGTTAACTGATTTCATCGTTAACTGATTTCATCTTCATTTAACTGATTTCATCGTTAACTGATTTCATCTTCATTTAACTGATTTCATCGTTAACTGATTTCATCGTTAACTGATTTCATCGTTAACTGATTTCATCTTCATTTAACTGATTTCATTTTCATTCTTCATTTAACTGATTTCATCGTTAACTGATTTCATCTTCATTTAACTGATTTCATCGTTAACTGATTTCATCGTTAACTGATTTCATCGTTAACTGATTTCATCTTTAACTGATTTCATCGTTAACTGATTTCATCTTCATTTAACTGATTTCATCGTTAACTGATTTCATCTTCATTTAATTGATTTCATCGTTAACTGATTTCATCGTTAACTGATTTCATCGTTAACTGATTTCATCTTCATTTAACTGATTTCATCGTTAACTGATTCCATCGTTAACTGATTTCATCTTCATTTAACTGATTTCATCGTTAACTGATTTCATCGTTAACTGATTTCATCTTCATTTAACTGATTTCATCGTTAACTGATTTCATCGTTAACTGATTTCATCGTTAACTGATTTCATCGTTAACTGATTTCATCTTCATTTAACTGATTTCATCGTTAACTGATTTCATCGTTAACTGATTCCATCGTTAACTGATTTCATCTTTAACTGATTTCATCGTTAACTGATTTCATCTTCATTTAACTGATTTCATCGTTAAGTGATTTCATCGTTAACTGATTTCATCTTCATTTAACTGATTTCATTGTTAACTGATTTCATCGTTAACTGATTTCATCTTCATTTAACTGATTTCATCGTTAACTGATTTCATCGTTAACTGATTCCATCGTTAACTGATTTCATCGTTAACTGATTTCATCTTTAACTGATTTCATCGTTAACTGATTTCATCTTCATTTAACTGATTTCATCGTTAACTGATTTCATCTTCATTTAACTGATTTCATCGTTAACTGATTTCATCGTTAACTGATTTCATCGTTAACTGATTTCATCTTCATTTAACTGATTTCATCGTTAACTGATTTCATCGTTAACTGATTTCATCTTCATTTAACTGATTTCATCGTTAACTGATTTCATCTTTAACTGATTTCATCGTTAACTGATTTCATCGTTAACTGATTTCATCGTTAACTGATTTCATCGTTAACTGATTTCATCTTCATTTAACTGATTTCATCGTTAACTGATTTCATCGTTAACTGATTCCATCGTTAACTGATTTCATCGTTAACTGATTTCATCGTTAACTGATTTCATCGTTAACTGATTTCATCTTCATTTAACTGATTTCATCGTTAACTGATTTCATCTTCATTTAACTGATTTCATCGTTAACTGATTTCATCGTTAACTGATTTCATCTTCATTTAACTGATTTCATTTTCATTCTTCATTTAACTGATTTCATCGTTAACTGATTTCATCTTCATTTAATTGATTTCATCGTTAACTGATTTCATCGTTAACTGATTTCATCGTTAACTGATTTCATCTTCATTTAACTGATTTCATCGTTAACTGATTTCATCGTTAACTGATTTCATCTTCATTTAACTGATTTCATCGTTAACTGATTTCATCGTTAACTGATTTCATCGTTAACTGATTTCATCTTCATTTAACTGATTTCATCGTTAACTGATTTCATCGTTAACTGATTTCATCTTTAACTGATTTCATCGTTAACTGATTTCATCTTCATTTAACTGATTTCATCGTTAACTGATTTCATCGTTAACTGATTTCATCTTTAACTGATTTCATCGTTAACTGATTTCATCTTCATTTAACTGATTTCATCGTTAACTGATTTCATCTTCATTTAACTGATTTCATCGTTAACTGATTTCATCGTTAACTGATTTCATCTTCATTTAACTGATTCCATCGTTAACTGATTTCATCGTTAACTGATTTCATCGTTAACTGATTTCATCTTCATTTAACTGATTTCATCGTTAACTGATTTCATCGTTAACTGATTTCATCTTTAACTGATTTCATCGTTAACTGATTTCATCTTCATTTAACTGATTTCATCGTTAACTGATTTCATCGTTAACTGATTCCATCGTTAACTGATTTCATCATTAACTGATTTCATCTTCATTTAACTGATTTCATCGTTAACTGATTTCATCGTTAACTGATTTCATCGTTAACTGATTTCATCTTCATTTAACTGATTTCATTTTCATTCTTCATTTAACTGATTTCATCGTTAACTGATTTCATCTTCATTTAACTGATTTCATCGTTAACAGATTTCATCGTTAACTGATTTCATCTTTAACTGATTTCATCGTTAACTGATTTCATCTTCATTTAACTGATTTCATCGTTAACTGATTTCATCTTCATTTAATTGATTTCATCGTTAACTGATTTCATCGTTAACTGATTTCATCGTTAACTGATTTCATCTTCATTTAACTGATTTCATCGTTAACTGATTCCATCGTTAACTGATTTCATCTTCATTTAACTGATTTCATCGTTAACTGATTTCATCGTTAACTGATTTCATCTTCATTTAACTGATTTCATCGTTAACTGATTTCATCGTTAACTGATTTCATCGTTAACTGATTTCATCTTCATTTAACTGATTTCATCGTTAACTGATTTCATCGTTAACTGATTTCATCTTCATTTAACTGATTTCATCGTTAACTGATTTCATCGTTAACTGATTCCATCGTTAACTGATTTCATCTTTAACTGATTTCATCGTTAACTGATTTCATCTTCATTTAACTGATTTCATCGTTAAGTGATTTCATCGTTAACTGATTTCATCTTCATTTAACTGATTTCATTGTTAACTGATTTCATCGTTAACTGATTTCATCTTCATTTAACTGATTCCATCGTTAACTGATTTCATCGTTAACTGATTTCATCGTTAACTGATTTCATCGTTAACTGATTTCATCTTTAACTGATTTCATCTTCATTTAACTGATTTCATCGTTAACTGATTTCATCTTCATTTAACTGATTTCATCGTTAACTGATTTCATCGTTAACTGATTCCATCGTTAACTGATTTCATCGTTAACTGATTTCATCTTCATTTAACTGATTTAATTTTCATTCTTCATTTAACTGATTTCATCGTTAACTGATTTCATCTTCATTTAACTGATTTCATCGTTAACTGATTTCATCGTTAACTGATTTCATCTTTAACTGATTTCATCGTTAACTGATTTCATCTTCATTTAACTGATTTCATCGTTAACTGATTTCATCTTCATTTAATTGATTTCATCGTTAACTGATTTCATCGTTAACTGATTTCATCGTTAACTGATTTCATCTTCATTTAACTGATTTCATCGTTAACTGATTTCATCGTTAACTGATTTCATCTTTAACTGATTTCATCGTTAACTGATTTCATCTTCATTTAACTGATTTCATCGTTAACTGATTTCATCGTTAACTGATTTCATCTTTAACTGATTTCATCGTTAACTGATTTCATCTTCATTTAACTGATTTCATCGTTAACTGATTTCATCGTTAACTGATTTCATCTTCATTTAACTGATTTCATCGTTAACTGATTTCATCGTTAACTGATTCCATCGTTAACTGATTTCATCTTTAACTGATTTCATCGTTAACTGATTTCATCTTCATTTAACTGATTTCATCGTTAAGTGATTTCATCGTTAACTGATTTCATCGTTAACTGATTTCATCTTCATTTAACTGATTTCATCGTTAACTGATTTCATCGTTAACTGATTTCATCTTCATTTAACTGATTTCATTGTTAACTGATTTCATCGTTAACTGATTTCATCTTCATTTAACTGATTTCATCGTTAACTGATTTCATCGTTAACTGATTCCATCGTTAACTGATTTCATCGTTAACTGATTTCATCGTTAACTGATTCCATCGTTAACTGATTTCATCGTTAACTGATTTCATCGTTAACTGATTTCATCTTCATTTAACTGATTTCATTTTCATTCTTCATTTAACTGATTTCATCGTTAACTGATTTCATCGTTAACTGATTTCATCTTCATTTAACTGATTTCATCGTTAACTGATTTCATCGTTAACTGATTTCATCTTCATTTAACTGATTTCATCGTTAACTGATTTCATCGTTAACTGATTTCATCGTTAACTGATTTCATCTTCATTTAACTGATTTCATCTTCATTTAACTGATTTCATCGTTAACTGATTTCATCGTTAACTGATTCCATCGTTAACTGATTTCATCGTTAACTGATTTCATCTTCATTTAACTGATTTCATCGTTAACTGATTTCATCTTCATTTAACTGATTTCATCGTTAACTGATTTCATCTTCATTTAACTGATTTCATTTTCATTCTTCATTTAACTGATTTCATCGTTAACTGATTTCATCTTCATTTAACTGATTTCATCGTTAACTGATTTCATCGTTAACTGATTTCATCGTTAACTGATTTCATCTTTAACTGATTTCATCGTTAACTGATTTCATCTTCATTTAACTGATTTCATCGTTAACTGATTTCATCTTCATTTAATTGATTTCATCGTTAACTGATTTCATCGTTAACTGATTTCATCGTTAACTGATTTCATCTTCATTTAACTGATTTCATCGTTAACTGATTCCATCGTTAACTGATTTCATCTTCATTTAACTGATTTCATCGTTAACTGATTTCATCGTTAACTGATTTCATCTTCATTTAACTGATTTCATCGTTAACTGATTTCATCGTTAACTGATTTCATCTTTAACTGATTTCATCGTTAACTGATTTCATCGTTAACTGATTTCATCTTCATTTAACTGATTTCATCGTTAACTGATTTCATCGTTAACTGATTTCATCTTCATTTAACTGATTTCATCGTTAACTGATTTCATCGTTAACTGATTCCATCGTTAACTGATTTCATCTTTAACTGATTTCATCGTTAACTGATTTCATCTTCATTTAACTGATTTCATCGTTAAGTGATTTCATCGTTAACTGATTTCATCTTCATTTAACTGATTTCATTGTTAACTGATTTCATCGTTAACTGATTTCATCTTCATTTAACTGATTTCATCGTTAACTGATTCCATCGTTAACTGATTCCATCGTTAACTGATTCCATCGTTAACTGATTTCATCGTTAACTGATTTCATCTTCATTTAACTGATTTCATCTTCATTTAACTGATTTCATCGTTAACTGATTCCATCGTTAACTGATTCCATCGTTAACTGATTCCATCGTTAACTGATTTCATCGTTAACTGATTTCATCTTCATTTAACTGATTTCATTGTTAACTGATTTCATCGTTAACTGATTTCATCGTTAACTGATTTCATCTTCATTTAACTGATTTCATCGTTAACTGATTTCATCGTTAACTGATTTCATCGTTAACTGATTTCATCTTCATTTAACTGATTTCATTTTCATTCTTCATTTAACTGATTTCATCGTTAACTGATTTCATCGTTAACTGATTTCATCTTCATTTAACTGATTTCATCGTTAACTGATTTCATCGTTAACTGATTTCATCGTTAACTGATTTCATCTTTAACTGATTTCATCGTTAACTGATTTCATCTTCATTTAACTGATTTCATCGTTAACTGATTTCATCTTCATTTAATTGATTTCATCGTTAACTGATTTCATCGTTAACTGATTTCATCGTTAACTGATTTCATCTTCATTTAACTGATTTCATCGTTAACTGATTTCATCGTTAACTGATTTCATCTTCATTTAACTGATTTCATCGTTAACTGATTTCATCGTTAACTGATTTCATCGTTAACTGATTTCATCTTCATTTAAATGATTTCATCGTTAACTGATTTCATCGTTAACTGATTTCATCTTTAACTGATTTCATCGTTAACTGATTTCATCTTCATTTAACTGATTTCATCGTTAACTGATTTCATCGTTAACTGATTTCATCTTTAACTGATTTCATCGTTAACTGATTTCATCTTCATTTAACTGATTTCATCGTTAACTGATTTCATCTTCATTTAACTGATTTCATCGTTAACTGATTTCATCGTTAACTGATTTCATCTTCATTTAACTGATTTCATCGTTAACTGATTTCATCGTTAACTGATTTCATCTTCATTTAACTGATTTCATCGTTAACTGATTTCATCGTTAACTGATTTCATCTTTAACTGATTTCATCGTTAACTGATTTCATCTTTAACTGATTTCATCGTTAACTGATTTCATCGTTAACTGATTTCATCTTCATTTAACTGATTTCATCGTTAACTGATTTCATCGTTAACTGATTCCATCGTTAACTGATTTCATCGTTAACTGATTTCATCGTTAACTGATTTCATCTTCATTTAACTGATTTCATCGTTAACTGATTTCATCTTCATTTAACTGATTTCATCGTTAACTGATTTCATCGTTAACTGATTTCATCTTGAACTGATTTCATCGTTAACTGATTTCATCTTCATTTAACTGATTTCATCGTTAACTGATTTCATCGTTAACTGATTTCATCGTTAACTGATTTCATCTTCATTTAACTGATTTCATCGTTAACTGATTTCATCGTTAACTGATTTCATCGTTAACTGATTTCATCTTCATTTAACTGATTTCATCGTTAACTGATTTCATCGTTAACTGATTCCATCGTTAACTGATTTCATCGTTAACTGATTTCATCTTCATTTAACTGATTTCATCGTTAACTGATTTCATCGTTAACTGATTTCATCTTCATTTAACTGATTTCATTTTCATTCTTCATTTAACTGATTTCATCGTTAACTGATTTCATCTTCATTTAACTGATTTCATCGTTAACTGATTTCATCGTTAACTGATTTCATCTTTAACTGATTTCATCGTTAACTGATTTCATCTTCATTTAACTGATTTCATCGTTAACTGATTTCATCTTCATTTAATTGATTTCATCGTTAACTGATTTCATCGTTAACTGATTTCATCTTCATTTAACTGATTTCATCTTCATTTAACTGATTTCATCGTTAACTGATTCCATCGTTAACTGATTTCATCTTCATTTAACTGATTTCATCGTTAACTGATTTCATCGTTAACTGATTTCATCTTCATTTAACTGATTTCATCGTTAACTGATTTCATCGTTAACTGATTTCATCTTCATTTAACTGATTTCATTGTTAACTGATTTCATCGTTAACTGATTTCATCTTCATTTAACTGATGTCATCGTTAACTGATTTCATCGTTAACTGATTCCATCGTTAACTGATTTCATCTTTAACTGATTTCATCGTTAACTGATTTCATCTTCATTTAACTGATTTCATCGTTAAGTGATTTCATCGTTAACTGATTTCATCTTCATTTAACTGATTTCATTGTTAACTGATTTCATCGTTAACTGATTTCATCTTCATTTAACTGATTCCATCGTTAACTGATTTCATCGTTAACTGATTTCATCTTTAACTGATTTCATCTTCATTTAACTGATTTCATCGTTAACTGATTTCATCGTTAACTGATTTCATCTTCATTTAACTGATTTCATCGTTAACTGATTTCATCGTTAACTGATTCCATCGTTAACTGATTTCATCTTCATTTAACTGATTTAATTTTCATTCTTCATTTAACTGATTTCATCGTTAACTGATTTCATCTTCATTTAACTGATTTCATCGTTAACTGATTTCATCGTTAACTGATTTCATCTTTAACTGATTTCATCGTTAACTGATTTCATCTTCATTTAACTGATTTCATCGTTAACTGATTTCATCTTCATTTAATTGATTTCATCGTTAACTGATTTCATCGTTAACTGATTTCATCGTTAACTGACTTCATCTTCATTTAACTGATTTCATCGTTAACTGATTTCATCGTTAACTGATTTCATCTTTAACTGATTTCATCGTTAACTGATTTCATCTTCATTTAACTGATTTCATCGTTAACTGATTTCATCGTTAACTGATTTCATCTTTAACTGATTTCATCGTTAACTGATTTCATCTTCATTTAACTGATTTCATCGTTAACTGATTTCATCGTTAACTGATTTCATCTTCATTTAACTGATTTCATCGTTAACTGATTTCATCGTTAACTGATTCCATCGTTAACTGATTTCATCTTTAACTGATTTCATCGTTAACTGATTTCATCTTCATTTAACTGATTTCATCGTTAAGTGATTTCATCGTTAACTGATTTCATCGTTAACTGATTTCATCGTTAACTGATTTCATCGTTAACTGATTTCATCTTCATTTAACTGATTTCATCGTTAACTGATTTCATCGTTAACTGATTTCATCTTCATTTAACTGATTTCATTGTTAACTGATTTCATCGTTAACTGATTTCATCTTCATTTAACTGATTTCATCGTTAACTGATTTCATCGTTAACTGATTCCATCGTTAACTGATTTCATCGTTAACTGATTCCATCGTTAACTGATTTCATCGTTAACTGATTTCATCGTTAACTGATTTCATCGTTAACTGATTCCATCGTTAACTGATTTCATCGTTAACTGATTTCATCTTCATTTAACTGATTTCATCGTTAACTGATTTCATCGTTAACTGATTTCATCGTTAACTGATTTCATCTTCATTTAACTGATTTCATTTTCATTCTTCATTTAACTGATTTCATCGTTAACTGATTTCATCTTCATTTAACTGATTTCATCGTTAACAGATTTCATCGTTAACTGATTTCATCTTTAACTGATTTCATCGTTAACTGATTTCATCTTCATTTAACTGATTTCATCGTTAACTGATTTCATCTTCATTTAATTGATTTCATCGTTAACTGATTTCATCGTTAACTGATTTCATCGTTAACTGATTTCATCTTCATTTAACTGATTTCATCGTTAACTGATTCCATCGTTAACTGATTTCATCTTCATTTAACTGATTTCATCGTTAACTGATTTCATCGTTAACTGATTTCATCTTCATTTAACTGATTTCATCGTTAACTGATTTCATCGTTAACTGATTTCATCGTTAACTGATTTCATCTTCATTTAACTGATTTCATCGTTAACTGATTTCATCGTTAACTGATTTCATCTTCATTTAACTGATTTCATCGTTAACTGATTTCATCGTTAACTGATTCCATCGTTAACTGATTTCATCTTTAACTGATTTCATCGTTAACTGATTTCATCTTCATTTAACTGATTTCATCGTTAAGTGATTTCATCGTTAACTGATTTCATCTTCATTTAACTGATTTCATTGTTAACTGATTTCATCGTTAACTGATTTCATCTTCATTTAACTGATTCCATCGTTAACTGATTTCATCGTTAACTGATTTCATCGTTAACTGATTTCATCTTTAACTGATTTCATCTTCATTTAACTGATTTCATCGTTAACTGATTTCATCGTTAACTGATTTCATCTTCATTTAACTGATTTCATCGTTAACTGATTTCATCGTTAACTGATTCCATCGTTAACTGATTTCATCGTTAACTGATTTCATCTTCATTTAACTGATTTAATTTTCATTCTTCATTTAACTGATTTCATCGTTAACTGATTTCATCTTCATTTAACTGATTTCATCGTTAACTGATTTCATCGTTAACTGATTTCATCTTTAACTGATTTCATCGTTAACTGATTTCATCTTCATTTAACTGATTTCATCGTTAACTGATTTCATCTTCATTTAATTGATTTCATCGTTAACTGATTTCATCGTTAACTGATTTCATCGTTAACTGATTTCATCTTCATTTAACTGATTTCATCGTTAACTGATTTCATCGTTAACTGATTTCATCTTTAACTGATTTCATCGTTAACTGATTTCATCTTCATTTAACTGATTTCATCGTTAACTGATTTCATCGTTAACTGATTTCATCTTTAACTGATTTCATCGTTAACTGATTTCATCTTCATTTAACTGATTTCATCGTTAACTGATTTCATCGTTAACTGATTTCATCTTCATTTAACTGATTTCATCGTTAACTGATTTCATCGTTAACTGATTCCATCGTTAACTGATTTCATCTTTAACTGATTTCATCGTTAACTGATTTCATCTTCATTTAACTGATTTCATCGTTAAGTGATTTCATCGTTAACTGATTTCATCGTTAACTGATTTCATCGTTAACTGATTTCATCTTCATTTAACTGATTTCATCGTTAACTGATTTCATCGTTAACTGATTTCATCTTCATTTAACTGATTTCATTGTTAACTGATTTCATCGTTAACTGATTTCATCTTCATTTAACTGATTTCATCGTTAACTGATTTCATCGTTAACTGATTCCATCGTTAACTGATTTCATCGTTAACTGATTTCATCGTTAACTGATTTCATCTTCATTTAACTGATTTCATTTTCATTCTTCATTTAACTGATTTCATCGTTAACTGATTTCATCGTTAACTGATTTCATCTTCATTTAACTGATTTCATCGTTAACTGATTTCATCGTTAACTGATTTCATCTTCATTTAACTGATTTCATCGTTAACTGATTTCATCGTTAACTGATTTCATCGTTAACTGATTTCATCGTTAACTGATTTCATCTTCATTTAACTGATTTCATCGTTAACTGATTTCATCGTTAACTGATTCCATCGTTAACTGATTTCATCGTTAACTGATTTCATCTTCATTTAACTGATTTCATCGTTAACTGATTTCATCTTCATTTAACTGATTTCATCGTTAACTGATTTCATCGTTAACTGATTTCATCGTTAACTGATTTCATCTTCATTTAACTGATTTCATTTTCATTCTTCATTTAACTGATTTCATCGTTAACTGATTTCATCTTCATTTAACTGATTTCATCGTTAACTGATTTCATCGTTAACTGATTTCATCGTTAACTGATTTCATCTTTAACTGATTTCATCGTTAACTGATTTCATCTTCATTTAACTGATTTCATCGTTAACTGATTTCATCTTCATTTAATTGATTTCATCGTTAACTGATTTCATCGTTAACTGATTTCATCGTTAACTGATTTCATCTTCATTTAACTGATTTCATCGTTAACTGATTCCATCGTTAACTGATTTCATCTTCATTTAACTGATTTCATCGTTAACTGATTTCATCGTTAACTGATTTCATCTTCATTTAACTGATTTCATCGTTAACTGATTTCATCGTTAACTGATTTCATCGTTAACTGATTTCATCGTTAACTGATTTCATCGTTAACTGATTTCATCTTCATTTAACTGATTTCATCGTTAACTGATTTCATCGTTAACTGATTTCATCTTCATTTAACTGATTTCATCGTTAACTGATTTCATCGTTAACTGATTCCATCGTTAACTGATTTCATCTTTAACTGATTTCATCGTTAACTGATTTCATCTTCATTTAACTGATTTCATCGTTAAGTGATTTCATCGTTAACTGATTTCATCTTCATTTAACTGATTTCATTGTTAACTGATTTCATCGTTAACTGATTTCATCTTCATTTAACTGATTTCATCGTTAACTGATTTCATCGTTAACTGATTTCATCGTTAACTGATTTCATCTTCATTTAACTGATTTCATCGTTAACTGATTTCATCTTCATTTAACTGATTTCATCGTTAACTGATTTCATCGTTAACTGATTTCATCGTTAACTGATTTCATCTTCATTTAACTGATTTCATCGTTAACTGATTTCATCGTTAACTGATTCCATCGTTAACTGATTTCATCGTTAACTGATTTCATCGTTAACTGATTTCATCTTCATTTAACTGATTTCATCTTCATTTAACTGATTTCATCGTTAACTGATTTCATCGTTAACTGATTTCATCGTTAACTGATTTCATCGTTAACTGATTTCATCTTCATTTAACTGATTTCATCGTTAACTGATTTCATCGTTAACTGATTTCATCTTCATTTAACTGATTTCATCGTTAACTGATTTCATCGTTAACTGATTCCATCGTTAACTGATTTCATCGTTAACTGATTTCATCGTTAACTGATTTCATCTTCATTTAACTGATTTCATCGTTAAGTGATTTCATCGTTAACTGATTTCATCTTCATTTAACTGATTTCATTGTTAACTGATTTCATCGTTAACTGATTTCATCTTCATTTAACTGATTTCATCGTTAACTGATTTCATCGTTAACTGATTCCATCGTTAACTGATTTCATCGTTAACTGATTTCATCGTTAACTGATTTCATCTTCATTTAACTGATTTCATCGTTAACTGATTTCATCTTCATTTAACTGATTTCATTTTCATTCTTCATTTAACTGATTTCATCGTTAACTGATTTCATCTTCATTTAACTGATTTCATCGTTAACTGATTTCATCGTTAACTGATTTCATCGTTAACTGATTTCATCTTCTTTTAACTGATTTCATCGTTAACTGATTTCATCTTCATTTAATTGATTTCATCGTTAACTGATTTCATCGTTAACTGATTTCATCTTCATTTAACTGATTTCATCGTTAACTGATTTCATCTTCATTTAACTGATTTCATCGTTAACTGATTTCATCTTCATTTAACTGATTTCATCGTTAACTGATTTCATCGTTAACTGATTTCATCTTCATTTAACTGATTCCATCGTGAACTGATTTCATCGTTAACTGATTTCATCGTTAACTGATTTCATCTTTAACTGATTTCATCGTTAACTGATTTCATCTTCATTTAACTGATTTCATCGTTAACTGATTTCATCGTTAACTGATTTCATCTTCATTTAACTGATTTCATTTTCATTCTTCATTTAACTGATTTCATCGTTAACTGATTTCATCTTCATTTAACTGATTTCATCGTTAACTGATTTCATCGTTAACTGATTTCATCTTCTTTTAACTGATTTCATCGTTAACTGATTTCATCTTCATTTAATTGATTTCATCGTTAACTGATTTCATCGTTAACTGATTTCATCTTCATTTAACTGATTTCATCGTTAACTGATTTCATCGTTAACTGATTTCATCTTCATTTAACTGATTTCATCGTTAACTGATTTCATCTTCATTTAACTGATTTCATCGTTAACTGATTTCATCTTCATTTAACTGATTCCATCGTTAACTGATTTCATCGTTAACTGATTTCATCGTTAACTGATTTCATCTTTAACTGATTTCATCGTTAACTGATTTCATCTTCATTTAACTGATTTCATCGTTAACTGATTTCATCTTCATTTAACTGATTTCATTTTCATTCTTCATTTAACTGATTTCATCGTTAACTGATTTCATCTTCATTTAACTGATTTCATCGTTAACTGATTTCATCGTTAACTGATTTCATCGTTAACTGATTTCATCTTCATTTAACTGATTCCATCGTTAACTGATTTCATCGTTAACTGATTTCATCTTCATTTAACTGATTTCATCGTTAACTGATTCCATCGTTAACTGATTTCATCGTTAACTGATTTCATCGTTAACTGATTTCATCTTCATTTAACTGATTTCATCGTTAACTGATTTCATCTTCATTTAACTGATTTCATCGTTAACTGATTTCATCGTTAACTGATTTCATCTTCATTTAACTGATTTCATTTTCATTCTTCATTTAACTGATTTCATCGTTAACTGATTTCATCTTCATTTAACTGATTTCATCGTTAACTGATTTCATCGTTAACTGATTTCATCTTTAACTGATTTCATCGTTAACTGATTTCATCTTCATTTAACTGATTTCATCGTTAACTGATTTCATCTTCATTTAATTGATTTCATCGTTAACTGATTTCATCGTTAACTGATTTCATCGTTAACTGATTTCATCTTCATTTAACTGATTTCATCGTTAACTGATTTCATCGTTAACTGATTCCATCGTTAACTGATTTCATCGTTAACTGATTTCATCTTCATTTAACTGATTTCATCGTTAACTGATTTCATCGTTAACTGATTTCATCTTTAACTGATTTCATCGTTAACTGATTTCATCTTCATTTAACTGATTTCATCGTTAACTGATTTCATCGTTAACTGATTTCATCTTTAACTGATTTCATCGTTAACTGATTTCATCTTCATTTAACTGATTTCATCGTTAACTGATTTCATCGTTAACTGATTTCATCTTCATTTAACTGATTTCATCGTTAACTGATTACATCGTTAACTGATTCCATCGTTAACTGATTTCATCTTTAACTGATTTCATCGTTAACTGATTTCATCTTCATTTAACTGATTTCATCGTTAACTGATTTCATCGTTAACTGATTTCATCGTTAACTGATTTCATCTTCATTTAACTGATTTCATTGTTAACTGATTTCATCGTTAACTGATTTCATCTTCATTTAACTGATTTCATCGTTAACTGATTCCATCGTTAACTGATTTCATCGTTAACTGATTTCATCGTTAACTGATTTCATCTTCATTTAACTGATTTCATCGTTAACTGATTTCATCTTCATTTAACTGATTTCATTTTCATTCTTCATTTAACTGATTTCATCGTTAACTGATTTCATCTTCATTTAACTGATTTCATCGTTAACTGATTTCATCGTTAACTGATTTCATCGTTAACTGATTTCATCTTCATTTAACTGATTTCATCGTTAACTGATTTCATCTTCATTTAATTGATTTCATCGTTAACTGATTTCATCGTTAACTGATTTCATCGTTAACTGATTTCATCTTCATTTAACTGATTTCATCGTTAACTGATTTCATCGTTAACTGATTTCATCGTTAACTGATTTCATCTTCATTTAACTGATTTCATCGTTAACTGATTTCATCGTTAACTGATTTCATCTTTAACTGATTTCATCGTTAACTGATTTCATCTTCATTTAACTGATTTCATCGTTAACTGATTTCATCGTTAACTGATTTCATCGTTAACTGATTTCATCTTCATTTAACTGATTTCATCGTTAACTGATTTCATCTTCATTTAACTGATTTCATCGTTAACTGATTTCATCGTTAACTGATTTCATCGTTAACTGATTTCATCTTCATTTAACTGATTCCATCGTTAACTGATTTCATCGTTAACTGATTTCATCGTTAACTGATTTCATCGTTAACTGATTTCATCTTCATTTAACTGATTTCATCGTTAACTGATTTCATCGTTAACTGATTTCATCGTTAACTGATTTCATCTTCATTTAACTGATTTCATCGTTAACTGATTTCATCGTTAACTGATTTCATCGTTAACTGATTTCATCTTCATTTAACTGATTTCATCGTTAACTGATTCCATCGTTAACTGATTTCATCGTTAACTGATTTCATCTTCATTTAACTGATTTCATCGTTAACTGATTTCATCTTCATTTAACTGATTTCATCGTTAACTGATTTCATCGTTAACTGATTTCGTCGTTAACTGATTTCATCTTCATTTAACTGATTTCATTTTCATTCTTCATTTAACTGATTTCATCGTTAACTGATTTCATCTTCATTTAACTGATTTCATCGTTAACTGATTTCATCTTCATTTAATTGATTTCATCGTTAACTGATTTCATCTTCATTTAACTGATTTCATCGTTAACTGATTTCATCTTCATTTAACTGATTTCATCGTTAACTGATTTCATCTTTAACTGATTTCATCGTTAACTCATTTCATCGTTAACTGATTTCATCGTTAACTGATTTCATCTTCATTTAACTGATTTCATCGTTAACTGATTTCATCGTTAACTGATTTCATCGTTAACTGATTTCATCTTCATTTAACTGATTTCATCGTTAACTGATTTCATCGTTAACTGATTTCATCTTCATTTAACTGATTTCATCGTTAACTGATTTCATCGTTAACTGATTCCATCGTTAACTGATTTCATCTTTAACTGATTTCATCGTTAACTGATTTCATCTTCATTTAACTGATTTCATCGTTAAGTGATTTCATCGTTAACTGATTTCATCGTTAACTGATTTCATCGTTAACTGATTTCATCTTCATTTAACTGATTTCATCGTTAACTGATTTCATCGTTAACTGATTTCATCTTCATTTAACTGATTTCATCGTTAACTGATTTCATCTTCATTTAACTGATTTCATCGTTAACTGATTTCGTCTTCATTTAACTGATTTCATCGTTAACTGATTTCGTCTTCATTTAACTGATTTCATCGTTAACTGATTTCATCTTTAACTGATTTCATCGTTAACTGATTTCATCGTTAACTGATTTCATCTTCATTTAACTGATTTCATCGTTAACTGATTTCATCGTTAACTGATTCCATCGTTAACTGATTTCATCTTTAACTGATTTCATCGTTAACTGATTTCATCTTCATTTAACTGATTTCATCGTTAACTGATTTCATCTTCATTTAATTGATTTCATCGTTAACTGATTTCATCCTTAACTGATTTCATCTTCATTTAACTGATTTCATCGTTAACTGATTTCATCGTTAACTGATTTCATCTTCATTTAACTGATTTCATCGTTAACTGATTTCATCTTCATTTAATTGATTTCATCGTTAACTGATTTCATCGTTAACTGATTTCATCGTTAACTGATTTCATCTTCATTTAACTGATTTCATCGTTAACTGATTTCATCGTTAACTGATTTCATCTTCATTTAACTGATTTCATCGTTAACTGATTTCATCGTTAACTGATTTCATCGTTAACTGATTTCATCTTCATTTAAATGATTTCATCGTTAACTGATTTCATCGTTAACTGATTTCATCTTTAACTGATTTCATCGTTAACTGATTTCATCTTCATTTAACTGATTTCATCGTTAACTGATTTCATCTTCATTTAACTGATTTCATCGTTAACTGATTTCATCGTTAACTGATTTCATCGTTAACTGATTTCATCTTCATTTAACTGATTCCATCGTTAACTGATTTCATCGTTAACTGATTTCATCGTTAACTGATTTCATCTTCATTTAACTGATTTCATCGTTAACTGATTTCATCGTTAACTGATTTCATCTTTAACTGATTTCATCGTTAACTGATTTCATCTTCATTTAACTGATTTCATCGTTAACTGATTTCATCGTTAACTGATTTCATCTTCATTTAACTGATTTCATCGTTAACTGATTTCATCGTTAACTGATTCCATCGTTAACTGATTTCATCTTTAACTGATTTCATCGTTAACTGATTTCATCTTCATTTAACTGATTTCATCGTTAACTGATTTCATCTTCATTTAATTGATTTCATCGTTAACTGATTTCATCGTTAACTGATTTCATCGTTAACTGATTTCATCTTCATTTAACTGATTTCATCGTTAACTGATTTCATCGTTAACTGATTCCATCGTTAACTGATTTCATCTTCATTTAACTGATTTCATCGTTAACTGATTTCATCGTTAACTGATTTCATCTTTAACTGATTTCATCGTTAACTGATTTCATCTTCATTTAACTGATTTCATCGTTAACTGATTTCATCGTTAACTGATTTCATCTTTAACTGATTTCATCGTTAACTGATTTCATCTTCATTTAACTGATTTCATCGTTAACTGATTTCATCGTTAACTGATTTCATCTTCATTTAACTGATTTCATCGTTAACTGATTACATCGTTAACTGATTCCATCGTTAACTGATTTCATCTTTAACTGATTTCATCGTTAACTGATTTCATCTTCATTTAACTGATTTCATCGTTAACTGATTTCATCGTTAACTGATTTCATCGTTAACTGATTTCATCTTCATTTAACTGATTTCATTGTTAACTGATTTCATCGTTAACTGATTTCATCTTCATTTAACTGATTTCATCGTTAACTGATTTCATCGTTAACTGATTCCATCGTTAACTGATTTCATCGTTAACTGATTTCATCGTTAACTGATTTCATCTTCATTTAACTGATTTCATCGTTAACTGATTTCATCTTCATTTAACTGATTTCATTTTCATTCTTCATTTAACTGATTTCATCGTTAACTGATTTCATCTTCATTTAACTGATTTCATCGTTAACTGATTTCATCGTTAACTGATTTCATCGTTAACTGATTTCATCTTCATTTAACTGATTTCATCGTTAACTGATTTCATCTTCATTTAATTGATTTCATCGTTAACTGATTTCATCGTTAACTGATTTCATCGTTAACTGATTTCATCTTCATTTAACTGATTTCATCGTTAACTGATTTCATCGTTAACTGATTTCATCGTTAACTGATTTCATCTTCATTTAACTGATTTCATCGTTAACTGATTTCATCGTTAACTGATTTCATCTTTAACTGATTTCATCGTTAACTGATTTCATCTTCATTTAACTGATTTCATCGTTAACTGATTTCATCGTTAACTGATTTCATCGTTAACTGATTTCATCTTCATTTAACTGATTTCATCGTTAACTGATTTCATCTTCATTTAACTGATTTCATCGTTAACTGATTTCATCTTCATTTAACTGATTTCATCGTTAACTGATTTCATCTTCATTTAACTGATTCCATCGTTAACTGATTCCATCGTTAACTGATTTCATCGTTAACTGATTTCATCGTTAACTGATTTCATCTTCATTTAACTGATTTCATCGTTAACTGATTTCATCGTTAACTGATTTCATCTTTAACTGATTTCATCGTTAACTGATTTCATCTTCATTTAACTGATTTCATCGTTAACTGATTTCATCGTTAACTGATTTCATCGTTAACTGATTTCATCTTCATTTAACTGATTTCATCGTTAACTGATTTCATCGTTAACTGATTCCATCGTTAACTGATTTCATCGTTAACTGATTTCATCTTCATTTAACTGATTTCATCGTTAACTGATTTCATCTTCATTTAACTGATTTCATCGTTAACTGATTTCATCGTTAACTGATTTCATCGTTAACTGATTTCATCTTCATTTAACTGATTTCATTTTCATTCTTCATTTAACTGATTTCATCGTTAACTGATTTCATCTTCATTTAACTGATTTCATCGTTAACTGATTTCATCTTTAACTGATTTCATCGTTAACTGATTTCATCGTTAACTGATTTCATCGTTAACTGATTTCATCTTCATTTAACTGATTTCATCGTTAACTGATTTCATCGTTAACTGATTTCATCGTTAACTGATTTCATCTTCATTTAACTGATTTCATCGTTAACTGATTTCATCGTTAACTGATTTCATCTTCATTTAACTGATTTCATCGTTAACTGATTTCATCGTTAACTGATTCCATCGTTAACTGATTTCATCTTTAACTGATTTCATCGTTAACTGATTTCATCTTCATTTAACTGATTTAATCGTTAAGTGATTTCATCGTTAACTGATTTCATCGTTAACTGATTTCATCTTCATTTAACTGATTTCATCGTTAACTGATTTCATCGTTAACTGATTTCATCTTCATTTAACTGATTTCATCGTTAACTGATTTCGTCTTCATTTAACTGATTTCATCGTTAACTGATTTCGTCTTCATTTAACTGATTTCATCGTTAACTGATTTCGTCTTCATTTAACTGATTTCATCGTTAACTGATTTCATCTTTAACTGATTTCATCGTTAACTGATTTCATCGTTAACTGATTTCATCTTTAACTGATTTCATCGTTAACTGATTTCATCTTCATTTAACTGATTTCATCGTTAACTGATTTCATCGTTTACTGATTTCATCGTTAACTGATTTCATCTTCATTTAACTGATTTCATCGTTAACTGATTTCATCGTTAACTGATTCCATCGTTAACTGATTTCATCGTTAACTGATTTCATCTTCATTTAACTGATTTCATCGTTAACTGATTTCATCTTCATTTAACTGATTTCATCGTTAACTGATTTCATCGTTAACTGATTTCATCTTCATTTAACTGATTTCATTTTCATTCTTCATTTAACTGATTTCATCGTTAACTGATTTCATCTTCATTTAACTGATTTCATCGTTAACTGATTTCATCGTTAACTGATTTCATCTTTAACTGATTTCATCGTTAACTGATTTCATCTTCATTTAACTGATTTCATCGTTAACTGATTTCATCTTCATTTAATTGATTTCATCGTTAACTGATTTCATCGTTAACTGATTTCATCGTTAACTGATTTCATCTTCATTTAACTGATTTCATCGTTAACTGATTCCATCGTTAACTGATTTCATCTTCATTTAACTGATTTCATCGTTAACTGATTTCATCGTTAACTGATTTCATCTTCATTTAACTGATTTCATCGTTAACTGATTTCATCGTTAACTGATTTCATCTTTAACTGATTTCATCGTTAACTGATTTCATCGTTAACTGATTTCATCTTCATTTAACTGATTTCATCGTTAACTGATTTCATCGTTAACTGATTTCATCTTCATTTAACTGATTTCATCGTTAACTGATTTCATCGTTAACTGATTCCATCGTTAACTGATTTCATCTTTAACTGATTTCATCGTTAACTGATTTCATCTTCATTTAACTGATTTCATCGTTAAGTGATTTCATCGTTAACTGATTTCATCTTCATTTAACTGATTTCATTGTTAACTGATTTCATCGTTAACTGATTTCATCTTCATTTAACTGATTTCATCGTTAACTGATTTCATCGTTAACTGATTTCATCGTTAACTGATTTCATCGTTAACTGATTTCATCTTCATTTAACTGATTTCATCGTTAACTGATTTCATCTTCATTTAACTGATTTCATTTTCATTCTTCATTTAACTGATTTCATCGTTAACTGATTTCATCTTCATTTAACTGATTTCATCGTTAACTGATTTCATCGTTAACTGATTTCATCTTCATTTAACTGATTTCATCGTTAACTGATTTCATCGTTAACTGATTTCATCTTCATTTAACTGATTTCATCGTTAACTGATTTCATCGTTAACTGATTCCATCGTTAACTGATTTCATCTTTAACTGATTTCATCGTTAACTGATTTCATCTTCATTTAACTGATTTCATCGTTAAGTGATTTCATCTTCATTTAACTGATTTCATCTTCATTTAACTGATTTCATTGTTAACTGATTTCATCGTTAACTGATTTCATCTTCATTTAACTGATTTCATCGTTAACTGATTTCATCGTTAACTGATTTCATCGTTAACTGATTCCATCGTTAACTGATTTCATCGTTAACTGATTTCATCTTCATTTAACTGATTTCATCGTTAACTGATTTCATCGTTAACTGATTTCATTTTCATTCTTCATTTAACTGATTTCATCGTTAACTGATTTCATCTTCATTTAACTGATTTCATCGTTAACTGATTTCATCGTTAACTGATTTCATCGTTAACTGATTTCATCTTCTTTTAACTGATTTCATCGTTAACTGATTTCATCTTCATTTAATTGATTTCATCGTTAACTGATTTCATCGTTAACTGATTTCATCTTCATTTAACTGATTTCATCGTTAACTGATTTCATCTTCATTTAACTGATTTCATCGTTAACTGATTTCATCTTCATTTAACTGATTTCATCGTTAACTGATTTCATCGTTAACTGATTTCATCTTCATTTAACTGATTCCATCGTTAACTGATTTCATCGTTAACTGATTTCATCGTTAACTGATTTCATCTTTAACTGATTTCATCGTTAACTGATTTCATCTTCATTTAACTGATTTCATCTTCATTTAACTGATTTCATCGTTAACTGATTTCATCTTCATTTAACTGATTTCATTTTCATTCTTCATTTAACTGATTTCATCGTTAACTGATTTCATCTTCATTTAACTGATTTCATCGTTAACTGATTTCATCGTTAACTGATTTCATCTTCTTTTAACTGATTTCATCGTTAACTGATTTCATCTTCATTTAATTGATTTCATCGTTAACTGATTTCATCGTTAACTGATTTCATCTTCATTTAACTGATTTCATCGTTAACTGATTTCATCTTCATTTAACTGATTTCATTTTCATTCTTCATTTAACTGATTTCATCGTTAACTGATTTCATCTTCATTTAACTGATTTCATCGTTAACTGATTTCATCGTTAACTGATTTCATCTTCATTTAACTGATTCCATCGTTAACTGATTTCATCGTTAACTGATTTCATCTTCATTTAACTGATTTCATCGTTAACTGATTCCATCGTTAACTGATTTCATCGTTAACTGATTTCATCGTTAACTGATTTCATCTTCATTTAACTGATTTCATCGTTAACTGATTTCATCTTCATTTAATTGATTTCATCGTTAACTGATTTCATCGTTAACTGATTTCATCTTCATTTAACTGATTTCATCGTTAACTGATTTCATCTTCATTTAACTGATTTCATTTTCATTCTTCATTTAACTGATTTCATCGTTAACTGATTTCATCTTCATTTAACTGATTTCATCGTTAACTGATTTCATCGTTAACTGATTTCATCTTCATTTAACTGATTCCATCGTTAACTGATTTCATCGTTAACTGATTTCATCTTCATTTAACTGATTTCATCGTTAACTGATTCCATCGTTAACTGATTTCATCGTTAACTGATTTCATCGTTAACTGATTTCATCGTTAACTGATTTCATCTTCATTTAACTGATTTCATCGTTAACTGATTTCATCTTCATTTAACTGATTTCATCGTTAACTGATTTCATCGTTAACTGATTTCATCTTCATTTAACTGATTCCATCGTTAACTGATTTCATCGTTAACTGATTTCATCGTTAACTGATTTCATCTTTAACTGATTTCATCGTTAACTGATTTCATCTTCATTTAACTGATTTCATCGTTAACTGATTTCATCTTCATTTAACTGATTTCATTTTCATTCTTCATTTAACTGATTTCATCGTTAACTGATTTCATCTTCATTTAACTGATTTCATCGTTAACTGATTTCATCGTTAACTGATTTCATCTTCATTTAACTGATTCCATCGTTAACTGATTTCATCGTTAACTGATTTCATCTTCATTTAACTGATTTCATCGTTAACTGATTCCATCGTTAACTGATTTCATCGTTAACTGATTTCATCGTTAACTGATTTCATCTTCATTTAACTGATTTCATCGTTAACTGATTTCATCTTCATTTAACTGATTTCATCGTTAACTGATTTCATCGTTAACTGATTTCATCTTCATTTAACTGATTTCATTTTCATTCTTCATTTAACTGATTTCATCGTTAACTGATTTCATCTTCATTTAACTGATTTCATCGTTAACTGATTTCATCGTTAACTGATTTCATCTTTAACTGATTTCATCGTTAACTGATTTCATCTTCATTTAACTGATTTCATCGTTAACTGATTTCATCGTTAACTGATTTCATCTTTAACTGATTTCATCGTTAACTGATTTCATCTTCATTTAACTGATTTCATCGTTAACTGATTTCATCGTTAACTGATTTCATCTTCATTTAACTGATTTCATCGTTAACTGATTTCATCTTTAACTGATTCCATCGTTAACTGATTTCATCTTTAACTGATTTCATCGTTAACTGATTTCATCTTCATTTAACTGATTTCATCGTTAACTGATTTCATCGTTAACTGATTTCATCGTTAACTGATTTCATCTTCATTTAACTGATTTCATTGTTAACTGATTTCATCGTTAACTGATTTCATCTTCATTTAACTGATTTCATCGTTAACTGATTTCATCGTTAACTGATTCCATCGTTAACTGATTTCATCGTTAACTGATTTCATCGTTAACTGATTTCATCTTCATTTAACTGATTTCATCGTTAACTGATTTCATCTTCATTTAACTGATTTCATTTTCATTCTTCATTTAACTGATTTCATCGTTAACTGATTTCATCTTCATTTAACTGATTTCATCGTTAACTGATTTCATCGTTAACTGATTTCATCTTCATTTAACTGATTTCATCGTTAACTGATTTCATCTTCATTTAATTGATTTCATCGTTAACTGATTTCATCGTTAACTGATTTCATCGTTAACTGATTTCATCTTCATTTAACTGATTTCATCGTTAACTGATTTCATCGTTAACTGATTTCATCGTTAACTGATTTCATCTTCATTTAACTGATTTCATCGTTAACTGATTTCATCGTTAACTGATTTCATCTTTAACTGATTTCATCGTTAACTGATTTCATCTTCATTTAACTGATTTCATCTTTAACTGATTTCATCGTTAACTGATTTCATCTTCATTTAACTGATTTCATCGTTAACTGATTTCATCGTTAACTGATTTCATCTTCATTTAACTGATTTCATCGTTAACTGATTTCATCTTTAACTGATTCCATCGTTAACTGATTTCATCTTTAACTGATTTCATCGTTAACTGATTTCATCTTCATTTAACTGATTTCATCGTTAACTGATTTCATCGTTAACTGATTTCATCTTCATTTAACTGATTTCATTGTTAACTGATTTCATCGTTAACTGATTTCATCTTCATTTAACTGATTTCATCGTTAACTGATTTCATCGTTAACTGATTTCATCGTTAACTGATTTCATCTTCATTTAACTGATTTCATCGTTAACTGATTTCATCTTCATTTAACTGATTTCATTTTCATTCTTCATTTAACTGATTTCATCGTTAACTGATTTCATCTTCATTTAACTGATTTCATCGTTAACTGATTTCATCGTTAACTGATTTCATCTTCATTTAACTGATTTCATCGTTAACTGATTTCATCTTCATTTAATTGATTTCATCGTTAACTGATTTCATCGTTAACTGATTTCATCGTTAACTGATTTCATCTTCATTTAACTGATTTCATCGTTAACTGATTTCATCGTTAACTGATTTCATCGTTAACTGATTTCATCTTCATTTAACTGATTTCATCGTTAACTGATTTCATCGTTAACTGATTTCATCTTTAACTGATTTCATCGTTAACTGATTTCATCGTTAACTGATTTCATCGTTAACTGATTTCATCTTCATGTAACTGATTTCATCGTTAACTGATTTCATCTTCATGTAACTGATTCCATCGTTAACTGATTTCATCGTTAACTGATTTCATCTTCATTTAACTGATTTCATCGTTAACTGATTTCATCGTTAACTGATTTCATCGTTAACTGATTTCATCTTCATTTAACTGATTTCATCGTTAACTGATTTCATCGTTAACTGATTCCATCGTTAACTGATTTCATCGTTAACTGATTTCATCTTCATTTAACTGATTTCATCGTTAACTGATTTCATCTTCATTTAACTGATTTCATCGTTAACTGATTTCATCGTTAACTGATTTCATCTTTAACTGATTTCATCTTCATTTAACTGATTTCATTTTCATTCTTCATTTAACTGATTTCATCGTTAACTGATTTCATCTTCATTTAACTGATTTCATCGTTAACTGATTTCATCTTCATTTAACTGATTTCATCGTTAACTGATTTCATCGTTAACTGATTTCATCGTTAACTGATTTCATCTTCATTTAACTGATTTCATCGTTAACTGATTTCATCGTTAACTGATTCCATCGTTAACTGATTTCATCGTTAACTGATTTCATCTTCATTTAACTGATTTCATCGTTAACTGATTTCATCGTTAACTGATTTCATCTTCATTTAACTGATTTCATCGTTAACTGATTTCATCGTTAACTGATTTCATCTTCATTTAACTGATTTCATCGTTAACTGATTTCATCGTCAACTGATTTCATCGTTAACTGATTTCATCTTCATTTAACTGATTTCATCGTTAACTGATTTCATCGTTAACTGATTTCATCTTCATTTAACTGATTTCATCGTTAACTGATTTCATCGTTAACTGATTCCATCGTTAACTGATTTCATCTTTTACTGATTTCATCGTTAACTGATTTCATCTTCATTTAACTGATTTCATCGTTAAGTGATTTCATCGTTAACTGATTTCATCGTTAACTGATTTCATCGTTAACTGATTTCATCTTCATTTAACTGATTTCATCGTTAACTGATTTCATCGTTAACTGATTTCATCGTTAACTGATTTCATCTTCATTTAACTGATTTCATCGTTCACTGATTTCATCGTTAACTGATTTCATCTTCATTTAACTGATTTCATCGTTAACTGATTTCATCGTTAACTGATTTCATCTTCATTTAACTGATTTCATCGTTAACTGATTTCATCTTCATTTAACTGATTTCATCGTTAACTGATTTCGTCTTCATTTAACTGATTTCATCGTTAACTGATTTCGTCTTCATTTAACTGATTTCATCGTTAACTGATTTCATCGTTAACTGATTTCATCTTCATTTAACTGATTCCATCGTTTACTGATTTCATCGTTAACTGATTTCATCTTCATTTAACTGATTTCATCGTTAACTGATTCCATCGTTAACTGATTTCATCGTTAACTGATTTCATCGTTAACTGATTTCATCTTCATTTAACTGATTTCATCGTTAACTGATTTCATCTTCATTTAACTGATTTCATCGTTAACTGATTTCATCGTTAACTGATTTCATCTTCATTTAACTGATTTCATTTTCATTCTTCATTTAACTGATTTCATCGTTAACTGATTTCATCTTCATTTAACTGATTTCATCGTTAACTGATTTCATCGTTAACTGATTTCATCTTTAACTGATTTCATCGTTAACTGATTTCATCTTTAACTGATTTCATCGTTAACTGATTTCATCGTTAACTGATTTCATCTTTAACTGATTTCATCGTTAACTGATTTCATCTTCATTTAACTGATTTCATCGTTAACTGATTTCATCGTTAACTGATTTCATCTTCATTTAACTGATTTCATCGTTAACTGATTTCATCGTTAACTGATTTCATCTTTAACTGATTTCATCGTTAACTGATTTCATCTTCATTTAACTGATTTCATCGTTAACTGATTTCATCGTTAACTGATTTCATCGTTAACTGATTTCATCTTCATTTAACTGATTTCATTGTTAACTGATTTCATCGTTAACTGATTTCATCTTCATTTAACTGATTTCATCGTTAACTGATTTCATCGTTAACTGATTCCATCGTTAACTGATTTCATCGTTAACTGATTTCATCGTTAACTGATTTCATCTTCATTTAACTGATTTCATTTTCATTCTTCATTTAACTGATTTCATCGTTAACTGATTTCATCTTCATTTAACTGATTTCATCGTTAACTGATTTCATCGTTAACTGATTTCATCTTCATTTAACTGATTTCATCGTTAACTGATTTCATCTTCATTTAATTGATTTCATCGTTAACTGATTTCATCGTTAACTGATTTCATCTTCATTTAACTGATTTCATCGTTAACTGATTTCATCGTTAACTGATTTCATCGTTAACTGATTTCATCTTCATTTAACTGATTTCATCGTTAACTGATTTCATCGTTAACTGATTTCATCTTTAACTGATTTCATCGTTAACTGATTTCATCTTCATTTAACTGATTTCATCGTTAACTGATTTCATCGTTAACTGATTTCATCGTTAACTGATTTCATCTTCATTTAACTGATTTCATCGTTAACTGATTTCATCTTCATTTAACTGTTTTCATCGTTAACTGATTTCATCGTTAACTGATTTCATCGTTAACTGATTTCATCTTCATTTAACTGATTTCATCGTTAACTGATTTCATCTTCATTTAACTGATTTCATCGTTAACTGATTTCATCGTTAACTGATTTCATCGTTAACTGATTTCATCTTCATTTAACTGATTTCATTTTCATTCTTCATTTAACTGATTTCATCGTTAACTGATTTCATCTTCATTTAACTGATTTCATCGTTAACTGATTTCATCTTCATTTAACTGATTTCATCGTTAACTGATTTCATCTTCATTTAATTGATTTCATCGTTAACTGATTTCATCGTTAACTGATTTCATCGTTAACTGATTTCATCTTCATTTAACTGATTTCATCGTTAACTGATTTCATCGTTAACTGATTCCATCGTTAACTGATTTCATCGTTAACTGATTTCATCTTCATTTAACTGATTTCATCGTTAACTGATTTCATCGTTAACTGATTTCATCTTCATTTAACTGATTTCATCGTTAACTGATTTCATCTTTAACTGATTTCATCGTTAACTGATTTCATCGTTAACTGATTTCATCGTTAACTGATTTCATCTTCATTTAACTGATTTCATCGTTAACTGATTTCATCGTTAACTGATTTCATCGTTAACTGATTTCATCTTCATTTAACTGATTTCATCGTTAACTGATTTCATCGTTAACTGATTTCATCTTCATTTAACTGATTTCATCGTTAACTGATTTCATCGTTAACTGATTCCATCGTTAACTGATTTCATCTTTAACTGATTTCATCGTTAACTGATTTCATCGTTAACTGATTTCATCGTTAACTGATTTCATCTTCATTTAACTGATTCCATCGTTAACTGATTTCATCGTTAACTGATTTCATCGTTAACTGATTTCATCTTCATTTAACTGATTTCATCGTTAACTGATTTCATCGTTAACTGATTTCATCTTCATTTAACTGATTTCATCGTTAACTGATTTCATCGTTAACTGATTTCATCTTCATTTAACTGATTCCATCGTTAACTGATTTCATCGTTAACTGATTTCATCGTTAACTGATTTCATCGTTAACTGATTTCATCGTTAACTGATTTCATCTTCATTTAACTGATTTCATCGTTAACTGATTTCATCGTTAAATGATTTCATCGTTAACTGATTTCATCTTCATTTAACTGATTTCATCGTTAACTGATTTCATCTTCATTTAACTGATTCCATCGTTAACTGATTTCATCGTTAACTGATTTCATCGTTAACTGATTTCATCTTCATTTAACTGATTTCATCGTTAACTGATTTCATCGTTAACTGATTTCATCTTTAACTGATTTCATCGTTAACTGATTTCATCTTCATTTAACTGATTCCATCGTTAACTGATTTCATCGTTAACTGATTTCATCTTCATTTAACTGATTTCATCGTTAACTGATTTCATCTTCATTTAACTGATTCCATCGTTAACTGATTTCATCGTTAACTGATTCCATCGTTAACTGATTTCATCGTTAACTGATTTCATCGTTAACTGATTTCATCTTCATTTAACTGATTTCATCTTCATTTAACTGATTTCATCGTTAACTGATTCCATCGTTAACTGATTTCATCTTTAACTGATTTCATCGTTAACTGATTTCATCTTCATTTAACTGATTTCATCGTTAACTGATTTCATCGTTAACTGATTTCATCGTTAACTGATTTCATCTTCATTTAACTGATTTCATCGTTAACTGATTTCATCGTTAACTGATTTCATCGTTAACTGATTTCATCTTCATTTAACTGATTTCATCGTTAACTGATTTCATCGTTAAATGATTTCATCGTTAACTGATTTCATCTTCATTTAACTGATTTCATCGTTAACTGATTTCATCGTTAACTGATTTCTTCTTCATTTAACTGATTCCATCGTTAACTGATTTCATCGTTAACTGATTTCATCTTCATTTAACTGATTTCATCGTTAACTGATTTCATCGTTGACTGATTTCATTTTCATTCTTCATTTAACTGATTTCATCGTTAACTGATTTCATCTTTAACTGATTTCATCGTTAACTGATTTAATCTTCATGTAACTGATTTCATCTGTAACTGATTTCATCTTTAACTGATTTCATCTTTAACTGATTTCATCTTCATTTAACTGATTTCATTTTCATTCTTCATTTAACTGATTTCATCGTTAACTGATTTCATCTTTAACTGATTTCATCGTTAACTGATTTCATCTTCATTTAACTGATTTCATCGTTAACTGATTTCATCGTTAACTGATTTCATCTTCATTTAACTGATTTCATCGTTAACTGATTTCATCGTTAACTGATTTCATCTTTAACTGATTTCATCGTTAACTGATTTCATCTTCATTTAACTGATTCCATCGTTAACTGATTTCATCGTTAACTGATTTCATCTTCATTTAACTGATTTCATCGTTAACTGATTTCATCTTCATTTAACTGATTCCATCGTTAACTGATTTCATCGTTAACTGATTCCATCGTTAACTGATTTCATCGTTAACTGATTTCATCTTTAACTGATTTCATCGTTAACTGATTTCATCTTCATTTAACTGATTTCATCTTCATTTAACTGATTTCATCGTTAACTGATTCCATCGTTAACTGATTTCATTTTTAACTGATTTCATCGTTAACTGATTTCATCTTCATTTAACTGATTTCATCGTTAACTGATTTCATCGTTAACTGATTTCATCGTTAACTGATTTCATCTTCATTTAACTGATTTCATCGTTAACTGATTTCATCTTTAACTGATTTCATCGTTAACTGATTTCATCTTCATTTAACTGATTTCATCGTTAACTGATTTCATCGTTAAATGATTTCATCGTTAACTGATTTCATCTTCATTTAACTGATTTCATCGTTAACTGATTTCATCGTTAACTGATTTCATCTTCATTTAACTGATTCCATCGTTAACTGATTTCATCGTTAACTGATTTCATCTTCATTTAACTGATTTCATCGTTAACTGATTTCATCGTTAACTGATTTCATCTTTAACTGATTTCATCGTTAACTGATTTCATCTTCATTTAACTGATTTCATCGTTAACTGATTTCATCGTTGACTGATTTCATTTTCATTCTTCATTTAACTGATTTCATCGTTAACTGATTTCATCTTTAACTGATTTCATCGTTAACTGATTTAATCTTCATGTAACTGATTTCATCTGTAACTGATTTCATCTTTAACTGATTTCATCGTTAACTGATTTCATCTTCATTTAACTGATTCCATTTTCATTCTTCATTTAACTGATTTCATCGTTAACTGATTTCATCTTTAACTGATTTCATCGTTAACTGATTTCATCTTCATTTAACTGATTTCATCGTTAACTGATTTCATCGTTAACTGATTTCATTGTTACCTGATTTCATCTTCATTTAACTGATTCCATCGTTAAGTGATTTCATCTTCATTTAACTGATTTCATCGTTAACTGATTTCATCGTTAACTGATTCCATCGTTAACTGATTTCATCTTTAACTGATTTCATCGTTAACTGATTTCATCTCCATTTAACTGATTTCATCGTTAACTGATTTCATCGTTAACTGATTTCATCGTTAACTGATTTCATCTTCATTTAACTGATTCCATCGTTAACTGATTTCATCGTTAACTGATTTCATCTTTAACTGATTTCATCGTTAACTGATTTCATCTTTAACTGATTTCATCGTTAACTGATTTCATCTCCATTTAACTGATTTCATCGTTAACTGATTTCATCGTTAACTGATTTCATCGTTAACTGATTTCATCTTCATTTAACTGATTTCATCGTTAACTGATTTCATCGTTAACTGATTTCATCTTCATTTAACTGATTCCATCGTTAACTGATTTCATCGTTAACTGATTTCATCTTTAACTGATTTCATCGTTAACTGATTTCATCTTTAACTGATTTTATCGTTAACTGATTTCATCGTTAACTGATTTCATCTTCATTGAACTGATTTCATCGTTAACTGATTTCATCGTTAACTGATTTCATCTTCATTTAACTGATTTCATCTTCATTTAACTGATTTCATCGTTAACTGATTTCATCGTTAACTGATTTCATCTTCATTTAACTGATTCCATCGTTAACTGATTTCATCGTTAACTGATTTCATCGTTAACTGATTCCATCGTTAACTGATTTCATCTTCATTTAACTGATTCCATCGTTAACTGATTTCATCGTTAACTGATTTCATCTTCATTTAACTGATTTCATCTTCATTTAACTGATTTCATCGTTAACTGATTTCATCGTTAACTGATTCCATCGTTAACTGATTTCATCTTCATTTAACTGATTTCATCGTTAACTGATTTCATCTTCATTTAACTGATTTCATCGTTAACTGATTTCATCGTTAACTGATTTCATCTTTAACTGATCTCATCGTTAACTGATTTCATTTTCATTCTTCATTTAACTGATTTCATCGTTAACTGATTTCATCGTTAACTGATTTCATCGTTAACTGATTTCATCTTCATTTAACTGATTTCATCGTTAACTGATTTCATCTTCATTTAACTGATTTCATCGTTAACTGATTTCATCGTTAACTGATTTCATCGTTAACTGATTTTATCGTTAACTGATTTCATCGTTAACTGATTTCATCTTCATTTAACTGATTTCATCTTCATTTAACTGATTCCATCGTTAACTGATTTCATCGTTAACTGATTTCATTTTTAACTGATTTCATCGTTAACTGATTTCATCTTTAACTGATTTTATCGTTAACTGATTTCATCGTTAACTGATTTCATCTTCATTTAACTGATTTCATCGTTAACTGATTTCATCGTTAACTGATTCCATCGTTAACTGATTTCATCTTTAACTGATTTCATCGTTAACTGATTTCATCTTCATTTAACTGATTTCATCGTTAACTGATTTCATCGTTAACTGATTTCATCTTCATTTAACTGATTTCATCGTTAACTGATTTCATCTTCATTTAACTGATTTCATCGTTAACTGATTTCATCGTTAACTGATTTCATCTTCATTTAACTGATTCCATCGTTAACTGATTTCATCGTTAACTGATTTCATCGTTAACTGATTTCATCTTCATTTAACTGATTCCATCGTTAACTGATTCCATCGTTAACTGATTTCATCGTTAACTGATTTCATCGTTAACTGATTTCATCTTCATTTAACTGATTCCATCGTTAACTGATTTCATCGTTAACTGATTTCATCTTCATTTAACTGATTTCATCGTTAACTGATTTCATCTTCTTTTAACTGATTTCATCGTTAACTGATTTCATCTTCATTTAATTGATTTCATCGTTAACTGATTTCATCGTTAACTGATTTCATCTTCATTTAACTGATTTCATCGTTAACTGATTTCATCGTTAACTGATTTCATCGTTAACTGATTTCATCTTCATTTAACTGATTTCATCGTTAACTGATTTCATCGTTAACTGATTTCATCTTTAACTGATTTCATCGTTAACTGATTTCATCTTCATTTAACTGATTCCATCGTTAACTGATTTCATCGTTAACTGATTTCATCTTCATTTAACTGATTTCATCGTTAACTGATTTCATCTTCATTTAACTGATTCCATCGTTAACTGATTTCATCGTTAACTGATTCCATCGTTAACTGATTTCATCGTTAACTGATTTCATCTTTAACTGATTTCATCGTTAACTGATTTCATCTTCATTTAACTGATTTCATCTTCATTTAACTGATTTCATCGTTAACTGATTCCATCGTTAACTGATTTCATCTTTAACTGATTTCATCGTTAACTGATTTCATCGTTAACTGATTTCATCGTTAACTGATTTCATCTTCATTTAACTGATTTCATCGTTAACTGATTTCATCTTTAACTGATTTCATCGTTAACTGATTTCATCTTCATTTAACTGATTTCATCGTTAACTGATTTCATCGTTAAATGATTTCATCGTTAACTGATTTCATCTTCATTTAACTGATTTCATCGTTAACTGATTTCATCGTTAACTGATTTCATCTTCATTTAACTGATTCCATCGTTAACTGATTTCATCGTTAACTGATTTCATCTTCATTTAACTGATTTCATCGTTAACTGATTTCATCGTTAACTGATTTCATCTTTAACTGATTTCATCTTCATTTAACTGATTTCATCGTTAACTGATTTCATCGTTGACTGATTTCATTTTCATTCTTCATTTAACTGATTTCATCGTTAACTGATTTCATCTTTAACTGATTTCATCGTTAACTGATTTAATCTTCATGTAACTGATTTCATCTGTAACTGATTTCATCTTTAACTGATTTCATCGTTAACTGATTTCATCTTCATTTAACTGATTCCATCGTTAACTGATTTCATCGTTAACTGATTTCATCTTCATTTAACTGATTTCATTTTCATTCTTCATTTAACTGATTTCATCGTTAACTGATTTCATCTTTAACTGATTTCATCGTTAACTGATTTCATCTTCATTTAACTGATTTCATCGTTAACTGATTTCATCGTTAACTGATTTCATCGTTACCTGATTTCATCTTCATTTAACTGATTCCATCGTTAACTGATTTCATCTTCATTTAACTGATTTCATCGTTAACTGATTTCATCGTTAACTGATTCCATCGTTAACTGATTTCATCTTTAACTGATTTCATCGTTAACTGATTTCATCTCCATTTAACTGATTTCATCGTTAACTGATTTCATCGTTAACTGATTTCATCGTTAACTGATTTCATCTTCATTTAACTGATTTCATCGTTAACTGATTTCATCGTTAACTGATTTCATCTTCATTTATCTGATTCCATCGTTAACTGATTTCATCGTTAACTGATTTCATCTTTAACTGATTTCATCGTTAACTGATTTCATCTTTAACTGATTTCATCGTTAACTGATTTCATCTCCATTTAACTGATTTCATCGTTAACTGATTTCATCGTTAACTGATTTCATCGTTAACTGATTTCATCTTCATTTAACTGATTTCATCGTTAACTGATTTCATCTTCATTTAACTGATTCCATCGTTAACTGATTTCATCGTTAACTGATTTCATCTTTAACTGATTTCATCGTTAACTGATTTCATCTTTAACTGATTTCATCGTTAACTGATTTCATCTTTAACTGATTTTATCGTTAACTGATTTCATCGTTAACTGATTTCATCTTCATTGAACTGATTTCATCGTTAACTGATTTCATCGTTAACTGATTTCATCGTTAACTGATTTCATCTTCATTTAACTGATTTCATCTTCATTTAACTGATTTCATCGTTAACTGATTTCATCGTTAACTGATTTCATCGTTAACTGATTTCATCACCATTTAACTGATTCCATCGTTAACTGATTTCATCGTTAACTGATTTCATCTTCATTTAACTGATTTCATCTTCATTTAACTGATTTCATCGTTAACTGATTTCATCGTTAACTGATTCCATCGTTAACTGATTTCATCTTCATTTAACTGATTTCATCGTTAACTGATTTCATCTTCATTTAACTGATTTCATCGTTAACTGATTTCATCGTTAACTGATTTCATCTTTAACTGATCTCATCGTTAACTGATTTCATTTTCATTCTTCATTTAACTGATTTCATCGTTAACTGATTTCATCGTTAACTGATTTCATCGTTAACTGATTTCATCTTCATTTAACTGATTTCATCGTTAACTGATTTCATCGTTAACTGATTTCATCGTTAACTGATTTTATCGTTAACTGATTTCATCGTTAACTGATTTCATCGTTAACTGATTTCATCTTCATTTAACTGATTCCATCGTTAACTGATTTCATCGTTAACTGATTTCATTTTTAACTGATTTCATCGTTAACTGATTTCATCTTTAACTGATTTTATCGTTAACTGATTTCATCGTTAACTGATTTCATCTTCATTTAACTGATTTCATCGTTAACTGATTTCATCGTTAACTGATTCCATCGTTAACTGATTTCATCTTTAACTGATTTCATCGTTAACTGATTTCATCTTCATTTAACTGATTTCATCGTTAACTGATTTCATCTTCATTTAACTGATTTCATCGTTAACTGATTTCATCTTCATTTAACTGATTTCATCGTTAACTGATTTCATCGTTAACTGATTTCATCGTTAACTGATTTCATCTTCATTTAACTGATTCCATCGTTAACTGATTTCATCGTTAACTGATTTCATCGTTAACTGATTTCATCTTCATTTAACTGATTCCATCGTTAACTGATTCCATCGTTAACTGATTTCATCGTTAACTGATTTCATCTTCATTTAACTGATTCCATCGTTAACTGATTTCATCGTTAACTGATTTCATCTTCATTTAACTGATTTCATCGTTAACTGATTTCATCGTTAACTGATTTCATCTTCTTTTAACTGATTTCATCGTTAACTGATTTCATCTTCATTTAATTGATTTCATCGTTAACTGATTTCATCGTTAACTGATTTCATCTTCATTTAACTGATTTCATCGTTAACTGATTTCATCGTTAACTGATTTCATCTTCATTTAACTGATTTCATCGTTAACTGATTTCATCTTCATTTAACTGATTTCATCGTTAACTGATTTCATCGTTAACTGATTTCATCTTCATTTAACTGATTCCATCGTTAACTGATTTCATCGTTAACTGATTTCATCGTTAACTGATTTCATCTTTAACTGATTTCATCGTTAACTGATTTCATCTTCATTTAACTGATTTCATCGTTAACTGATTTCATCTTCATTTAACTGATTTCATTTTCATTCTTCATTTAACTGATTTCATCGTTAACTGATTTCATCTTCATTTAACTGATTTCATCGTTAACTGATTTCATCGTTAACTGATTTCATCGTTAACTGATTTCATCTTCATTTAACTGATTCCATCGTTAACTGATTTCATCGTTAACTGATTTCATCTTCATTTAACTGATTTCATCGTTAACTGATTCCATCGTTAACTGATTTCATCGTTAACTGATTTCATCTTCATTTAACTGATTTCATCGTTAACTGATTTCATCGTTAACTGATTTCATCGTTAACTGATTTCATCTTCATTTAACTGATTTCATCGTTAACTGATTTCATCGTTAACTGATTTCATCTTTAACTGATTTCATCGTTAACTGATTTCATCTTCATTTAACTGATTTCATCGTTAACTGATTTCATCGTTAACTGATTTCATCTTCATTTAAATGATTTCATCGTTAACTGATTTCATCGTTAACTGATTTCATCTTCATTTAACTGATTTCATCGTTAACTGATTTCATCGTTAACTGATTTCATCTTTAACTGATTTCATCGTTAACTGATTTCATCTTCATTTAACTGATTTCATCGTTAACTGATTTCATCTTCATTTAACTGATTTCATCGTTAACTGATTTCATCTTCATTTAACTGATTTCATCGTTAACTGATTTCATCGTTAACTGATTTCATCGTTAACTGATTTCATCTTCATTTAACTGATTCCATCGTTAACTGATTTCATCGTTAACTGATTTCATCGTTAACTGATTTCATCTTCATTTAACTGATTTCATCGTTAACTGATTTCATCGTTAACTGATTTCATCTTTAACTGATTTCATCGTTAACTGATTTCATCTTCATTTAACTGATTTCATCGTTAACTGATTTCATCGTTAACTGATTTCATCGTTAACTGATTTCATCTTCATTTAACTGATTTCATCGTTAACTGATTTCATCGTTAACTGATTCCATCGTTAACTGATTTCATCGTTAACTGATTTCATCTTCATTTAACTGATTTCATCGTTAACTGATTTCATCTTCATTTAACTGATTTCATCGTTAACTGATTTCATCGTTAACTGATTTCATCTTCATTTAACTGATTTAATTTTCATTCTTCATTTAACTGATTTCATCGTTAACTGATTTCATCTTCATTTAATTGATTTCATCGTTAACTGATTTCATCGTTAACTGATTTCATCGTTAACTGATTTCATCTTCATTTAACTGATTTCATCGTTAACTGATTTCATCTTCATTTAACTGATTTCATCGTTAACTGATTTCATCGTTAACTGATTTCATCTTCATTTAACTGATTTCATCGTTAACTGATTTCATCGTTAACTGATTTCATCTTTAACTGATCTCATCGTTAACTGATTTCATTTTCATTCTTCATTTAACTGATTTCATCGTTAACTGCTTTCATCGTTAACTGATTTCATCGTTAACTGATTTCATCTTCATTTAACTGATTTCATCGTTAACTGATTTCATCGTTAACTGATTTCATCGTTAACTGATTTTATCGTTAACTGATTTCATCGTTAACTGATTTCATCGTTAACTGATTTCATCTTCATTTAACTGATTCCATCGTTAACTGATTTCATCGTTAACTGATTTCATTTTTAACTGATTTCATCGTTAACTGATTTCATCTTTAACTGATTTTATCGTTAACTGATTTCATCGTTAACTGATTTCATCTTCATTTAACTGATTTCATCGTTAACTGATTTCATCGTTAACTGATTCCATCGTTAACTGATTTCATCTTTAACTGATTTCATCGTTAACTGATTTCATCTTCATTTAACTGATTTCATCGTTAACTGATTTCATCGTTAACTGATTTCATCTTCATTTAACTGATTTCATCGTTAACTGATTTCATCTTCATTTAACTGATTTCATCGTTAACTGATTTCATCGTTAACTGATTTCATCGTTAACTGATTTCATCTTCATTTAACTGATTCCATCGTTAACTGATTTCATCGTTAACTGATTTCATCGTTAACTGATTTCATCTTCATTTAACTGATTCCATCGTTAACTGATTCCATTGTTAACTGATTTCATCGTTAACTGATTTCATCTTCATTTAACTGATTCCATCGTTAACTGATTTCATCGTTAACTGATTTCATCTTCATTTAACTGATTTCATCGTTAACTGATTTCATCGTTAACTGATTTCATCTTCTTTTAACTGATTTCATCGTTAACTGATTTCATCTTCATTTAATTGATTTCATCGTTAACTGATTTCATCGTTAACTGATTTCATCTTCATTTAACTGATTTCATCGTTAACTGATTTCATCGTTAACTGATTTCATCTTCATTTAACTGATTTCATCGTTAACTGATTTCATCTTCATTTAACTGATTTCATCGTTAACTGATTTCATCGTTAACTGATTTCATCTTCATTTAACTGATTCCATCGTTAACTGATTTCATCGTTAACTGATTTCATCGTTAACTGATTTCATCTTTAACTGATTTCATCGTTAACTGATTTCATCTTCATTTAACTGATTTCATCGTTAACTGATTTCATCTTCATTTAACTGATTTCATTTTCATTCTTCATTTAACTGATTTCATCGTTAACTGATTTCATCTTCATTTAACTGATTTCATCGTTAACTGATTTCATCGTTAACTGATTTCATCGTTAACTGATTTCATCTTCATTTAACTGATTCCATCGTTAACTGATTTCATCGTTAACTGATTTCATCTTCATTTAACTGATTTCATCGTTAACTGATTCCATCGTTAACTGATTTCATCGTTAACTGATTTCATCTTCATTTAACTGATTTCATCGTTAACTGATTTCATCGTTAACTGATTTCATCGTTAACTGATTTCATCTTCATTTAACTGATTTCATCGTTAACTGATTTCATCGTTAACTGATTTCATCTTTAACTGATTTCATCGTTAACTGATTTCATCTTCATTTAACTGATTTCATCGTTAACTGATTTCATCGTTAACTGATTTCATCGTTAACTGATTTCATCTTCATTTAAATGATTTCATCGTTAACTGATTTCATCGTTAACTGATTTCATCTTCATTTAACTGATTTCATCGTTAACTGATTTCATCGTTAACTGATTTCATCTTTAACTGATTTCATCGTTAACTGATTTCATCTTCATTTAACTGATTTCATCGTTAACTGATTTCATCTTCATTTAACTGATTTCATCGTTAACTGATTTCATCTTCATTTAACTGATTTCATCGTTAACTGATTTCATCGTTAACTGATTTCATCTTCATTTAACTGATTTCATCGTTAACTGATTTCATCTTCATTTAACTGATTTCATCGTTAACTGATTTCATCGTTAACTGATTTCATCTTCATTTAAATGATTTCATCGTTAACTGATTTCATCGTTAACTGATTTCATCTTTAACTGATTTCATCGTTAACTGATTTCATCTTCATTTAACTGATTTCATCGTTAACTGATTTCATCGTTAACTGATTTCATCTTTAACTGATTTCATCGTTAACTGATTTCATCTTCATTTAACTGATTTCATCGTTAACTGATTTCATCTTCATTTAACTGATTTCATCGTTAACTGATTTCATCTTCATTTAACTGATTCCATCGTTAACTGATTTCATCGTTAACTGATTTCATCGTTAACTGATTTCATCTTCATTTAACTGATTTCATCGTTAACTGATTTCATCGTTAACTGATTTCATCTTTAACTGATTTCATCGTTAACTGATTTCATCTTCATTTAACTGATTTCATCGTTAACTGATTTCATCGTTAACTGATTTCATCTTCATTTAACTGATTTCATCGTTAACTGATTTCATCGTTAACTGATTCCATCGTTAACTGATTTCATCGTTAACTGATTTCATCGTTAACTGATTTCATCTTCATTTAACTGATTTCATCGTTAACTGATTTCATCTTCATTTAACTGATTTCATCGTTAACTGATTTCATCGTTAACTGATTTCATCTTCATTTAACTGATTTCATTTTCATTCTTCATTTAACTGATTTCATCGTTAACTGATTTCATCTTCATTTAATTGATTTCATCGTTAACTGATTTCATCGTTAACTGATTTCATCGTTAACTGATTTCATCTTCATTTAACTGATTTCATCGTTAACTGATTTCATCGTTAACTGATTTCATCTTCATTTAACTGATTTCATCGTTAACTGATTTCATCGTTAACTGATTTCATCTTCATTTAACTGATTTCATCGTTAACTGATTTCATCGTTAACTGATTTCATCTTTAACTGATTTCATCGTTAACTGATTTCATCTTCATTTAACTGATTTCATCGTTAACTGATTTCATCGTTAACTGATTTCATCTTTAACTGATTTCATCGTTAACTGATTTCATCTTCATTTAACTGATTTCATCGTTAACTGATTTCATCTTCATTTAACTGATTTCATCGTTAACTGATTTCATCGTTAACTGATTTCATCGTTAACTGATTTCATCTTCATTTAACTGATTCCATCGTTAACTGATTTCATCGTTAACTGATTTCATCGTTAACTGATTTCATCTTCATTTAACTGATTTCATCGTTAACTGATTTCATCGTTAACTGATTTCATCGTTAACTGATTTCATCGTTAACTGATTTCATCTTCATTTAACTGATTTCATCGTTAACTGATTTCATCGTTAACTGATTTCATCTTCATTTAACTGATTTCATCGTTAACTGATTTCATCGTTAACTGATTCCATCGTTAACTGATTTCATCGTTAACTGATTTCATCTTCATTTAACTGATTTCATCGTTAACTGATTTCATCTTCATTTAACTGATTTCATCGTTAACTGATTTCATCGTTAACTGATTTCATCGTTAACTGATTTCATCTTCATTTAACTGATTTCATTTTCATTCTTCATTTAACTGATTTCATCGTTAACTGATTTCATCTTCATTTAACTGATTTCATCGTTAACTGATTTCATCGTTAACTGATTTCATCTTTAACTGATTTCATCGTTAACTGATTTCATCTTCATTTAACTGATTTCATCGTTAACTGATTTCATCTTCATTTAATTGATTTCATCGTTAACTGATTTCATCGTTAACTGATTTCATCGTTAACTGATTTCATCTTCATTTAACTGATTTCATCGTTAACTGATTCCATCGTTAACTGATTTCATCTTCATTTAACTGATTTCATCGTTAACTGATTTCATCGTTAACTGATTTCATCTTCATTTAACTGATTTCATCGTTAACTGATTTCATCGTTAACTGATTTCATCGTTAACTGATTTCATCTTCATTTAACTGATTTCATCGTTAACTGATTTCATCGTTAACTGATTTCATCTTCATTTAACTGATTTCATCGTTAACTGATTTCATCGTTAACTGATTCCATCGTTAACTGATTTCATCTTTAACTGATTTCATCGTTAACTGATTTCATCTTCATTTAACTGATTTCATCGTTAAGTGATTTCATCGTTAACTGATTTCATCTTCATTTAACTGATTTCATTGTTAACTGATTTCATCGTTAACTGATTTCATCTTCATTTAACTGATTTCATCGTTAACTGATTTCATCGTTAACTGATTCCATCGTTAACTGATTTCATCGTTAACTGATTTCATCTTCATTTAACTGATTTCATCGTTAACTGATTTCATCTTCATTTAACTGATTTCATTTTCATTCTTCATTTAACTGATTTCATCGTTAACTGATTTCATCTTCATTTAACTGATTTCATCGTTAACTGATTTCATCGTTAACTGATTTCATCTTCATTTAACTGATTTCATCGTTAACTGATTTCATCGTTAACTGATTTCATCTTCATTTAACTGATTTCATCGTTAACTGATTTCATCGTTAACTGATTCCATCGTTAACTGATTTCATCTTTAACTGATTTCATCGTTAACTGATTTCATCGTTAACTGATTTCATCGTTAACTGATTTCATCTTCATTTAACTGATTTCATCGTTAACTGATTTCATCGTTAACTGATTCCATCGTTAACTGATTTCATCTTTAACTGATTTCATCGTTAACTGATTTCATCTTCATTTAACTGATTTCATCGTTAAGTGATTTCATCGTTAACTGATTTCATCTTCATTTAACTGATTTCATTGTTAACTGATTTCATCGTTAACTGATTTCATCTTCATTTAACTGATTTCATCGTTAACTGATTTCATCGTTAACTGATTTCATCGTTAACTGATTCCATCGTTAACTGATTTCATCGTTAACTGATTTCATCTTCATTTAACTGATTTCATCGTTAACTGATTTCATCGTTAACTGATTTCATCGTTAACTGATTTCATCTTCATTTAACTGATTTCATCGTTAACTGATTTCATCTTCATTTAACTGATTTCATCGTTAACTGATTTCATCTTCATTTAACTGATTTCATCGTTAACTGATTTCATCGTTAACTGATTTCATCGTTAACTGATTTCATCTTCATTTAACTGATTTCATTTTCATTCTTCATTTAACTGATTTCATCGTTAACTGATTTCATCTTCATTTAATTGATTTCATCGTTAACTGATTTCATCGTTAACTGATTTCATCGTTAACTGATTTCATCTTCATTTAACTGATTTCATCGTTAACTGATTTCATCGTTAACTGATTTCATCTTCATTTAACTGATTTCATCGTTAACTGATTTCATCGTTAACTGATTTCATCTTTAACTGATTTCATGGTTAACTGATTTCATCTTCATTTAACTGATTTCATCGTTAACTGATTTCATCTTCATTTAACTGATTTCATCGTTAACTGATTTCATCGTTAACTGATTTCATCTTCATTTAACTGATTCCATCGTTAACTGATTTCATCGTTAACTGATTTCATCGTTAACTGATTTCATCTTCATTTGACTGATTTCATCGTTAACTGATTTAATCGTTAACTGATTTCATCTTTAACTGATTTCATCGTTAACTGATTTCATCTTCATTTAACTGATTTCATCGTTAACTGATTTCATCGTTTACTGATTTCATCGTTAACTGATTTCATCTTCATTTAACTGATTTCATCGTTAACTGATTTCATCGTTAACTGATTCCATCGTTAACTGATTTCATCGTTAACTGATTTCATCTTCATTTAACTGATTTCATCGTTAACTGATTTCATCGTTAACTGATTTCATCGTTAACTGATTTCATCTTCATTTAACTGATTTCATTTTCATTCTTCATTTAACTGATTTCATCGTTAACTGATTTCATCTTCATTTAACTGATTTCATCGTTAACTGATTTCATCGTTAACTGATTTCATCTTCATTTAACTGATTTCATCGTTAACTGATTTCATCGTTAACTGATTTCATCTTCATTTAACTGATTTCATCGTTAACTGATTTCATCGTTAACTGATTCCATCGTTAACTGATTTCATCTTTAACTGATTTCATCGTTAACTGATTTCATCTTCATTTAACTGATTTCATCGTTAAGTGATTTCATCGTTAACTGATTTCATCTTCATTTAACTGATTTCATTGTTAACTGATTTCATCGTTAACTGATTTCATCTTCATTTAACTGATTTCATCGTTAACTGATTTCATCGTTAACTGATTCCATCGTTAACTGATTTCATCGTTAACTGATTTCATCGTTAACTGATTTCATCTTCATTTAACTGATTTCATCGTTAACTGATTTCATCTTCATTTAACTGATTTCATTTTCATTCTTCATTTAACTGATTTCATCGTTAACTGATTTCATCTTCATTTAACTGATTTCATCGTTAACTGATTTCATCGTTAACTGATTTCATCTTCTTTTAACTGATTTCATCGTTAACTGATTTCATCTTCATTTAATTGATTTCATCGTTAACTGATTTCATCGTTAACTGATTTCATCTTCATTTAACTGATTTCATCGTTAACTGATTTCATCGTTAACTGATTTCATCTTCATTTAACTGATTTCATCGTTAACTGATTTCATCTTCATTTAACTGATTTCATCGTTAACTGATTTCATCGTTAACTGATTTCATCTTCATTTAACTGATTCCATCGTTAACTGATTTCATCGTTAACTGATTTCATCGTTAACTGATTTCATCTTTAACTGATTTCATCGTTAACTGATTTCATCTTCATTTAACTGATTTCATCGTTAACTGATTTCATCGTTAACTGATTTCATCTTCATTTAACTGATTTCATTTTCATTCTTCATTTAACTGATTTCATCGTTAACTGATTTCATCTTCATTTAACTGATTTCATCGTTAACTGATTTCATCGTTAACTGATTTCATCTTCTTTTAACTGATTTCATCGTTAACTGATTTCATCTTCATTTAATTGATTTCATCGTTAACTGATTTCATCGTTAACTGATTTCATCTTCATTTAACTGATTTCATCGTTAACTGATTTCATCGTTAACTGATTTCATCTTCATTTAACTGATTTCATCGTTAACTGATTTCATCTTCATTTAACTGATTTCATCGTTAACTGATTTCATCGTTAACTGATTTCATCTTCATTTAACTGATTCCATCGTTAACTGATTTCATCGTTAACTGATTTCATCGTTAACTGATTTCATCTTTAACTGATTTCATCGTTAACTGATTTCATCTTCATTTAACTGATTTCATCGTTAACTGATTTCATCTTCATTTAACTGATTTCATTTTCATTCTTCATTTAACTGATTTCATCGTTAACTGATTTCATCTTCATTTAACTGATTTCATCGTTAACTGATTTCATCGTTAACTGATTTCATCGTTAACTGATTTCATCTTCATTTAACTGATTCCATCGTTAACTGATTTCATCGTTAACTGATTTCATCTTCATTTAACTGATTTCATCGTTAACTGATTCCATCGTTAACTGATTTCATCGTTAACTGATTTCATCTTCATTTAACTGATTTCATCGTTAACTGATTTCATCTTCATTTAACTGATTTCATCGTTAACTGATTTCATCGTTAACTGATTTCATCTTCATTTAACTGATTTCATTTTCATTCTTCATTTAACTGATTTCATCGTTAACTGATTTCATCTTCATTTAACTGATTTCATCGTTAACTGATTTCATCGTTAACTGATTTCATCTTTAACTGATTTCATCGTTAACTGATTTCATCTTCATTTAACTGATTTCATCGTTAACTGATTTCATCTTCATTTAATTGATTTCATCGTTAACTGATTTCATCGTTAACTGATTTCATCGTTAACTGATTTCATCTTCATTTAACTGATTTCATCGTTAACTGATTTCATCGTTAACTGATTCCATCGTTAACTGATTTCATCGTTAACTGATTTCATCTTCATTTAACTGATTTCATCGTTAACTGATTTCATCGTTAACTGATTTCATCTTTAACTGATTTCATCGTTAACTGATTTCATCTTCATTTAACTGATTTCATCGTTAACTGATTTCATCGTTAACTGATTTCATCTTTAACTGATTTCATCGTTAACTGATTTCATCTTCATTTAACTGATTTCATCGTTAACTGATTTCATCGTTAACTGATTTCATCTTCATTTAACTGATTTCATCGTTAACTGATTTCATCGTTAACTGATTTCATCTTTAACTGATTTCATCGTTAACTGATTTCATCTTCATTTAACTGATTTCATCGTTAACTGATTTCATCGTTAACTGATTTCATCGTTAACTGATTTCATCTTCATTTAACTGATTTCATTGTTAACTGATTTCATCGTTAACTGATTTCATCTTCATTTAACTGATTTCATCGTTAACTGATTTCATCGTTAACTGATTCCATCGTTAACTGATTTCATCGTTAACTGATTTCATCTTCATTTAACTGATTTCATCGTTAACTGATTTCATCTTCATTTAACTGATTTCATTTTCATTCTTCATTTAACTGATTTCATCGTTAACTGATTTCATCTTCATTTAACTGATTTCATCGTTAACTGATTTCATCGTTAACTGATTTCATCTTCATTTAACTGATTTCATCGTTAACTGATTTCATCTTCATTTAATTGATTTCATCGTTAACTGATTTCATCGTTAACTGATTTCATCGTTAACTGATTTCATCTTCATTTAACTGATTTCATCGTTAACTGATTTCATCGTTAACTGATTTCATCTTCATTTAACTGATTTCATCGTTAACTGATTTCATCGTTAACTGATTTCATCGTTAACTGATTTCATCTTCATTTAACTGATTTCATCGTTAACTGATTTCATCGTTAACTGATTTCATCGTTAACTGATTTCATCTTCATTTAACTGATTTCATCGTTAACTGATTTCATCTTCATTTAACTGATTTCATCGTTAACTGATTTCATCGTTAACTGATTTCATCTTCATTTAACTGATTTCATCTTCATTTAACTGATTCCATCGTTAACTGATTTCATCGTTAACTGATTTCATCTTCATTTAACTGATTTCATCGTTAACTGATTTCATCGTTAACTGATTTCATCGTTAACTGATTTCATCTTCATTTAACTGATTTCATCGTTAACTGATTTCATCGTTAACTGATTTCATCTTCATTTAACTGATTTCATCGTTAACTGATTTCATCGTTAACTGATTCCATCGTTAACTGATTTCATCGTTAACTGATTTCATCTTCATTTAACTGATTTCATCGTTAACTGATTTCATCTTCATTTAACTGATTTCATCGTTAACTGATTTCATCGTTAACTGATTTCATCTTCATTTAACTGATTTCATCGTTAACTGATTTCATCTTCATTTAATTGATTTCATCGTTAACTGATTTCATCGTTAACTGATTTCATCGTTAACTGATTTCATCTTCATTTAACTGATTTCATCGTTAACTGATTTCATCGTTAACTGATTCCATCGTTAACTGATTTCATCGTTAACTGATTTCATCTTCATTTAACTGATTTCATCGTTAACTGATTTCATCGTTAACTGATTCCATCGTTAACTGATTTCATCGTTAACTGATTTCATCTTCATTTAACTGATTTCATCGTTAACTGATTTCATCGTTAACTGATTTCATCGTTAACTGATTTCATCTTCATTTAACTGATTTCATCGTTAACTGATTTCATCGTTAACTGATTCCATCGTTAACTGATTTCATCGTTAACTGATTTCATCTTCATTTAACTGATTTCATCGTTAACTGATTTCATCTTCATTTAACTGATTTCATTTTCATTCTTCATTTAACTGATTTCATCGTTAACTGATTTCATCTTCATTTAACTGATTTCATCGTTAACTGATTTCATCGTTAACTGATTTCATCTTCATTTAACTGATTTCATCGTTAACTGATTTCATCTTCATTTAATTGATTTCATCGTTAACTGATTTCATCGTTAACTGATTTCATCGTTAACTGATTTCATCTTCATTTAACTGATTTCATCGTTAACTGATTTCATCGTTAACTGATTTCATCGTTAACTGATTTCATCTTCATTTAACTGATTTCATCGTTAACTGATTTCATCGTTAACTGATTTCATCGTTAACTGATTTCATCTTCATTTAACTGATTTCATCGTTAACTGATTTCATCGTTAACTGATTTCATCGTTAACTGATTTCATCTTCATTTAACTGATTTCATCGTTAACTGATTTCATCTTCATTTAACTGATTTCATCGTTAACTGATTTCATCGTTAACTGATTTCATCTTCATTTAACTGATTTCATCTTCATTTAACTGATTCCATCGTTAACTGATTTCATCGTTAACTGATTTCATCTTCATTTAACTGATTTCATCGTTAACTGATTTCATCGTTAACTGATTTCATCGTTAACTGATTTCATCTTCATTTAACTGATTTCATCGTTAACTGATTTCATCGTTAACTGATTTCATCTTCATTTAACTGATTTCATCGTTAACTGATTTCATCGTTAACTGATTCCATCGTTAACTGATTTCATCGTTAACTGATTTCATCTTCATTTAACTGATTTCATCGTTAACTGATTTCATCTTCATTTAACTGATTTCATCGTTAACTGATTTCATCGTTAACTGATTTCATCTTCATTTAACTGATTTCATCGTTAACTGATTTCATCTTCATTTAATTGATTTCATCGTTAACTGATTTCATCGTTAACTGATTTCATCGTTAACTGATTTCATCTTCATTTAACTGATTTCATCGTTAACTGATTTCATCTTCATTTAATTGATTTCATCGTTAACTGATTTCATCTTCATTTAACTGATTTCATCGTTAACTGATTTCATCGTTAACTGATTCCATCGTTAACTGATTTCATCGTTAACTGATTTCATCTTCATTTAACTGATTTCATCGTTAACTGATTTCATCGTTAACTGATTTCATCTTCATTTAACTGATTTCATCGTTAACTGATTTCATCTTTAACTGATTTCATCGTTAACTGATTTCATCGTTAACTGATTTCATCGTTAACTGATTTCATCTTCATTTAACTGATTTCATCGTTAACTGATTTCATCGTTAACTGATTTCATCGTTAACTGATTTCATCGTTAACTGATTTCATCGTTAACTGATTTCATCTTCATTTAACTGATTTCATTTTCATTCTTCATTTAACTGATTTCATCGTTAACTGATTTCATCTTCATTTAATTGATTTCATCGTTAACTGATTTCATCGTTAACTGATTTCATCGTTAACTGATTTCATCGTTAACTGATTTCATCGTTAACTGATTTCATCGTTAACTGATTTCATCTTCATTTAACTGATTTCATCGTTAACTGATTTCATCGTTAACTGATTTCATCGTTAACTGATTTCATCGTTAACTGATTTCATCTTCATTTAACTGATTTCATCGTTAACTGATTTCATCTTTAACTGATTTCATCGTTAACTGATTTCATCTTCATTTAACTGATTTCATCGTTAACTGATTTCATCTTCATTTAACTGATTTCATCGTTAACTGATTTCATCGTTAACTGATTTCATCGTTAACTGATTTCATCTTCATTTAACTGATTCCATCGTTAACTGATTTCATCGTTAACTGATTTCATCGTTAACTGATTTCATCTTCATTTAACTGATTTCATCGTTAACTGATTTCATCGTTAACTGATTTCATCTTTAACTGATTTCATCGTTAACTGATTTCATCTTCATTTAACTGATTTCATCGTTAACTGATTTCATCGTTAACTGATTTCATCTTCATTTAACTGATTTCATCGTTAACTGATTTCATCGTTAACTGATTCCATCGTTAACTGATTTCATCGTTAACTGATTTCATCTTCATTTAACTGATTTCATCGTTAACTGATTTCATCTTCATTTAACTGATTTCATCGTTAACTGATTTCATCGTTAACTGATTTCATCGTTAACTGATTTCATCTTCATTTAACTGATTTCATTTTCATTCTTCATTTAACTGATTTCATCGTTAACTGATTTCATCTTCATTTAACTGATTTCATCGTTAACTGATTTCATCGTTAACTGATTTCATCGTTAACTGATTTCATCTTTAACTGATTTCATCGTTAACTGATTTCATCTTCATTTAACTGATTTCATCGTTAACTGATTTCATCTTCATTTAATTGATTTCATCGTTAACTGATTTCATCGTTAACTGATTTCATCGTTAACTGATTTCATCTTCATTTAACTGATTTCATCGTTAACTGATTCCATCGTTAACTGATTTCATCTTCATTTAACTGATTTCATCGTTAACTGATTTCATCGTTAACTGATTTCATCTTCATTTAACTGATTTCATCGTTAACTGATTTCATCGTTAACTGATTTCATCGTTAACTGATTTCATCTTCATTTAACTGATTTCATCGTTAACTGATTTCATCGTTAACTGATTCCATCGTTAACTGATTTCATCTTTAACTGATTTCATCGTTAACTGATTTCATCTTCATTTAACTGATTTCATCGTTAAGTGATTTCATCGTTAACTGATTTCATCTTCATTTAACTGATTTCATTGTTAACTGATTTCATCGTTAACTGATTTCATCTTCATTTAACTGATTTCATCGTTAACTGATTTCATCGTTAACTGATTCCATCGTTAACTGATTTCATCGTTAACTGATTTCATCGTTAACTGATTTCATCTTCATTTAACTGATTTCATCGTTAACTGATTTCATCTTCATTTAACTGATTTCATTTTCATTCTTCATTTAACTGATTTCATCGTTAACTGATTTCATCTTCATTTAACTGATTTCATCGTTAACTGATTTCATCGTTAACTGATTTCATCTTCATTTAACTGATTTCATCGTTAACTGATTTCATCGTTAACTGATTTCATCTTCATTTAACTGATTTCATCGTTAACTGATTTCATCGTTAACTGATTCCATCGTTAACTGATTTCATCTTTAACTGATTTCATCGTTAACTGATTTCATCTTCATTTAACTGATTTCATCGTTAAGTGATTTCATCGTTAACTGATTTCATCTTCATTTAACTGATTTCATTGTTAACTGATTTCATCGTTAACTGATTTCATCTTCATTTAACTGATTTCATCGTTAACTGATTTCATCGTTAACTGATTTCATCTTCATTTAACTGATTTCATCGTTAACTGATTTCATCGTTAACTGATTTCATCGTTAACTGATTTCATCTTCATTTAACTGATTTCATCGTTAACTGATTCCATCGTTAACTGATTCCATCGTTAACTGATTTCATCGTTAACTGATTTCATCGTTAACTGATTTCATCTTCATTTAACTGATTTCATCGTTAACTGATTTCATCGTTAACTGATTTCATCTTTAACTGATTTCATCGTTAACTGATTTCATCTTCATTTAACTGATTTCATCGTTAACTGATTTCATCGTTAACTGATTTCATCTTTAACTGATTTCATCGTTAACTGATTTCATCTTCATTTAACTGATTTCATCGTTAACTGATTTCATCGTTAACTGATTTCATCTTCATTTAACTGATTTCATCGTTAACTGATTTCATCGTTAACTGATTTCATCTTTAACTGATTTCATCGTTAACTGATTTCATCTTCATTTAACTGATTTCATCGTTAACTGATTTCATCGTTAACTGATTTCATCGTTAACTGATTTCATCTTCATTTAACTGATTTCATTGTTAACTGATTTCATCGTTAACTGATTTCATCTTCATTTAACTGATTTCATCGTTAACTGATTTCATCGTTAACTGATTCCATCGTTAACTGATTTCATCGTTAACTGATTTCATCTTCATTTAACTGATTTCATCGTTAACTGATTTCATCTTCATTTAACTGATTTCATTTTCATTCTTCATTTAACTGATTTCATCGTTAACTGATTTCATCTTCATTTAACTGATTTCATCGTTAACTGATTTCATCGTTAACTGATTTCATCTTCATTTAACTGATTTCATCGTTAACTGATTTCATCTTCATTTAATTGATTTCATCGTTAACTGATTTCATCGTTAACTGATTTCATCGTTAACTGATTTCATCTTCATTTAACTGATTTCATCGTTAACTGATTTCATCGTTAACTGATTTCATCGTTAACTGATTTCATCTTCATTTAACTGATTTCATCGTTAACTGATTTCATCGTTAACTGATTTCATCGTTAACTGATTTCATCTTCATTTAACTGATTTCATCGTTAACTGATTTCATCGTTAACTGATTTCATCGTTAACTGATTTCATCTTCATTTAACTGATTTCATCGTTAACTGATTTCATCTTCATTTAACTGATTTCATCGTTAACTGATTTCATCGTTAACTGATTTCATCTTCATTTAACTGATTTCATCTTCATTTAACTGATTCCATCGTTAACTGATTTCATCGTTAACTGATTTCATCTTCATTTAACTGATTTCATCGTTAACTGATTTCATCGTTAACTGATTTCATCTTCATTTAACTGATTTCATCGTTAACTGATTTCATCGTTAACTGATTTCATCTTCATTTAACTGATTTCATCGTTAACTGATTTCATCTTCATTTAACTGATTTCATCGTTAACTGATTTCATCGTTAACTGATTTCATCTTCATTTAACTGATTCCATCGTTAACTGATTTCATCGTTAACTGATTTCATCGTTAACTGATTTCATCTTTAACTGATTTCATCGTTAACTGATTTCATCTTCATTTAACTGATTTCATCGTTAACTGATTTCATCTTCATTTAACTGATTTCATTTTCATTCTTCATTTAACTGATTTCATCGTTAACTGATTTCATCTTCATTTAACTGATTTCATCGTTAACTGATTTCATCGTTAACTGATTTCATCGTTAACTGATTTCATCTTCATTTAACTGATTCCATCGTTAACTGATTTCATCGTTAACTGATTTCATCTTCATTTAACTGATTTCATCGTTAACTGATTCCATCGTTAACTGATTTCATCGTTAACTGATTTCATCTTCATTTAACTGATTTCATCGTTAACTGATTTCATCTTCATTTAACTGATTTCATCGTTAACTGATTTCATCGTTAACTGATTTCATCTTCATTTAACTGATTTCATTTTCATTCTTCATTTAACTGATTTCATCGTTAACTGATTTCATCTTCATTTAACTGATTTCATCGTTAACTGATTTCATCGTTAACTGATTTCATCTTTAACTGATTTCATCGTTAACTGATTTCATCTTCATTTAACTGATTTCATCGTTAACTGATTTCATCTTCATTTAATTGATTTCATCGTTAACTGATTTCATCGTTAACTGATTTCATCGTTAACTGATTTCATCTTCATTTAACTGATTTCATCGTTAACTGATTTCATCGTTAACTGATTCCATCGTTAACTGATTTCATCGTTAACTGATTTCATCTTCATTTAACTGATTTCATCGTTAACTGATTTCATCGTTAACTGATTTCATCTTTAACTGATTTCATCGTTAACTGATTTCATCTTCATTTAACTGATTTCATCGTTAACTGATTTCATCGTTAACTGATTTCATCTTTAACTGATTTCATCGTTAACTGATTTCATCTTCATTTAACTGATTTCATCGTTAACTGATTTCATCGTTAACTGATTTCATCTTCATTTAACTGATTTCATCGTTAACTGATTTCATCGTTAACTGATTTCATCTTTAACTGATTTCATCGTTAACTGATTTCATCTTCATTTAACTGATTTCATCGTTAACTGATTTCATCGTTAACTGATTTCATCGTTAACTGATTTCATCTTCATTTAACTGATTTCATTGTTAACTGATTTCATCGTTAACTGATTTCATCTTCATTTAACTGATTTCATCGTTAACTGATTTCATCGTTAACTGATTCCATCGTTAACTGATTTCATCGTTAACTGATTTCATCTTCATTTAACTGATTTCATCGTTAACTGATTTCATCTTCATTTAACTGATTTCATTTTCATTCTTCATTTAACTGATTTCATCGTTAACTGATTTCATCTTCATTTAACTGATTTCATCGTTAACTGATTTCATCGTTAACTGATTTCATCTTCATTTAACTGATTTCATCGTTAACTGATTTCATCTTCATTTAATTGATTTCATCGTTAACTGATTTCATCGTTAACTGATTTCATCGTTAACTGATTTCATCGTTAACTGATTTCATCGTTAACTGATTTCATCTTCATTTAACTGATTTCATCGTTAACTGATTTCATCGTTAACTGATTTCATCGTTAACTGATTTCATCTTCATTTAACTGATTTCATCGTTAACTGATTTCATCGTTAACTGATTTCATCTTCATTTAACTGATTTCATCGTTAACTGATTTCATCTTCATTTAACTGATTTCATCGTTAACTGATTTCATCGTTAACTGATTTCATCGTTAACTGATTTCATCTTCATTTAACTGATTTCATCTTCATTTAACTGATTCCATCGTTAACTGATTTCATCGTTAACTGATTTCATCTTCATTTAACTGATTTCATCGTTAACTGATTTCATCGTTAACTGATTTCATCGTTAACTGATTTCATCTTCATTTAACTGATTTCATCGTTAACTGATTTCATCGTTAACTGATTTCATCTTCATTTAACTGATTTCATCGTTAACTGATTTCATCGTTAACTGATTCCATCGTTAACTGATTTCATCGTTAACTGATTTCATCTTCATTTAACTGATTTCATCGTTAACTGATTTCATCTTCATTTAACTGATTTCATCGTTAACTGATTTCATCGTTAACTGATTTCATCTTCATTTAACTGATTTCATCGTTAACTGATTTCATCTTCATTTAATTGATTTCATCGTTAACTGATTTCATCGTTAACTGATTTCATCGTTAACTGATTTCATCTTCATTTAACTGATTTCATCGTTAACTGATTTCATCGTTAACTGATTCCATCGTTAACTGATTTCATCGTTAACTGATTTCATCTTCATTTAACTGATTTCATCGTTAACTGATTTCATCGTTAACTGATTCCATCGTTAACTGATTTCATCGTTAACTGATTTCATCGTTAACTGATTCCATCGTTAACTGATTTCATCGTTAACTGATTTCATCTTCATTTAACTGATTTCATCGTTAACTGATTTCATCGTTAACTGATTTCATCGTTAACTGATTTCATCTTCATTTAACTGATTTCATCGTTAACTGATTTCATCGTTAACTGATTCCATCGTTAACTGATTTCATCGTTAACTGATTTCATCTTCATTTAACTGATTTCATCGTTAACTGATTTCATCGTTAACTGATTTCATCGTTAACTGATTTCATCTTCATTTAACTGATTTCATCGTTAACTGATTTCATCGTTAACTGATTTCATCTTTAACTGATTTCATCGTTAACTGATTTCATCTTCATTTAACTGATTTCATCGTTAACTGATTTCATCGTTAACTGATTTCATCTTCATTTAACTGATTTCATCGTTAACTGATTTCATCGTTAACTGATTCCATCGTTAACTGATTTCATCGTTAACTGATTTCATCTTCATTTAACTGATTTCATCGTTAACTGATTTCATCTTCATTTAACTGATTTCATCGTTAACTGATTTCATCGTTAACTGATTTCATCGTTAACTGATTTCATCTTCATTTAACTGATTTCATTTTCATTCTTCATTTAACTGATTTCATCGTTAACTGATTTCATCTTCATTTAACTGATTTCATCGTTAACTGATTTCATCTTCATTTAATTGATTTCATCGTTAACTGATTTCATCTTCATTTAACTGATTTCATCGTTAACTGATTTCATCGTTAACTGATTCCATCGTTAACTGATTTCATCGTTAACTGATTTCATCTTCATTTAACTGATTTCATCGTTAACTGATTTCATCGTTAACTGATTTCATCTTCATTTAACTGATTTCATCGTTAACTGATTTCATCTTTAACTGATTTCATCGTTAACTGATTTCATCGTTAACTGATTTCATCGTTAACTGATTTCATCTTCATTTAACTGATTTCATCGTTAACTGATTTCATCGTTAACTGATTTCATCGTTAACTGATTTCATCTTCATTTAACTGATTTCATCGTTAACTGATTTCATCGTTAACTGATTTCATCTTCATTTAACTGATTTCATCGTTAACTGATTTCATCGTTGACTGATTCCATCGTTAACTGATTTCATCTTTAACTGATTTCATCGTTAACTGATTTCATCTTCATTTAACTGATTTCATCGTTAAGTGATTTCATCGTTAACTGATTTCATCGTTAACTGATTTCATCGTTAACTGATTTCATCTTCATTTAACTGATTTCATCGTTAACTGATTTCATCGTTAACTGATTTCATCTTCATTTAACTGATTTCATCGTTCACTGATTTCATCGTTAACTGATTTCATCTTCATTTAACTGATTTCATCGTTAACTGATTTCATCGTTAACTGATTTCATCTTCATTTAACTGATTTCATCGTTAACTGATTTCATCTTCATTTAACTGATTTCATCGTTAACTGATTTCGTCTTCATTTAACTGATTCCATCGTTAACTGATTTCATCGTTAACTGATTTCATCGTTAACTGATTTCATCTTTAACTGATTTCATCGTTAACTGATTTCATCTTCATTTAACTGATTTCATCGTTAACTGATTTCATCTTCATTTAACTGATTTCATTTTCATTCTTCATTTAACTGATTTCATCGTTAACTGATTTCATCTTCATTTAACTGATTTCATCGTTAACTGATTTCATCGTTAACTGATTTCATCGTTAACTGATTTCATCTTCATTTAACTGATTCCATCGTTAACTGATTTCATCGTTAACTGATTTCATCTTCATTTAACTGATTTCATCGTTAACTGATTCCATCGTTAACTGATTTCATCGTTAACTGATTTCATCTTCATTTAACTGATTTCATCGTTAACTGATTTCATCTTCATTTAACTGATTTCATCGTTAACTGATTTCATCTTCATTTAACTGATTTCATTTTCATTCTTCATTTAACTGATTTCATCGTTAACTGATTTCATCTTCATTTAACTGATTTCATCGTTAACTGATTTCATCGTTAACTGATTTCATCTTTAACTGATTTCATCGTTAACTGATTTCATCTTCATTTAACTGATTTCATCGTTAACTGATTTCATCTTCATTTAACTGATTTCATCGTTAACTGATTTCATCGTTAACTGATTTCATCTTCATTTAACTGATTCCATCGTTAACTGATTTCATCGTTAACTGATTTCATCGTTAACTGATTTCATCTTTAACTGATTTCATCGTTAACTGATTTCATCTTCATTTAACTGATTTCATCGTTAACTGATTTCATCTTCATTTAACTGATTTCATTTTCATTCTTCATTTAACTGATTTCATCGTTAACTGATTTCATCTTCATTTAACTGATTTCATCGTTAACTGATTTCATCGTTAACTGATTTCATCGTTAACTGATTTCATCTTCATTTAACTGATTCCATCGTTAACTGATTTCATCGTTAACTGATTTCATCTTCATTTAACTGATTTCATCGTTAACTGATTCCATCGTTAACTGATTTCATCGTTAACTGATTTCATCTTCATTTAACTGATTTCATCGTTAACTGATTTCATCTTCATTTAACTGATTTCATCGTTAACTGATTTCATCGTTAACTGATTTCATCTTCATTTAACTGATTTCATTTTCATTCTTCATTTAACTGATTTCATCGTTAACTGATTTCATCTTCATTTAACTGATTTCATCGTTAACTGATTTCATCGTTAACTGATTTCATCTTTAACTGATTTCATCGTTAACTGATTTCATCTTCATTTAACTGATTTCATCGTTAACTGATTTCATCTTCATTTAATTGATTTCATCGTTAACTGATTTCATCGTTAACTGATTTCATCGTTAACTGATTTCATCTTCATTTAACTGATTTCATCGTTAACTGATTTCATCGTTAACTGATTCCATCGTTAACTGATTTCATCGTTAACTGATTTCATCTTCATTTAACTGATTTCATCGTTAACTGATTTCATCGTTAACTGATTTCATCTTTAACTGATTTCATCGTTAACTGATTTCATCTTCATTTAACTGATTTCATCGTTAACTGATTTCATCGTTAACTGATTTCATCTTTAACTGATTTCATCGTTAACTGATTTCATCTTCATTTAACTGATTTCATCGTTAACTGATTTCATCGTTAACTGATTTCATCTTCATTTAACTGATTTCATCGTTAACTGATTTCATCGTTAACTGATTTCATCTTTAACTGATTTCATCGTTAACTGATTTCATCTTCATTTAACTGATTTCATCGTTAACTGATTTCATCGTTAACTGATTTCATCGTTAACTGATTTCATCTTCATTTAACTGATTTCATTGTTAACTGATTTCATCGTTAACTGATTTCATCTTCATTTAACTGATTTCATCGTTAACTGATTTCATCTTCATTTAACTGATTTCATCGTTAACTGATTTCATCGTTAACTGATTTCATCTTCATTTAACTGATTTCATCGTTAACTGATTTCATCGTTAACTGATTCCATCGTTAACTGATTTCATCGTTAACTGATTTCATCTTCATTTAACTGATTTCATCGTTAACTGATTTCATCTTCATTTAACTGATTTCATCGTTAACTGATTTCATCGTTAACTGATTTCATCGTTAACTGATTTCATCTTCATTTAACTGATTTCATTTTCATTCTTCATTTAACTGATTTCATCGTTAACTGATTTCATCTTCATTTAACTGATTTCATCGTTAACTGATTTCATCTTCATTTAATTGATTTCATCGTTAACTGATTTCATCTTCATTTAACTGATTTCATCGTTAACTGATTTCATCGTTAACTGATTCCATCGTTAACTGATTTCATCGTTAACTGATTTCATCTTCATTTAACTGATTTCATCGTTAACTGATTTCATCGTTAACTGATTTCATCTTCATTTAACTGATTTCATCGTTAACTGATTTCATCTTCATTTAACTGATTTCATCGTTAACTGATTTCATCGTTAACTGATTTCATCGTTAACTGATTTCATCTTCATTTAACTGATTTCATCGTTAACTGATTTCATCGTTAACTGATTTCATCTTCATTTAACTGATTTCATCGTTAACTGATTTCATCGTTGACTGATTCCATCGTTAACTGATTTCATCTTTAACTGATTTCATCGTTAACTGATTTCATCTTCATTTAACTGATTTCATCGTTAAGTGATTTCATCGTTAACTGATTTCATCGTTAACTGATTTCATCGTTAACTGATTTCATCTTCATTTAACTGATTTCATCGTTAACTGATTTCATCGTTAACTGATTTCATCTTCATTTAACTGATTTCATCGTTCACTGATTTCATCGTTAACTGATTTCATCTTCATTTAACTGATTTCATCGTTAACTGATTTCATCGTTAACTGATTTCATCTTCATTTAACTGATTTCATCGTTAACTGATTTCATCTTCATTTAACTGATTTCATCGTTAACTGATTTCGTCTTCATTTAACTGATTCCATCGTTAACTGATTTCATCGTTAACTGATTTCATCGTTAACTGATTTCATCTTTAACTGATTTCATCGTTAACTGATTTCATCTTCATTTAACTGATTTCATCGTTAACTGATTTCATCTTCATTTAACTGATTTCATTTTCATTCTTCATTTAACTGATTTCATCGTTAACTGATTTCATCTTCATTTAACTGATTTCATCGTTAACTGATTTCATCGTTAACTGATTTCATCGTTAACTGATTTCATCTTCATTTAACTGATTCCATCGTTAACTGATTTCATCGTTAACTGATTTCATCTTCATTTAACTGATTTCATCGTTAACTGATTCCATCGTTAACTGATTTCATCGTTAACTGATTTCATCTTCATTTAACTGATTTCATCGTTAACTGATTTCATCTTCATTTAACTGATTTCATCGTTAACTGATTTCATCGTTAACTGATTTCATCTTCATTTAACTGATTTCATTTTCATTCTTCATTTAACTGATTTCATCGTTAACTGATTTCATCTTCATTTAACTGATTTCATCGTTAACTGATTTCATCGTTAACTGATTTCATCTTTAACTGATTTCATCGTTAACTGATTTCATCTTCATTTAACTGATTTCATCGTTAACTGATTTCATCTTCATTTAATTGATTTCATCGTTAACTGATTTCATCGTTAACTGATTTCATCGTTAACTGATTTCATCTTCATTTAACTGATTTCATCGTTAACTGATTTCATCGTTAACTGATTCCATCGTTAACTGATTTCATCGTTAACTGATTTCATCTTCATTTAACTGATTTCATCGTTAACTGATTTCATCGTTAACTGATTTCATCTTTAACTGATTTCATCGTTAACTGATTTCATCTTCATTTAACTGATTTCATCGTTAACTGATTTCATCGTTAACTGATTTCATCTTTAACTGATTTCATCGTTAACTGATTTCATCTTCATTTAACTGATTTCATCGTTAACTGATTTCATCGTTAACTGATTTCATCTTCATTTAACTGATTTCATCGTTAACTGATTTCATCGTTAACTGATTTCATCTTTAACTGATTTCATCGTTAACTGATTTCATCTTCATTTAACTGATTTCATCGTTAACTGATTTCATCGTTAACTGATTTCATCTTCTTTTAACTGATTTCATCGTTAACTGATTTCATCTTCATTTAATTGATTTCATCGTTAACTGATTTCATCGTTAACTGATTTCATCTTCATTTAACTGATTTCATCGTTAACTGATTTCATCGTTAACTGATTTCATCTTCATTTAACTGATTTCATCGTTAACTGATTTCATCTTCATTTAACTGATTTCATCGTTAACTGATTTCATCGTTAACTGATTTCATCTTCATTTAACTGATTCCATCGTTAACTGATTTCATCGTTAACTGATTTCATCGTTAACTGATTTCATCTTTAACTGATTTCATCGTTAACTGATTTCATCTTCATTTAACTGATTTCATCGTTAACTGATTTCATCTTCATTTAACTGATTTCATTTTCATTCTTCATTTAACTGATTTCATCGTTAACTGATTTCATCTTCATTTAACTGATTTCATCGTTAACTGATTTCATCGTTAACTGATTTCATCGTTAACTGATTTCATCTTCATTTAACTGATTCCATCGTTAACTGATTTCATCGTTAACTGATTTCATCTTCATTTAACTGATTTCATCGTTAACTGATTCCATCGTTAACTGATTTCATCGTTAACTGATTTCATCTTCATTTAACTGATTTCATCGTTAACTGATTTCATCTTCATTTAACTGATTTCATCGTTAACTGATTTCATCGTTAACTGATTTCATCTTCATTTAACTGATTTCATTTTCATTCTTCATTTAACTGATTTCATCGTTAACTGATTTCATCTTCATTTAACTGATTTCATCGTTAACTGATTTCATCGTTAACTGATTTCATCTTTAACTGATTTCATCGTTAACTGATTTCATCTTCATTTAACTGATTTCATCGTTAACTGATTTCATCTTCATTTAATTGATTTCATCGTTAACTGATTTCATCGTTAACTGATTTCATCGTTAACTGATTTCATCTTCATTTAACTGATTTCATCGTTAACTGATTTCATCGTTAACTGATTCCATCGTTAACTGATTTCATCGTTAACTGATTTCATCTTCATTTAACTGATTTCATCGTTAACTGATTTCATCGTTAACTGATTTCATCTTTAACTGATTTCATCGTTAACTGATTTCATCTTCATTTAACTGATTTCATCGTTAACTGATTTCATCGTTAACTGATTTCATCTTTAACTGATTTCATCGTTAACTGATTTCATCTTCATTTAACTGATTTCATCGTTAACTGATTTCATCGTTAACTGATTTCATCTTCATTTAACTGATTTCATCGTTAACTGATTTCATCGTTAACTGATTTCATCTTTAACTGATTTCATCGTTAACTGATTTCATCTTCATTTAACTGATTTCATCGTTAACTGATTTCATCGTTAACTGATTTCATCGTTAACTGATTTCATCTTCATTTAACTGATTTCATTGTTAACTGATTTCATCGTTAACTGATTTCATCTTCATTTAACTGATTTCATCGTTAACTGATTTCATCGTTAACTGATTCCATCGTTAACTGATTTCATCGTTAACTGATTTCATCTTCATTTAACTGATTTCATCGTTAACTGATTTCATCTTCATTTAACTGATTTCATTTTCATTCTTCATTTAACTGATTTCATCGTTAACTGATTTCATCTTCATTTAACTGATTTCATCGTTAACTGATTTCATCGTTAACTGATTTCATCTTCATTTAACTGATTTCATCGTTAACTGATTTCATCTTCATTTAATTGATTTCATCGTTAACTGATTTCATCGTTAACTGATTTCATCGTTAACTGATTTCATCTTCATTTAACTGATTTCATCGTTAACTGATTTCATCGTTAACTGATTTCATCGTTAACTGATTTCATCTTCATTTAACTGATTTCATCGTTAACTGATTTCATCGTTAACTGATTTCATCGTTAACTGATTTCATCTTCATTTAACTGATTTCATCGTTAACTGATTTCATCGTTAACTGATTTCATCGTTAACTGATTTCATCTTCATTTAACTGATTTCATCGTTAACTGATTTCATCTTCATTTAACTGATTTCATCGTTAACTGATTTCATCGTTAACTGATTTCATCTTCATTTAACTGATTTCATCTTCATTTAACTGATTCCATCGTTAACTGATTTCATCGTTAACTGATTTCATCTTCATTTAACTGATTTCATCTTTAACTGATTTCATCGTTAACTGATTTCATCTTCATTTAACTGATTTCATCGTTAAGTGATTTCATCGTTAACTGATTTCATCGTTAACTGATTTCATCGTTAACTGATTTCATCTTCATTTAACTGATTTCATCGTTAACTGATTTCATCGTTAACTGATTTCATCTTCATTTAACTGATTTCATCGTTCACTGATTTCATCGTTAACTGATTTCATCTTCATTTAACTGATTTCATCGTTAACTGATTTCATCGTTAACTGATTTCATCTTCATTTAACTGATTTCATCGTTAACTGATTTCATCTTCATTTAACTGATTTCATCGTTAACTGATTTCGTCTTCATTTAACTGATTCCATCGTTAACTGATTTCATCGTTAACTGATTTCATCGTTAACTGATTTCATCTTTAACTGATTTCATCGTTAACTGATTTCATCTTCATTTAACTGATTTCATCGTTAACTGATTTCATCTTCATTTAACTGATTTCATTTTCATTCTTCATTTAACTGATTTCATCGTTAACTGATTTCATCTTCATTTAACTGATTTCATCGTTAACTGATTTCATCGTTAACTGATTTCATCGTTAACTGATTTCATCTTCATTTAACTGATTCCATCGTTAACTGATTTCATCGTTAACTGATTTCATCTTCATTTAACTGATTTCATCGTTAACTGATTCCATCGTTAACTGATTTCATCGTTAACTGATTTCATCTTCATTTAACTGATTTCATCGTTAACTGATTTCATCTTCATTTAACTGATTTCATCGTTAACTGATTTCATCGTTAACTGATTTCATCTTCATTTAACTGATTTCATTTTCATTCTTCATTTAACTGATTTCATCGTTAACTGATTTCATCTTCATTTAACTGATTTCATCGTTAACTGATTTCATCGTTAACTGATTTCATCTTTAACTGATTTCATCGTTAACTGATTTCATCTTCATTTAACTGATTTCATCGTTAACTGATTTCATCTTCATTTAATTGATTTCATCGTTAACTGATTTCATCGTTAACTGATTTCATCGTTAACTGATTTCATCTTCATTTAACTGATTTCATCGTTAACTGATTTCATCGTTAACTGATTCCATCGTTAACTGATTTCATCGTTAACTGATTTCATCTTCATTTAACTGATTTCATCGTTAACTGATTTCATCTTCATTTAATTGATTTCATCGTTAACTGATTTCATCGTTAACTGATTTCATCGTTAACTGATTTCATCTTCATTTAACTGATTTCATCGTTAACTGATTTCATCTTTAACTGATTTCATCGTTAACTGATTTCATCTTCATTTAACTGATTTCATCGTTAACTGATTTCATCGTTAACTGATTTCATCTTTAACTGATTTCATCGTTAACTGATTTCATCTTCATTTAACTGATTTCATCGTTAACTGATTTCATCGTTAACTGATTTCATCTTCATTTAACTGATTTCATCGTTAACTGATTTCATCGTTAACTGATTTCATCTTTAACTGATTTCATCGTTAACTGATTTCATCTTCATTTAACTGATTTCATCGTTAACTGATTTCATCGTTAACTGATTTCATCTTCTTTTAACTGATTTCATCGTTAACTGATTTCATCTTCATTTAATTGATTTCATCGTTAACTGATTTCATCGTTAACTGATTTCATCTTCATTTAACTGATTTCATCGTTAACTGATTTCATCGTTAACTGATTTCATCTTCATTTAACTGATTTCATCGTTAACTGATTTCATCTTCATTTAACTGATTTCATCGTTAACTGATTTCATCGTTAACTGATTTCATCTTCATTTAACTGATTCCATCGTTAACTGATTTCATCGTTAACTGATTTCATCGTTAACTGATTTCATCTTTAACTGATTTCATCGTTAACTGATTTCATCTTCATTTAACTGATTTCATCGTTAACTGATTTCATCTTCATTTAACTGATTTCATTTTCATTCTTCATTTAACTGATTTCATCGTTAACTGATTTCATCTTCATTTAACTGATTTCATCGTTAACTGATTTCATCGTTAACTGATTTCATCGTTAACTGATTTCATCTTCATTTAACTGATTCCATCGTTAACTGATTTCATCGTTAACTGATTTCATCTTCATTTAACTGATTTCATCGTTAACTGATTCCATCGTTAACTGATTTCATCGTTAACTGATTTCATCTTCATTTAACTGATTTCATCGTTAACTGATTTCATCTTCATTTAACTGATTTCATCGTTAACTGATTTCATCGTTAACTGATTTCATCTTCATTTAACTGATTTCATTTTCATTCTTCATTTAACTGATTTCATCGTTAACTGATTTCATCTTCATTTAACTGATTTCATCGTTAACTGATTTCATCGTTAACTGATTTCATCTTTAACTGATTTCATCGTTAACTGATTTCATCTTCATTTAACTGATTTCATCGTTAACTGATTTCATCTTCATTTAATTGATTTCATCGTTAACTGATTTCATCGTTAACTGATTTCATCGTTAACTGATTTCATCTTCATTTAACTGATTTCATCGTTAACTGATTTCATCGTTAACTGATTCCATCGTTAACTGATTTCATCGTTAACTGATTTCATCTTCATTTAACTGATTTCATCGTTAACTGATTTCATCGTTAACTGATTTCATCTTTAACTGATTTCATCGTTAACTGATTTCATCTTCATTTAACTGATTTCATCGTTAACTGATTTCATCGTTAACTGATTTCATCTTTAACTGATTTCATCGTTAACTGATTTCATCTTCATTTAACTGATTTCATCGTTAACTGATTTCATCGTTAACTGATTTCATCTTCATTTAACTGATTTCATCGTTAACTGATTTCATCGTTAACTGATTTCATCTTTAACTGATTTCATCGTTAACTGATTTCATCTTCATTTAACTGATTTCATCGTTAACTGATTTCATCGTTAACTGATTTCATCGTTAACTGATTTCATCTTCATTTAACTGATTTCATTGTTAACTGATTTCATCGTTAACTGATTCCATCTTCATTTAACTGATTTCATCGTTAACTGATTTCATCGTTAACTGATTCCATCGTTAACTGATTTCATCGTTAACTGATTTCATCTTCATTTAACTGATTTCATCGTTAACTGATTTCATCTTCATTTAACTGATTTCATTTTCATTCTTCATTTAACTGATTTCATCGTTAACTGATTTCATCTTCATTTAACTGATTTCATCGTTAACTGATTTCATCGTTAACTGATTTCATCTTCATTTAACTGATTTCATCGTTAACTGATTTCATCTTCATTTAATTGATTTCATCGTTAACTGATTTCATCGTTAACTGATTTCATCGTTAACTGATTTCATCTTCATTTAACTGATTTCATCGTTAACTGATTTCATCGTTAACTGATTTCATCGTTAACTGATTTCATCTTCATTTAACTGATTTCATCGTTAACTGATTTCATCGTTAACTGATTTCATCGTTAACTGATTTCATCTTCATTTAACTGATTTCATCGTTAACTGATTTCATCGTTAACTGATTTCATCTTCATTTAACTGATTTCATCGTTAACTGATTTCATCTTCATTTAACTGATTTCATCGTTAACTGATTTCATCGTTAACTGATTTCATCTTCATTTAACTGATTTCATCTTCATTTAACTGATTCCATCGTTAACTGATTTCATCGTTAACTGATTTCATCTTCATTTAACTGATTTCATCGTTAACTGATTTCATCGTTAACTGATTTCATCGTTAACTGATTTCATCTTCATTTAACTGATTTCATCGTTAACTGATTTCATCGTTAACTGATTTCATCTTCATTTAACTGATTTCATCGTTAACTGATTTCATCGTTAACTGATTCCATCGTTAACTGATTTCATCGTTAACTGATTTCATCTTCATTTAACTGATTTCATCGTTAACTGATTTCATCTTCATTTAACTGATTTCATCGTTAACTGATTTCATCGTTAACTGATTTCATCTTCATTTAACTGATTTCATCGTTAACTGATTTCATCTTCATTTAATTGATTTCATCGTTAACTGATTTCATCGTTAACTGATTTCATCGTTAACTGATTTCATCTTCATTTAACTGATTTCATCGTTAACTGATTTCATCTTCATTTAATTGATTTCATCGTTAACTGATTTCATCTTCATTTAACTGATTTCATCGTTAACTGATTTCATCGTTAACTGATTCCATCGTTAACTGATTTCATCGTTAACTGATTTCATCTTCATTTAACTGATTTCATCGTTAACTGATTTCATCGTTAACTGATTTCATCTTCATTTAACTGATTTCATCGTTAACTGATTTCATCTTTAACTGATTTCATCGTTAACTGATTTCATCGTTAACTGATTTCATCTTCATTTAACTGATTTCATCGTTAACTGATTTCATCGTTAACTGATTTCATCGTTAACTGATTTCATCGTTAACTGATTTCATCTTCATTTAACTGATTTCATTTTCATTCTTCATTTAACTGATTTCATCGTTAACTGATTTCATCTTCATTTAATTGATTTCATCGTTAACTGATTTCATCGTTAACTGATTTCATCGTTAACTGATTTCATCGTTAACTGATTTCATCTTCATTTAACTGATTTCATCGTTAACTGATTTCATCGTTAACTGATTTCATCTTTAACTGATTTCATCGTTAACTGATTTCATCTTCATTTAACTGATTTCATCGTTAACTGATTTCATCGTTAACTGATTTCATCTTTAACTGATTTCATCGTTAACTGATTTCATCTTCATTTAACTGATTTCATCGTTAACTGATTTCATCTTCATTTAACTGATTTCATCGTTAACTGATTTCATCGTTAACTGATTTCATCGTTAACTGATTTCATCTTCATTTAACTGATTCCATCGTTAACTGATTTCATCGTTAACTGATTTCATCGTTAACTGATTTCATCTTCATTTAACTGATTTCATCGTTAACTGATTTCATCGTTAACTGATTTCATCTTTAACTGATTTCATCGTTAACTGATTTCATCTTCATTTAACTGATTTCATCGTTAACTGATTTCATCGTTAACTGATTTCATCGTTAACTGATTTCATCTTCATTTAACTGATTTCATCGTTAACTGATTTCATCGTTAACTGATTCCATCGTTAACTGATTTCATCGTTAACTGATTTCATCTTCATTTAACTGATTTCATCGTTAACTGATTTCATCTTCATTTAACTGATTTCATCGTTAACTGATTTCATCGTTAACTGATTTCATCGTTAACTGATTTCATCTTCATTTAACTGATTTCATTTTCATTCTTCATTTAACTGATTTCATCGTTAACTGATTTCATCTTCATTTAACTGATTTCATCGTTAACTGATTTCATCGTTAACTGATTTCATCGTTAACTGATTTCATCTTTAACTGATTTCATCGTTAACTGATTTCATCTTCATTTAACTGATTTCATCGTTAACTGATTTCATCTTCATTTAATTGATTTCATCGTTAACTGATTTCATCGTTAACTGATTTCATCGTTAACTGATTTCATCTTCATTTAACTGATTTCATCGTTAACTGATTCCATCGTTAACTGATTTCATCTTCATTTAACTGATTTCATCGTTAACTGATTTCATCGTTAACTGATTTCATCTTCATTTAACTGATTTCATCGTTAACTGATTTCATCGTTAACTGATTTCATCGTTAACTGATTTCATCTTCATTTAACTGATTTCATCGTTAACTGATTTCATCGTTAACTGATTCCATCGTTAACTGATTTCATCTTTAACTGATTTCATCGTTAACTGATTTCATCTTCATTTAACTGATTTCATCGTTAAGTGATTTCATCGTTAACTGATTTCATCTTCATTTAACTGATTTCATTGTTAACTGATTTCATCGTTAACTGATTTCATCTTCATTTAACTGATTTCATCGTTAACTGATTTCATCGTTAACTGATTCCATCGTTAACTGATTTCATCGTTAACTGATTTCATCGTTAACTGATTTCATCTTCATTTAACTGATTTCATCGTTAACTGATTTCATCTTCATTTAACTGATTTCATTTTCATTCTTCATTTAACTGATTTCATCGTTAACTGATTTCATCTTCATTTAACTGATTTCATCGTTAACTGATTTCATCGTTAACTGATTTCATCTTCATTTAACTGATTTCATCGTTAACTGATTTCATCGTTAACTGATTTCATCTTCATTTAACTGATTTCATCGTTAACTGATTTCATCGTTAACTGATTTCCATCGTTAACTGATTTCATCTTTAACTGATTTCATCGTTAACTGATTTCATCTTCATTTAACTGATTTCATCGTTAAGTGATTTCATCGTTAACTGATTTCATCTTCATTTAACTGATTTCATTGTTAACTGATTTCATCGTTAACTGATTTCATCTTCATTTAACTGATTTCATCGTTAACTGATTTCATCGTTAACTGATTTCATCTTCATTTAACTGATTTCATCGTTAACTGATTTCATCGTTAACTGATTTCATCGTTAACTGATTTCATCTTCATTTAACTGATTTCATCGTTAACTGATTCCATCGTTAACTGATTCCATCGTTAACTGATTTCATCGTTAACTGATTTCATCTTCATTTAACTGATTTCATCGTTAACTGATTTCATCTTCATTTAACTGATTTCATCGTTAACTGATTTCATCGTTAACTGATTTCATCTTCATTTAACTGATTTCATTTTCATTCTTCATTTAACTGATTTCATCGTTAACTGATTTCATCTTCATTTAATTGATTTCATCGTTAACTGATTTCATCGTTAACTGATTTCATCGTTAACTGATTTCATCTTCATTTAACTGATTTCATCGTACTGATTTCATCGTTAACTGATTTCATCTTCATTTAACTGATTTCATCGTTAACTGATTTCATCTTCATTTAACTGATTTCATCGTTAACTGATTTCATCGTTAACTGATTTCATCGTTAACTGATTTCATCGTTAACTGATTTCATCGTTAACTGATTTCATCTTCATTTAACTGATTTCATCGTTAACTGATTTCATCGTTAACTGATTTCATCGTTAACTGATTTCATCTTCATTTAACTGATTCCATCGTTAACTGATTTCATCGTTAACTGATTTCATCGTTAACTGATTTCATCTTCATTTAACTGATTTCATCGTTAACTGATTTCATCGTTAACTGATTTCATCTTTAACCGATTTCATCGTTAACTGATTTCATCTTCATTTAACTGATTTCATCGTTAACTGATTTCATCGTTAACTGATTTCATCTTCATTTAACTGATTTCATCGTTAACTGATTTCATCGTTAACTGATTCCATCGTTAACTGATTTCATCGTTAACTGATTTCATCTTCATTTAACTGATTTCATCGTTAACTGATTTCATCGTTAACTGATTTCATCGTTAACTGATTTCATCTTCATTTAACTGATTTCATTTTCATTCTTCATTTAACTGATTTCATCGTTAACTGATTTCATCTTCATTTAACTGATTTCATCGTTAACTGATTTCATCTTCATTTAACTGATTTCATCGTTAACTGATTTCATCTTCATTTAATTGATTTCATCGTTAACTGATTTCATCTTCATTTAACTGATTTCATCGTTAACTGATTTCATCGTTAACTGATTCCATCGTTAACTGATTTCATCGTTAACTGATTTCATCTTCATTTAACTGATTTCATCGTTAACTGATTTCATCGTTAACTGATTTCATCTTCATTTAACTGATTTCATCGTTAACTGATTTCATCGTTAACTGATTTCATCGTTAACTGATTTCATCTTCATTTAACTGATTTCATCGTTAACTGATTTCATCGTTAACTGATTTCATCGTTAACTGATTTCATCTTCATTTAACTGATTTCATCGTTAACTGATTTCATCGTTAACTGATTTCATCTTCATTTAACTGATTTCATCGTTAACTGATTTCATCGTTAACTGATTCCATCGTTAACTGATTTCATCTTTAACTGATTTCATCGTTAACTGATTTCATCTTCATTTAACTGATTTCATCGTTAACTGATTTCATCTTCATTTAATTGATTTCATCGTTAACTGATTTCATCCTTAACTGATTTCATCTTCATTTAACTGATTTCATCGTTAACTGATTTCATCGTTAACTGATTTCATCTTCATTTAATTGATTTCATCGTTAACTGATTTCATCGTTAACTGATTTCATCTTCATTTAACTGATTTCATCGTTAACTGATTTCATCGTTAACTGATTTCATCTTCATTTAACTGATTTCATCGTTAACTGATTTCATCGTTAACTGATTTCATCTTCATTTAACTGATTTCATCGTTAACTGATTTCATCGTTAACTGATTTCATCGTTAACTGATTTCATCTTCATTTAACTGATTTCATCGTTAACTGATTTCATCGTTAACTGATTTCATCTTCATTTAACTGATTTCATCGTTAACTGATTTCATCTTCATTTAACTGATTCCATCGTTAACTGATTTCATCGTTAACTGATTTCATCGTTAACTGATTTCATCTTCATTTAACTGATTTCATCGTTAACTGATTTCATCGTTAACTGATTTCATCGTTAACTGATTTCATCTTCATTTAACTGATTCCATCGTTAACTGATTTCATCGTTAACTGATTTCATCTTCATTTAACTGATTCCATCGTTAACTGATTTCATCGTTAACTGATTTCATCGTTAACTGATTCCATCGTTAACTGATTTCATCGTTAACTGATTTCATCGTTAACTGATTTCATCGTTAACTGATTTCATCTTCATTTAACTGATTTCATCGTTAACTGATTCCATCGTTAACTGATTCCATCGTTAACTGATTTCATCGTTAACTGATTTCATCGTTAACTGATTTCATCTTCATTTAACTGATTTCATCGTTAACTGATTTCATCTTCATTTAACTGATTTCATCGTTAACTGATTTCATCGTTAACTGATTTCATCGTTAACTGATTTCATCTTCATTTAACTGATTTCATTTTCATTCTTCATTTAACTGATTTCATCGTTAACTGATTTCATCTTCATTTAATTGATTTCATCGTTAACTGATTTCATCGTTAACTGATTTCATCGTTAACTGATTTCATCTTCATTTAACTGATTTCATCGTTAACTGATTTCATCGTTAACTGATTTCATCTTCATTTAACTGATTTCATCGTTAACTGATTTCATCTTCATTTAACTGATTTCATCGTTAACTGATTTCATCGTTAACTGATTTCATCTTCATTTAACTGATTTCATCGTTAACTGATTTCATCGTTAACTGATTTCATCTTTAACTGATTTCATCGTTAACTGATTTCATCTTCATTTAACTGATTTCATCGTTAACTGATTTCATCGTTAACTGATTTCATCTTCATTTAACTGATTTCATCGTTAACTGATTTCATCGTTAACTGATTCCATCGTTAACTGATTTCATCGTTAACTGATTTCATCTTCATTTAACTGATTTCATCGTTAACTGATTTCATCTTCATTTAACTGATTTCATCGTTAACTGATTTCATCGTTAACTGATTTCATCGTTAACTGATTTCATCGTTAACTGATTTCATCTTCATTTAACTGATTTCATTTTCATTCTTCATTTAACTGATTTCATCGTTAACTGATTTCATCTTCATTTAACTGATTTCATCGTTAACTGATTTCATCTTCATTTAACTGATTTCATCGTTAACTGATTTCATCTTCATTTAATTGATTTCATCGTTAACTGATTTCATCTTCATTTAACTGATTTCATCGTTAACTGATTTCATCGTTAACTGATTCCATCGTTAACTGATTTCATCGTTAACTGATTTCATCTTCATTTAACTGATTTCATCGTTAACTGATTTCATCGTTAACTGATTTCATCTTCATTTAACTGATTTCATCGTTAACTGATTTCATCTTTAACTGATTTCATCGTTAACTGATTTCATCGTTAACTGATTTCATCGTTAACTGATTTCATCTTCATTTAACTGATTTCATCGTTAACTGATTTCATCGTTAACTGATTTCATCGTTAACTGATTTCATCTTCATTTAACTGATTTCATCGTTAACTGATTTCATCGTTAACTGATTTCATCTTCATTTAACTGATTTCATCGTTAACTGATTTCATCGTTGACTGATTCCATCGTTAACTGATTTCATCTTTAACTGATTTCATCGTTAACTGATTTCATCTTCATTTAACTGATTTCATCGTTAAGTGATTTCATCGTTAACTGATTTCATCGTTAACTGATTTCATCGTTAACTGATTTCATCTTCATTTAACTGATTTCATCGTTAACTGATTTCATCGTTAACTGATTTCATCGTTAACTGATTTCATCTTCATTTAACTGATTTCATCGTTCACTGATTTCATCGTTAACTGATTTCATCTTCATTTAACTGATTTCATCGTTAACTGATTTCATCGTTAACTGATTTCATCTTCATTTAACTGATTTCATCGTTAACTGATTTCATCTTCATTTAACTGATTTCATCGTTAACTGATTTCGTCTTCATTTAACTGATTTCATCGTTAACTGATTTCGTCTTCATTTAACTGATTTCATCGTTAACTGATTTCATCGTTAACTGATTTCATCGTTAACTGATTTCATCTTCATTTAACTGATTTCATCGTTAACTGATTTCATCGTTAACTGATTCCATCGTTAACTGATTTCATCTTTAACTGATTTCATCGTTAACTGATTTCATCTTCATTTAACTGATTTCATCGTTAACTGATTTCATCTTCATTTAATTGATTTCATCGTTAACTGATTTCATCCTTAACTGATTTCATCTTCATTTAACTGATTTCATCGTTAACTGATTTCATCGTTAACTGATTTCATCTTCATTTAATTGATTTCATCGTTAACTGATTTCATCGTTAACTGATTTCATCTTCATTTAACTGATTTCATCGTTAACTGATTTCATCGTTAACTGATTTCATCTTCATTTAACTGATTTCATCGTTAACTGATTTCATCGTTAACTGATTTCATCTTCATTTAACTGATTTCATCGTTAACTGATTTCATCGTTAACTGATTTCATCTTCATTTAACTGATTCCATCGTTAACTGATTTCATCGTTAACTGATTTCATCTTTAACTGATTTCATCGTTAACTGATTTCATCTTCATTTAACTGATTCCATCGTTAACTGATTTCATCTTTAACTGATTTCATCGTTAACTGATTTCATCTTCATTTAACTGATTTCATCGTTAACTGATTTCATCTTCATTTAACTGATTTCATCGTTAACTGATTTCATCGTTAACTGATTTCATCTTCATTTAACTGATTTCATCGTTAACTGATTTCATCGTTAACTGATTTCATCTTCATTTAACTGATTTCATCGTTAACTGATTTCATCGTTAACTGATTTCATCGTTAACTGATTTCATCTTCATTTAACTGATTTCATCGTTAACTGATTTCATCGTTAACTGATTTCATCTTCATTTAACTGATTTCATCGTTAACTGATTTCATCTTCATTTAACTGATTTCATCGTTAACTGATTTCATCGTTAACTGATTTCATCGTTAACTGATTTCATCTTCATTTAACTGATTTCATCTTCATTTAACTGATTTCATCGTTAACTGATTTCATCGTTAACTGATTTCATCGTTAACTGATTTCATCTTCATTTAACTGATTCCATCGTTAACTGATTTCATCGTTAACTGATTTCATCTTCATTTAACTGATTTCATCTTCATTTAACTGATTTCATCGTTAACTGATTTCATCGTTAACTGATTCCATCGTTAACTGATTTCATCTTCATTTAACTGATTTCATCGTTAACTGATTTCATCTTCATTTAACTGATTTCATCGTTAACTGATTTCATCGTTAACTGATTTCATCTTTAACTGATCTCATCGTTAACTGATTTCATTTTCATTCTTCATTTAACTGATTTCATCGTTAACTGATTTCATCGTTAACTGATTTCATCGTTAACTGATTTCATCTTCATTTAACTGATTTCATCGTTAACTGATTTCATCTTCATTTAACTGATTTCATCGTTAACTGATTTCATCGTTAACTGATTTCATCTTCATTTAACTGATTTCATCGTTAACTGATTTCATCGTTAACTGATTTCATCGTTAACTGATTTCATCGTTAACTGATTTCATCTTCATTTAACTGATTCCATCGTTAACTGATTTCATCGTTAACTGATTTCATCGTTAACTGATTTCATCTTCATTTAACTGATTTCATCGTTAACTGATTTCATCGTTAACTGATTTCATCTTCATTTAACTGATTTCATTTTCATTCTTCATTTAACTGATTTCATCGTTAACTGATTTCATCTTCATTTAACTGATTTCATCGTTAACTGATTTCATCGTTAACTGATTTCATCTTCATTTAACTGATTCCATCGTTAACTGATTTCATCGTTAACTGATTTCATCGTTAACTGATTCCATCGTTAACTGATTTCATCGTTAACTGATTTCATCGTTAACTGATTTCATCTTCATTTAACTGATTTCATCTTTAACTGATTTCATCTTCATTTAACTGATTTCATCGTTAACTGATTTCATCGTTAACTGATTTCATCGTTAACTGATTTCATCTTCATTTAACTGATTTCATCGTTAACTGATTTCATCGTTAACTGATTCCATCGTTAACTGATTTCATCGTTAACTGATTTCATCTTCATTTAACTGATTTAATTTTCATTCTTCATTTAACTGATTTCATCGTTAACTGATTTCATCTTCATTTAACTGATTTCATCGTTAACTGATTTCATCGTTAACTGATTTCATCTTTAACTGATTTCATCGTTAACTGATTTCATCTTCATTTAACTGATTTCATCGTTAACTGATTTCATCTTCATTTAATTGATTTCATCGTTAACTGATTTCATCGTTAACTGATTTCATCGTTAACTGATTTCATCGTTAACTGATTTCATCGTTAACTGATTTCATCTTCATTTAACTGATTTCATCTTCATTTAACTGATTTCATCGTTAACTGATTTCATCGTTAACTGATTTCATCGTTAACTGATTTCATCTTCATTTAACTGATTTCATCGTTAACTGATTTCATCGTTAACTGATTTCATCTTTAACTGATTTCATCGTTAACTGATTTCATCTTCATTTAACTGATTTCATCGTTAACTGATTTCATCGTTAACTGATTTCATCTTCATTTAACTGATTTCATCGTTAACTGATTTCATCGTTAACTGATTTCATCGTTAACTGATTTCATCTTCATTTAACTGATTTCATCGTTAACTGATTTCATCGTTAACTGATTTCATCTTCATTTAACTGATTTCATCGTTAACTGATTTCATCTTCATTTAACTGATTCCATCGTTAACTGATTTCATCGTTAACTGATTTCATCGTTAACTGATTTCATCTTCATTTAACTGATTTCATCGTTAACTGATTTCATCGTTAACTGATTTCATCGTTAACTGATTTCATCTTCATTTAACTGATTCCATCGTTAACTGATTTCATCGTTAACTGATTTCATCGTTAACTGATTTCATCTTCATTTAACTGATTTCATCGTTAACTGATTTCATCGTTAACTGATTTCATCTTCATTTAACTGATTTCATCGTTAACTGATTTCATCGTTAACTGATTTCATCTTCATTTAACTGATTCCATCGTTAACTGATTTCATCGTTAACTGATTTCATCGTTAACTGATTTCATCTTTAACTGATTTCATCGTTAACTGATTTCATCTTCATTCAACTGATTTCATCGTTAACTGATTTCATCGTTAAATGATTTCATCGTTAACTGATTTCATCTTCATTTAACTGATTTCATCGTTAACTGATTTCATCTTCATTTAACTGATTCCATCGTTAACTGATTTCATCGTTAACTGATTTCATCGTTAACTGATTTCATCTTCATTTAACTGATTTCATCGTTAACTGATTTCATCGTTAACTGATTTCATCTTTAACTGATTTCATCGTTAACTGATTTCATCTTCATTTAACTGATTCCATCGTTAACTGATTTCATCGTTAACTGATTTCATCTTCATTTAACTGATTTCATCGTTAACTGATTTCATCTTCATTTAACTGATTCCATCGTTAACTGATTTCATCGTTAACTGATTCCATCGTTAACTGATTTCATCGTTAACTGATTTCATCGTTAACTGATTTCATCTTCATTTAACTGATTTCATCTTCATTTAACTGATTTCATCGTTAACTGATTCCATCGTTAACTGATTTCATCTTTAACTGATTTCATCTTCATTGAACTGATTTCATCGTTAACTGATTTCATCGTTAACTGATTTCATCGTTAACTGATTTCATCTTCATTTAACTGATTTCATCTTCATTTAACTGATTTCATCGTTAACTGATTTCATCGTTAACTGATTTCATCGTTAACTGATTTCATCTTCATTTAACTGATTCCATCGTTAACTGATTTCATCGTTAACTGATTTCATCTTCATTTAACTGATTTCATCTTCATTTAACTGATTTCATCGTTAACTGATTTCATCGTTAACTGATTCCATCGTTAACTGATTTCATCTTCATTTAACTGATTTCATCGTTAACTGATTTCATCTTCATTTAACTGATTTCATCGTTAACTGATTTCATCGTTAACTGATTTCATCTTTAACTGATCTCATCGTTAACTGATTTCATTTTCATTCTTCATTTAACTGATTTCATCGTTAACTGATTTCATCGTTAACTGATTTCATCGTTAACTGATTTCATCTTCATTTAACTGATTTCATCGTTAACTGATTTCATCTTCATTTAACTGATTTCATCGTTAACTGATTTCATCTTCATTTAACTGATTTCATCGTTAACTGATTTCATCGTTAACTGATTTCATCTTCATTTAACTGATTCCATCGTTAACTGATTTCATCGTTAACTGATTTCATCTTCATTTAACTGATTCCATCGTTAACTGATTTCATCGTTAACTGATTTCATCGTTAACTGATTTCATCTTCATTTAACTGATTTCATCGTTAACTGATTTCATCGTTAACTGATTTCATCTTCATTTAACTGATTTCATTTTCATTCTTCATTTAACTGATTTCATCGTTAACTGATTTCATCTTCATTTAACTGATTTCATCGTTAACTGATTTCATCGTTAACTGATTTCATCTTCATTTAACTGATTCCATCGTTAACTGATTTCATCGTTAACTGATTTCATCTTCATTTAACTGATTTCATCGTTAACTGATTTCATCGTTAACTGATTCCATCGTTAACTGATTTCATCGTTAACTGATTTCATCGTTAACTGATTTCATCTTCATTTAACTGATTTCATCGTTAACTGATTTCATCTTCATTTAACTGATTTCATCGTTAACTGATTTCATCGTTAACTGATTTCATCTTCATTTAACTGATTCCATCGTTAACTGATTTCATCGTTAACTGATTTCATCGTTAACTGATTTCATCGTTAACTGATTTCATCTTTAACTGATTTCATCTTCATTTAACTGATTTCATCGTTAACTGATTTCATCGTTAACTGATTTCATCGTTAACTGATTTCATCTTCATTTAACTGATTTCATCGTTAACTGATTTCATCGTTAACTGATTCCATCGTTAACTGATTTCATCGTTAACTGATTTCATCTTCATTTAACTGATTTAATTTTCATTCTTCATTTAACTGATTTCATCGTTAACTGATTTCATCTTCATTTAACTGATTTCATCGTTAACTGATTTCATCGTTAACTGATTTCATCTTTAACTGATTTCATCGTTAACTGATTTCATCTTCATTTAACTGATTTCATCGTTAACTGATTTCATCTTCATTTAATTGATTTCATCGTTAACTGATTTCATCGTTAACTGATTTCATCGTTAACTGATTTCATCGTTAACTGATTTCATCTTCATTTAACTGATTTCATCGTTAACTGATTTCATCGTTAACTGATTCCATCGTTAACTGATTTCATCGTTAACTGATTTCATCTTCATTTAACTGATTTCATCGTTAACTGATTTCATCGTTAACTGATTTCATCGTTAACTGATTTCATCGTTAACTGATTTCATCTTCATTTAACTGATTTCATCGTTAACTGATTTCATCGTTAACTGATTTCATCTTTAACTGATTTCATCGTTAACTGATTTCATCTTCATTTAACTGATTTCATCGTTAACTGATTTCATCGTTAACTGATTTCATCTTCATTTAACTGATTTCATCGTTAACTGATTTCATCGTTAACTGATTTCATCGTTAACTGATTTCATCTTTAACTGATTTCATCGTTAACTGATTTCATCTTCATTTAACTGATTTCATCGTTAAGTGATTTCATCGTTAACTGATTTCATCGTTAACTGATTTCATCGTTAACTGATTTCATCTTCATTTAACTGATTTCATCGTTAACTGATTTCATCGTTAACTGATTTCATCTTCATTTAACTGATTTCATCGTTAACTGATTTCATCGTTAACTGATTCCATCGTTAACTGATTTCATCTTCATTTAACTGATTTCATCGTTAACTGATTTCATCGTTAACTGATTTCATCTTCATTTAACTGATTTCATCGTTAACTGATTTCATCGTTAACTGATTTCATCTTTAACTGATTTCATCGTTAACTGATTTCATCTTTAACTGATTTCATCGTTAACTGATTTCATCTTCATTTAACTGATTTCATCGTTAACTGATTTCATCGTTAACTGATTTCATCTTTAACTGATTTCATCGTTAACTGATTTCATCTTCATTTAACTGATTTCATCTTTAACTGATTTCATCTTCATTTAACTGATTTCATCGTTAACTGATTTCATCGTTAACTGATTTCATCTTCATTTAACTGATTCCATCGTTAACTGATTTCATCGTTAACTGATTTCATCTTCATTTAACTGATTTCATCGTTAACTGATTTCATCGTTAACTGATTTCATCTTTAACTGATTTCATCGTTAACTGATTTCATCTTCATTTAACTGATTTCATCGTTAACTGATTTCATCGTTAACTGATTTCATCGTTAACTGATTTCATCTTCATTTAACTGATTTCATCGTTAACTGATTTCATCGTTAACTGATTCCATCGTTAACTGATTTCATCGTTAACTGATTTCATCGTTAACTGATTTCATCTTCATTTAACTGATTTCATCGTTAACTGATTTCATCTTCATTTAACTGATTTCATCGTTAACTGATTTCATCGTTAACTGATTTCATCGTTAACTGATTTCATCTTCATTTAACTGATTTCATTTTCATTCTTCATTTAACTGATTTCATCGTTAACTGATTTCATCTTCATTTAATTGATTTCATCGTTAACTGATTTCATCGTTAACTGATTTCATCGTTAACTGATTTCATCTTCATTTAACTGATTTCATCGTTAACTGATTTCATCGTTAACTGATTTCATCTTCATTTAACTGATTTCATCGTTAACTGATTTCATCGTTAACTGATTTCATCGTTAACTGATTTCATCTTCATTTAACTGATTTCATCGTTAACTGATTTCATCGTTAACTGATTTCATCTTTAACTGATTTCATCGTTAACTGATTTCATCTTCATTTAACTGATTTCATCGTTAACTGATTTCATCGTTAACTGATTTCATCTTTAACTGATTTCATCGTTAACTGATTTCATCTTCATTTAACTGATTTCATCGTTAACTGATTTCATCTTCATTTAACTGATTTCATCGTTAACTGATTTCATCGTTAACTGATTCCATCGTTAACTGATTTCATCGTTAACTGATTTCATCGTTACTGATTTCATCGTTAACTGATTTCATCTTCATTTAACTGATTTCATCGTTAACTGATTTCATCGTTAACTGATTTCATCTTCATTTAACTGATTTCATCGTTAACTGATTTCATCGTTAACTGATTTCATCGTTAACTGATTCCATCGTTAACTGATTTCATCTTTAACTGATTTCATCGTTAACTGATTTCATCTTCATTTAACTGATTTCATCGTTAAGTGATTTCATCGTTAACTGATTTCATCGTTAACTGATTTCATCTTCATTTAACTGATTTCATTGTTAACTGATTTCATCGTTAACTGATTTCATCTTCATTTAACTGATTTCATCGTTAACTGATTCCATCGTTAACTGATTTCATTGTTAACTGATTCCATCGTTAACTGATTTCATCGTTAACTGATTTCATCGTTAACTGATTTCATCTTCATTTAACTGATTTCATCGTTAACTGATTTCATCTTCATTTAACTGATTTCATTTTCATTCTTCATTTAACTGATTTCATCGTTAACTGATTTCATCTTCATTTAACTGATTTCATCGTTAACTGATTTCATCGTTAACTGATTTCATCTTCTTTTAACTGATTTCATCGTTAACTGATTTCATCTTCATTTAATTGATTTCATCGTTAACTGATTTCATCGTTAACTGATTTCATCTTCATTTAACTGATTTCATCGTTAACTGATTTCATCGTTAACTGATTTCATCTTCATTTAACTGATTTCATCTTTAACTGATTTCATCTTCATTTAACTGATTTCATCGTTAACTGATTTCATCGTTAACTGATTTCATCTTCATTTAACTGATTCCATCGTTAACTGATTTCATCGTTAACTGATTTCATCGTTAACTGATTTCATCGTTAACTGATTTCATCTTCATTTAACTGATTTCATCGTTAACTGATTTCATCGTTAACTGATTTCATCTTCATTTAACTGATTCCATCGTTAACTGATTTCATCGTTAACTGATTTCATCTTCATTTAACTGATTTCATCGTTAACTGATTTCATCGTTAACTGATTCCATCGTTAACTGATTTCATCGTTAACTGATTTCATCTTCATTTAACTGATTTCATCGTTAACTGATTTCATCTTCATTTAACTGATTTCATCGTTAACTGATTTCATCGTTAACTGATTTCATCGTTAACTGATTTCATCTTCATTTAACTGATTCCATCGTTAACTGATTTCATCGTTAACTGATTTCATCGTTAACTGATTTCATCTTCATTTAACTGATTTCATCGTTAACTGATTTCATCTTCATTTAACTGATTTCATCGTTAACTGATTTCATCGTTAACTGATTTCATCTTCATTTAACTGATTTCATCGTTAACTGATTTCATCGTTAACTGATTTCATCTTCATTTAACTGATTTCATTTTCATTCTTCATTTAACTGATTTCATCGTTAACTGATTTCATCTTCATTTAACTGATTTCATCGTTAACTGATTTCATCGTTAACTGATTTCATCTTCATTTAACTGATTTCATCGTTAACTGATTTCATCTTCATTTAACTGATTTCATCGTTAACTGATTTCATCGTTAACTGATTTCATCGTTAACTGATTTCATCTTCATTTAACTGATTTCATCGTTAACTGATTTCATCTTTAACTGATTTCATCGTTAACTGATTTCATCTTCATTTAACTGATTTCATCGTTAACTGATTTCATCGTTAACTGATTTCATCTTTAACTGATTTCATCGTTAACTGATTTCATCTTCATTTAACTGATTTCATCGTTAACTGATTTCATTGTTAACTGATTTCATCTTCATTTAACTGATTTCATCGTTAACTGATTTCATCGTTAACTGATTCCATCGTTAACTGATTTCATCTTTAACTGATTTCATCGTTAACTGATTTCATCTTCATTTAACTGATTTCATCGTTAAGTGATTTCATCGTTAACTGATTTCATCGTTAACTGATTTCATCGTTAACTGATTTCATCTTCATTTAACTGATTTCATTGTTAACTGATTTCATCGTTAACTGATTTCATCTTCATTTAACTGATTTCATCGTTAACTGATTTCATCGTTAACTGATTCCATCGTTAACTGATTTCATCGTTAACTGATTTCATCGTTAACTGATTTCATCGTTAACTGATTTCATCTTCATTCTTCATTTAACTGATTTCATTTTCATTCTTCATTTAACTGATTTCATCGTTAACTGATTTCATCTTCATTTAACTGATTTCATCGTTAACTGATTTCATCGTTAACTGATTTCATCGTTAACTGATTTCATCTTTAACTGATTTCATCGTTAACTGATTTCATCTTCATTTAACTGATTTCATCGTTAACTGATTTCATCTTCATTTAATTGATTTCATCGTTAACTGATTTCATCGTTAACTGATTTCATCTTCATTTAACTGATTTCATCGTTAACTGATTTCATCGTTAACTGATTTCATCGTTAACTGATTTCATCTTCATTTAACTGATTTCATCGTTAACTGATTTCATCGTTAACTGATTTCATCTTCATTTAACTGATTTCATCGTTAACTGATTTCATCGTTAACTGATTTCATCTTCATTTAACTGATTTCATCGTTAACTGATTTCATCGTTAACTGATTTCATCGTTAACTGATTTCATCTTCATTTAACTGATTCCATCGTTAACTGATTTCATCGTTAACTGATTTCATCGTTAACTGATTTCATCTTCATTTAACTGATTTCATCGTTAACTGATTTCATCGTTAACTGATTTCATCGTTAACTGATTTCATCTTTAACTGATTTCATCGTTAACTGATTTCATCTTTAACTGATTTCATCTTCATTTAACTGATTTCATCGTTAACTGATTTCATCGTTAACTGATTCCATCGTTAACTGATTTCATCGTTAACTGATTTCATCTTCATTTAACTGATTTCATCGTTAACTGATTTCATCTTCATTTAACTGATTTCATCGTTAACTGATTTCATCGTTAACTGATTTCATCGTTAACTGATTTCATCTTCATTTAACTGATTTCATTTTCATTCTTCATTTAACTGATTTCATCGTTAACTGATTTCATCTTCATTTAATTGATTTCATCGTTAACTGATTTCATCGTTAACTGATTTCATCTTCATTTAACTGATTTCATCTTCATTTAACTGATTTCATCGTTAACTGATTTCATCGTTAACTGATTTCATCTTCATTTAACTGATTTCATCGTTAACTGATTTCATCGTTAACTGATTTCATCGTTAACTGATTTCATCGTTAACTGATTTCATCTTTAACTGATTTCATCGTTAACTGATTTCATCTTCATTTAACTGATTTCATCGTTAACTGATTTCATCGTTAACTGATTTCATCTTTAACTGATTTCATCGTTAACTGATTTCATCTTCATTTAACTGATTTCATCGTTAACTGATTTCATCTTCATTTAACTGATTTCATCGTTAACTGATTTCATCGTTAACTGATTTCATCGTTAACTGATTTCATCTTCATTTAACTGATTCCATCGTTAACTGATTTCATCGTTAACTGATTTCATCGTTAACTGATTTCATCTTCATTTAACTGATTTCATCGTTAACTGATTTCATCGTTAACTGATTTCATCTTTAACTGATTTCATCGTTAACTGATTTCATCTTCATTTAACTGATTTCATCGTTAACTGATTTCATCGTTAACTGATTTCATCGTTAACTGATTTCATCTTCATTTAACTGATTTCATCGTTAACTGATTTCATCGTTAACTGATTCCATCGTTAACTGATTTCATCGTTAACTGATTTCATCTTCATTTAACTGATTTCATCGTTAACTGATTTCATCGTTAACTGATTTCATCGTTAACTGATTTCATCTTCATTTAACTGATTTCATTTTCATTCTTCATTTAACTGATTTCATCGTTAACTGATTTCATCTTCATTTAACTGATTTCATCGTTAACTGATTTCATCGTTAACTGATTTCATCTTTAACTGATTTCATCGTTAACTGATTTCATCTTCATTTAACTGATTTCATCGTTAACTGATTTCATCTTCATTTAATTGATTTCATCGTTAACTGATTTCATCGTTAACTGATTTCATCGTTAACTGATTTCATCTTCATTTAACTGATTTCATCGTTAACTGATTCCATCGTTAACTGATTTCATCTTCATTTAACTGATTTCATCGTTAACTGATTTCATCGTTAACTGATTTCATCTTCATTTAACTGATTTCATCGTTAACTGATTTCATCGTTAACTGATTTCATCTTCATTTAACTGATTTCATCGTTAACTGATTTCATCGTTAACTGATTTCATCTTCATTTAACTGATTTCATCGTTAACTGATTTCATCGTTAACTGATTCCATCGTTAACTGATTTCATCTTTAACTGATTTCATCGTTAACTGATTTCATCTTCATTTAACTGATTTCATCGTTAAGTGATTTCATCGTTAACTGATTTCATCTTCATTTAACTGATTTCATTGTTAACTGATTTCATCGTTAACTGATTTCATCTTCATTTAACTGATTCCATCGTTAACTGATTTCATCGTTAACTGATTTCATCTTTAACTGATTTCATCTTCATTTAACTGATTTCATCGTTAACTGATTTCATCGTTAACTGATTTCATCTTCATTTAACTGATTTCATCGTTAACTGATTCCATCGTTAACTGATTTCATCGTTAACTGATTTCATCTTCATTTAACTGATTTAATTTTCATTCTTCATTTAACTGATTTCATCGTTAACTGATTTCATCTTCATTTAACTGATTTCATCGTTAACTGATTTCATCGTTAACTGATTTCATCTTTAACTGATTTCATCGTTAACTGATTTCATCTTCATTTAACTGATTTCATCGTTAACTGATTTCATCTTCATTTAATTGATTTCATCGTTAACTGATTTCATCGTTAACTGATTTCATCTTCATTTAACTGATTTCATCGTTAACTGATTCCATCGTTAACTGATTTCATCGTTAACTGATTTCATCTTCATTTAACTGATTTCATCGTTAACTGATTTCATCGTTAACTGATTTCATCGTTAACTGATTTCATCGTTAACTGATTTCATCGTTAACTGATTTCATCTTTAACTGATTTCATCGTTAACTGATTTCATCTTCATTTAACTGATTTCATCGTTAACTGATTTCATCGTTAACTGATTTCATCTTCATTTAACTGATTTCATCGTTAACTGATTTCATCGTTAACTGATTCCATCGTTAACTGATTTCATCGTTAACTGATTTCATCGTTAACTGATTTCATCTTCATTTAACTGATTTCATCGTTAAGTGATTTCATCGTTAACTGATTTCATCGTTAACTGATTTCATCTTCATTTAACTGATTTCATCGTTAACTGATTTCATCGTTAACTGATTTCATCTTCATTTAACTGATTTCATTGTTAACTGATTTCATCGTTAACTGATTTCATCTTCATTTAACTGATTTCATCGTTAACTGATTTCATCGTTAACTGATTCCATCGTTAACTGATTTCATCGTTAACTGATTTCATCGTTAACTGATTTCATCTTCATTTAACTGATTTCATTTTCATTCTTCATTTAACTGATTTCATCGTTAACTGATTTCATCGTTAACTGATTTCATCGTTAACTGATTTCATCGTTAACTGATTTCATCTTTAACTGATTTCATCGTTAACTGATTTCATCTTCATTTAACTGATTTCATCGTTAACTGATTTCATCTTCATTTAATTGATTTCATCGTTAACTGATTTCATCGTTAACTGATTTCATCTTCATTTAACTGATTTCATCGTTAACTGATTTCATCGTTAACTGATTTCATCGTTAACTGATTTCATCTTCATTTAACTGATTTCATCGTTAACTGATTTCATCGTTAACTGATTTCATCTTTAACTGATTTCATCGTTAACTGATTTCATCTTCATTTAACTGATTTCATCGTTAACTGATTTCATCTTCATTTAACTGATTTCATCGTTAACTGATTTCATCGTTAACTGATTTCATCTTCATTTAACTGATTCCATCGTTAACTGATTTCATCGTTAACTGATTTCATCGTTAACTGATTTCATCTTCATTTAACTGATTCCATCGTTAACTGATTTCATCGTTAACTGATTTCATCTTCATTTAACTGATTTCATCGTTAACTGATTTCATCGTTAACTGATTCCATCGTTAACTGATTTCATCTTCATTTAACTGATTTCATCGTTAACTGATTTCATCTTCATTTAACTGATTTCATCGTTAACTGATTTCATCGTTAACTGATTTCATCGTTAACTGATTTCATCTTCATTTAACTGATTCCATCGTTAACTGATTTCATCGTTAACTGATTTCATCGTTAACTGATTTCATCTTTAACTGATTTCATCGTTAACTGATTTCATCTTCATTTAACTGATTTCATCGTTAACTGATTTCATCGTTAACTGATTTCATCGTTAACTGATTTCATCTTCATTTAACTGATTTCATCGTTAACTGATTTCATCGTTAACTGATTTCATCTTCATTTAACTGATTTCATCTTCATTTAACTGATTTCATCGTTAACTGATTTCATCGTTAACTGATTTCATCGTTAACTGATTTCATCTTCATTTAACTGATTTCATTTTCATTCTTCATTTAACTGATTTCATCGTTAACTGATTTCATCTTCATTTAACTGATTTCATCGTTAACTGATTTCATCGTTAACTGATTTCATCTTTAACTGATTTCATCGTTAACTGATTTCATCTTCATTTAACTGATTTCATCGTTAACTGATTTCATCGTTAACTGATTCCATCGTTAACTGATTTCATCATTAAGTGATTTCATCTTCATTTAACTGATTTCATCGTTAACTGATTTCATCGTTAACTGATTTCATCTTTAACTGATTTCATCGTTAACTGATTTCATCTTCATTTAACTGATTTCATCGTTAACTGATTTCATCGTTAACTGATTTCATCTTTAACTGATTTCATCGTTAACTGATTTCATCTTCATTTAACTGATTTCATCGTTAACTGATTTCATCGTTAACTGATTTCATCTTCATTTAACTGATTTCATCGTTAACTGATTTCATCGTTAACTGATTCCATCGTTAACTGATTTCATCTTTAACTGATTTCATCGTTAACTGATTTCATCTTCATTTAACTGATTTCATCGTTAAGTGATTTCATCGTTAACTGATTTCATCGTTAACTGATTTCATCGTTAACTGATTTCATCGTTAACTGATTTCATCTTCATTTAACTGATTTCATTGTTAACTGATTTCATCGTTAACTGATTTCATCTTCATTTAACTGATTTCATCGTTAACTGATTTCATCGTTAACTGATTCCATCGTTAACTGATTTCATCGTTAACTGATTTCATCTTCATTTAACTGATTTCATTTTCATTCTTCATTTAACTGATTTCATCGTTAACTGATTTCATCGTTAACTGATTTCATCTTCATTTAACTGATTTCATCGTTAACTGATTTCATCGTTAACTGATTTCATCTTTAACTGATTTCATCGTTAACTGATTTCATCTTCATTTAACTGATTTCATCGTTAACTGATTTCATCTACATTTAATTGATTTCATCGTTAACTGATTTCATCGTTAACTGATTTCATCGTTAACTGATTTCATCTTCATTTAACTGATTTCATCGTTAACTGATTTCATCGTTAACTGATTTCATCTTCATTTAACTGATTTCATCGTTAACTGATTTCATCGTTAACTGATTTCATCTTCATTTAAATGATTTCATCGTTAACTGATTTCATCGTTAACTGATTTCATCTTTAACTGATTTCATCGTTAACTGATTTCATCTTCATTTAACTGATTTCATCGTTAACTGATTTCATCGTTAACTGATTTCATCTTCATTTAACTGATTTCATCGTTAACTGATTTCATCTTCATTTAACTGATTTCATCGTTAACTGATTTCATCGTTAACTGATTTCATCGTTAACTGATTTCATCTTCATTTAACTGATTCCATCGTTAACTGATTTCATCGTTAACTGATTTCATCGTTAACTGATTTCATCTTTAACTGATTTCATCGTTAACTGATTTCATCTTTAACTGATTTCATCGTTAACTGATTTCATCGTTAACTGATTTCATCTTCATTTAACTGATTTCATCGTTAACTGATTTCATCTTCATTTAACTGATTTCATCGTTAACTGATTTCATCGTTAACTGATTTCATCGTTAACTGATTTCATCTTCATTTAACTGATTTCATTTTCATTCTTCATTTAACTGATTTCATCGTTAACTGATTTCATCTTCATTTAATTGATTTCATCGTTAACTGATTTCATCGTTAACTGATTTCATCGTTAACTGATTTCATCTTCATTTAACTGATTTCATCGTTAACTGATTTCATCGTTAACTGATTTCATCGTTAACTGATTTCATCTTCATTTAACTGATTTCATCGTTAACTGATTTCATCGTTAACTGATTTCATCTTTAACTGATTTCATCGTTAACTGATTTCATCTTCATTTAACTGATTTCATCGTTAACTGATTTCATCGTTAACTGATTTCATCTTTAACTGATTTCATCGTTAACTGATTTCATCTTCATTTAACTGATTTCATCGTTAACTGATTTCATCTTCATTTAACTGATTTCATCGTTAACTGATTTCATCGTTAACTGATTTCATCTTCATTTAACTGATTCCATCGTTAACTGATTTCATCGTTAACTGATTTCATCGTTAACTGATTTCATCTTCATTTAACTGATTTCATCGTTAACTGATTTCATCGTTAACTGATTTCATCTTTAACTGATTTCATCGTTAACTGATTTCATCTTCATTTAACTGATTTCATCGTTAACTGATTTCATCGTTAACTGATTTCATCGTTAACTGATTTCATCTTCATTTAACTGATTTCATCGTTAACTGATTTCATCGTTAACTGATTCCATCGTTAACTGATTTCATCGTTAACTGATTTCATCTTCATTTAACTGATTTCATCGTTAACTGATTTCATCGTTAACTGATTTCATCGTTAACTGATTTCATCTTCATTTAACTGATTTCATTTTCATTCTTCATTTAACTGATTTCATCGTTAACTGATTTCATCTTCATTTAACTGATTTCATCGTTAACTGATTTCATCGTTAACTGATTTCATCGTTAACTGATTTCATCTTTAACTGATTTCATCGTTAACTGATTTCATCTTCATTTAACTGATTTCATCGTTAACTGATTTCATCTTCATTTAATTGATTTCATCGTTAACTGATTTCATCGTTAACTGATTTCATCGTTAACTGATTTCATCTTCATTTAACTGATTTCATCTTCATTTAACTGATTCCATCGTTAACTGATTTCATCTTCATTTAACTGATTTCATCGTTAACTGATTTCATCGTTAACTGATTTCATCTTCATTTAACTGATTTCATCGTTAACTGATTTCATCGTTAACTGATTTCATCTTCATTTAACTGATTTCATCGTTAACTGATTTCATCGTTAACTGATTTCATCTTCATTTAACTGATTTCATCGTTAACTGATTTCATCGTTAACTGATTCCATCGTTAACTGATTTCATCTTTAACTGATTTCATCGTTAACTGATTTCATCTTCATTTAACTGATTTCATCGTTAAGTGATTTCATCGTTAACTGATTTCATCTTCATTTAACTGATTTCATTGTTAACTGATTTCATCGCTAACTGATTTCATCTTCATTTAACTGATTCCATCGTTAACTGATTTCATCGTTAACTGATTTCATCGTTAACTGATTTCATCGTTAACTGATTTCATCTTCATTTAACTGATTTCATCGTTAACTGATTTCATCGTTAACTGATTTCATCTTCATTTAACTGATTTCATCGTTAACTGATTTCATCGTTAACTGATTCCATCGTTAACTGATTTCATCGTTAACTGATTTCATCTTCATTTAACTGATTTAATTTTCATTCTTCATTTAACTGATTTCATCGTTAACTGATTTCATCTTCATTTAACTGATTTCATCGTTAACTGATTTCATCGTTAACTGATTTCATCTTTAACTGATTTCATCGTTAACTGATTTCATCTTCATTTAACTGATTTCATCGTTAACTGATTTCATCGTTAACTGATTTCATCGTTAACTGATTTCATCGTTAACTGATTTCATCTTCATTTAACTGATTTCATCGTTAACTGATTTCATCTTCATTTAACTGATTTCATCGTTAACTGATTTCATCGTTAACTGATTTCATCGTTAACTGATTTCATCTTCATTTAACTGATTCCATCGTTAACTGATTTCATCGTTAACTGATTTCATCGTTAACTGATTTCATCTTCATTTAACTGATTTCATCGTTAACTGATTTCATCGTTAACTGATTCCATCGTTAACTGATTTCATCGTTAACTGATTTCATCTTTAACTGATTTCATCTTCATTTAACTGATTTCATCGTTAACTGATTTCATCTTCATTTAACTGATTTCATCGTTAACTGATTTCATCGTTAACTGATTTCATCGTTAACTGATTTCATCTTCATTTAACTGATTTCATTTTCATTCTTCATTTAACTGATTTCATCGTTAACTGATTTCATCTTCATTTAATTGATTTCATCGTTAACTGATTTCATCGTTAACTGATTTCATCGTTAACTGATTTCATCTTCATTTAACTGATTTCATCGTTAACTGATTTCATCTTCATTTAACTGATTTCATCGTTAACTGATTTCATCGTTAACTGATTTCATCTTTAACTGATTTCATCGTTAACTGATTTCATCTTCATTTAACTGATTTCATCGTTAACTGATTTCATCGTTAACTGATTTCATCTTTAACTGATTTCATCGTTAACTGATTTCATCTTCTTTTAACTGATTTCATCGTTAACTGATTTCATCTTCATTTAACTGATTTCATCGTTAACTGATTTCATCGTTAACTGATTTCATCTTCATTTAACTGATTCCATCGTTAACTGATTTCATCGTTAACTGATTTCATCGTTAACTGATTTCATCTTCATTTAACTGATTTCATCGTTAACTGATTTCATCGTTAACTGATTTCATCTTTAACTGATTTCATCGTTAACTGATTTCATCTTCATTTAACTGATTTCATCGTTAACTGATTTCATCGTTAACTGATTTCATCGTTAACTGATTTCATCTTCATTTAACTGATTTCATCGTTAACTGATTTCATCGTTAACTGATTCCATCGTTAACTGATTTCATCGTTAACTGATTTCATCTTCATTTAACTGATTTCATCGTTAACTGATTTCATCGTTAACTGATTTCATCGTTAACTGATTTCATCTTCATTTAACTGATTTCATTTTCATTCTTCATTTAACTGATTTCATCGTTAACTGATTTCATCTTCATTTAACTGATTTCATCGTTAACTGATTTCATCGTTAACTGATTTCATCGTTAACTGATTTCATCTTCATTTAACTGATTTCATCGTTAACTGATTTCATCGTTAACTGATTTCATCGTTAACTGATTTCATCTTCATTTAACTGATTTCATCGTTAACTGATTTCATCGTTAACTGATTTCATCTTCATTTAACTGATTTCATCGTTAACTGATTTCATCGTTAACTGATTCCATCGTTAACTGATTTCATCTTTAACTGATTTCATCGTTAACTGATTTCATCTTCATTTAACTGATTTCATCGTTAAGTGATTTCATCGTTAACTGATTTCATCTTCATTTAACTGATTTCATTGTTAACTGATTTCATCGCTAACTGATTTCATCTTCATTTAACTGATTCCATCGTTAACTGATTTCATCGTTAACTGATTTCATCGTTAACTGATTTCATCGTTAACTGATTTCATCTTCATTTAACTGATTTCATCGTTAACTGATTTCATCGTTAACTGATTTCATCTTCATTTAACTGATTTCATCGTTAACTGATTTCATCGTTAACTGATTCCATCGTTAACTGATTTCATCGTTAACTGATTTCATCTTCATTTAACTGATTTAATTTTCATTCTTCATTTAACTGATTTCATCGTTAACTGATTTCATCTTCATTTAACTGATTTCATCGTTAACTGATTTCATCGTTAACTGATTTCATCTTTAACTGATTTCATCGTTAACTGATTTCATCTTCATTTAACTGATTTCATCGTTAACTGATTTCATCGTTAACTGATTTCATCTTTAACTGATTTCATCGTTAACTGATTTCATCTTCATTTAACTGATTTCATCGTTAACTGATTTCATCTTCATTTAACTGATTTCATCGTTAACTGATTTCATCGTAAACTGATTTCATCGTTAACTGATTTCATCTTCATTTAACTGATTCCATCGTTAACTGATTTCATCGTTAACTGATTTCATCTTTAACTGATTTCATCGTTAACTGATTTCATCGTTAACTGATTTCATCTTCATTTAACTGATTTCATCGTTAACTGATTTCATCGTTAACTGATTCCATCGTTAACTGATTTCATCGTTAACTGATTTCATCGTTAACTGATTTCATCTTCATTTAACTGATTTCATCGTTAACTGATTTCATCTTCATTTAACTGATTTCATCGTTAACTGATTTCATCGTTAACTGATTTCATCGTTAACTGATTTCATCTTCATTTAACTGATTTCATTTTCATTCTTCATTTAACTGATTTCATCGTTAACTGATTTCATCTTCATTTAATTGATTTCATCGTTAACTGATTTCATCGTTAACTGATTTCATCGTTAACTGATTTCATCTTCATTTAACTGATTTCATCGTTAACTGATTTCATCTTCATTTAACTGATTTCATCGTTAACTGATTTCATCGTTAACTGATTTCATCTTTAACTGATTTCATCGTTAACTGATTTCATCTTCATTTAACTGATTTCATCGTTAACTGATTTCATCGTTAACTGATTTCATCTTTAACTGATTTCATCGTTAACTGATTTCATCTTCATTTAACTGATTTCATCGTTAACTGATTTCATCTTCATTTAACTGATTTCATCGTTAACTGATTTCATCGTTAACTGATTTCATCTTCATTTAACTGATTCCATCGTTAACTGATTTCATCGTTAACTGATTTCATCGTTAACTGATTTCATCTTCATTTAACTGATTTCATCGTTAACTGATTTCATCGTTAACTGATTTCATCTTTAACTGATTTCATCGTTAACTGATTTCATCTTCATTTAACTGATTTCATCGTTAACTGATTTCATCGTTAACTGATTTCATCGTTAACTGATTTCATCTTCATTTAACTGATTTCATCGTTAACTGATTTCATCGTTAACTGATTCCATCGTTAACTGATTTCATCGTTAACTGATTTCATCTTCATTTAACTGATTTCATCGTTAACTGATTTCATCGTTAACTGATTTCATCGTTAACTGATTTCATCTTCATTTAACTGATTTCATTTTCATTCTTCATTTAACTGATTTCATCGTTAACTGATTTCATCTTCATTTAACTGATTTCATCGTTAACTGATTTCATCGTTAACTGATTTCATCTTTAACTGATTTCATCGTTAACTGATTTCATCTTCATTTAACTGATTTCATCGTTAACTGATTTCATCTTCATTTAATTGATTTCATCGTTAACTGATTTCATCGTTAACTGATTTCATCGTTAACTGATTTCATCTTCATTTAACTGATTTCATCGTTAACTGATTCCATCGTTAACTGATTTCATCTTCATTTAACTGATTTCATCGTTAACTGATTTCATCGTTAACTGATTTCATCTTCATTTAACTGATTTCATCGTTAACTGATTTCATCGTTAACTGATTTCATCGTTAACTGATTTCATCTTCATTTAACTGATTTCATCGTTAACTGATTTCATCGTTAACTGATTTCATCTTCATTTAACTGATTTCATCGTTAACTGATTTCATCGTTAACTGATTCCATCGTTAACTGATTTCATCTTTAACTGATTTCATCGTTAACTGATTTCATCTTCATTTAACTGATTTCATCGTTAAGTGATTTCATCGTTAACTGATTTCATCTTCATTTAACTGATTTCATTGTTAACTGATTTCATCGTTAACTGATTTCATCTTCATTTAACTGATTTCATCGTTAACTGATTTCATCGTTAACTGATTTCATCTTTAACTGATTTCATCTTCATTTAACTGATTTCATCGTTAACTGATTTCATCGTTAACTGATTTCATCTTCATTTAACTGATTTCATCGTTAACTGATTTCATCGTTAACTGATTCCATCGTTAACTGATTTCATCGTTAACTGATTTCATCTTCATTTAACTGATTTAATTTTCATTCTTCATTTAACTGATTTCATCGTTAACTGATTTCATCTTCATTTAACTGATTTCATCGTTAACTGATTTCATCGTTAACTGATTTCATCTTTAACTGATTTCATCGTTAACTGATTTCATCTTCATTTAACTGATTTCATCGTTAACTGATTTCATCTTCATTTAATTGATTTCATCGTTAACTGATTTCATCGTTAACTGATTTCATCGTTAACTGATTTCATCTTCATTTAACTGATTTCATCGTTAACTGATTTCATCGTTAACTGATTTCATCTTTAACTGATTTCATCGTTAACTGATTTCATCTTCATTTAACTGATTTCATCGTTAACTGATTTCATCGTTAACTGATTCCATCGTTAACTGATTTCATCGTTAACTGATTTCATCGTTAACTGATTTCATCTTCATTTAACTGATTTCATCGTTAAGTGATTTCATCGTTAACTGATTTCATCGTTAACTGATTTCATCGTTAACTGATTTCATCTTCATTTAACTGATTTCATCGTTAACTGATTTCATCGTTAACTGATTTCATCTTCATTTAACTGATTTCATTGTTAACTGATTTCATCGTTAACTGATTTCATCTTCATTTAACTGATTTCATCGTTAACTGATTTCATCGTTAACTGATTCCATCGTTAACTGATTTCATCGTTAACTGATTTCATCGTTAACTGATTTCATCTTCATTTAACTGATTTCATTTTCATTCTTCATTTAACTGATTTCATCGTTAACTGATTTCATCGTTAACTGATTTCATCTTCATTTAACTGATTTCATCGTTAACTGATTTCATCGTTAACTGATTTCATCGTTAACTGATTTCATCTTCATTTAATTGATTTCATCGTTAACTGATTTCATCGTTAACTGATTTCATCGTTAACTGATTTCATCTTCATTTAACTGATTTCATCGTTAACTGATTTCATCGTTAACTGATTTCATCTTTAACTGATTTCATCGTTAACTGATTTCATCTTCATTTAACTGATTTCATCGTTAACTGATTTCATCGTTAACTGATTCCATCGTTAACTGATTTCATCGTTAACTGATTTCATCGTTAACTGATTTCATCTTCATTTAACTGATTTCATCGTTAAGTGATTTCATCGTTAACTGATTTCATCGTTAACTGATTTCATCGTTAACTGATTTCATCTTCATTTAACTGATTTCATCGTTAACTGATTTCATCGTTAACTGATTTCATCTTCATTTAACTGATTTCATTGTTAACTGATTTCATCGTTAACTGATTTCATCTTCATTTAACTGATTTCATCGTTAACTGATTTCATCGTTAACTGATTCCATCGTTAACTGATTTCATCGTTAACTGATTTCATCGTTAACTGATTTCATCTTCATTTAACTGATTTCATTTTCATTCTTCATTTAACTGATTTCATCGTTAACTGATTTCATCGTTAACTGATTTCATCTTCATTTAACTGATTTCATCGTTAACTGATTTCATCGTTAACTGATTTCATCGTTAACTGATTTCATCTTTAACTGATTTCATCGTTAACTGATTTCATCTTCATTTAACTGATTTCATCGTTAACTGATTTCACCTTCATTTAATTGATTTCATCGTTAACTGATTTCATCGTTAACTGATTTCATCGTTAACTGATTTCATCTTCATTTAACTGATTTCATCGTTAACTGATTTCATCGTTAACTGATTTCATCTTCATTTAACTGATTTCATCGTTAACTGATTTCATCGTTAACTGATTTCATCGTTAACTGATTTCATCTTCATTTAACTGATTTCATCGTTAACTGATTTCATCGTTAACTGATTTCATCGTTAACTGATTTCATCTTCATTTAACTGATTTCATCGTTAACTGATTTCATCGTTAACTGATTTCATCTTTAACTGATTTCATCGTTAACTGATTTCATCTTCATTTAACTGATTTCATCGTTAACTGATTTCATCTTCATTTAACTGATTTCATCGTTAACTGATTTCATCGTTAACTGATTTCATCGTTAACTGATTTCATCTTCATTTAACTGATTCCATCGTTAACTGATTTCATCGTTAACTGATTTCATCTTCATTTAACTGATTTCATCGTTAACTGATTTCATCGTTAACTGATTTCATCTTTAACTGATTTCATCGTTAACTGATTTCATCTTCATTTAACTGATTTCATCGTTAACTGATTTAATCGTTAACTGATTTCATCGTTAACTGATTTCATCTTCATTTAACTGATTTCATCGTTAACTGATTTCATCGTTAACTGATTCCATCGTTAACTGATTTCATCGTTAACTGATTTCATCTTCATTTAACTGATTTCATCGTTAACTGATTTCATCTTCATTTAACTGATTTCATCGTTAACTGATTTCATCGTTAACTGATTTCATCGTTAACTGATTTCATCTTCATTTAACTGATTTCATTTTCATTCTTCATTTAACTGATTTCATCGTTAACTGATTTCATCTTCATTTAATTGATTTCATCGTTAACTGATTTCATCGTTAACTGATTTCATCGTTAACTGATTTCATCTTCATTTAACTGATTTCATCGTTAACTGATTTCATCGTTAACTGATTTCATCTTCATTTAACTGATTTCATCGTTAACTGATTTCATCGTTAAGTGATTTCATCGTTAACTGATTTCATCGTTAACTGATTTCATCTTCATTTAACTGATTTCATCGTTAACTGATTTCATCGTTAACTGATTTCATCTTTAACTGATTTCATCGTTAACTGATTTCATCTTCATTTAACTGATTTCATCGTTAACTGATTTCATCGTTAACTGATTTCATCTTCATTTAACTGATTCCATCGTTAACTGATTTCATCGTTAACTGATTTCATCGTTAACTGATTTCATCTTCATTTAACTGATTTCATCGTTAACTGATTTCATCGTTAACTGATTTCATCTTCATTTAACTGATTTCATCGTTAACTGATTTCATCGTTAACTGATTTCATCTTCATTTAACTGATTTCATCGTTAACTGATTTCATCGTTAACTGATTCCATCGTTAACTGATTTCATCTTTAACTGATTTCATCGTTAACTGATTTCATCTTCATTTAACTGATTTCATCGTTAAGTGATTTCATCGTTAACTGATTTCATCGTTAACTGATTTCATCGTTAACTGATTTCATCGTTAACTGATTTCATCTTCATTTAACTGATTTCATTGTTAACTGATTTCATCGTTAACTGATTTCATCTTCATTTAACTGATTTCATCGTTAACTGATTCCATCGTTAACTGATTTCATCGTTAACTGATTTCATCGTTAACTGATTTCATCTTCATTTAACTGATTTCATCGTTAACTGATTTCATCTTCATTTAACTGATTTCATCGTTAACTGATTTCATCTTCATTTAACTGATTTCATCGTTAACTGATTTCATCGTTAACTGATTTCATCTTCATTTAACTGATTTCATCGTTAACTGATTTCATCGTTAACTGATTCCATCGTTAACTGATTTCATCGTTAACTGATTTCATCTTCATTTAACTGATTTCATCGTTAACTGATTTCATCTTCATTTAACTGATTTCATCGTTAACTGATTTCATCGTTAACTGATTTCATCGTTAACTGATTTCATTTTCATTCTTCATTTAACTGATTTCATCGTTAACTGATTTCATCTTCATTTAATTGATTTCATCGTTAACTGATTTCATCGTTAACTGATTTCATCGTTAACTGATTTCATCTTCATTTAACTGATTTCATCGTTAACTGATTTCATCGTTAACTGATTTCATCGTTAACTGATTTCATCTTCATTTAACTGATTTCATCGTTAACTGATTTCATCGTTAAGTGATTTCATCGTTAACTGATTTCATCGTTAACTGATTTCATCTTCATTTAACTGATTTCATCGTTAACTGATTTCATCGTTAACTGATTTCATCTTTAACTGATTTCATCGTTAACTGATTTCATCTTCATTTAACTGATTTCATCGTTAACTGATTTCATCGTTAACTGATTTCATCTTCATTTAACTGATTCCATCGTTAACTGATTTCATCGTTAACTGATTTCATCGTTAACTGATTTCATCTTCATTTAACTGATTTCATCGTTAACTGATTTCATCGTTAACTGATTTCATCTTCATTTAACTGATTTCATCGTTAACTGATTTCATCGTTAACTGATTTCATCTTCATTTAACTGATTTCATCGTTAACTGATTTCATCGTTAACTGATTCCATCGTTAACTGATTTCATCTTTAACTGATTTCATCGTTAACTGATTTCATCTTCATTTAACTGATTTCATCGTTAAGTGATTTCATCGTTAACTGATTTCATCGTTAACTGATTTCATCGTTAACTGATTTCATCTTCATTTAACTGATTTCATTGTTAACTGATTTCATCGTTAACTGATTTCATCTTCATTTAACTGATTTCATCGTTAACTGATTCCATCGTTAACTGATTTCATCGTTAACTGATTTCATCGTTAACTGATTTCATCTTCATTTAACTGATTTCATCGTTAACTGATTTCATCTTCATTTAACTGATTTCATCGTTAACTGATTTCATCTTCATTTAACTGATTTCATCGTTAACTGATTTCATCGTTAACTGATTTCATCTTCATTTAACTGATTCCATCGTTAACTGATTTCATCGTTAACTGATTTCATCGTTAACTGATTTCATCTTCATTTAACTGATTTCATCGTTAACTGATTTCATCGTTAACTGATTTCATCTTCATTTAACTGATTTCATTCTCATTCTTCATTTAACTGATTTCATCGTTAACTGATTTCATCTTCATTTAACTGATTTCATCGTTAACTGATTTCATCGTTAACTGATTTCATCTTCATTTAACTGATTCCATCGTTAACTGATTTCATCGTTAACTGATTTCATCTTCATTTAACTGATTTCATCGTTAACTGATTTCATCGTTAACTGATTCCATCGTTAACTGATTTCATCGTTAACTGATTTCATCTTCATTTAACTGATTTCATCGTTAACTGATTTCATCTTCATTTAACTGATTTCATCGTTAACTGATTTCATCTTCATTTAACTGATTCCATCGTTAACTGATTTCATCGTTAACTGATTTCATCGTTAACTGATTTCATCGTTAACTGATTTCATCTTTAACTGATTTCATCGTTAACTGATTTCATCTTCATTTAACTGATTTCATCGTTAACTGATTTCATCGTTAACTGATTTCATCTTCATTTAACTGATTTCATCGTTAACTGATTTCATCGTTAACTGATTTCATCTTCATTTAACTGATTTCATCTTCATTTAACTGATTTCATCGTTAACTGATTTCATCGTTAACTGATTTCATCTTCATTTAACTGATTTCATTTTCATTCTTCATTTAACTGATTTCATCGTTAACTGATTTCATCGTTAACTGATTTCATCTTCATTTAACTGATTTCATCGTTAACTGATTTCATCGTTAACTGATTTCATCGTTAACTGATTTCATCTTTAACTGATTTCATCGTTAACTGATTTCATCTTCATTTAATTGATTTCATCGTTAACTGATTTCATCGTTAACTGATTTCATCGTTAACTGATTTCATCTTCATTTAACTGATTTCATCGTTAACTGATTTCATCGTTAACTGATTTCATCGTTAACTGATTTCATCTTCATTTAAATGATTTCATCGTTAACTGATTTCATCGTTAACTGATTTCATCTTTAACTGATTTCATCGTTAACTGATTTCATCTTCATTTAACTGATTTCATCGTTAACTGATTTCATCGTTAACTGATTTCATCTTTAACTGATTTCATCGTTAACTGATTTCATCTTCATTTAACTGATTTCATCGTTAACTGATTTCATCTTCATTTAACTGATTTCATCGTTAACTGATTTCATCGTTAGCTGATTTCATCGTTAACTGATTTCATCTTCATTTAACTGATTCCATCGTTAACTGATTTCATCGTTAACTGATTTCATCGTTAACTGATTTCATCTTCATTTAACTGATTTCATCGTTAACTGATTTCATCGTTAACTGATTTCATCTTTAACTGATTTCATCTTTAACTGATTTCATCGTTAACTGATTTCATCTTCATTTAACTGATTTCATCGTTAACTGATTTCATCGTAAACTGATTTCATCGTTAACTGATTTCATCTTCATTTAACTGATTTCATCGTTAACTGATTTCATCGTTAACTGATTCCATCGTTAACTGATTTCATCGTTAACTGATTTCATCGTTATCTGATTTCATCTTCATTTAACTGATTTCATCGTTAACTGATTTCATCTTCATTTAACTGATTTCATCGTTAACTGATTTCATCGTTAACTGATTTCATCTTCATTTAATTGATTTCATCGTTAACTGATTTCATCGTTAACTGATTTCATCGTTAACTGATTTCATCTTCATTTAACTGATTTCATCGTTAACTGATTTCATCGTTAACTGATTTCATCTTCATTTAACTGATTTCATCGTTAACTGATTTCATCGTTAACTGATTTCATCTTCATTTAACTGATTTCATCGTTAACTGATTTCATCGTTAACTGATTTCATCTTTAACTGATTTCATCGTTAACTGATTTCATCTTCATTTAACTGATTTCATCGTTAACTGATTTCATCGTTAACTGATTTCATCGTTAACTGATTTCATCGTTAACTGATTTCATCTTCATTTAACTGATTTCATCGTTAACTGATTTCATCTTCATTTAACTGATTTCATCGTTAACTGATTTCATCGTTAACTGATTTCATCTTCATTTAACTGATTTCATTTTCATTCTTCATTTAACTGATTTCATCGTTAACTGATTTCATCTTCATTTAACTGATTTCATCGTTAACTGATTTCATCGTTAACTGATTTCATCGTTAACTGATTTCATCTTTAACTGATTTCATCGTTAACTGATTTCATCTTCATTTAACTGATTTCATCGTTAACTGATTTCATCTTCATTTAATTGATTTCATCGTTAACTGATTTCATCGTTAACTGATTTCATCGTTAACTGATTTCATCTTCATTTAACTGATTTCATCGTTAACTGATTCCATCGTTAACTGATTTCATCTTCATTTAACTGATTTCATCGTTAACTGATTTCATCGTTAACTGATTTCATCTTCATTTAACTGATTTCATCGTTAACTGATTTCATCGTTAACTGATTTCATCTTTAACTGATTTCATCGTTAACTGATTTCATCGTTAACTGATTTCATCTTCATTTAACTGATTTCATCGTTAACTGATTTCATCGTTAACTGATTTCATCTTCATTTAACTGATTTCATCGTTAACTGATTTCATCGTTAACTGATTCCATCGTTAACTGATTTCATCTTTAACTGATTTCATCGTTAACTGATTTCATCTTCATTTAACTGATTTCATTGTTAACTGATTTCATCGTTAACTGATTCCATCGTTAACTGATTCCATCGTTAACTGATTTCATCGTTAACTGATTTCATCGTTAACTGATTTCATCTTCATTTAACTGATTTCATTGTTAACTGATTTCATCGTTAACTGATTCCATCGTTAACTGATTCCATCGTTAACTGATTTCATCGTTAACTGATTTCATCTTCATTTAACTGATTTCATCGTTAACTGATTTCATCTTCATTTAACTGATTTCATTTTCATTCTTCATTTAACTGATTTCATCGTTAACTGATTTCATCTTCATTTAACTGATTTCATCGTTAACTGATTCCATCGTTAACTGATTTCATCTTTAACTGATTTCATCGTTAACTGATTTCATCTTCATTTAACTGATTTCATCGTTAAGTGATTTCATCGTTAACTGATTTCATCTTCATTTAACTGATTTCATTGTTAACTGATTTCATCGTTAACTGATTTCATCTTCATTTAACTGATTTCATCGTTAACTGATTTCATCGTTAACTGATTTCATCGTTAACTGATTCCATCGTTAACTGATTTCATCGTTAACTGATTTCATCGTTAACTGATTTCATCTTCATTTAACTGATTTCATCGTTAACTGATTTCATCGTTAACTGATTTCATCGTTAACTGATTTCATCTTCATTTAACTGATTTCATCGTTAACTGATTTCATCGTTAACTGATTCCATCGTTAACTGATTTCATCGTTAACTGATTTCATCGTTAACTGATTTCATCTTCATTTAACTGATTTCATCGTTAACTGATTTCATCTTCATTTAACTGATTTCATCGTTAACTGATTTCATCGTTAACTGATTTCATCGTTAACTGATTTCATCTTCATTTAACTGATTTCATTTTCATTCTTCATTTAACTGATTTCATCGTTAACTGATTTCATCTTCATTTAATTGATTTCATCGTTAACTGATTTCATCTTCATTTAATTGATTTCATCGTTAACTGATTTCATCGTTAACTGATTTCATCGTTAACTGATTTCATCTTCATTTAACTGATTTCATCGTTAACTGATTTCATCGTTAACTGATTTCATCTTCATTTAACTGATTTCATCGTTAACTGATTTCATCGTTAACTGATTTCATCGTTAACTGATTTCATCTTCATTTAACTGATTTCATCGTTAACTGATTTCATCTTTAACTGATTTCATCGTTAACTGATTTCATCTTCATTTAACTGATTTCATCGTTAACTGATTTCATCGTTAACTGATTTCATCTTTAACTGATTTCATCGTTAACTGATTTCATCGTTAACTGATTTCATCTTCATTTAACTGATTTCATCGTTAACTGATTTAATCGTTAACTGATTTCATCTTTAACTGATTTCATCGTTAACTGATTTCATCTTCATTTAACTGATTTCATCGTTAACTGATTTCATCGTTTACTGATTTCATCGTTAACTGATTTCATCTTCATTTAACTGATTTCATCGTTAACTGATTTCATCGTTAACTGATTCCATCGTTAACTGATTTCATCGTTAACTGATTTCATCTTCATTTAACTGATTTCATCGTTAACTGATTTCATCTTCATTTAACTGATTTCATCGTTAACTGATTTCATCGTTAACTGATTTCATCGTTAACTGATTTCATCTTCATTTAACTGATTTCATTTTCATTCTTCATTTAACTGATTTCATCGTTAACTGATTTCATCTTCATTTAACTGATTTCATCGTTAACTGATTTCATCGTTAACTGATTTCATCTTCATTTAACTGATTTCATCGTTAACTGATTTCATCGTTAACTGATTTCATCTTCATTTAACTGATTTCATCGTTAACTGATTTCATCGTTAACTGATTCCATCGTTAACTGATTTCATCTTTAACTGATTTCATCGTTAACTGATTTCATCTTCATTTAACTGATTTCATCGTTAAGTGATTTCATCGTTAACTGATTTCATCTTCATTTAACTGATTTCATTGTTAACTGATTTCATCGTTAACTGATTTCATCTTCATTTAACTGATTTCATCGTTAACTGATTTCATCGTTAACTGATTTCATCGTTAACTGATTCCATCGTTAACTGATTTCATCGTTAACTGATTTCATCTTCATTTAACTGATTTCATCGTTAACTGATTTCATCTTCATTTAACTGATTTCATTTTCATTCTTCATTTAACTGATTTCATCGTTAACTGATTTCATCTTCATTTAACTGATTTCATCTTCATTTAACTGATTTCATCGTTAACTGATTTCATCGTTAACTGATTTCATCTTCTTTTAACTGATTTCATCGTTAACTGATTTCATCTTCTTTTAACTGATTTCATCGTTAACTGATTTCATCTTCATTTAATTGATTTCATCGTTAACTGATTTCATCGTTAACTGATTTCATCTTCATTTAACTGATTTCATCGTTAACTGATTTCATCTTCATTTAACTGATTTCATCGTTAACTGATTTCATCTTCATTTAACTGATTTCATCGTTAACTGATTTCATCGTTAACTGATTTCATCTTCATTTAACTGATTCCATCGTTAACTGATTTCATCGTTAACTGATTTCATCGTTAACTGATTTCATCTTTAACTGATTTCATCGTTAACTGATTTCATCTTCATTTAACTGATTTCATCGTTAACTGATTTCATCGTTAACTGATTTCATCTTCATTTAACTGATTTCATTTTCATTCTTCATTTAACTGATTTCATCGTTAACTGATTTCATCTTCATTTAACTGATTTCATCGTTAACTGATTTCATCGTTAACTGATTTCATCTTCTTTTAACTGATTTCATCGTTAACTGATTTCATCTTCATTTAATTGATTTCATCGTTAACTGATTTCATCGTTAACTGATTTCATCTTCATTTAACTGATTTCATCGTTAACTGATTTCATCGTTAACTGATTTCATCTTCATTTAACTGATTTCATCGTTAACTGATTTCATCTTCATTTAACTGATTTCATCGTTAACTGATTTCATCTTCATTTAACTGATTTCATCGTTAACTGATTTCATCTTCATTTAACTGATTCCATCGTTAACTGATTTCATCGTTAACTGATTTCATCGTTAACTGATTTCATCTTTAACTGATTTCATCGTTAACTGATTTCATCTTCATTTAACTGATTTCATCGTTAACTGATTTCATCTTCATTTAACTGATTTCATTTTCATTCTTCATTTAACTGATTTCATCGTTAACTGATTTCATCTTCATTTAACTGATTTCATCGTTAACTGATTTCATCGTTAACTGATTTCATCGTTAACTGATTTCATCTTCATTTAACTGATTCCATCGTTAACTGATTTCATCGTTAACTGATTTCATCGTTAACTGATTTCATCTTCATTTAACTGATTTCATCGTTAACTGATTCCATCGTTAACTGATTTCATCGTTTACTGATTTCATCGTTAACTGATTTCATCTTCATTTAACTGATTTCATCGTTAACTGATTTCATCGTTAACTGATTTCATCTTCATTTAACTGATTTCATTTTCATTCTTCATTTAACTGATTTCATCGTTAACTGATTTCATCTTCATTTAACTGATTTCATCGTTAACTGATTTCATCGTTAACTGATTTCATCTTTAACTGATTTCATCGTTAACTGATTTCATCTTCATTTAACTGATTTCATCGTTGACTGATTTCATCTTCATTTAATTGATTTCATCGTTAACTGATTTCATCGTTAACTGATTTCATCGTTAACTGATTTCATCTTCATTTAACTGATTTCATCGTTAACTGATTTCATCGTTAACTGATTTCATCTTCATTTAACTGATTTCATCGTTAACTGATTTCATCGTTAACTGATTTCATCGTTAACTGATTTCATCTTCATTTAACTGATTTCATCGTTAACTGATTTCATCGTTAACTGATTTCATCTTTAACTGATTTCATCGTTAACTGATTTCATCTTCATTTAACTGATTTCATCGTTAACTGATTTCATCGTTAACTGATTTCATCTTCATTTAACTGATTTCATCGTTAACTGATTTCATCGTTAACTGATTCCATCGTTAACTGATTTCATCTTTAACTGATTTCATCGTTAACTGATTTCATCTTCATTTAACTGATTTCATCGTTAACTGATTTCATCGTTAACTGATTTCATCTTTAACTGATTTCATCTTTAACTGATTTCATCGTTAACTGATTTCATCTTCATTTAACTGATTTCATCGTTAAGTGATTTCATCGTTAACTGATTTCATCTTCATTTAACTGATTTCATTGTTAACTGATTTCATCGTTAACTGATTTCATCTTCATTTAACTGATTTCATCGTTAACTGATTTCATCGTTAACTGATTTCATCGTTAACTGATTCCATCGTTAACTGATTTCATCGTTAACTGATTTCATCGTTAACTGATTTCATCGTTAACTGATTTCATCTTCATTTAACTGATTTCATCGTTAACTGATTTCATCTTCATTTAACTGATTTCATTTTCATTCTTCATTTAACTGATTTCATCGTTAACTGATTTCATCTTCATTTAACTGATTTCATCGTTAACTGATTTCATCGTTAACTGATTTCATCTTCTTTTAACTGATTTCATCGTTAACTGATTTCATCTTCTTTTAACTGATTTCATCGTTAACTGATTTCATCTTCATTTAATTGATTTCATCGTTAACTGATTTCATCGTTAACTGATTTCATCTTCATTTAACTGATTTCATCGTTAACTGATTTCATCTTCATTTAACTGATTTCATCGTTAACTGATTTCATCTTCATTTAATTGATTTCATCGTTAACTGATTTCATCGTTAACTGATTTCATCTTCATTTAACTGATTTCATCGTTAACTGATTTCATCGTTAACTGATTTCATCTTCATTTAACTGATTTCATCGTTAACTGATTTCATCTTCATTTAACTGATTTCATCGTTAACTGATTTCATCGTTAACTGATTTCATCTTCTTTTAACTGATTTCATCGTTAACTGATTTCATCTTCATTTAATTGATTTCATCGTTAACTGATTTCATCGTTAACTGATTTCATCTTCATTTAACTGATTTCATCGTTAACTGATTTCATCGTTAACTGATTTCATCTTCATTTAACTGATTTCATCGTTAACTGATTTCATCGTTAACTGATTTCATCTTCATTTAACTGATTCCATCGTTAACTGATTTCATCGTTAACTGATTTCATCGTTAACTGATTTCATCTTTAACTGATTTCATCGTTAACTGATTTCATCTTCATTTAACTGATTTCATCGTTAACTGATTTCATCTTCATTTAACTGATTTCATTTTCATTCTTCATTTAACTGATTTCATCGTTAACTGATTTCATCTTCATTTAACTGATTTCATCGTTAACTGATTTCATCGTTAACTGATTTCATCGTTAACTGATTTCATCTTCATTTAACTGATTCCATCGTTAACTGATTTCATCGTTAACTGATTTCATCTTCATTTAACTGATTTCATCGTTAACTGATTCCATCGTTAACTGATTTCATCGTTAACTGATTTCATCGTTAACTGATTTCATCTTCATTTAACTGATTTCATCGTTAACTGATTTCATCTTCATTTAACTGATTTCATCGTTAACTGATTTCATCGTTAACTGATTTCATCTTCATTTAACTGATTTCATTTTCATTCTTCATTTAACTGATTTCATCGTTAACTGATTTCATCTTCATTTAACTGATTTCATCGTTAACTGATTTCATCGTTAACTGATTTCATCTTTAACTGATTTCATCGTTAACTGATTTCATCTTCATTTAACTGATTTCATCGTTAACTGATTTCATCTTCATTTAATTGATTTCATCGTTAACTGATTTCATCGTTAACTGATTTCATCGTTAACTGATTTCATCTTCATTTAACTGATTTCATCGTTAACTGATTTCATCGTTAACTGATTCCATCGTTAACTGATTTCATCGTTAACTGATTTCATCTTCATTTAACTGATTTCATCGTTAACTGATTTCATCGTTAACTGATTTCATCTTTAACTGATTTCATCGTTAACTGATTTCATCTTCATTTAACTGATTTCATCGTTAACTGATTTCATCGTTAACTGATTTCATCTTTAACTGATTTCATCGTTAACTGATTTCATCTTCATTTAACTGATTTCATCGTTAACTGATTTCATCGTTAACTGATTTCATCTTCATTTAACTGATTTCATCGTTAACTGATTTCATCGTTAACTGATTCCATCGTTAACTGATTTCATCTTTAACTGATTTCATCGTTAACTGATTTCATCTTCATTTAACTGATTTCATCGTTAACTGATTTCATCGTTAACTGATTTCATCGTTAACTGATTTCATCTTCATTTAACTGATTTCATTGTTAACTGATTTCATCGTTAACTGATTTCATCTTCATTTAACTGATTTCATCGTTAACTGATTTCATCGTTAACTGATTCCATCGTTAACTGATTTCATCGTTAACTGATTTCATCGTTAACTGATTTCATCTTCATTTAACTGATTTCATCGTTAACTGATTTCATCTTCATTTAACTGATTTCATTTTCATTCTTCATTTAACTGATTTCATCGTTAACTGATTTCATCTTCATTTAACTGATTTCATCGTTAACTGATTTCATCGTTAACTGATTTCATCGTTAACTGATTTCATCTTCATTTAACTGATTTCATCGTTAACTGATTTCATCTTCATTTAATTGATTTCATCGTTAACTGATTTCATCGTTAACTGATTTCATCGTTAACTGATTTCATCTTCATTTAACTGATTTCATCGTTAACTGATTTCATCGTTAACTGATTTCATCTTCATTTAACTGATTTCATCGTTAACTGATTTCATCGTTAACTGATTTCATCGTTAACTGATTTCATCGTTAACTGATTTCATCTTCATTTAACTGATTTCATCGTTAACTGATTTCATCGTTAACTGATTTCATCTTCATTTAACTGATTTCATCGTTAACTGATTTCATCTTCATTTAACTGATTTCATCGTTAACTGATTTCATCGTTAACTGATTTCATCGTTAACTGATTTCATCTTCATTTAACTGATTCCATCGTTAACTGATTTCATCGTTAACTGATTTCATCGTTAACTGATTTCATCTTCATTTAACTGATTTCATCGTTAACTGATTTCATCTTCATTTAACTGATTTCATCGTTAACTGATTTCATCTTCATTTAATTGATTTCATCGTTAACTGATTTCATCTTCATTTAACTGATTTCATCGTTAACTGATTTCATCGTTAACTGATTTCATCTTCATTTAACTGATTTCATCGTTAACTGATTTCATCTTTAACTGATTTCATCGTTAACTCATTTCATCGTTAACTGATTTCATCGTTAACTGATTTCATCTTCATTTAACTGATTTCATCGTTAACTGATTTCATCGTTAACTGATTTCATCTTCATTTAACTGATTTCATCGTTAACTGATTTCATCGTTAACTGATTTCATCTTCATTTAACTGATTTCATCGTTAACTGATTTCATCGTTAACTGATTCCATCGTTAACTGATTTCATCTTTAACTGATTTCATCGTTAACTGATTTCATCTTCATTTAACTGATTTCATCGTTAAGTGATTTCATCGTTAACTGATTTCATCGTTAACTGATTTCATCGTTAACTGATTTCATCTTCATTTAACTGATTTCATCGTTAACTGATTTCATCGTTAACTGATTTCATCGTTAACTGATTTCATCTTCATTTAACTGATTTCATCGTTAACTGATTTCGTCTTCATTTAACTGATTTCATCGTTAACTGATTTCATCTTTAACTGATTTCATCGTTAATTGATTTCATCGTTAACTGATTTCATCGTTAACTGATTTCATCTTCATTTAACTGATTTCATCGTTAACTGATTTCATCGTTAACTGATTCCATCGTTAACTGATTTCATCTTTAACTGATTTCATCGTTAACTGATTTCATCTTCATTTAACTGATTTCATCGTTAACTGATTTCATCTTCATTTAATTGATTTCATCGTTAACTGATTTCATCCTTAACTGATTTCATCTTCATTTAACTGATTTCATCGTTAACTGATTTCATCGTTAACTGATTTCATCTTCATTTAACTGATTTCATCGTTAACTGATTTCATCTTCATTTAATTGATTTCATCGTTAACTGATTTCATCGTTAACTGATTTCATCGTTAACTGATTTCATCTTCATTTAACTGATTTCATCGTTAACTGATTTCATCGTTAACTGATTTCATCTTCATTTAACTGATTTCATCGTTAACTGATTTCATCGTTAACTGATTTCATCGTTAACTGATTTCATCTTCATTTAAATGATTTCATCGTTAACTGATTTCATCGTTAACTGATTTCATCGTTAACTGATTTCATCTTCATTTAACTGATTTCATCGTTAACTGATTTCATCGTTAACTGATTTCATCTTTAACTGATTTCATCGTTAACTGATTTCATCTTCATTTAACTGATTTCATCGTTAACTGATTTCATCTTCATTTAACTGATTTCATCGTTAACTGATTTCATCGTTAACTGATTTCATCTTCATTTAACTGATTCCATCGTTAACTGATTTCATCGTTAACTGATTTCATCGTTAACTGATTTCATCTTCATTTAACTGATTTCATCGTTAACTGATTTCATCGTTAACTGATTTCATCGTTAACTGATTTCATCTTCATTTAACTGATTTCATCGTTAACTGATTTCATCGTTAACTGATTCCATCGTTAACTGATTTCATCGTTAACTGATTTCATCTTCATTTAACTGATTTCATCGTTAACTGATTTCATCTTCATTTAACTGATTTCATCGTTAACTGATTTCATCGTTAACTGATTTCATCTTCATTTAACTGATTTCATTTTCATTCTTCATTTAACTGATTTCATCGTTAACTGATTTCATCTTCATTTAATTGATTTCATCGTTAACTGATTCCATCGTTAACTGATTTCATCTTTAACTGATTTCATCGTTAACTGATTTCATCTTCATTTAACTGATTTCATCGTTAACTGATTTCATCTTCATTTAATTGATTTCATCGTTAACTGATTTCATCTTCATTTAACTGATTTCATCGTTAACTGATTTCATCGTTAACTGATTTCATCTTCATTTAACTGATTTCATCGTTAACTGATTTCATCGTTAACTCATTTCATCGTTAACTGATTTCATCGTTAACTGATTTCATCGTTAACTGATTTCATCTTCATTTAACTGATTTCATCGTTAACTGATTTCATCGTTAACTGATTTCATCTTCATTTAACTGATTTCATCGTTAACTGATTTCATCGTTAACTGATTCCATCGTTAACTGATTTCATCTTTAACTGATTTCATCGTTAACTGATTTCATCTTCATTTAACTGATTTCATCGTTAAGTGATTTCATCGTTAACTGATTTCATCGTTAACTGATTTCATCGTTAACTGATTTCATCTTCATTTAACTGATTTCATCGTTAACTGATTTCATCGTTAACTGATTTCATCGTTAACTGATTTCATCGTTAACTGATTTCATCTTCATTTAACTGATTTCATCGTTAACTGATTTCGTCTTCATTTAACTGATTTCATCGTTAACTGATTTCGTCTTCATTTAACTGATTTCATCGTTAACTGATTTCATCTTTAACTGATTTCATCGTTAATTGATTTCATCGTTAACTGATTTCATCGTTAACTGATTTCATCTTCATTTAACTGATTTCATCGTTAACTGATTTCATCGTTAACTGATTCCATCGTTAACTGATTTCATCTTTAACTGATTTCATCGTTAACTGATTTCATCTTCATTTAACTGATTTCATCGTTAACTGATTTCATCTTCATTTAATTGATTTCATCGTTAACTGATTTCATCCTTAACTGATTTCATCTTCATTTAACTGATTTCATCGTTAACTGATTTCATCTTCATTTAACTGATTTCATCGTTAACTGATTTCATCGTTAACTGATTTCATCGTTAACTGATTTCATCTTCATTTAACTGATTCCATCGTTAACTGATTTCATCGTTAACTGATTTCATCGTTAACTGATTTCATCTTCATTTAACTGATTTCATCGTTAACTGATTTCATCGTTAACTGATTTCATCGTTAACTGATTTCATCTTCATTTAACTGATTTCATCGTTAACTGATTTCATCTTCATTTAACTGATTTCATCGTTAACTGATTTCATCGTTAACTGATTTCATCGTTAACTGATTTCATCTTCATTTAACTGATTCCATCGTTAACTGATTTCATCGTTAACTGATTTCATCGTTAACTGATTTCATCTTCATTTAACTGATTTCATCGTTAACTGATTTCATCGTTAACTGATTTCATCTTTAACTGATTTCATCGTTAACTGATTTCATCTTCATTTAACTGATTTCATCGTTAACTGATTTCATCGTTAACTGATTTCATCTTTAACTGATTTCATCGTTAACTGATTTCATCTTCATTTAACTGATTTCATCGTTAACTGATTTCATCGTTAACTGATTTCATCTTTAACTGATTTCATCTTCATTTAACTGATTTCATCGTTAACTGATTTCATCTTCATTTAACTGATTTCATCGTTAACTGATTTCATCGTTAACTGATTTCATCGTTAACTGATTTCATCTTCATTTAACTGATTCCATCGTTAACTGATTTCATCGTTAACTGATTTCATCGTTAACTGATTTCATCTTCATTTAACTGATTTCATCGTTAACTGATTTCATCGTTAACTGATTTCATCTTTAACTGATTTCATCGTTGACTGATTTCATCTTCATTTAACTGATTTCATCGTTAACTGATTTCATCGTTAACTGATTTCATCGTTAACTGATTTCATCTTCATTTAACTGATTTCATCGTTAACTGATTTCATCGTTAACTGATTCCATCGTTAACTGATTTCATCGTTAACTGATTTCATCTTCATTTAACTGATTTCATCGTTAACTGATTTCATCTTCATTTAACTGATTTCATCGTTAACTGATTTCATCGTTAACTGATTTCATCGTTAACTGATTTCATCTTCATTTAACTGATTTCATTTTCATTCTTCATTTAACTGATTTCATCGTTAACTGATTTCATCTTCATTTAACTGATTTCATCGTTAACTGATTTCATCGTTAACTGATTTCATCGTTAACTGATTTCATCTTTAACTGATTTCATCGTTAACTGATTTCATCTTCATTTAACTGATTTCATCGTTAACTGATTTCATCTTCATTTAATTGATTTCATCGTTAACTGATTTCATCGTTAACTGATTTCATCGTTAACTGATTTCATCTTCATTTAACTGATTTCATCGTTAACTGATTCCATCGTTAACTGATTTCATCTTCATTTAACTGATTTCATCGTTAACTGATTTCATCGTTAACTGATTTCATCTTCATTTAACTGATTTCATCGTTAACTGATTTCATCGTTAACTGATTTCATCGTTAACTGATTCCATCTTCATTTAACTGATTTCATCGTTAACTGATTTCATCGTTAACTGATTCCATCGTTAACTGATTTCATCTTTAACTGATTTCATCGTTAACTGATTTCATCTTCATTTAACTGATTTCATCGTTAAGTGATTTCATCGTTAACTGATTTCATCTTCATTTAACTGATTTCATTGTTAACTGATTTCATCGTTAACTGATTTCATCTTCATTTAACTGATTTCATCGTTAACTGATTTCATCGTTAACTGATTCCATCGTTAACTGATTTCATCGTTAACTGATTTCATCTTCATTTAACTGATTTAATCGTTAACTGATTTCATCTTCATTTAACTGATTTCATTTTCATTCTTCATTTAACTGATTTCATCGTTAACTGATTTCATCTTCATTTAACTGATTTCATCGTTAACTGATTTCATCGTTAACTGATTTCATCGTTAACTGATTTCATCTTCATTTAACTGATTTCATCGTTAACTGATTTCATCGTTAACTGATTTCATCTTCATTTAACTGATTTCATCGTTAACTGATTTCATCGTTAACTGATTCCATCGTTAACTGATTTCATCTTTAACTGATTTCATCGTTAACTGATTTCATCTTCATTTAACTGATTTCATCGTTAACTGATTTCATCGTTAACTGATTTCATCGTTAACTGATTTCATCGTTAACTGATTTCATCTTCATTTAACTGATTCCATCGTAAACTGATTTCATCGTTAACTGATTTCATCGTTAACTGATTTCATCTTCATTTAACTGATTTCATCGTTAACTGATTTCATCGTTAACTGATTTCATCTTTAACTGATTTCATCGTTAACTGATTTCATCTTCATTTAACTGATTTCATCGTTAACTGATTTCATCGTTTACTGATTTCATCGTTAACTGATTTCATCTTCATTTAACTGATTTCATCGTTAACTGATTTCATCGTTAACTGATTCCATCGTTAACTGATTTCATCGTTAACTGATTTCATCTTCATTTAACTGATTTCATCGTTAACTGATTTCATCTTCATTTAACTGATTTCATCGTTAACTGATTTCATCGTTAACTGATTTCATCGTTAACTGATTTCATCTTCATTTAACTGATTTCATTTTCATTCTTCATTTAACTGATTTCATCGTTAACTGATTTCATCTTCATTTAACTGATTTCATCGTTAACTGATTTCATCGTTAACTGATTTCATCTTTAACTGATTTCATCGTTAACTGATTTCATCTTCATTTAACTGATTTCATCGTTAACTGATTTCATCTTCATTTAATTGATTTCATCGTTAACTGATTTCATCGTTAACTAATTTCATCTTCATTTAACTGATTTCATCGTTAACTGATTCCATCGTTAACTGATTTCATCTTCATTTAACTGATTTCATCGTTAACTGATTTCATCTTCATTTAACTGATTTCATCGTTAACTGATTTCATCGTTAACTGATTTCATCGTTAACTGATTTCATCGTTAACTGATTTCATCTTCATTTAACTGATTTCATCGTTAACTGATTTCATCGTTAACTGATTTCATCGTTAACTGATTTCATCTTCATTTAACTGATTTCATCGTTAACTGATTTCATCGTTAACTGATTTCATCTTCATTTAACTGATTTCATCGTTAACTGATTTCATCGTTAACTGATTCCATCGTTAACTGATTTCATCTTTAACTGATTTCATCGTTAACTGATTTCATCTTCATTTAACTGATTTCATCGTTAAGTGATTTCATCGTTAACTGATTTCATCTTCATTTAACTGATTTCATTGTTAACTGATTTCATCGTTAACTGATTTCATCTTCATTTAACTGATTTCATCGTTAACTGATTTCATCGTTAACTGATTCCATCGTTAACTGATTTCATCGTTAACTGATTTCATCTTCATTTAACTGATTTCATCGTTAACTGATTTCATCTTCATTTAACTGATTTCATTTTCATTCTTCATTTAACTGATTTCATCGTTAACTGATTTCATCTTCATTTAACTGATTTCATCGTTAACTGATTTCATCGTTAACTGATTTCATCTTCATTTAACTGATTTCATCGTTAACTGATTTCATCGTTAACTGATTTCATCTTCATTTAACTGATTTCATCGTTAACTGATTTCATCGTTAACTGATTCCATCGTTAACTGATTTCATCTTTAACTGATTTCATCGTTAACTGATTTCATCTTCATTTAACTGATTTCATCGTTAAGTGATTTCATCTTCATTTAACTGATTTCATCTTCATTTAACTGATTTCATTGTTAACTGATTTCATCGTTAACTGATTTCATCTTCATTTAACTGATTTCATCGTTAACTGATTTCATCGTTAACTGATTTCATCGTTAACTGATTCCATCGTTAACTGATTTCATCGTTAACTGATTTCATCGTTAACTGATTTCATCTTCATTTAACTGATTTCATCGTTAACTGATTTCATCGTTAACTGATTTCATTTTCATTCTTCATTTAACTGATTTCATCGTTAACTGATTTCATCTACATTTAACTGATTTCATCGTTAACTGATTTCATCGTTAACTGATTTCATCGTTAACTGATTTCATCTTCTTTTAACTGATTTCATCGTTAACTGATTTCATCTTCATTTAATTGATTTCATCGTTAACTGATTTCATCGTTAACTGATTTCATCTTCATTTAACTGATTTCATCGTTAACTGATTTCATCGTTAACTGATTTCATCTTCATTTAACTGATTTCATCGTTAACTGATTTCATCTTCATTTAACTGATTTCATCGTTAACTGATTTCATCGTTAACTGATTTCATCTTCATTTAACTGATTTCATCTTCATTTAACTGATTTCATCGTTAACTGATTTCATCTTCATTTAACTGATTTCATTTTCATTCTTCATTTAACTGATTTCATCGTTAACTGATTTCATCTTCATTTAACTGATTTCATCGTTAACTGATTTCATCGTTAACTGATTTCATCTTCTTTTAACTGATTTCATCGTTAACTGATTTCATCTTCATTTAATTGATTTCATCGTTAACTGATTTCATCGTTAACTGATTTCATCTTCATTTAACTGATTTCATCGTTAACTGATTTCATCGTTAACTGATTTCATCTTCATTTAACTGATTTCATCGTTAACTGATTTCATCTTCATTTAACTGATTTCATCGTTAACTGATTTCATCGTTAACTGATTTCATCTTCATTTAACTGATTCCATCGTTAACTGATTTCATCGTTAACTGATTTCATCGTTAACTGATTTCATCTTCATTTAACTGATTTCATCGTTAACTGATTTCATCTTCATTTAACTGATTTCATTTTCATTCTTCATTTAACTGATTTCATCGTTAACTGATTTCATCTTCATTTAACTGATTTCATCGTTAACTGATTTCATCGTTAACTGATTTCATCTTCATTTAACTGATTCCATCGTTAACTGATTTCATCGTTAACTGATTTCATCTTCATTTAACTGATTTCATCGTTAACTGATTCCATCGTTAACTGATTTCATCGTTAACTGATTTCATCGTTAACTGATTTCATCTTCATTTAACTGATTTCATCGTTAACTGATTTCATCTTCATTTAACTGATTTCATCGTTAACTGATTTCATCGTTAACTGATTTCATCTTCATTTAACTGATTTCATTTTCATTCTTCATTTAACTGATTTCATCGTTAACTGATTTCATCTTCATTTAACTGATTTCATCGTTAACTGATTTCATCTTCATTTAACTGATTTCATCGTTAACTGATTTCATCGTTAACTGATTTCATCTTCATTTAACTGATTTCATTTTCATTCTTCATTTAACTGATTTCATCGTTAACTGATTTCATCTTCATTTAACTGATTTCATCGTTAACTGATTTCATCGTTAACTGATTTCATCTTTAACTGATTTCATCGTTAACTGATTTCATCTTCATTTAACTGATTTCATCGTTAACTGATTTCATCTTCATTTAATTGATTTCATCGTTAACTGATTTCATCGTTAACTGATTTCATCGTTAACTGATTTCATCTTCATTTAACTGATTTCATCGTTAACTGATTTCATCGTTAACTGATTCCATCGTTAACTGATTTCATCGTTAACTGATTTCATCTTCATTTAACTGATTTCATCGTTAACTGATTTCATCTTTAACTGATTTCATCGTTAACTGATTTCATCTTCATTTAACTGATTTCATCGTTAACTGATTTCATCTTTAACTGATTTCATCGTTAACTGATTTCATCTTCATTTAACTGATTTCATCGTTAACTGATTTCATCGTTAACTGATTTCATCTTCATTTAACTGATTTCATCGTTAACTGATTTCATCTTCATTTAATTGATTTCATCGTTAACTGATTTCATCGTTAACTGATTTCATCGTTAACTGATTTCATCTTCATTTAACTGATTTCATCGTTAACTGATTTCATCGTTAACTGATTTCATCGTTAACTGATTTCATCTTCATTTAACTGATTTCATCGTTAACTGATTTCATCGTTAACTGATTTCATCTTTAACTGATTTCATCGTTAACTGATTTCATCTTCATTTAACTGATTTCATCGTTAACTGATTTCATCGTTAACTGATTTCATCGTTAACTGATTTCATCTTCATTTAACTGATTTCATCGTTAACTGATTTCATCTTCATTTAACTGATTTCATCGTTAACTGATTTCATCGTTAACTGATTTCATCGTTAACTGATTTCATCTTCATTTAACTGATTCCATCGTTAACTGATTTCATCGTTAACTGATTTCATCGTTAACTGATTTCATCTTCATTTAACTGATTTCATCGTTAACTGATTTCATCGTTAACTGATTTCATCTTTAACTGATTTCATCGTTAACTGATTTCATCTTCATTTAACTGATTTCATCGTTAACTGATTTCATCGTTAACTGATTTCATCGTTAACTGATTTCATCTTCATTTAACTGATTTCATCGTTAACTGATTTCATCGTTAACTGATTCCATCGTTAACTGATTTCATCGTTAACTGATTTCATCTTCATTTAACTGATTTCATCGTTAACTGATTTCATCTTCATTTAACTGATTTCATCGTTAACTGATTTCATCGTTAACTGATTTCATCGTTAACTGATTTCATCTTCATTTAACTGATTTCATTTTCATTCTTCATTTAACTGATTTCATCGTTAACTGATTTCATCTTCATTTAACTGATTTCATCGTTAACTGATTTCATCTTCATTTAACTGATTTCATCGTTAACTGATTTCATCTTCATTTAATTGATTTCATCGTTAACTGATTTCATCGTTAACTGATTTCATCGTTAACTGATTTCATCTTCATTTAACTGATTTCATCGTTAACTGATTCCATCGTTAACTGATTTCATCGTTAACTGATTTCATCTTCATTTAACTGATTTCATCGTTAACTGATTTCATCGTTAACTGATTTCATCTTCATTTAACTGATTTCATCGTTAACTGATTTCATCGTTAACTGATTTCATCGTTAACTGATTTCATCTTCATTTAACTGATTTCATCGTTAACTGATTTCATCGTTAACTGATTTCATCGTTAACTGATTTCATCTTCATTTAACTGATTTCATCGTTAACTGATTTCATCGTTAACTGATTTCATCTTCATTTAACTGATTTCATCGTTAACTGATTTCATCGTTAACTGATTCCATCGTTAACTGATTTCATCTTTAACTAATTTCATCGTTAACTGATTTCATCTTCATTTAACTGATTTCATCGTTAAGTGATTTCATCGTTAACTGATTTCATCGTTAACTGATTTCATCGTTAACTGATTTCATCTTCATTTAACTGATTTCATCGTTAACTGATTTCATCGTTAACTGATTTCATCTTCATTTAACTGATTTCATCGTTCACTGATTTCATCGTTAACTGATTTCATCTTCATTTAACTGATTTCATCGTTAACTGATTTCATCGTTAACTGATTTCATCTTCATTTAACTGATTTCATCGTTAACTGATTTCATCTTCATTTAACTGATTTCATCGTTAACTGATTTCGTCTTCATTTAACTGATTTCATCGTTAACTGATTTCGTCTTCATTTAACTGATTTCATCGTTAACTGATTTCATCGTTAACTGATTTCATCGTTAACTGATTTCATCTTCATTTAACTGATTTCATCGTTAACTGATTTCATCGTTAACTGATTCCATCGTTAACTGATTTCATCTTTAACTGATTTCATCGTTAACTGATTTCATCTTCATTTAACTGATTTCATCGTTAACTGATTTCATCTTCATTTAATTGATTTCATCGTTAACTGATTTCATCCTTAACTGATTTCATCTTCATTTAACTGATTTCATCGTTAACTGATTTCATCGTTAACTGATTTCATCTTCATTTAATTGATTTCATCGTTAACTGATTTCATCGTTAACTGATTTCATCTTCATTTAACTGATTTCATCGTTAACTGATTTCATCGTTAACTGATTTCATCTTCATTTAACTGATTTCATCGTTAACTGATTTCATCGTTAACTGATTTCATCTTCATTTAACTGATTTCATCGTTAACTGATTTCATCGTTAACTGATTTCATCTTCATTTAATTGATTCCATCGTTAACTGATTTCATTGTTAACTGATTTCATCGTTAACTGATTTCATCTTTAACTGATTTCATCGTTAACTGATTTCATCTTCATTTAACTGATTTCATCGTTAACTGATTTCATCGTTAACTGATTTCATCTTTAACTGATTTAATCGTCAACTGATTTCATCTTCATTTAACTGATTCCATCGTTAACTGATTTCATCTTTAACTGATTTCATCGTTAACTGATTTCATCTTCATTTAACTGATTTCATCGTTAACTGATTTCATCTTCATTTAACTGATTTCATCTTTAACTGATTTCATCGTTAACTGATTTCATCTTCATTTAACTGATTTCATCGTTAACTGATTTCATCGTTAACTGATTTCATCTTTAACTGATTCCATCGTTAACTGATTTCATCGTTAACTGATTTCATCTTCATTTAACTGATTTCATCGTTAACTGACTTCATCTTCATTTAACTGATTCCATCGTTAACTGATTTCATCGTTAACTGATTTCATCGTTAACTGATTTCATCTTTAACTGATTTCATCGTTAACTGATTTCATCTTCATTTAACTGATTTCATCTTCATTTAACTGATTTCATCGTTAACTGATTCCATCGTTAACTGATTTCATTTTTAACTGATTTCATCGTTAACTGATTTCATCTTCATTTAACTGATTTCATCGTTAACTAATTTCATCGTTAACTGATTTCATCGTTAACTGATTTCATCTTCATTTAACTGATTTCATCGTTAACTGATTTCATCTTCATTTAACTGATTTCATTTTCATTCTTCATTTAACTGATTTCATCGTTAACTGATTTCATCTTCATTTAACTGATTTCATCGTTAACTGATTTCATCGTTAACTGATTTCATCTTCATTTAACTGATTCCATCGTTAACTGATTTCATCGTTAACTGATTTCATCTTCATTTAACTGATTTCATCGTTAACTGATTCCATCGTTAACTGATTTCATCGTTAACTGATTTCATCGTTAACTGATTTCATCTTCATTTAACTGATTTCATCGTTAACTGATTTCATCTTCATTTAACTGATTTCATCGTTAACTGATTTCATCGTTAACTGATTTCATCTTCATTTAACTGATTTCATTTTCATTCTTCATTTAACTGATTTCATCGTTAACTGATTTCATCTTCATTTAACTGATTTCATCGTTAACTGATTTCATCGTTAACTGATTTCATCTTTAACTGATTTCATCGTTAACTGATTTCATCTTCATTTAACTGATTTCATCGTTAACTGATTTCATCTTCATTTAACTGATTTCATCGTTAACTGATTTCATCGTTAACTGATTCCATCGTTAACTGATTTCATCGTTAACTGATTTCATCTTCATTTAACTGATTTCATCGTTAACTGATTTCATCGTTAACTGATTTCATCTTCATTTAACTGATTTCATCGTTAACTGATTTCATCTTCATTTAACTGATTTCATTTTCATTCTTCATTTAACTGATTTCATCTTCATTTAATTGATTTCATCGTTAACTGATTTCATCGTTAACTAATTTCATCTTCATTTAACTGATTTCATCGTTAACTGATTCCATCGTTAACTGATTTCATCTTCATTTAACTGATTTCATCGTTAACTGATTTCATCTTCATTTAACTGATTTCATCGTTAACTGATTTCATCGTTAACTGATTTCATCGTTAACTGATTTCATCGTTAACTGATTTCATCTTCATTTAACTGATTTCATCGTTAACTGATTTCATCGTTAACTGATTTCATCGTTAACTGATTTCATCTTCATTTAACTGATTTCATCGTTAACTGATTTCATCGTTAACTGATTTCATCTTCATTTAACTGATTTCATCGTTAACTGATTTCATCGTTAACTGATTCCATCGTTAACTGATTTCATCTTTAACTGATTTCATCGTTAACTGATTTCATCTTCATTTAACTGATTTCATCGTTAAGTGATTTCATCTTCATTTAACTGATTTCATCGTTAACTGATTTCATCGTTAACTGATTCCATCGTTAACTGATTTCATCGTTAACTGATTTCATCGTTAACTGATTTCATCGTTAACTGATTCCATCGTTAACTGATTTCATCGTTAACTGATTTCATCGTTAACTGATTTCATCGTTAACTGATTTCATCTTCATTTAACTGATTTCATTTTCATTCTTCATTTAACTGATTTCATCGTTAACTGATTTCATCTTCATTTAACTGATTTCATCGTTAACTGATTTCATCGTTAACTGATTTCATCGTTAACTGATTTCATCTTTAACTGATTTCATCGTTAACTGATTTCATCTTCATTTAACTGATTTCATCGTTAACTGATTTCATCTTCATTTAATTGATTTCATCGTTAACTGATTTCATCGTTAACTGATTTCATCGTTAACTGATTTCATCTTCATTTAACTGATTTCATCGTTAACTGATTCCATCGTTAACTGATTTCATCTTCATTTAACTGATTTCATCGTTAACTGATTTCATCGTTAACTGATTTCATCTTCATTTAACTGATTTCATCGTTAACTGATTTCATCGTTAACTGATTTCATCGTTAACTGATTCCATCTTCATTTAACTGATTTCATCGTTAACTGATTTCATCGTTAACTGATTCCATCGTTAACTGATTTCATCTTTAACTGATTTCATCGTTAACTGATTTCATCTTCATTTAACTGATTTCATCGTTAAGTGATTTCATCGTTAACTGATTTCATCTTCATTTAACTGATTTCATTGTTAACTGATTTCATCGTTAACTGATTTCATCTTCATTTAACTGATTTCATCGTTAACTGATTTCATCGTTAACTGATTCCATCGTTAACTGATTTCATCGTTAACTGATTTCATCTTCATTTAACTGATTTAATCGTTAACTGATTTCATCTTCATTTAACTGATTTCATTTTCATTCTTCATTTAACTGATTTCATCGTTAACTGATTTCATCTTCATTTAACTGATTTCATCGTTAACTGATTTCATCGTTAACTGATTTCATCGTTAACTGATTTCATCTTCATTTAACTGATTTCATCGTTAACTGATTTCATCGTTAACTGATTTCATCTTCATTTAACTGATTTCATCGTTAACTGATTTCATCGTTAACTGATTCCATCGTTAACTGATTTCATCGTTAACTGATTTCATCGTTAACTGATTTCATCTTCATTTAACTGATTTCATCGTTAACTGATTTCATCGTTAACTGATTTCATCGTTAACTGATTTCATCGTTAACTGATTTCATCGTTAACTGATTTCATCGTTAACTGATTTCATCTTCATTTAACTGATTCCATCGTAAACTGATTTCATCGTTAACTGATTTCATCGTTAACTGATTTCATCTTCATTTAACTGATTTCATCGTTAACTGATTTCATCGTTAACTGATTTCATCTTTAACTGATTTCATCGTTAACTGATTTCATCTTCATTTAACTGATTTCATCGTTAACTGATTTCATCGTTTACTGATTTCATCGTTAACTGATTTCATCTTCATTTAACTGATTTCATCGTTAACTGATTTCATCGTTAACTGATTCCATCGTTAACTGATTTCATCGTTAACTGATTTCATCTTCATTTAACTGATTTCATCGTTAACTGATTTCATCTTCATTTAACTGATTTCATCGTTAACTGATTTCATCGTTAACTGATTTCATCGTTAACTGATTTCATCTTCATTTAACTGATTTCATTTTCATTCTTCATTTAACTGATTTCATCGTTAACTGATTTCATCTTCATTTAACTGATTTCATCGTTAACTGATTTCATCGTTAACTGATTTCATCTTTAACTGATTTCATCGTTAACTGATTTCATCTTCATTTAACTGATTTCATCGTTAACTGATTTCATCTTCATTTAATTGATTTCATCGTTAACTGATTTCATCGTTAACTAATTTCATCTTCATTTAACTGATTTCATCGTTAACTGATTCCATCGTTAACTGATTTCATCTTCATTTAACTGATTTCATCGTTAACTGATTTCATCTTCATTTAACTGATTTCATCGTTAACTGATTTCATCGTTAACTGATTTCATCGTTAACTGATTTCATCGTTAACTGATTTCATCTTCATTTAACTGATTTCATCGTTAACTGATTTCATCGTTAACTGATTTCATCGTTAACTGATTTCATCTTCATTTAACTGATTTCATCGTTAACTGATTTCATCGTTAACTGATTTCATCTTCATTTAACTGATTTCATCGTTAACTGATTTCATCGTTAACTGATTCCATCGTTAACTGATTTCATCTTTAACTGATTTCATCGTTAACTGATTTCATCTTCATTTAACTGATTTCATCGTTAAGTGATTTCATCGTTAACTGATTTCATCTTCATTTAACTGATTTCATTGTTAACTGATTTCATCGTTAACTGATTTCATCTTCATTTAACTGATTTCATCGTTAACTGATTTCATCGTTAACTGATTCCATCGTTAACTGATTTCATCGTTAACTGATTTCATCTTCATTTAACTGATTTCATCGTTAACTGATTTCATCTTCATTTAACTGATTTCATTTTCATTCTTCATTTAACTGATTTCATCGTTAACTGATTTCATCTTCATTTAACTGATTTCATCGTTAACTGATTTCATCGTTAACTGATTTCATCTTCATTTAACTGATTTCATCGTTAACTGATTTCATCGTTAACTGATTTCATCTTCATTTAACTGATTTCATCGTTAACTGATTTCATCGTTAACTGATTCCATCGTTAACTGATTTCATCTTTAACTGATTTCATCGTTAACTGATTTCATCTTCATTTAACTGATTTCATCGTTAAGTGATTTCATCTTCATTTAACTGATTTCATCTTCATTTAACTGATTTCATTGTTAACTGATTTCATCGTTAACTGATTTCATCTTCATTTAACTGATTTCATCGTTAACTGATTTCATCGTTAACTGATTTCATCGTTAACTGATTCCATCGTTAACTGATTTCATCGTTAACTGATTTCATCGTTAACTGATTTCATCTTCATTTAACTGATTTCATCGTTAACTGATTTCATCGTTAACTGATTTCATTTTCATTCTTCATTTAACTGATTTCATCGTTAACTGATTTCATCTACATTTAACTGATTTCATCGTTAACTGATTTCATCGTTAACTGATTTCATCGTTAACTGATTTCATCTTCTTTTAACTGATTTCATCGTTAACTGATTTCATCTTCATTTAATTGATTTCATCGTTAACTGATTTCATCGTTAACTGATTTCATCTTCATTTAACTGATTTCATCGTTAACTGATTTCATCGTTAACTGATTTCATCTTCATTTAACTGATTTCATCGTTAACTGATTTCATCTTCATTTAACTGATTTCATCGTTAACTGATTTCATCGTTAACTGATTTCATCTTCATTTAACTGATTTCATCTTCATTTAACTGATTTCATCGTTAACTGATTTCATCTTCATTTAACTGATTTCATTTTCATTCTTCATTTAACTGATTTCATCGTTAACTGATTTCATCTTCATTTAACTGATTTCATCGTTAACTGATTTCATCGTTAACTGATTTCATCTTCTTTTAACTGATTTCATCGTTAACTGATTTCATCTTCATTTAATTGATTTCATCGTTAACTGATTTCATCGTTAACTGATTTCATCTTCATTTAACTGATTTCATCGTTAACTGATTTCATCGTTAACTGATTTCATCTTCATTTAACTGATTTCATCGTTAACTGATTTCATCTTCATTTAACTGATTTCATCGTTAACTGATTTCATCGTTAACTGATTTCATCTTCATTTAACTGATTCCATCGTTAACTGATTTCATCGTTAACTGATTTCATCGTTAACTGATTTCATCTTCATTTAACTGATTTCATCGTTAACTGATTTCATCTTCATTTAACTGATTTCATTTTCATTCTTCATTTAACTGATTTCATCGTTAACTGATTTCATCTTCATTTAACTGATTTCATCGTTAACTGATTTCATCGTTAACTGATTTCATCTTCATTTAACTGATTCCATCGTTAACTGATTTCATCGTTAACTGATTTCATCTTCATTTAACTGATTTCATCGTTAACTGATTCCATCGTTAACTGATTTCATCGTTAACTGATTTCATCGTTAACTGATTTCATCTTCATTTAACTGATTTCATCGTTAACTGATTTCATCTTCATTTAACTGATTTCATCGTTAACTGATTTCATCGTTAACTGATTTCATCTTCATTTAACTGATTTCATTTTCATTCTTCATTTAACTGATTTCATCGTTAACTGATTTCATCTTCATTTAACTGATTTCATCGTTAACTGATTTCATCGTTAACTGATTTCATCTTTAACTGATTTCATCGTTAACTGATTTCATCTTCATTTAACTGATTTCATCGTTAACTGATTTCATCTTCATTTAATTGATTTCATCGTTAACTGATTTCATCGTTAACTGATTTCATCGTTAACTGATTTCATCTTCATTTAACTGATTTCATCGTTAACTGATTTCATCGTTAACTGATTCCATCGTTAACTGATTTCATCGTTAACTGATTTCATCTTCATTTAACTGATTTCATCGTTAACTGATTTCATCTTTAACTGATTTCATCGTTAACTGATTTCATCTTCATTTAACTGATTTCATCGTTAACTGATTTCATCTTTAACTGATTTCATCGTTAACTGATTTCATCTTCATTTAACTGATTTCATCGTTAACTGATTTCATCGTTAACTGATTTCATCTTCATTTAACTGATTTCATCGTTAACTGATTTCATCTTCATTTAATTGATTTCATCGTTAACTGATTTCATCGTTAACTGATTTCATCGTTAACTGATTTCATCTTCATTTAACTGATTTCATCGTTAACTGATTTCATCGTTAACTGATTTCATCGTTAACTGATTTCATCTTCATTTAACTGATTTCATCGTTAACTGATTTCATCGTTAACTGATTTCATCTTTAACTGATTTCATCGTTAACTGATTTCATCTTCATTTAACTGATTTCATCGTTAACTGATTTCATCGTTAACTGATTTCATCGTTAACTGATTTCATCTTCATTTAACTGATTTCATCGTTAACTGATTTCATCTTCATTTAACTGATTTCATCGTTAACTGATTTCATCGTTAACTGATTTCATCGTTAACTGATTTCATCTTCATTTAACTGATTCCATCGTTAACTGATTTCATCGTTAACTGATTTCATCGTTAACTGATTTCATCTTCATTTAACTGATTTCATCGTTAACTGATTTCATCGTTAACTGATTTCATCTTTAACTGATTTCATCGTTAACTGATTTCATCTTCATTTAACTGATTTCATCGTTAACTGATTTCATCGTTAACTGATTTCATCGTTAACTGATTTCATCTTCATTTAACTGATTTCATCGTTAACTGATTTCATCGTTAACTGATTCCATCGTTAACTGATTTCATCGTTAACTGATTTCATCTTCATTTAACTGATTTCATCGTTAACTGATTTCATCTTCATTTAACTGATTTCATCGTTAACTGATTTCATCGTTAACTGATTTCATCGTTAACTGATTTCATCTTCATTTAACTGATTTCATTTTCATTCTTCATTTAACTGATTTCATCGTTAACTGATTTCATCTTCATTTAACTGATTTCATCGTTAACTGATTTCATCTTCATTTAACTGATTTCATCGTTAACTGATTTCATCTTCATTTAATTGATTTCATCGTTAACTGATTTCATCGTTAACTGATTTCATCGTTAACTGATTTCATCTTCATTTAACTGATTTCATCGTTAACTGATTCCATCGTTAACTGATTTCATCGTTAACTGATTTCATCTTCATTTAACTGATTTCATCGTTAACTGATTTCATCGTTAACTGATTTCATCTTCATTTAACTGATTTCATCGTTAACTGATTTCATCGTTAACTGATTTCATCGTTAACTGATTTCATCGTTAACTGATTTCATCTTCATTTAACTGATTTCATCGTTAACTGATTTCATCGTTAACTGATTTCATCGTTAACTGATTTCATCTTCATTTAACTGATTTCATCGTTAACTGATTTCATCGTTAACTGATTTCATCTTCATTTAACTGATTTCATCGTTAACTGATTTCATCGTTAACTGATTCCATCGTTAACTGATTTCATCTTTAACTAATTTCATCGTTAACTGATTTCATCTTCATTTAACTGATTTCATCGTTAAGTGATTTCATCGTTAACTGATTTCATCGTTAACTGATTTCATCGTTAACTGATTTCATCTTCATTTAACTGATTTCATCGTTAACTGATTTCATCGTTAACTGATTTCATCTTCATTTAACTGATTTCATCGTTCACTGATTTCATCGTTAACTGATTTCATCTTCATTTAACTGATTTCATCGTTAACTGATTTCATCGTTAACTGATTTCATCTTCATTTAACTGATTTCATCGTTAACTGATTTCATCTTCATTTAACTGATTTCATCGTTAACTGATTTCGTCTTCATTTAACTGATTTCATCGTTAACTGATTTCGTCTTCATTTAACTGATTTCATCGTTAACTGATTTCATCGTTAACTGATTTCATCTTCATTTAACTGATTTCATCGTTAACTGATTTCATCGTTAACTGATTCCATCGTTAACTGATTTCATCTTTAACTGATTTCATCGTTAACTGATTTCATCTTCATTTAACTGATTTCATCGTTAACTGATTTCATCTTCATTTAATTGATTTCATCGTTAACTGATTTCATCCTTAACTGATTTCATCTTCATTTAACTGATTTCATCGTTAACTGATTTCATCGTTAACTGATTTCATCTTCATTTAATTGATTTCATCGTTAACTGATTTCATCGTTAACTGATTTCATCTTCATTTAACTGATTTCATCGTTAACTGATTTCATCGTTAACTGATTTCATCTTCATTTAACTGATTTCATCGTTAACTGATTTCATCGTTAACTGATTTCATCTTCATTTAACTGATTTCATCGTTAACTGATTTCATCGTTAACTGATTTCATCTTCATTTAATTGATTCCATCGTTAACTGATTTCATTGTTAACTGATTTCATCGTTAACTGATTTCATCTTTAACTGATTTCATCGTTAACTGATTTCATCTTCATTTAACTGATTTCATCGTTAACTGATTTCATCGTTAACTGATTTCATCTTTAACTGATTTAATCGTTAACTGATTTCATCTTCATTTAACTGATTCCATCGTTAACTGATTTCATCTTTAACTGATTTCATCGTTAACTGATTTCATCTTCATTTAACTGATTTCATCGTTAACTGATTTCATCTTCATTTAACTGATTTCATCTTTAACTGATTTCATCGTTAACTGATTTCATCTTCATTTAACTGATTTCATCGTTAACTGATTTCATCGTTAACTGATTTCATCTTCATTTAACTGATTTCATCGTTCACTGATTTCATCGTTAACTGATTTCATCTTCATTTAACTGATTTCATCGTTAACTGATTTCATCGTTAACTGATTTCATCTTCATTTAACTGATTTCATCGTTAACTGATTTCATCTTCATTTAACTGATTTCATCGTTAACTGATTTCGTCTTCATTTAACTGATTTCATCGTTAACTGATTTCGTCTTCATTTAACTGATTTCATCGTTAACTGATTTCATCGTTAACTGATTTCATCGTTAACTGATTTCATCTTCATTTAACTGATTTCATCGTTAACTGATTTCATCGTTAACTGATTCCATCGTTAACTGATTTCATCTTTAACTGATTTCATCGTTAACTGATTTCATCTTCATTTAACTGATTTCATCGTTAACTGATTTCATCTTCATTTAATTGATTTCATCGTTAACTGATTTCATCCTTAACTGATTTCATCTTCATTTAACTGATTTCATCGTTAACTGATTTCATCGTTAACTGATTTCATCTTCATTTAATTGATTTCATCGTTAACTGATTTCATCGTTAACTGATTTCATCTTCATTTAACTGATTTCATCGTTAACTGATTTCATCGTTAACTGATTTCATCTTCATTTAACTGATTTCATCGTTAACTGATTTCATCGTTAACTGATTTCATCTTCATTTAACTGATTTCATCGTTAACTGATTTCATCGTTAACTGATTTCATCTTCATTTAATTGATTCCATCGTTAACTGATTTCATTGTTAACTGATTTCATCGTTAACTGATTTCATCTTTAACTGATTTCATCGTTAACTGATTTCATCTTCATTTAACTGATTTCATCGTTAACTGATTTCATCGTTAACTGATTTCATCTTTAACTGATTTAATCGTTAACTGATTTCATCTTCATTTAACTGATTCCATCGTTAACTGATTTCATCTTTAACTGATTTCATCGTTAACTGATTTCATCTTCATTTAACTGATTTCATCGTTAACTGATTTCATCTTCATTTAACTGATTTCATCTTTAACTGATTTCATCGTTAACTGATTTCATCTTCATTTAACTGATTTCATCGTTAACTGATTTCATCGTTAACTGATTTCATCTTTAACTGATTCCATCGTTAACTGATTTCATCGTTAACTGATTTCATCTTCATTTAACTGATTTCATCGTTAACTGACTTCATCTTCATTTAACTGATTCCATCGTTAACTGATTTCATCGTTAACTGATTTCATCGTTAACTGATTTCATCTTTAACTGATTTCATCGTTAACTGATTTCATCTTCATTTAACTGATTTCATCTTCATTTAACTGATTTCATCGTTAACTGATTCCATCGTTAACTGATTTCATTTTTAACTGATTTCATCGTTAACTGATTTCATCTTCATTTAACTGATTTCATCGTTAACTAATTTCATCGTTAACTGATTTCATCGTTAACTGATTTCATCTTCATTTAACTGATTTCATCGTTAACTGATTTCATCTTTAACTGATTTCATCGTTAACTGATTTCATCTTCATTTAACTGATTTCATCGTTAACTGATTTCATCGTTAACTGATTTCATCGTTAACTGATTTCATCTTCATTTAACTGATTCCATCGTTAACTGATTTCATCGTTAACTGATTTCATCTTTAACTGATTTCATCGTTAACTGATTTCATCTTTAACTGATTTTATCGTTAACTGATTTCATCGTTAACTGATTTCATCTTCATTGAACTGATTTCATCGTTAACTGATTTCATCGTTAACTGATTTCATCTTCATTGAACTGATTTCATCTTCATTGAACTGATTTCATCGTTAACTGATTTCATCGTTAACTGATTTCATCTTCATTTAACTGATTCCATCGTTAACTGATTTCATCGTTAACTGATTTCATCTTCATTTAACTGATTTCATCTTCATTTAACTGATTTCATCGTTAACTGATTTCATCGTTAACTGATTCCATCGTTAACTGATTTCATCTTCATTTAACTGATTTCATCGTTAACTGATTTCATCGTTAACTGATTTCATCGTTAACTGATTTCATCTTTAACTGATCTCATCGTTAACTGATTTCATTTTCATTCTTCATTTAACTGATTTCATCGTTAACTGATTTCATCGTTAACTGATTTCATCTTCATTTAACTGATTTCATCGCTAACTGATTTCATCTTCATTTAACTGATTTCATCGTTAACTGATTTCATCGTTAACTGATTTCATCGTTAACTGATTTTATCGTTAACTGATTTCATCGTTAACTGATTTCATCTTCATTTAACTGATTTCATCTTCATTTAACTGATTTCATCGTTAACTGATTTCATCTTTAACTGATTTTATCGTTAACTGATTTCATCGTTAACTGATTTCATCTTCATTTAACTGATTTCATCGTTAACTGATTTCATCGTTAACTGATTCCATCGTTAACTGATTTCATCTTTAACTGATTTCATCGTTAATTGATTTCATCTTCATTTAACTGATTTCATCGTTAACTGATTTCATCGTTAACTGATTTCATCTTCATTTAACTGATTTCATCGTTAACTGATTTCATCTTCATTTAACTGATTTCATCGTTAACTGATTTCATCGTTAACTGATTTCATCTTCATTTAACTGATTCCATCGTTAACTGATTTCATCGTTAACTGATTTCATCGTTAACTGATTTCATCTTCATTTAACTGATTCCATCGTTAACTGATTTCATCGTTAACTGATTTCATCGTTAACTGATTTCATCTTCATTTAACTGATTCCATCGTTAACTGATTTCATCGTTAACTGATTTCATCTTCATTTAACTGATTTCATCGTTAACTGATTTCATCGTTAACTGATTTCATCTTCTTTTAACTGATTTCATCGTTAACTGATTTCATCTTCATTTAATTGATTTCATCGTTAACTGATTTCATCGTTAACTGATTTCATCTTCATTTAACTGATTTCATCGTTAACTGATTTCATCGTTAACTGATTTCATCTTCATTTAACTGATTTCATCGTTAACTGATTTCATCGTTAACTGATTTCATCTTTAACTGATTTCATCGTTAACTGATTTCATCTTCATTTAACTGATTCCATCGTTAACTGATTTCATCGTTAACTGATTTCATCTTCATTTAACTGATTTCATCGTTAACTGATTTCATCTTCATTTAACTGATTCCATCGTTAACTGATTTCATCGTTAACTGATTCCATCGTTAACTGATTTCATCGTTAACTGATTTCATCTTTAACTGATTTCATCGTTAACTGATTTCATCTTCATTTAACTGATTTCATCTTCATTTAACTGATTTCATCGTTAACTGATTCCATCGTTAACTGATTTCATCTTTAACTGATTTCATCGTTAACTGATTTCATCTTCATTTAACTGATTTCATCGTTAACTGATTTCATCGTTAACTGATTTCATCGTTAACTGATTTCATCTTTAACTGATTTCATCGTTAACTGATTTCATCTTCATTTAACTGATTTCATCGTTAACTGATTTCATCGTTAAATGATTTCATCGTTAACTGATTTCATCTTCATTTAACTGATTTCATCGTTAACTGATTTCATCGTTAACTGATTTCATCTTCATTTAACTGATTCCATCGTTAACTGATTTCATCGTTAACTGATTTCATCTTCATTTAACTGATTTCATCGTTAACTGATTTCATCGTTAACTGATTTCATCTTTAACTGATTTCATCGTTAACTGATTTCATCTTCATTTAACTGATTTCATCGTTAACTGATTTCATCGTTGACTGATTTCATTTTCATTCTTCATTTAACTGATTTCATCGTTAACTGATTTCATCTTTAACTGATTTCATCGTTAACTGATTTAATCTTCATGTAACTGATTTCATCTGTAACTGATTTCATCTTTAACTGATTTCATCGTTAACTGATTTCATCTTCATTTAACTGATTCCATCGTTAACTGATTTCATCGTTAACTGATTTCATCTTCATTTAACTGATTTCATTTTCATTCTTCATTTAACTGATTTCATCGTTAACTGATTTCATCTTTAACTGATTTCATCGTTAACTGATTTCATCTTCATTTAACTGATTTCATCGTTAACTGATTTCATCGTTACCTGATTTCATCTTCATTTAACTGATTCCATCGTTAACTGATTTCATCTTCATTTAACTGATTTCATCGTTAACTGATTTCATCGTTAACTGATTCCATCGTTAACTGATTTCATCTTTAACTGATTTCATCGTTAACTGATTTCATCTCCATTTAACTGATTTCATCGTTAACTGATTTCATCGTTAACTGATTTCATCTTCATTTAACTGATTCCATCGTTAACTGATTTCATCGTTAACTGATTTCATCTTTAACTGATTTCATCGTTAACTGATTTCATCTTTAACTGATTTCATCGTTAACTGATTTCATCTTTAACTGATTTCATCGTTAACTGATTTCATCTTTAACTGATTTCATCGTTAACTGATTTCATCTCCATTTAACTGATTTCATCGTTAACTGATTTCATCGTTAACTGATTTCATCTTCATTTAACTGATTTCATCGTTAACTGATTTCATCGTTAACTGATTTCATCTTCATTTAACTGATTCCATCGTTAACTGATTTCATCGTTAACTGATTTCATCTTTAACTGATTTCATCGTTAACTGATTTCATCTTTAACTGATTTTATCGTTAACTGATTTCATCGTTAACTGATTTCATCTTCATTGAACTGATTTCATCGTTAACTGATTTCATCGTTAACTGATTTCATCTTCATTTAACTGATTTCATCTTCATTTAACTGATTTCATCGTTAACTGATTTCATCTTCATTTAACTGATTTCATCGTTAACTGATTTCATCGTTAACTGATTTCATCTTTAACTGATCTCATCGTTAACTGATTTCATTTTCATTCTTCATTTAACTGATTTCATCGTTAACTGATTTCATCGTTAACTGATTTCATCGTTAACTGATTTCATCTTCATTTAACTGATTTCATCGTTAACTGATTTCATCTTCATTTAACTGATTTCATCGTTAACTGATTTCATCGTTAACTGATTTTATCGTTAACTGATTTCATCGTTAACTGATTTCATCTTCATTTAACTGATTTCATCTTCATTTAACTGATTCCATCGTTAACTGATTTCATCGTTAACTGATTTCATTTTTAACTGATTTCATCGTTAACTGATTTCATCTTTAACTGATTTTATCGTTAACTGATTTCATCGTTAACTGATTTCATCTTCATTTAACTGATTTCATCGTTAACTGATTTCATCGTTAACTGATTTCATCTTCATTTAACTGATTTCATCGTTAACTGATTTCATCTTCATTTAACTGATTTCATCGTTAACTGATTTCATCGTTAACTGATTTCATCGTTAACTGATTTTATCGTTAACTGATTTCATCGTTAACTGATTTCATCTTCATTTAACTGATTTCATCTTCATTTAACTGATTCCATCGTTAACTGATTTCATCGTTAACTGATTTCATTTTTAACTGATTTCATCGTTAACTGATTTCATCTTTAACTGATTTTATCGTTAACTGATTTCATCGTTAACTGATTTCATCTTCATTTAACTGATTTCATCGTTAACTGATTTCATCGTTAACTGATTCCATCGTTAACTGATTTCATTTTTAACTGATTTCATCGTTAACTGATTTCATCTTCATTTAACTGATTTCATCGTTAACTGATTTCATCGTTAACTGATTTCATCTTCATTTAACTGATTTCATCGTTAACTGATTTCATCTTCATTTAACTGATTTCATCGTTAACTGATTTCATCGTTAACTGATTTCATCGTTAACTGATTTCATCTTCATTTAACTGATTCCATCGTTAACTGATTTCATCGTTAACTGATTTCATCTTCATTTAACTGATTCCATCGTTAACTGATTCCATCGTTAACTGATTTCATCGTTAACTGATTTCATCGTTAACTGATTTCATCTTCATTTAACTGATTCCATCGTTAACTGATTTCATCGTTAACTGATTTCATCTTCATTTAACTGATTTCATCGTTAACTGATTTCATCGTTAACTGATTTCATCTTCTTTTAACTGATTTCATCGTTAACTGATTTCATCTTCATTTAATTGATTTCATCGTTAACTGATTTCATCGTTAACTGATTTCATCTTCATTTAACTGATTTCATCGTTAACTGATTTCATCGTTAACTGATTTCATCTTCATTTAACTGATTTCATCGTTAACTGATTTCATCGTTAACTGATTTCATCTTTAACTGATTTCATCGTTAACTGATTTCATCTTCATTTAACTGATTCCATCGTTAACTGATTTCATCGTTAACTGATTTCATCTTCATTTAACTGATTTCATCGTTAACTGATTTCATCTTCATTTAACTGATTCCATCGTTAACTGATTTCATCGTTAACTGATTCCATCGTTAACTGATTTCATCGTTAACTGATTTCATCTTTAACTGATTTCATCGTTAACTGATTTCATCTTCATTTAACTGATTTCATCTTCATTTAACTGATTTCATCGTTAACTGATTCCATCGTTAACTGATTTCATCTTTAACTGATTTCATCGTTAACTGATTTCATCTTCATTTAACTGATTTCATCGTTAACTGATTTCATCGTTAACTGATTTCATCGTTAACTGATTTCATCGTTAACTGATTTCATCTTCATTTAACTGATTTCATCGTTAACTGATTTCATCTTTAACTGATTTCATCGTTAACTGATTTCATCTTCATTTAACTGATTTCATCGTTAACTGATTTCATCGTTAAATGATTTCATCGTTAACTGATTTCATCTTCATTTAACTGATTTCATCGTTAACTGATTTCATCGTTAACTGATTTCATCTTCATTTAACTGATTCCATCGTTAACTGATTTCATCGTTAACTGATTTCATCTTCATTTAACTGATTTCATCGTTAACTGATTTCATCGTTAACTGATTTCATCTTTAACTGATTTCATCGTTAACTGATTTCATCTTCATTTAACTGATTTCATCGTTAACTGATTTCATCGTTGACTGATTTCATTTTCATTCTTCATTTAACTGATTTCATCGTTAACTGATTTCATCGTTAACTGATTTCATCTTTAACTGATTTCATCGTTAACTGATTTCATCTTCATTTAACTGATTTCATCGTTAACTGATTTCATCGTTGACTGATTTCATTTTCATTCTTCATTTAACTGATTTCATCGTTAACTGATTTCATCTTTAACTGATTTCATCGTTAACTGATTTAATCTTCATGTAACTGATTTCATCTGTAACTGATTTCATCTTTAACTGATTTCATCGTTAACTGATTTCATCTTCATTTAACTGATTCCATCGTTAACTGATTTCATCGTTAACTGATTTCATCTTCATTTAACTGATTTCATTTTCATTCTTCATTTAACTGATTTCATCGTTAACTGATTTCATCTTTAACTGATTTCATCGTTAACTGATTTCATCTTCATTTAACTGATTTCATCGTTAACTGATTTCATCGTTACCTGATTTCATCTTCATTTAACTGATTTCATCGTTAACTGATTTCATCGTTAACTGATTCCATCGTTAACTGATTTCATCTTTAACTGATTTCATCGTTACCTGATTTCATCTTCATTTAACTGATTCCATCGTTAACTGATTTCATCTTCATTTAACTGATTTCATCTTCATTTAACTGATTCCATCGTTAACTGATTCCATCGTTAACTGATTTCATCGTTAACTGATTTCATCTTCATTTAACTGATTCCATCGTTAACTGATTTCATCGTTAACTGATTTCATCTTCATTTAACTGATTTCATCGTTAACTGATTTCATCGTTAACTGATTTCATCTTCTTTTAACTGATTTCATCGTTAACTGATTTCATCTTCATTTAATTGATTTCATCGTTAACTGATTTCATCGTTAACTGATTTCATCTTCATTTAACTGATTTCATCGTTAACTGATTTCATCGTTAACTGATTTCATCTTCATTTAACTGATTTCATCGTTAACTGATTTCATCTTCATTTAACTGATTTCATCGTTAACTGATTTCATCGTTAACTGATTTCATCTTCATTTAACTGATTCCATCGTTAACTGATTTCATCGTTAACTGATTTCATCGTTAACTGATTTCATCTTTAACTGATTTCATCGTTAACTGATTTCATCTTCATTTAACTGATTTCATCGTTAACTGATTTCATCTTCATTTAACTGATTTCATTTTCATTCTTCATTTAACTGATTTCATCGTTAACTGATTTCATCTTCATTTAACTGATTTCATCGTTAACTGATTTCATCGTTAACTGATTTCATCTTCATTTAACTGATTCCATCGTTAACTGATTTCATCGTTAACTGATTTCATCTTCATTTAACTGATTTCATCGTTAACTGATTCCATCGTTAACTGATTTCATCGTTAACTGATTTCATCTTCATTTAACTGATTTCATCGTTAACTGATTTCATCGTTAACTGATTTCATCGTTAACTGATTTCATCTTCATTTAACTGATTTCATCGTTAACTGATTTCATCGTTAACTGATTCCATCGTTAACTGATTTCATCTTCATTTAAATGATTTCATCGTTAACTGATTTCATCGTTAACTGATTTCATCTTTAACTGATTTCATCGTTAACTGATTTCATCTTCATTTAACTGATTTCATCGTTAACTGATTTCATCGTTAACTGATTTCATCTTTAACTGATTTCATCGTTAACTGATTTCATCTTCATTTAACTGATTTCATCGTTAACTGATTTCATCTTCATTTAACTGATTTCATCGTTAACTGATTTCATCGTTAACTGATTTCATCGTTAACTGATTTCATCGTTAACTGATTTCATCTTCATTTAACTGATTCCATCGTTAACTGATTTCATCGTTAACTGATTTCATCGTTAACTGATTTCATCTTCATTTAACTGATTTCATCGTTAACTGATTTCATCTTTAACTGATTTCATCGTTAACTGATTTCATCTTCATTTAACTGATTTCATCGTTAACTGATTTCATCGTTAACTGATTTCATCGTTAACTGATTTCATCTTCATTTAACTGATTTCATCGTTAACTGATTTCATCGTTAACTGATTCCATCGTTAACTGATTTCATCGTTAACTGATTTCATCGTTAACTGATTTCATCTTCATTTAACTGATTTCATCGTTAACTGATTTCATCTTCATTTAACTGATTTCATCGTTAACTGATTCCATCGTTAACTGATTTCATCGTTAACTGATTTCATCTTCATTTAACTGATTTCATTTTCATTCTTCATTTAACTGATTTCATCGTTAACTGATTTCATCTTCATTTAATTGATTTCATCGTTAACTGATTTCATCGTTAACTGATTTCATCGTTAACTGATTTCATCTTCATTTAACTGATTTCATCGTTAACTGATTTCATCGTTAACTGATTTCATCTTCATTTAACTGATTTCATCGTTAACTGATTTCATCGTTAACTGATTTCATCGTTAACTGATTTCATCTTCATTTAACTGATTTCATCGTTAACTGATTTCATCGTTAACTGATTTCATCTTTAACTGATTTCATCGTTAACTGATTTCATCTTCATTTAACTGATTTCATCGTTAACTGATTTCATCGTTAACTGATTTCATCTTTAACTGATTTCATCGTTAACTGATTTCATCTTCATTTAACTGATTTCATCGTTAACTGATTTCATCTTCATTTAACTGATTTCATCGTTAACTGATTTCATCGTTAACTGATTTCATCGTTAACTGATTTCATCTTCATTTAAATGATTTCATCGTTAACTGATTTCATCGTTAACTGATTTCATCTTTAACTGATTTCATCGTTAACTGATTTCATCTTCATTTAACTGATTTCATCGTTAACTGATTTCATCTTCATTTAACTGATTTCATCGTTAACTGATTTCATCGTTAACTGATTTCATCTTTAACTGATTTCATCGTTAACTGATTTCATCTTCATTTAACTGATTTCATCGTTAACTGATTTCATCTTCATTTAACTGATTTCATCGTTAACTGATTTCATCGTTAACTGATTTCATCTTCATTTAACTGATTCCATCGTTAACTGATTTCATCGTTAACTGATTTCATCGTTAACTGATTTCATCGTTAACTGATTCCATCGTTAACTGATTTCATCGTTAACTGATTTCATCGTTAACTGATTTCATCTTCATTTAACTGATTTCATCGTTAACTGATTTCATCGTTAACTGATTTCATCTTCATTTAACTGATTTCATCGTTAACTGATTTCATCTTCATTTAACTGATTTCATCGTTAACTGATTTCATCGTTAACTGATTTCATCGTTAACTGATTTCATCTTCATTTAACTGATTCCATCGTTAACTGATTTCATCGTTAACTGATTTCATCGTTAACTGATTTCATCTTCATTTAACTGATTCCATCGTTAACTGATTCCATCGTTAACTGATTTCATCGTTAACTGATTTCATCTTCATTTAACTGATTCCATCGTTAACTGATTTCATCGTTAACTGATTTCATCTTCATTTAACTGATTTCATCGTTAACTGATTTCATCGTTAACTGATTTCATCTTCTTTTAACTGATTTCATCGTTAACTGATTTCATCTTCATTTAATTGATTTCATCGTTAACTGATTTCATCGTTAACTGATTTCATCTTCATTTAACTGATTTCATCGTTAACTGATTTCATCGTTAACTGATTTCATCTTCATTTAACTGATTTCATCGTTAACTGATTTCATCTTCATTTAACTGATTTCATCGTTAACTGATTTCATCGTTAACTGATTTCATCTTCATTTAACTGATTCCATCGTTAACTGATTTCATCGTTAACTGATTTCATCGTTAACTGATTTCATCTTTAACTGATTTCATCGTTAACTGATTTCATCTTCATTTAACTGATTTCATCGTTAACTGATTTCATCTTCATTTAACTGATTTCATTTTCATTCTTCATTTAACTGATTTCATCGTTAACTGATTTCATCTTCATTTAACTGATTTCATCGTTAACTGATTTCATCGTTAACTGATTTCATCTTCATTTAACTGATTCCATCGTTAACTGATTTCATCGTTAACTGATTTCATCTTCATTTAACTGATTTCATCGTTAACTGATTCCATCGTTAACTGATTTCATCGTTAACTGATTTCATCTTCATTTAACTGATTTCATCGTTAACTGATTTCATCGTTAACTGATTTCATCGTTAACTGATTTCATCTTCATTTAACTGATTTCATCGTTAACTGATTTCATCGTTAACTGATTCCATCGTTAACTGATTTCATCTTCATTTAAATGATTTCATCGTTAACTGATTTCATCGTTAACTGATTTCATCTTTAACTGATTTCATCGTTAACTGATTTCATCTTCATTTAACTGATTTCATCGTTAACTGATTTCATCGTTAACTGATTTCATCTTTAACTGATTTCATCGTTAACTGATTTCATCTTCATTTAACTGATTTCATCGTTAACTGATTTCATCTTCATTTAACTGATTTCATCGTTAACTGATTTCATCGTTAACTGATTTCATCGTTAACTGATTTCATCTTCATTTAACTGATTCCATCGTTAACTGATTTCATCGTTAACTGATTTCATCGTTAACTGATTTCATCTTCATTTAACTGATTTCATCGTTAACTGATTTCATCGTTAACTGATTTCATCTTTAACTGATTTCATCGTTAACTGATTTCATCTTCATTTAACTGATTTCATCGTTAACTGATTTCATCGTTAACTGATTTCATCGTTAACTGATTTCATCGTTAACTGATTTCATCTTCATTTAACTGATTTCATCGTTAACTGATTCCATCGTTAACTGATTCCATCGTTAACTGATTTCATCGTTAACTGATTTCATCGTTAACTGATTTCATCTTCATTTAACTGATTTCATCGTTAACTGATTTCATCTTCATTTAACTGATTTCATCGTTAACTGATTTCATCGTTAACTGATTTCATCGTTAACTGATTTCATCTTCATTTAACTGATTTCATTTTCATTCTTCATTTAACTGATTTCATCGTTAACTGATTTCATCTTCATTTAATGGATTTCATCGTTAACTGATTTCATCGTTAACTGATTTCATCGTTAACTGATTTCATCTTCATTTAACTGATTTCATCGTTAACTGATTTCATCGTTAACTGATTTCATCTTTAACTGATTTCATCGTTAACTGATTTCATCTTCATTTAACTGATTTCATCGTTAACTGATTTCATCGTTAACTGATTTCATCTTTAACTGATTTCATCGTTAACTGATTTCATCTTCATTTAACTGATTTCATCGTTAACTGATTTCATCTTCATTTAACTGATTTCATCGTTAACTGATTTCATCGTTAACTGATTTCATCTTCATTTAAATGATTTCATCGTTAACTGATTTCATCGTTAACTGATTTCATCTTTAACTGATTTCATCGTTAACTGATTTCATCTTCATTTAACTGATTTCATCGTTAACTGATTTCATCTTCATTTAACTGATTTCATCGTTAACTGATTTCATCGTTAACTGATTTCATCGTTAACTGATTTCATCGTTAACTGATTTCATCTTCATTTAACTGATTTCATCGTTAACTTATTTCATCTTCATTTAACTGATTTCATCGTTAACTGATTTCATCGTTAACTGATTTCATCTTCATTTAACTGATTCCATCGTTAACTGATTTCATCGTTAACTGATTTCATCGTTAACTGATTTCATCGTTAACTGATTTCATCTTTAACTGATTTCATCGTTAACTGATTTCATCTTCATTTAACTGATTTCATCGTTAACTGATTTCATCGTTAACTGATTTCATCGTTAACTGATTTCATCTTCATTTAACTGATTTCATTTTCATTCTTCATTTAACTGATTTCATCGTTAACTGATTTCATCTTCATTTAATTGATTTCATCGTTAACTGATTTCATCGTTAACTGATTTCATCGTTAACTGATTTCATCTTCATTTAACTGATTTCATCGTTAACTGATTTCATCGTTAACTGATTTCATCTTCATTTAACTGATTTCATCGTTAACTGATTTCATCGTTAACTGATTTCATCTTCATTTAACTGATTTCATCGTTAACTGATTTCATCGTTAACTGATTTCATCTTTAACTGATTTCATCGTTAACTGATTTCATCTTCATTTAACTGATTTCATCGTTAACTGATTTCATCGTTAACTGATTTCATCGTTAACTGATTTCATCTTCATTTAACTGATTTCATTTTCATTCTTCATTTAACTGATTTCATCGTTAACTGATTTCATCTTCATTTAATTGATTTCATCGTTAACTGATTTCATCGTTAACTGATTTCATCGTTAACTGATTTCATCTTCATTTAACTGATTTCATCGTTAACTGATTTCATCTTCATTTAACTGATTTCATCGTTAACTGATTTCATCGTTAACTGATTTCATCGTTAACTGATTTCATCTTCATTTAACTGATTTCATCGTTAACTGATTTCATCGTTAACTGATTTCATCTTTAACTGATTTCATCGTTAACTGATTTCATCTTCATTTAACTGATTTCATCGTTAACTGATTTCATCGTTAACTGATTTCATCGTTAACTGATTTCATCTTCATTTAACTGATTTCATCGTTAACTGATTTCATCGTTAACTGATTTCATCGTTAACTGATTTCATCGTTAACTGATTTCATCTTCATTTAACTGATTTCATCGTTAACTGATTTCATCGTTAACTGATTTCATCTTCATTTAACTGATTTCATCGTTAACTGATTTCATCTTCATTTAATTGATTTCATCGTTAACTGATTTCATCGTTAACTGATTTCATCGTTAACTGATTTCATCTTCATTTAACTGATTTCATCGTTAACTGATTTCATCGTTAACTGATTTCATCTTCATTTAACTGATTTCATCTTCATTTAACTGATTTCATCGTTAACTGATTTCATCGTTAACTGATTTCATCTTCATTTAACTGATTTCATCGTTAACTGATTTCATCTTCATTTAACTGATTTCATCGTTAACTGATTTCATCGTTAACTGATTTCATCTTCATTTAACTGATTCCATCGTTAACTGATTTCATCGTTAACTGATTTCATCGTTAACTGATTTCATCTTTAATTGATTTCATCGTTAACTGATTTCATCTTCATTTAACTGATTTCATCGTTAACTGATTTCATCTTCATTTAACTGATTTCATTTTCATTCTTCATTTAACTGATTTCATCGTTAACTGATTTCATCTTCATTTAACTGATTTCATCGTTAACTGATTTCATCGTTAACTGATTTCATCTTCATTTAACTGATTCCATCGTTAACTGATTTCATCGTTAACTGATTTCATCTTCATTTAACTGATTTCATCGTTAACTGATTCCATCGTTAACTGATTTCATCGTTAACTGATTTCATCTTCATTTAACTGATTTCATCGTTAACTGATTTCATCGTTAACTGATTTCATCGTTAACTGATTTCATCTTCATTTAACTGATTTCATCGTTAACTGATTTCATCGTTAACTGATTCCATCGTTAACTGATTTCATCTTCATTTAAATGATTTCATCGTTAACTGATTTCATCGTTAACTGATTTCATCTTTAACTGATTTCATCGTTAACTGATTTCATCTTCATTTAACTGATTTCATCGTTAACTGATTTCATCTTCATTTAACTGATTTCATCGTTAACTGATTTCATCGTTAACTGATTTCATCGTTAACTGATTTCATCTTCATTTAACTGATTTCATTTTCATTCTTCATTTAACTGATTTCATCGTTAACTGATTTCATCTTCATTTAACTGATTTCATCGTTAACTGATTTCATCGTTAACTGATTTCATCTTTAACTGATTTCATCGTTAACTGATTTCATCTTCATTTAACTGATTTCATCGTTAACTGATTTCATCTTCATTTAATTGATTTCATCGTTAACTGATTTCATCGTTAACTGATTTCATCGTTAACTGATTCCATCGTTAACTGATTTCATCTTCATTTAACTGATTTCATCGTTAACTGATTCCATCGTTAACTGATTTCATCTTCATTTAACTGATTTCATCGTTAACTGATTTCATCGTTAACTGATTTCATCTTCATTTAACTGATTTCATCGTTAACTGATTTCATCGTTAACTGATTTCATCTTTAACTGATTTCATCGTTAACTGATTTCATCGTTAACTGATTTCATCTTCATTTAACTGATTTCATCGTTAACTGATTTCATCGTTAACTGATTCCATCGTTAACTGATTTCATCTTTAACTGATTTCATCGTTAACTGATTTCATCTTCATTTAACTGATTTCATCGTTAAGTGATTTCATCGTTAACTGATTTCATCTTCATTTAACTGATTTCATTGTTAACTGATTTCATCGTTAACTGATTTCATCTTCATTTAACTGATTTCATCGTTAACTGATTTCATCGTTAACTGATTTCATCGTTAACTGATTCCATCGTTAACTGATTTCATCGTTAACTGATTTCATCGTTAACTGATTTCATCTTCATTTAACTGATTTCATCGTTAACTGATTTCATCTTCATTTAACTGATTTCATTTTCATTCTTCATTTAACTGATTTCATCGTTAACTGATTTCATCTTCATTTAACTGATTTCATCGTTAACTGATTTCATCGTTAACTGATTTCATCTTCATTTAACTGATTTCATCGTTAACTGATTTCATCGTTAACTGATTTCATCTTCATTTAACTGATTTCATCGTTAACTGATTTCATCGTTAACTGATTCCATCGTTAACTGATTTCATCTTTAACTGATTTCATCGTTAACTGATTTCATCTTCATTTAACTGATTTCATCGTTAAGTGATTTCATCGTTAACTGATTTCATCTTCATTTAACTGATTTCATTGTTAACTGATTTCATCGTTAACTGATTTCATCTTCATTTAACTGATTTCATCGTTAACTGATTTCATCGTTAACTGATTCCATCGTTAACTGATTTCATCGTTAACTGATTTCATCTTCATTTAACTGATTTCATCGTTAACTGATTTCATCGTTAACTGATTTCATCGTTAACTGATTTCATCTTCATTTAACTGATTTCATCGTTAACTGATTTCATCGTTAACTGATTTCATCGTTAACTGATTTCATCTTCATTTAACTGATTTCATCGTTAACTGATTTCATCTTCATTTAACTGATTTCATCGTTAACTGATTTCATCGTTAACTGATTTCATCGTTAACTGATTTCATCTTCATTTAACTGATTTCATTTTCATTCTTCATTTAACTGATTTCATCGTTAACTGATTTCATCTTCATTTAATTGATTTCATCGTTAACTGATTTCATCGTTAACTGATTTCATCTTCATTTAACTGATTTCATCGTTAACTGATTTCATCGTTAACTGATTTCATCTTCATTTAACTGATTTCATCGTTAACTGATTTCATCGTTAACTGATTTCATCTTTAACTGATTTCATCGTTAACTGATTTCATCTTCATTTAACTGATTTCATCGTTAACTGATTTCATCTTCATTTAACTGATTTCATCGTTAACTGATTTCATCGTTAACTGATTTCATCGTTAACTGATTTCATCTTCATTTAACTGATTCCATCGTTAACTGATTTCATCGTTAACTGATTTCATCGTTAACTGATTTCATCTTCATTTAACTGATTTCATCGTTAACTGATTTAATTGTTAACTGATTTCATCTTTAACTGATTTCATCGTTAACTGATTTCATCTTCATTTAACTGATTTCATCGTTAACTGATTTCATCGTTTACTGATTTCATCGTTAACTGATTTCATCGTTAACTGATTTCATCTTCATTTAACTGATTTCATCGTTAACTGATTTCATCGTTAACTGATTCCATCGTTAACTGATTTCATCGTTTACTGATTTCATCGTTAACTGATTTCATCTTCATTTAACTGATTTCATCGTTAACTGATTTCATCGTTAACTGATTCCATCGTTAACTGATTTCATCGTTAACTGATTTCATCTTCATTTAACTGATTTCATCGTTAACTGATTTCATCGTTAACTGATTTCATCGTTAACTGATTTCATCTTCATTTAACTGATTTCATCGTTAACTGATTTCATCGTTAACTGATTCCATCGTTAACTGATTTCATCTTTAACTGATTTCATCGTTAACTGATTTCATCTTCATTTAACTGATTTCATCGTTAAGTGATTTCATCGTTAACTGATTTCATCTTCATTTAACTGATTTCATTGTTAACTGATTTCATCGTTAACTGATTTCATCTTCATTTAACTGATTTCATCGTTAACTGATTTCATCGTTAACTGATTCCATCGTTAACTGATTCCATCGTTAACTGATTTCATCGTTAACTGATTTCATCGTTAACTGATTTCATCTTCATTTAACTGATTTCATCGTTAACTGATTTCATCTTCATTTAACTGATTTCATTTTCATTCTTCATTTAACTGATTTCATCGTTAACTGATTTCATCTTCATTTAACTGATTTCATCGTTAACTGATTTCATCGTTAACTGATTTCATCTTCTTTTAACTGATTTCATCGTTAACTGATTTCATCTTCATTTAATTGATTTCATCGTTAACTGATTTCATCGTTAACTGATTTCATCTTCATTTAACTGATTTCATCGTTAACTGATTTCATCGTTAACTGATTTCATCGTTAACTGATTTCATCTTCATTTAACTGATTTCATCGTTAACTGATTTCATCTTCATTTAACTGATTTCATCGTTAACTGATTTCATCGTTAACTGATTTCATCTTCATTTAACTGATTCCATCGTTAACTGATTTCATCGTTAACTGATTTCATCGTTAACTGATTTCATCTTTAACTGATTTCATCGTTAACTGATTTCATCTTCATTTAACTGATTTCATCGTTAACTGATTTCATCGTTAACTGATTTCATCTTCATTTAACTGATTTCATTTTCATTCTTCATTTAACTGATTTCATCGTTAACTGATTTCATCTTCATTTAACTGATTTCATCGTTAACTGATTTCATCGTTAACTGATTTCATCTTCTTTTAACTGATTTCATCGTTAACTGATTTCATCTTCATTTAATTGATTTCATCGTTAACTGATTTCATCGTTAACTGATTTCATCTTCATTTAACTGATTTCATCGTTAACTGATTTCATCGTTAACTGATTTCATCTTCATTTAACTGATTCCATCGTTAACTGATTTCATCGTTAACTGATTTCATCTTCATTTAACTGATTTCATCGTTAACTGATTCCATCGTTAACTGATTTCATCGTTAACTGATTTCATCGTTAACTGATTTCATCTTCATTTAACTGATTTCATCGTTAACTGATTTCATCTTCATTTAACTGATTTCATCGTTAACTGATTTCATCGTTAACTGATTTCATCTTCATTTAACTGATTTCATTTTCATTCTTCATTTAACTGATTTCATCGTTAACTGATTTCATCTTCATTTAACTGATTTCATCGTTAACTGATTTCATCTTTAACTGATTTCATCGTTAACTGATTTCATCTTCATTTAACTGATTTCATCGTTAACTGATTTCATCTTCATTTAATTGATTTCATCGTTAACTGATTTCATCGTTAACTGATTTCATCGTTAACTGATTTCATCTTCATTTAACTGATTTCATCGTTAACTGATTTCATCGTTAACTGATTCCATCGTTAACTGATTTCATCGTTAACTGATTTCATCTTCATTTAACTGATTTCATCGTTAACTGATTTCATCGTTAACTGATTTCATCTTTAACTGATTTCATCGTTAACTGATTTCATCTTCATTTAACTGATTTCATCGTTAACTGATTTCATCGTTAACTGATTTCATCGTTAACTGATTTCATCGTTAACTGATTTCATCTTCATTTAACTGATTTCATCGTTAACTGATTTCATCGTTAACTGATTTCATCTTCATTTAACTGATTTCATCGTTAACTGATTTCATCGTTAACTGATTCCATCGTTAACTGATTTCATCTTTAACTGATTTCATCGTTAACTGATTTCATCTTCATTTAACTGATTTCATCGTTAACTGATTTCATCGTTAACTGATTTCATCGTTAACTGATTTCATCTTCATTTAACTGATTTCATTGTTAACTGATTTCATCGTTAACTGATTTCATCTTCATTTAACTGATTTCATCGTTAACTGATTTCATCGTTAACTGATTCCATCGTTAACTGATTTCATCGTTAACTGATTTCATCTTCATTTAACTGATTTCATCGTTAACTGATTTCATCTTCATTTAACTGATTTCATTTTCATTCTTCATTTAACTGATTTCATCGTTAACTGATTTCATCTTCATTTAACTGATTTCATCGTTAACTGATTTCATCGTTAACTGATTTCATCTTCATTTAACTGATTTCATCGTTAACTGATTTCATCTTCATTTAATTGATTTCATCGTTAACTGATTTCATCGTTAACTGATTTCATCGTTAACTGATTTCATCTTCATTTAACTGATTTCATCGTTAACTGATTTCATCGTTAACTGATTTCATCGTTAACTGATTTCATCTTCATTTAACTGATTTCATCGTTAACTGATTTCATCGTTAACTGATTTCATCGTTAACTGATTTCATCTTCATTTAACTGATTTCATCGTTAACTGATTTCATCTTCATTTAACTGATTTCATCGTTAACTGATTTCATCGTTAACTGATTTCATCGTTAACTGATTTCATCGTTAACTGATTTCATCTTCATTTAACTGATTCCATCGTTAACTGATTTCATCGTTAACTGATTTCATCGTTAACTGATTTCATCTTCATTTAACTGATTTCATCGTTAACTGATTTCATCGTTAACTGATTTCATCTTCATTTAACTGATTTCATCGTTAACTGATTTCATCGTTAACTGATTTCATCTTCATTTAACTGATTTCATCGTTAACTGATTTCATCGTTAACTGATTCCATCGTTAACTGATTTCATCGTTAACTGATTTCATCTTCATTTAACTGATTTCATCGTTAACTGATTTCATCTTCATTTAACTGATTTCATCGTTAACTGATTTCATCGTTAACTGATTTCATCTTCATTTAACTGATTTCATTTTCATTCTTCATTTAACTGATTTCATCGTTAACTGATTTCATCTTCATTTAACTGATTTCATCGTTAACTGATTTCATCTTCATTTAACTGATTTCATCGTTAACTGATTTCATCTTCATTTAATTGATTTCATCGTTAACTGATTTCATCGTTAACTGATTTCATCGTTAACTGATTTCATCTTCATTTAACTGATTTCATCGTTAACTGATTTCATCGTTAACCGATTCCATCGTTAACCGATTTCATCGTTAACTGATTTCATCTTCATTTAACTGATTTCATCGTTAACTGATTTCATCGTTAACTGATTTCATCTTCATTTAACTGATTTCATCGTTAACTGATTTCATCTTTAACTGATTTCATCGTTAACTCATTTCATCGTTAACTGATTTCATCGTTAACTGATTTCATCTTCATTTAACTGATTTCATCGTTAACTGATTTCATCTTCATTTAACTGATTCCATCGTTAACTGATTTCATCGTTAACTGATTTCATCTTCATTTAACTGATTTCATCGTTAACTGATTTCATCGTTAACTGATTTCATCTTCTTTTAACTGATTTCATCGTTAACTGATTTCATCTTCATTTAATTGATTTCATCGTTAACTGATTTCATCGTTAACTGATTTCATCTTCATTTAACTGATTTCATCGTTAACTGATTTCATCGTTAACTGATTTCATCTTCATTTAACTGATTTCATCGTTAACTGATTTCATCTTCATTTAACTGATTTCATCGTTAACTGATTTCATCGTTAACTGATTTCATCTTCATTTAACTGATTCCATCGTTAACTGATTTCATCGTTAACTGATTTCATCGTTAACTGATTTCATCTTTAACTGATTTCATCGTTAACTGATTTCATCTTCATTTAACTGATTTCATCGTTAACTGATTTCATCTTCATTTAACTGATTTCATTTTCATTCTTCATTTAACTGATTTCATCGTTAACTGATTTCATCTTCATTTAACTGATTTCATCGTTAACTGATTTCATCGTTAACTGATTTAATCTTCATTTAACTGATTCCATCGTTAACTGATTTCATCGTTAACTGATTTCATCTTCATTTAACTGATTTCATCGTTAACTGATTCCATCGTTAACTGATTTCATCGTTAACTGATTTCATCTTCATTTAACTGATTTCATCGTTAACTGATTTCATCGTTAACTGATTTCATCGTTAACTGATTTCATCTTCATTTAACTGATTTCATCGTTAACTGATTTCATCGTTAACTGATTCCATCGTTAACTGATTTCATCTTCATTTAAATGATTTCATCGTTAACTGATTTCATCGTTAACTGATTTCATCTTTAACTGATTTCATCGTTAACTGATTTCATCTTCATTTAACTGATTTCATCGTTAACTGATTTCATCGTTAACTGATTTCATCTTTAACTGATTTCATCGTTAACTGATTTCATCTTCATTTAACTGATTTCATCGTTAACTGATTTCATCTTCATTTAACTGATTTCATCGTTAACTGATTTCATCGTTAACTGATTTCATCGTTAACTGATTTCATCTTCATTTAACTGATTCCATCGTTAACTGATTTCATCGTTAACTGATTTCATCGTTAACTGATTTCATCTTCATTTAACTGATTTCATCGTTAACTGATTTCATCGTTAACTGATTTCATCGTTAACTGATTTCATCTTCATTTAACTGATTTCATCGTTAACTGATTTCATCGTTAACTGATTTCATCGTTAACTGATTTCATCTTCATTTAACTGATTTCATCGTTAACTGATTCCATCGTTAACTGATTTCATCGTTAACTGATTTCATCTTTAACTGATTTCATCGTTAACTGATTTCATCTTCATTTAACTGATTTCATCGTTAACTGATTTCATCGTTAACTGATTTCATCTTCTTTTAACTGATTTCATCGTTAACTGATTTCATCTTCATTTAATTGATTTCATCGTTAACTGATTTCATCGTTAACTGATTTCATCTTCATTTAACTGATTTCATCGTTAACTGATTTCATCGTTAACTGATTTCATCTTCATTTAACTGATTTCATCGTTAACTGATTTCATCTTCATTTAACTGATTTCATCGTTAACTGATTTCATCGTTAACTGATTTCATCTTCATTTAACTGATTCCATCGTTAACTGATTTCATCGTTAACTGATTTCATCGTTAACTGATTTCATCTTTAACTGATTTCATCGTTAACTGATTTCATCTTCATTTAACTGATTTCATCGTTAACTGATTTCATCTTCATTTAACTGATTTCATTTTCATTCTTCATTTAACTGATTTCATCGTTAACTGATTTCATCTTCATTTAACTGATTTCATCGTTAACTGATTTCATCGTTAACTGATTTAATCTTCATTTAACTGATTCCATCGTTAACTGATTTCATCGTTAACTGATTTCATCTTCATTTAACTGATTTCATCGTTAACTGATTCCATCGTTAACTGATTTCATCGTTAACTGATTTCATCTTCATTTAACTGATTTCATCGTTAACTGATTTCATCGTTAACTGATTTCATCGTTAACTGATTTCATCTTCATTTAACTGATTTCATCGTTAACTGATTTCATCGTTAACTGATTCCATCGTTAACTGATTTCATCTTCATTTAAATGATTTCATCGTTAACTGATTTCATCGTTAACTGATTTCATCTTTAACTGATTTCATCGTTAACTGATTTCATCTTCATTTAACTGATTTCATCGTTAACTGATTTCATCGTTAACTGATTTCATCTTTAACTGATTTCATCGTTAACTGATTTCATCTTCATTTAACTGATTTCATCGTTAACTGATTTCATCTTCATTTAACTGATTTCATCGTTAACTGATTTCATCGTTAACTGATTTCATCGTTAACTGATTTCATCTTCATTTAACTGATTCCATCGTTAACTGATTTCATCGTTAACTGATTTCATCGTTAACTGATTTCATCTTCATTTAACTGATTTCATCGTTAACTGATTTCATCGTTAACTGATTTCATCGTTAACTGATTTCATCGTTAACTGATTTCATCTTCATTTAACTGATTTCATCGTTAACTGATTTCATCGTTAACTGATTTCATCGTTAACTGATTTCATCTTCATTTAACTGATTTCATCGTTAACTGATTCCATCGTTAACTGATTTCATCGTTAACTGATTTCATCTTTAACTGATTTCATCGTTAACTGATTTCATCTTCATTTAACTGATTTCATCGTTAACTGATTTCATCATTAACTGATTTCATCGTTAACTGATTTCATCTTCATTTAACTGATTTCATTTTCATTCTTCATTTAACTGATTTCATCGTTAACTGATTTCATCTTCATTTAATTGATTTCATCGTTAACTGATTTCATCGTTAACTGATTTCATCGTTAACTGATTTCATCTTCATTTAACTGATTTCATCGTTAACTGATTTCATCGTTAACTGATTTCATCTTCATTTAACTGATTTCATCGTTAACTGATTTCATCGTTAACTGATTTCATCTTCATTTAACTGATTCCATCGTTAACTGATTTCATCGTTAACTGATTTCATCTTCATTTAACTGATTTCATCGTTAACTGATTCCATCGTTAACTGATTTCATCGTTAACTGATTTCATCTTCATTTAACTGATTTCATCGTTAACTGATTTCATCGTTAACTGATTTCATCGTTAACTGATTTCATCTTCATTTAACTGATTTCATCGTTAACTGATTTCATCGTTAACTGATTCCATCGTTAACTGATTTCATCTTCATTTAAATGATTTCATCGTTAACTGATTTCATCGTTAACTGATTTCATCTTTAACTGATTTCATCGTTAACTGATTTCATCTTCATTTAACTGATTTCATCGTTAACTGATTTCATCGTTAACTGATTTCATCTTTAACTGATTTCATCGTTAACTGATTTCATCTTCATTTAACTGATTTCATCGTTAACTGATTTCATCTTCATTTAACTGATTTCATCGTTAACTGATTTCATCGTTAACTGATTTCATCGTTAACTGATTTCATCTTCATTTAACTGATTCCATCGTTAACTGATTTCATCGTTAACTGATTTCATCGTTAACTGATTTCATCTTCATTTAACTGATTTCATCGTTAACTGATTTCATCGTTAACTGATTTCATCGTTAACTGATTTCATCTTCATTTAACTGATTTCATCGTTAACTGATTTCATCGTTAACTGATTTCATCGTTAACTGATTTCATCGTTAACTGATTTCATCTTCATTTAACTGATTTCATCGTTAACTGATTCCATCGTTAACTGATTTCATCGTTAACTGATTTCATCTTTAACTGATTTCATCGTTAACTGATTTCATCTTCATTTAACTGATTTCATCGTTAACTGATTTCATCATTAACTGATTTCATCGTTAACTGATTTCATCTTCATTTAACTGATTTCATTTTCATTCTTCATTTAACTGATTTCATCGTTAACTGATTTCATCTTCATTTAATTGATTTCATCGTTAACTGATTTCATCGTTAACTGATTTCATCGTTAACTGATTTCATCTTCATTTAACTGATTTCATCGTTAACTGATTTCATCTTCATTTAACTGATTTCATCTTCATTTAACTGATTTCATCGTTAACTGATTTCATCGTTAACTGATTTCATCTTCATTTAACTGATTCCATCGTTAACTGATTTCATCGTTAACTGATTTCATCTTCATTTAACTGATTTCATCGTTAACTGATTCCATCGTTAACTGATTTCATCGTTAACTGATTTCATCTTCATTTAACTGATTTCATCGTTAACTGATTTCATCGTTAACTGATTTCATCGTTAACTGATTTCATCTTCATTTAACTGATTTCATCGTTAACTGATTTCATCGTTAACTGATTCCATCGTTAACTGATTTCATCTTCATTTAAATGATTTCATCGTTAACTGATTTCATCGTTAACTGATTTCATCTTTAACTGATTTCATCGTTAACTGATTTCATCTTCATTTAACTGATTTCATCGTTAACTGATTTCATCGTTAACTGATTTCATCTTTAACTGATTTCATCGTTAACTGATTTCATCTTCATTTAACTGATTTCATCGTTAACTGATTTCATCTTCATTTAACTGATTTCATCGTTAACTGATTTCATCGTTAACTGATTTCATCGTTAACTGATTTCATCTTCATTTAACTGATTCCATCGTTAACTGATTTCATCGTTAACTGATTTCATCGTTAACTGATTTCATCTTCATTTAACTGATTTCATCGTTAACTGATTTCATCGTTAACTGATTTCATCTTTAACTGATTTCATCGTTAACTGATTTCATCTTCATTTAACTGATTTCATCGTTAACTGATTTCATCGTTAACTGATTTCATCGTTAACTGATTTCATCGTTAACTGATTTCATCGTTAACTGATTCCATCGTTAACTGATTTCATCGTTAACTGATTTCATCTTTAACTGATTTCATCGTTAACTGATTTCATCTTCATTTAACTGATTTCATCGTTAACTGATTTCATCGTTAACTGATTTCATCGTTAACTGATTTCATCTTCATTTAACTGATTTCATTTTCATTCTTCATTTAACTGATTTCATCGTTAACTGATTTCATCTTCATTTAATTGATTTCATCGTTAACTGATTTCATCGTTAACTGATTTCATCGTTAACTGATTTCATCTTCATTTAACTGATTTCATCGTTAACTGATTTCATCGTTAACTGATTTCATCTTCATTTAACTGATTTCATCGTTAACTGATTTCATCGTTAACTGATTTCATCGTTAACTGATTTCATCTTCATTTAACTGATTTCATCGTTAACTGATTTCATCGTTAACTGATTTCATCTTTAACTGATTTCATCGTTAACTGATTTCATCTTCATTTAACTGATTTCATCGTTAACTGATTTCATCGTTAACTGATTTCATCTTTAACTGATTTCATCGTTAACTGATTTCATCTTCATTTAACTGATTTCATCGTTAACTGATTTCATCTTCATTTAACTGATTTCATCGTTAACTGATTTCATCGTTAACTGATTTCATCGTTAACTGATTTCATCTTCATTTAAATGATTTCATCGTTAACTGATTTCATCGTTAACTGATTTCATCTTTAACTGATTTCATCTTCATTTAACTGATTTCATCGTTAACTGATTTCATCTTCATTTAACTGATTTCATCGTTAACTGATTTCATCTTCATTTAACTGATTTCATCGTTAACTGATTTCATCGTTAACTGATTTCATCGTTAACTGATTTCATCTTCATTTAAATGATTTCATCGTTAACTGATTTCATCGTTAACTGATTTCATCTTCATTTAACTGATTTCATCGTTAACTGATTTCATCTTCATTTAACTGATTTCATCGTTAACTGATTTCATCGTTAACTGATTTCATCTTTAACTGATTTCATCGTTAACTGATTTCATCTTCATTTAACTGATTTCATCGTTAACTGATTTCATCTTCATTTAACTGATTTCATCGTTAACTGATTTCATCGTTAACTGATTTCATCTTCATTTAACTGATTTCATCGTTAACTGATTTCATCGTTAACTGATTTCATCGTTAACTGATTCCATCGTTAACTGATTTCATCGTTAACTGATTTCATCTTTAACTGATTTCATCGTTAACTGATTTCATCTTCATTTAACTGATTTCATCGTTAACTGATTTCATCGTTAACTGATTTCATCTTCATTTAACTGATTTCATCGTTAACTGATTTCATCTTCATTTAACTGATTTCATCGTTAACTGATTTCATCGTTAACTGATTTCATCGTTAACTGATTTCATCTTCATTTAACTGATTCCATCGTTAACTGATTTCATCGTTAACTGATTTCATCGTTAACTGATTTCATCTTCATTTAACTGATTCCATCGTTAACTGATTCCATCGTTAACTGATTTCATCGTTAACTGATTTCATCTTCATTTAACTGATTCCATCGTTAACTGATTTCATCGTTAACTGATTTCATCTTCATTTAACTGATTTCATCGTTAACTGATTTCATCGTTAACTGATTTCATCTTCTTTTAACTGATTTCATCGTTAACTGATTTCATCTTCATTTAATTGATTTCATCGTTAACTGATTTCATCGTTAACTGATTTCATCTTCATTTAACTGATTTCATCGTTAACTGATTTCATCGTTAACTGATTTCATCTTCATTTAACTGATTTCATCGTTAACTGATTTCATCTTCATTTAACTGATTTCATCGTTAACTGATTTCATCGTTAACTGATTTCATCTTCATTTAACTGATTCCATCGTTAACTGATTTCATCGTTAACTGATTTCATCGTTAACTGATTTCATCGTTAACTGATTTCATCGTTAACTGATTTCATCTTCATTTAACTGATTTCATCGTTAACTGATTTCATCTTCATTTAACTGATTTCATTTTCATTCTTCATTTAACTGATTTCATCGTTAACTGATTTCATCTTCATTTAACTGATTTCATCGTTAACTGATTTCATCGTTAACTGATTTCATCTTCATTTAACTGATTCCATCGTTAACTGATTTCATCGTTAACTGATTTCATCTTCATTTAACTGATTTCATCGTTAACTGATTCCATCGTTAACTGATTTCATCGTTAACTGATTTCATCTTCATTTAACTGATTTCATCGTTAACTGATTTCATCGTTAACTGATTTCATCGTTAACTGATTTCATCTTCATTTAACTGATTTCATCGTTAACTGATTTCATCGTTAACTGATTCCATCGTTAACTGATTTCATCTTCATTTAAATGATTTCATCGTTAACTGATTTCATCGTTAACTGATTTCATCTTTAACTGATTTCATCGTTAACTGATTTCATCTTCATTTAACTGATTTCATCGTTAACTGATTTCATCGTTAACTGATTTCATCTTTAACTGATTTCATCGTTAACTGATTTCATCTTCATTTAACTGATTTCATCGTTAACTGATTTCATCTTCATTTAACTGATTTCATCGTTAACTGATTTCATCGTTAACTGATTTCATCGTTAACTGATTTCATCTTCATTTAACTGATTCCATCGTTAACTGATTTCATCGTTAACTGATTTCATCGTTAACTGATTTCATCTTCATTTAACTGATTTCATCGTTAACTGATTTCATCGTTAACTGATTTCATCTTTAACTGATTTCATCGTTAACTGATTTCATCTTCATTTAACTGATTTCATCGTTAACTGATTTCATCGTTAACTGATTTCATCTTCATTTAACTGATTTCATCGTTAACTGATTTCATCGTTAACTGATTCCATCGTTAACTGATTTCATCGTTAACTGATTTCATCTTCATTTAACTGATTTCATCGTTAACTGATTTCATCTTCATTTAACTGATTTCATCGTTAACTGATTTCATCGTTAACTGATTTCATCGTTAACTGATTTCATCTTCATTTAACTGATTTCATTTTCATTCTTCATTTAACTGATTTCATCGTTAACTGATTTCATCTTCATTTAATTGATTTCATCGTTAACTGATTTCATCGTTAACTGATTTCATCTTCATTTAACTGATTTCATCGTTAACTGATTTCATCGTTAACTGATTTCATCTTCATTTAACTGATTTCATCGTTAACTGATTTCATCGTTAACTGATTTCATCTTCATTTAACTGATTTCATCGTTAACTGATTTCATCGTTAACTGATTTCATCTTTAACTGATTTCATCGTTAACTGATTTCATCTTCATTTAACTGATTTCATCGTTAACTGATTTCATCGTTAACTGATTTCATCTTTAACTGATTTCATCGTTAACTGATTTCATCTTCATTTAACTGATTTCATCGTTAACTGATTTCATCTTCATTTAACTGATTTCATCGTTAACTGATTTCATCGTTAACTGATTTCATCGTTAACTGATTTCATCTTCATTTAAATGATTTCATCGTTAACTGATTTCATCGTTAACTGATTTCATCTTTAACTGATTTCATCGTTAACTGATTTCATCTTCATTTAACTGATTTCATCGTTAACTGATTTCATCTTCATTTAACTGATTTCATCGTTAACTGATTTCATCGTTAACTGATTTCATCTTTAACTGATTTCATCGTTAACTGATTTCATCTTCATTTAACTGATTTCATCGTTAACTTATTTCATCTTCATTTAACTGATTTCATCGTTAACTGATTTCATCGTTAACTGATTTCATCTTCATTTAACTGATTCCATCGTTAACTGATTTCATCGTTAACTGATTTCATCGTTAACTGATTTCATCGTTAACTGATTCCATCGTTAACTGATTTCATCGTTAACTGATTTCATCTTTAACTGATTTCATCGTTAACTGATTTCATCTTCATTTAACTGATTTCATCGTTAACTGATTTCATCGTTAACTGATTTCATCGTTAACTGATTTCATCTTCATTTAACTGATTTCATTTTCATTCTTCATTTAACTGATTTCATCGTTAACTGATTTCATCTTCATTTAATTGATTTCATCGTTAACTGATTTCATCGTTAACTGATTTCATCGTTAACTGATTTCATCTTCATTTAACTGATTTCATCGTTAACTGATTTCATCGTTAACTGATTTCATCTTCATTTAACTGATTTCATCGTTAACTGATTTCATCGTTAACTGATTTCATCGTTAACTGATTTCATCTTCATTTAACTGATTTCATCGTTAACTGATTTCATCGTTAACTGATTTCATCTTTAACTGATTTCATCGTTAACTGATTTCATCTTCATTTAACTGATTTCATCGTTAACTGATTTCATCGTTAACTGATTTCATCGTTAACTGATTTCATCTTCATTTAACTGATTTCATTTTCATTCTTCATTTAACTGATTTCATCGTTAACTGATTTCATCTTCATTTAATTGATTTCATCGTTAACTGATTTCATCGTTAACTGATTTCATCGTTAACTGATTTCATCTTCATTTAACTGATTTCATCGTGAACTGATTTCATCGTTAACTGATTTCATCTTCATTTAACTGATTTCATCGTTAACTGATTTCATCGTTAACTGATTTCATCTTTAACTGATTTCATCGTTAACTGATTTCATCTTCATTTAACTGATTTCATCGTTAACTGATTTCATCGTTAACTGATTTCATCTTTAACTGATTTCATCGTTAACTGATTTCATCTTCATTTAACTGATTTCATCGTTAACTGATTTCATCTTCATTTAACTGATTTCATCGTTAACTGATTTCATCGTTAACTGATTTCATCGTTAACTGATTTCATCTTCATTTAAATGATTTCATCGTTAACTGATTTCATCGTTAACTGATTTCATCTTTAACTGATTTCATCGTTAACTGATTTCATCTTCATTTAACTGATTTCATCGTTAACTGATTTCATCTTCATTTAACTGATTTCATCGTTAACTGATTTCATCTTTAACTGATTTCATCGTTAACTGATTTCATCTTCATTTAACTGATTTCATCGTTAACTGATTTCATCTTCATTTAACTGATTTCATCGTTAACTGATTTCATCGTTAACTGATTTCATCTTCATTTAACTGATTCCATCGTTAACTGATTTCATCGTTAACTGATTTCATCGTTAACTGATTTCATCGTTAACTGATTTCATCTTCATTTAACTGATTTCATCGTTAACTGATTTCATCGTTAACTGATTTCATCTTTAACTGATTTCATCGTTAACTGATTTCATCTTCATTTAACTGATTTCATCGTTAACTGATTTCATCGTTAACTGATTCCATCGTTAACTGATTTCATCGTTAACTGATTTCATCTTCATTTAACTGATTTCATCGTTAACTGATTTCATCTTCATTTAACTGATTTCATCGTTAACTGATTTCATCGTTAACTGATTTCATCTTCATTTAACTGATTTCATTTTCATTCTTCATTTAACTGATTTCATCGTTAACTGATTTCATCTTCATTTAATTGATTTCATCGTTAACTGATTTCATCGTTAACTGATTTCATCGTTAACTGATTTCATCGTTAACTGATTTCATCTTCATTTAACTGATTTCATCGTTAACTGATTTCATCGTTAACTGATTTCATCTTCATTTAACTGATTTCATCGTTAACTGATTTCATCGTTAACTGATTTCATCGTTAACTGATTTCATCTTTAACTGATTTCATCGTTAACTGATTTCATCTTCATTTAACTGATTTCATCGTTAACTGATTTCATCTTCATTTAATTGATTTCATCGTTAACTGATTTCATCGTTAACTGATTTCATCGTTAACTGATTTCATCTTCATTTAACTGATTTCATCGTTAACTGATTCCATCGTTAACTGATTTCATCTTCATTTAACTGATTTCATCGTTAACTGATTTCATCGTTAACTGATTTCATCTTCATTTAACTGATTTCATCGTTAACTGATTTCATCGTTAACTGATTTCATCTTTAACTGATTTCATCGTTAACTGATTTCATCGTTAACTGATTTCATCTTCATTTAACTGATTTCATCGTTAACTGATTTCATCGTTAACTGATTCCATCGTTAACTGATTTCATCGTTAACTGATTTCATCGTTAACTGATTTCATCTTCATTTAACTGATTTCATCGTTAACTGATTTCATCGTTAACTGATTTCATCTTCATTTAACTGATTTCATTGTTAACTGATTTCATCGTTAACTGATTTCATCTTCATTTAACTGATTTCATCGTTAACTGATTTCATCGTTAACTGATTCCATCGTTAACTGATTTCATCGTTAACTGATTTCATCGTTAACTGATTTCATCTTCATTTAACTGATTTCATCGTTAACTGATTTCATCTTCATTTAACTGATTTCATTTTCATTCTTCATTTAACTGATTTCATCGTTAACTGATTTCATCTTCATTTAACTGATTTCATCGTTAACTGATTTCATCGTTAACTGATTTCATCTTCATTTAACTGATTTCATCGTTAACTGATTTCATCGTTAACTGATTTCATCTTCATTTAACTGATTTCATCGTTAACTGATTTCATCGTTAACTGATTCCATCGTTAACTGATTTCATCTTTAACTGATTTCATCGTTAACTGATTTCATCTTCATTTAACTGATTTCATCGTTAAGTGATTTCATCGTTAACTGATTTCATCTTCATTTAACTGATTTCATTGTTAACTGATTTCATCGTTAACTGATTTCATCTTCATTTAACTGATTTCATCGTTAACTGATTTCATCGTTAACTGATTCCATCGTTAACTGATTTCATCGTTAACTGATTTCATCGTTAACTGATTTCATCTTCATTTAACTGATTTCATCGTTAACTGATTTCATCGTTAACTGATTTCATCGTTAACTGATTTCATCTTCATTTAACTGATTTCATCGTTAACTGATTTCATCGTTAACTGATTTCATCGTTAACTGATTTCATCTTCATTTAACTGATTTCATCGTTAACTGATTTCATCTTCATTTAACTGATTTCATCGTTAACTGATTTCATCGTTAACTGATTTCATCGTTAACTGATTTCATCTTCATTTAACTGATTTCATTTTCATTCTTCATTTAACTGATTTCATCGTTAACTGATTTCATCTTCATTTAATTGATTTCATCGTTAACTGATTTCATCGTTAACTGATTTCATCGTTAACTGATTTCATCTTCATTTAACTGATTTCATCGTTAACTGATTTCATCGTTAACTGATTTCATCTTCATTTAACTGATTTCATCGTTAACTGATTTCATCGTTAACTGATTTCATCGTTAACTGATTTCATCGTTAACTGATTTCATCTTCATTTAACTGATTTCATCGTTAACTGATTTCATCTTCATTTAACTGATTTCATCGTTAACTGATTTCATCGTTAACTGATTTCATCGTTAACTGATTTCATCTTCATTTAACTGATTCCATCGTTAACTGATTTCATCGTTAACTGATTTCATCGTTAACTGATTTCATCTTCATTTAACTGATTTCATCGTTAACTGATTTAATTGTTAACTGATTTCATCTTTAACTGATTTCATCGTTAACTGATTTCATCTTCATTTAACTGATTTCATCGTTAACTGATTTCATCGTTTACTGATTTCATCGTTAACTGATTTCATCGTTAACTGATTTCATCGTTAACTGATTTCATCGTTAACTGATTCCATCGTTAACTGATTTCATCGTTTACTGATTTCATCGTTAACTGATTTCATCTTCATTTAACTGATTTCATCGTTAACTGATTTCATCGTTAACTGATTCCATCGTTAACTGATTTCATCGTTAACTGATTTCATCTTCATTTAACTGATTTCATCGTTAACTGATTTCATCTTCATTTAACTGATTTCATCGTTAACTGATTTCATCGTTAACTGATTTCATCGTTAACTGATTTCATCTTCATTTAACTGATTTCATCGTTAACTGATTTCATCGTTAACTGATTCCATCGTTAACTGATTTCATCTTTAACTGATTTCATCGTTAACTGATTTCATCTTCATTTAACTGATTTCATCGTTAAGTGATTTCATCGTTAACTGATTTCATCTTCATTTAACTGATTTCATTGTTAACTGATTTCATCGTTAACTGATTTCATCTTCATTTAACTGATTTCATCGTTAACTGATTTCATCGTTAACTGATTTCATCGTTAACTGATTCCATCGTTAACTGATTTCATCGTTAACTGATTTCATCGTTAACTGATTTCATCTTCATTTAACTGATTTCATCGTTAACTGATTTCATCTTCATTTAACTGATTTCATTTTCATTCTTCATTTAACTGATTTCATCGTTAACTGATTTCATCTTCATTTAACTGATTTCATCGTTAACTGATTTCATCGTTAACTGATTTCATCGTTAACTGATTTCATCGTTAACTGATTTCATCTTCTTTTAACTGATTTCATCGTTAACTGATTTCATCTTCATTTAATTGATTTCATCGTTAACTGATTTCATCGTTAACTGATTTCATCTTCATTTAACTGATTTCATCGTTAACTGATTTCATCGTTAACTGATTTCATCTTCATTTAACTGATTTCATCGTTAACTGATTTCATCTTCATTTAACTGATTTCATCGTTAACTGATTTCATCGTTAACTGATTTCATCTTCATTTAACTGATTCCATCGTTAACTGATTTCATCGTTAACTGATTTCATCGTTAACTGATTTCATCTTTAACTGATTTCATCGTTAACTGATTTCATCTTCATTTAACTGATTTCATCGTTAACTGATTTCATCGTTAACTGATTTCATCTTCATTTAACTGATTTCATTTTCATTCTTCATTTAACTGATTTCATCGTTAACTGATTTCATCTTCATTTAACTGATTTCATCGTTAACTGATTTCATCGTTAACTGATTTCATCTTCTTTTAACTGATTTCATCGTTAACTGATTTCATCTTCATTTAATTGATTTCATCGTTAACTGATTTCATCTTCATTTAACTGATTTCATCGTTAACTGATTTCATCGTTAACTGATTTCATCTTCATTTAACTGATTTCATCGTTAACTGATTTCATCGTTAACTGATTTCATCGTTAACTGATTTCATCTTTAACTGATTTCATCGTTAACTGATTTCATCTTCATTTAACTGATTTCATCGTTAACTGATTTCATCTTCATTTAACTGATTTCATTTTCATTCTTCATTTAACTGATTTCATCGTTAACTGATTTCATCTTCATTTAACTGATTTCATCGTTAACTGATTTCATCGTTAACTGATTTCATCTTCATTTAACTGATTCCATCGTTAACTGATTTCATCGTTAACTGATTTCATCTTCATTTAACTGATTTCATCATTAACTGATTCCATCGTTAACTGATTTCATCGTTAACTGATTTCATCGTTAACTGATTTCATCTTCATTTAACTGATTTCATCGTTAACTGATTTCATCTTCATTTAACTGATTTCATCGTTAACTGATTTCATCGTTAACTGATTTCATCTTCATTTAACTGATTTCATTTTCATTCTTCATTTAACTGATTTCATCGTTAACTGATTTCATCTTCATTTAACTGATTTCATCGTTAACTGATTTCATCGTTAACTGATTTCATCTTTAACTGATTTCATCGTTAACTGATTTCATCTTCATTTAACTGATTTCATCGTTAACTGATTTCATCTTCATTTAATTGATTTCATCGTTAACTGATTTCATCGTTAACTGATTTCATCGTTAACTGATTTCATCTTCATTTAACTGATTTCATCGTTAACTGATTTCATCGTTAACTGATTCCATCGTTAACTGATTTCATCGTTAACTGATTTCATCTTCATTTAACTGATTTCATCGTTAACTGATTTCATCGTTAACTGATTTCATCTTTAACTGATTTCATCGTTAACTGATTTCATCTTCATTTAACTGATTTCATCGTTAACTGATTTCATCGTTAACTGATATCATCTTTAACTGATTTCATCGTTAACTGATTTCATCTTCATTTAACTGATTTCATCGTTAACTGATTTCATCGTTAACTGATTTCATCTTCATTTAACTGATTTCATCGTTAACTGATTTCATCGTTAACTGATTCCATCGTTAACTGATTTCATCTTTAACTGATTTCATCGTTAACTGATTTCATCTTCATTTAACTGATTTCATCGTTAACTGATTTCATCGTTAACTGATTTCATCGTTAACTGATTTCATCTTCATTTAACTGATTTCATTGTTAACTGATTTCATCGTTAACTGATTTCATCTTCATTTAACTGATTTCATCGTTAACTGATTTCATCGTTAACTGATTCCATCGTTAACTGATTTCATCGTTAACTGATTTCATCTTCATTTAACTGATTTCATCGTTAACTGATTTCATCTTCATTTAACTGATTTCATTTTCATTCTTCATTTAACTGATTTCATCGTTAACTGATTTCATCTTCATTTAACTGATTTCATCGTTAACTGATTTCATCGTTAACTGATTTCATCTTCATTTAACTGATTTCATCGTTAACTGATTTCATCTTCATTTAATTGATTTCATCGTTAACTGATTTCATCGTTAACTGATTTCATCGTTAACTGATTTCATCTTCATTTAACTGATTTCATCGTTAACTGATTTCATCGTTAACTGATTTCATCGTTAACTGATTTCATCTTCATTTAACTGATTTCATCGTTAACTGATTTCATCGTTAACTGATTTCATCGTTAACTGATTTCATCTTCATTTAACTGATTTCATCGTTAACTGATTTCATCTTCATTTAACTGATTTCATCGTTAACTGATTTCATCGTTAACTGATTTCATCGTTAACTGATTTCATCTTCATTTAACTGATTCCATCGTTAACTGATTTCATCGTTAACTGATTTCATCTTCATTTAACTGATTTCATCGTTAACTGATTTCATCGTTAACTGATTTCATCGTTAACTGATTTCATCTTCATTTAACTGATTTCATCGTTAACTGATTTCATCGTTAACTGATTTCATCTTCATTTAACTGATTTCATCGTTAACTGATTTCATCGTTAACTGATTCCATCGTTAACTGATTTCATCGTTAACTGATTTCATCTTCATTTAACTGATTTCATCGTTAACTGATTTCATCTTCATTTAACTGATTTCATCGTTAACTGATTTCATCATTAACTGATTTCATCTTCATTTAACTGATTTCATTTTCATTCTTCATTTAACTGATTTCATCGTTAACTGATTTCATCTTCATTTAACTGATTTCATCGTTAACTGATTTCATCTTCATTTAACTGATTTCATCGTTAACTGATTTCATCTTCATTTAATTGATTTCATCGTTAACTGATTTCATCGTAAACTGATTTCATCGTTAACTGATTTCATCTTCATTTAACTGATTTCATCGTTAACTGATTTCATCGTTAACCGATTCCATCGTTAACCGATTTCATCGTTAACTGATTTCATCTTCATTTAACTGATTTCATCGTTAACTGATTTCATCGTTAACTGATTTCATCTTCATTTAACTGATTTCATCGTTAACTGATTTCATCTTTAACTGATTTCATCGTTAACTCATTTCATCGTTAACTGATTTCATCGTTAACTGATTTCATCTTCATTTAACTGATTTCATCGTTAACTGATTTCATCGTTAACTGATTTCATCTTCATTTAACTGATTTCATCGTTAACTGATTTCATCGTTAACTGATTTCATCTTCATTTAACTGATTTCATCGTTAACTGATTTCATCGTTAACTGATTCCATCGTTAACTGATTTCATCTTTAACTGATTTCATCGTTAACTGATTTCATCTTCATTTAACTGATTTCATCGTTAACTGATTTCATCGTTAACTGATTTCATCGTTAACTGATTTCATCTTCATTTAACTGATTTCATCGTTAACTGATTTCATCGTTAACTGATTTCATCTTTAACTGATTTCATCGTTAACTGATTTCATCTTCATTTAACTGATTTCATCGTTAACTGATTTCATCGTTAACTGATTTCATCTTCATTTAACTGATTTCATCGTTCACTGATTTCATCGTTAACTGATTTCATCTTCATTTAACTGATTTCATCGTTAACTGATTTCATCGTTAACTGATTTCATCTTCATTTAACTGATTTCATCTTTAACTGATTTCATCTTCATTTAACTGATTTCATCGTTAACTGATTTCGTCTTCATTTAACTGATTTCATCGTTAACTGATTTCGTCTTCATTTAACTGATTTCATCGTTAACTGATTTCATCGTTAACTGATTTCATCGTTAACTGATTTCATCGTTAACTGATTTCATCTTCATTTAACTGATTTCATCGTTAACTGATTTCATCGTTAACTGATTCCATCGTTAACTGATTTCATCTTTAACTGATTTCATCGTTAACTGATTTCATCTTCATTTAACTGATTTCATCGTTAACTGATTTCATCTTCATTTAATTGATTTCATCGTTAACTGATTTCATCCTTAACTGATTTCATCTTCATTTAACTGATTTCATCGTTAACTGATTTCATCGTTAACTGATTTCATCTTCATTTAACTGATTTCATCGTTAACTGATTTCATCTTCATTTAATTGATTTCATCGTTAACTGATTTCATCGTTAACTGATTTCATCGTTAACTGATTTCATCTTCATTTAACTGATTTCATCGTTAACTGATTTCATCGTTAACTGATTTCATCTTCATTTAACTGATTTCATCGTTAACTGATTTCATCGTTAACTGATTTCATCGTTAACTGATTTCATCGTTAACTGATTTCATCTTCATTTAAATGATTTCATCGTTAACTGATTTCATCGTTAACTGATTTCATCTTTAACTGATTTCATCGTTAACTGATTTCATCTTCATTTAACTGATTTCATCGTTAACTGATTTCATCTTCATTTAATTGATTTCATCGTTAACTGATTTCATCGTTAACTGATTTCATCGTTAACTGATTTCATCTTCATTTAACTGATTTCATCGTTAACTGATTCCATCGTTAACTGATTTCATCGTTAACTGATTTCATCTTCATTTAACTGATTTCATCGTTAACTGATTTCATCGTTAATTGATTTCATCTTCATTTAACTGATTTCATCGTTAACTGATTTCATCTTTAACTGATTTCATCGTTAACTCATTTCATCGTTAACTGATTTCATCGTTAACTGATTTCATCTTCATTTAACTGATTTCATCGTTAACTGATTTCATCGTTAACTGATTTCATCTTCATTTAACTGATTTCATCGTTAACTGATTTCATCGTTAACTGATTTCATCTTCATTTAACTGATTTCATCGTTAACTGATTTCATCGTTAACTGATTCCATCGTTAACTGATTTCATCTTTAACTGATTTCATCGTTAACTGATTTCATCTTCATTTAACTGATTTCATCGTTAACTGATTTCATCGTTAACTGATTTCATCGTTAACTGATTTCATCTTCATTTAACTGATTTCATCGTTAACTGATTTCATCGTTAACTGATTTCATCTTTAACTGATTTCATCGTTAACTGATTTCATCTTCATTTAACTGATTTCATCGTTAACTGATTTCATCGTTAACTGATTTCATCTTCATTTAACTGATTTCATCGTTCACTGATTTCATCGTTAACTGATTTCATCTTCATTTAACTGATTTCATCGTTAACTGATGTCATCGTTAACTGATTTCATCTTCATTTAACTGATTTCATCTTTAACTGATTTCATCTTCATTTAACTGATTTCATCGTTAACTGATTTCGTCTTCATTTAACTGATTTCATCGTTAACTGATTTCGTCTTCATTTAACTGATTTCATCGTTAACTGATTTCATCTTTAACTGATTTCATCGTTAACTGATTTCATCGTTAACTGATTTCATCGTTAACTGATTTCATCTTCATTTAACTGATTTCATCGTTAACTGATTTCATCGTTAACTGATTCCATCGTTAACTGATTTCATCTTTAACTGATTTCATCGTTAACTGATTTCATCTTCATTTAACTGATTTCATCGTTAACTGATTTCATCTTCATTTAATTGATTTCATTTTCATTCTTCATTTAACTGATTTCATCGTTAACTGATTTCATCTTCATTTAATTGATTTCATCGTTAACTGATTTCATCGTTAACTGATTTCATCGTTAACTGATTTCATCTTCATTTAACTGATTTCATCGTTAACTGATTTCATCGTTAACTGATTTCATCTTCATTTAACTGATTTCATCGTTAACTGATTTCATCGTTAACTGATTTCATCGTTAACTGATTTCATCTTCATTTAACTGATTTCATCGTTAACTGATTTCATCGTTAACTGATTTCATCTTTAACTGATTTCATCGTTAATTGATTTCATCTTCATTTAACTGATTTCATCGTTAACTGATTTCATCGTTAACTGATTTCATCTTTAACTGATTTCATCGTTAACTGATTTCATCTTCATTTAACTGATTTCATCGTTAACTGATTTCATCTTCATTTAACTGATTTCATCGTTAACTGATTTCATCGTTAACTGATTTCATCTTTAACTGATTTCATCGTTAACTGATTTCATCTTCATTTAACTGATTTCATCGTTAACTGATTTCATCGTTAACTGATTTCATCGTTAACTGATTTCATCTTCATTTAACTGATTTCATCGTTAACTGATTTCATCGTTAACTGATTCCATCGTTAACTGATTTCATCGTTAACTGATTTCATCTTCATTTAACTGATTTCATCGTTAACTGATTTCATCTTCATTTAACTGATTTCATCGTTAACTGATTTCATCGTTAACTGATTTCATCGTTAACTGATTTCATCTTCATTTAACTGATTTCATTTTCATTCTTCATTTAACTGATTTCATCGTTAACTGATTTCATCTTCATTTAACTGATTTCATCGTTAACTGATTTCATCGTTAACTGATTTCATCTTTAACTGATTTCATCGTTAACTGATTTCATCTTCATTTAACTGATTTCATCGTTAACTGATTTCATCTTCATTTAATTGATTTCATCGTTAACTGATTTCATCGTTAACTGATTTCATCGTTAACTGATTTCATCTTCATTTAACTGATTTCATCGTTAACTGATTCCATCGTTAACTGATTTCATCTTCATTTAACTGATTTCATCGTTAACTGATTTCATCGTTAACTGATTTCATCTTCATTTAACTGATTTCATCGTTAACTGATTTCATCGTTAACTGATTTCATCGTTAACTGATTTCATCGTTAACTGATTTCATCTTCATTTAACTGATTTCATCGTTAACTGATTTCATCGTTAACTGATTTCATCTTCATTTAACTGATTTCATCGTTAACTGATTTCATCGTTAACTGATTTCATCGTTAACTGATTCCATCGTTAACTGATTTCATCTTTAACTGATTTCATCGTTAACTGATTTCATCTTCATTTAACTGATTTCATCGTTAACTGATTTCATCGTTAACTGATTCCATCGTTAACTGATTTCATCGTTAACTGATTTCATCGTTAACTGATTTCATCTTCATTTAACTGATTTCATCGTTAACTGATTTCATCTTCATTTAACTGATTTCATCGTTAACTGATTTCATCGTTAACTGATTTCATCGTTAACTGATTTCATCTTCATTTAACTGATTTCATTTTCATTCTTCATTTAACTGATTTCATCGTTAACTGATTTCATCTTCATTTAATTGATTTCATCGTTAACTGATTTCGTCGTTAACTGATTTCATCGTTAACTGATTTCATCGTTAACTGATTTCATCTTCATTTAACTGATTTCATCGTTAACTGATTTCATCGTTAACTGATTTCATCGTTAACTGATTTCATCTTCATTTAACTGATTTCATCGTTAACTGATTTCATCGTTAACTGATTTCATCTTTAACTGATTTCATCGTTAACTGATTTCATCTTCATTTAACTGATTTCATCGTTAACTGATTTCATCGTTAACTGATTTCATCTTTAACTGATTTCATCGTTAACTGATTTCATCGTTAACTGATTTCATCTTCATTTAACTGATTCCATCGTTAACTGATTTCATCGTTAACTGATTTCATCGTTAACTGATTTCATCTTCATTTAACTGATTTCATCGTTAACTGATTTCATCGTTAACTGATTTCATCTTTAACTGATTTCATCGTTAACTGATTTCATCGTTAACTGATTTCATCTTCATTTAACTGATTTCATCGTTAACTGATTTCATCGTTAACTGATTTCATCTTTAACTGATTTCATCGTTAACTGATTTCATCTTCATTTAACTGATTTCATCGTTAACTGATTTCATCGTTAACTGATTTCATCTTTAACTGATTTCATCGTTAACTGATTTCATCTTCATTTAACTGATTTCATCGTTAACTGATTTCATCGTTAACTGATTTCATCTTCATTTAACTGATTTCATCGTTAACTGATTTCATCGTTAACTGATTCCATCGTTAACTGATTTCATCTTTAACTGATTTCATCGTTAACTGATTTCATCTTCATTTAACTGATTTCATCGTTAACTGATTTCATCGTTAACTGATTTCATCGTTAACTGATTTCATCTTCATTTAACTGATTTCATTGTTAACTGATTTCATCGTTAACTGATTTCATCTTCATTTAACTGATTTCATCGTTAACTGATTTCATCGTTAACTGATTCCATCGTTAACTGATTTCATCGTTAACTGATTTCATCGTTAACTGATTTCATCTTCATTTAACTGATTTCATCGTTAACTGATTTCATCTTCATTTAACTGATTTCATTTTCATTCTTCATTTAACTGATTTCATCGTTAACTGATTTCATCTTCATTTAACTGATTTCATCGTTAACTGATTTCATCGTTAACTGATTTCATCTTCATTTAACTGATTTCATCGTTAACTGATTTCATCTTCATTTAATTGATTTCATCGTTAACTGATTTCATCGTTAACTGATTTCATCGTTAACTGATTTCATCTTCATTTAACTGATTTCATCGTTAACTGATTTCATCGTTAACTGATTTCATCGTTAACTGATTTCATCTTCATTTAACTGATTTCATCGTTAACTGATTTCATCTTCATTTAACTGATTTCATCGTTAACTGATTTCATCTTCATTTAACTGATTTCATCGTTAACTGATTTCATCGTTAACTGATTTCATCGTTAACTGATTTCATCTTCATTTAACTGATTTCATCGTTAACTGATTTCATCTTCATTTAACTGATTTCATCGTTAACTGATTCCATCGTTAACTGATTTCATCTTTAACTGATTTCATCGTTAACTGATTTCATCTTCATTTAACTGATTTCATCTTTAACTGATTTCATCGTTAACTGATTTCATCTTCATTTAACTGATTTCATCGTTAACTGATTTCATCGTTAACTGATTTCATCTTTAACTGATTTCATCGTTAACTGATTTCATCTTCATTTAACTGATTTCATCGTTAACTGATTTCATCGTTAACTGATTTCATCTTCATTTAACTGATTTCATCGTTAACTGATTTCATCGTTAACTGATTCCATCGTTAACTGATTTCATCTTTAACTGATTTCATCGTTAACTGATTTCATCTTCATTTAACTGATTTCATCGTTAACTGATTTCATCGTTAACTGATTTCATCGTTAACTGATTTCATCTTCATTTAACTGATTTCATTGTTAACTGATTTCATCGTTAACTGATTTCATCTTCATTTAACTGATTTCATCGTTAACTGATTTCATCGTTAACTGATTCCATCGTTAACTGATTTCATCGTTAACTGATTTCATCGTTAACTGATTTCATCTTCATTTAACTGATTTCATCGTTAACTGATTTCATCTTCATTTAACTGATTTCATTTTCATTCTTCATTTAACTGATTTCATCGTTAACTGATTTCATCTTCATTTAACTGATTTCATCGTTAACTGATTTCATCGTTAACTGATTTCATCTTCATTTAACTGATTTCATTGTTAACTGATTTCATCTTCATTTAATTGATTTCATCGTTAACTGATTTCATCGTTAACTGATTTCATCGTTAACTGATTTCATCTTCATTTAACTGATTTCATCGTTAACTGATTTCATCGTTAACTGATTTCATCGTTAACTGATTTCATCTTCATTTAACTGATTTCATCGTTAACTGATTTCATCTTCATTTAACTGATTTCATCGTTAACTGATTTCATCTTCATTTAACTGATTTCATCGTTAACTGATTTCATCGTTAACTGATTTCATCGTTAACTGATTTCATCTTCATTTAACTGATTTCATCGTTAACTGATTTCATCTTCATTTAACTGATTTCATCGTTAACTGATTTCATCGTTAACTGATTTCATCGTTAACTGATTTCATCGTTAACTGATTTCATCTTCATTTAACTGATTCCATCGTTAACTGATTTCTTCGTTAACTGATTTCATCGTTAACTGATTTCATCTTCATTTAACTGATTTCATCGTTAACTGATTTCATCGTTAACTGATTTCATCTTTAACTGATTTCATCGTTAACTGATTTCATCTTCATTTAACTGATTTCATCGTTAACTGATTTCATCGTTAACTGATTTCATCTTCATTTAACTGATTTCATCGTTAACTGATTCCATCGTTAACTGATTTCATCGTTAACTGATTTCATCTTCATTTAACTGATTTCATCGTTAACTGATTTCATCTTCATTTAACTGATTTCATCGTTAACTGATTTCATCGTTAACTGATTTCATCGTTAACTGATTTCATCTTCATTTAACTGATTTCATTTTCATTCTTCATTTAACTGATTTCATCGTTAACTGATTTCATCTTCATTTAACTGATTTCATCGTTAACTGATTTCATCTTCATTTAACTGATTTCATCGTTAACTGATTTCATCTTCATTTAATTGATTTCATCGTTAACTGATTTCATCGTTAACTGATTTCATCGTTAACTGATTTCATCTTCATTTAACTGATTTCATCGTTAACTGATTTCATCGTTAACTGATTCCATCGTTAACTGATTTCATCGTTAACTGATTTCATCTTCATTTAACTGATTTCATCGTTAACTGATTTCATCTTCATTTAACTGATTTCATCGTTAACTGATTTCATCTTTAACTGATTTCATCGTTAACTCATTTCATCGTTAACTGATTTCATCGTTAACTGATTTCATCTTCATTTAACTGATTTCATCGTTAACTGATTTCATCGTTAACTGATTTCATCTTCATTTAACTGATTTCATCGTTAACTGATTTCATCGTTAACTGATTTCATCTTCATTTAACTGATTTCATCGTTAACTGATTTCATCGTTAACTGATTCCATCGTTAACTGATTTCATCTTTAACTGATTTCATCGTTAACTGATTTCATCTTCATTTAACTGATTTCATCGTTAAGTGATTTCATCGTTAACTGATTTCATCGTTAACTGATTTCATCGTTAACTGATTTCATCTTCATTTAACTGATTTCATCGTTAACTGATTTCATCGTTAACTGATTTCATCGTTAACTGATTTCATCTTCATTTAACTGATTTCATCGTTCACTGATTTCATCGTCAACTGATTTCATCTTCATTTAACTGATTTCATCGTTAACTGATTTCATCGTTAACTGATTTCATCTTCATTTAACTGATTTCATCGTTAACTGATTTCGTCTTCATTTAACTGATTTCATCGTTAACTGATTTCGTCTTCATTTAACTGATTTCATCGTTAACTGATTTCATCGTTAACTGATTTCATCGTTAACTGATTCCATCGTTAACTGATTTCATCTTTAACTGATTTCATCGTTAACTGATTTCATCTTCATTTAACTGATTTCATCGTTAACTGATTTCATCTTCATTTAATTGATTTCATCGTTAACTGATTTCATCCTTAACTGATTTCATCTTCATTTAACTGATTTCATCGTTAACTGATTTCATCGTTAACTGATTTCATCTTCATTTAACTGATTTCATCGTTAACTGATTTCATCTTCATTTAATTGATTTCATCGTTAACTGATTTCATCGTTAACTGATTTCATCGTTAACTGATTTCATCTTCATTTAACTGATTTCATCGTTAACTGATTTCATCGTTAACTGATTTCATCTTCATTTAACTGATTTCATCGTTAACTGATTTCATCGTTAACTGATTTCATCTTCATTTAAATGATTTCATCGTTAACTGATTTCATCGTTAACTGATTTCATCTTTAACTGATTTCATCGTTAACTGATTTCATCTTCATTTAACTGATTTCATCGTTAACTGATTTCATCGTTAACTGATTTCATCTTTAACTGATTTCATCGTTAACTGATTTCATCTTCATTTAACTGATTTCATCGTTAACTGATTTCATCTTCATTTAACTGATTTCATCGTTAACTGATTTCATCGTTAACTGATTTCATCGTTAACTGATTTCATCTTCATTTAACTGATTCCATCGTTAACTGATTTCATCGTTAACTGATTTCATCGTTAACTGATTTCATCTTCATTTAACTGATTTCATCGTTAACTGATTTCATCGTTAACTGATTTCATCGTTAACTGATTTCATCTTCATTTAACTGATTTCATCGTTAACTGAGTTCATCGTTAACTGATTTCATCGTTAACTGATTTCATCTTCATTTAACTGATTTCATCGTTAACTGATTTCATCGTTAACTGATTCCATCGTTAACTGATTTCATCGTTAACTGATTTCATCGTTAACTGATTTCATCTTCATTTAACTGACTTCATCGTTAACTGATTTCATCTTCATTTAACTGATTTCATCGTTAACTGATTTCATCGTTAACTGATTTCATCTTCATTTAACTGATTTCATTTTCATTCTTCATTTAACTGATTTCATCGTTAACTGATTTCATCTTCATTTAATTGATTTCATCGTTAACTGATTTCATCGTTAACTGATTTCATCGTTAACTGATTTCATCTTCATTTAACTGATTTCATCGTTAACTGATTTCATCGTTAACTGATTTCATCTTCATTTAACTGATTTCATCGTTAACTGATTTCATCGTTAACTAATTTCATCTTTAACTGATTTCATCGTTAACTGATTTCATCTTCATTTAACTGATTTCATCGTTAACTGATTTCATCGTTAACTGATTTCATCTTTAACTGATTTCATCGTTAACTGATTTCATCTTCATTTAACTGATTTCATCGTTAACTGATTTCATCTTCATTTAACTGATTTCATCGTTAACTGATTTCATCGTTAACTGATTTCATCGTTAACTGATTTCATCTTCATTTAACTGATTCCATCGTTAACTGATTTCATCGTTAACTGATTTCATCGTTAACTGATTTCATCTTCATTTAACTGATTTTATCGTTAACTGATTTCATCGTTAACTGATTTCATCTTTAACTGATTTCATCGTTAACTGATTTCATCTTCATTTAACTGATTTCATCGTTAACTGATTTCATCGTTAACTGATTTCATCTTCATTTAACTGATTTCATCGTTAACTGATTTCATCGTTAACTGATTCCATCGTTAACTGATTTCATCGTTAACTGATTTCATATTCATTTAACTGATTTCATCGTTAACTGATTTCATCTTCATTTAACTGATTTCATCGTTAACTGATTTCATCGTTAACTGATTTCATCGTTAACTGATTTCATCTTCATTTAACTAATTTCATTTTCATTCTTCATTTAACTGATTTCATCGTTAACTGATTTCATCTTCATTTAACTGATTTCATCGTTAACTGATTTCATCGTTAACTGATTTCATCGTTAACTGATTTCATCGTTAACTGATTTCATCTTTAACTGATTTCATCGTTAACTGATTTCATCTTCATTTAACTGATTTCATCGTTAACTGATTTCATCTTCATTTAATTGATTTCATCGTTAACTGATTTCATCGTTAACTGATTTCATCGTTAACTGATTTCATCTTCATTTAACTGATTTCATCGTTAACTGATTCCATCATTAACTGATTTCATCTTCATTTAACTGATTTCATCGTTAACTGATTTCATCGTTAACTGATTTCATCTTCATTTAACTGATTTCATCGTTAACTGATTTCATCGTTAACTGATTTCATCGTTAACTGATTTCATCGTTAACTGATTTCATCTTCATTTAACTGATTTCATCGTTAACTGATTTCATCGTTAACTGATTTCATCTTCACTTAACTGATTTCATCGTTAACTGATTTCATCGTTAACTGATTCCATCGTTAACTGATTTCATCTTTAACTGATTTCATCGTTAACTGATTTCATCTTCATTTAACTGATTTCATCGTTAAGTGATTTCATCGTTAACTGATTTCATCTTCATTTAACTGATTTCATTGTTAACTGATTTCATCGTTAACTGATTTCATCTTCATTTAACTGATTTCATCGTTAACTGATTTCATCGTTAACTGATTTCATCGTTAACTGATTCCATCGTTAACTGATTTCATCGTTAACTGATTTCATCGTTAACTGATTTCATCTTCATTTAACTGATTTCATCGTTAACTGATTTCATCTTCATTTAACTGATTTCATTTTCATTCTTCATTTAACTGATTTCATCGTTAACTGATTTCATCTTCATTTAACTGATTTCATCGTTAACTGATTTCATCGTTAACTGATTTCATCTTCATTTAACTGATTTCATCGTTAACTGATTTCATCGTTAACTGATTTCATCTTCATTTAACTGATTTCATCGTTAACTGATTTCATCGTTAACTGATTCCATCGTTAACTGATTTCATCTTTAACTGATTTCATCGTTAACTGATTTCATCTTCATTTAACTGATTTCATCGTTAAGTGATTTCATCGTTAACTGATTTCATCTTCATTTAACTGATTTCATTGTTAACTGATTTCATCGTTAACTGATTTCATCTTCATTTAACTGATTTCATCGTTAACTGATTTCATCGTTAACTGATTTCATCGTTAACTGATTCCATCGTTAACTGATTTCATCGTTAACTGATTTCATCTTCATTTAACTGATTTCATCGTTAACTGATTTCATCGTTAACTGATTTCATCGTTAACTGATTTCATCTTCATTTAACTGATTTCATCGTTAACTGATTCCATCGTTAACTGATTTCATCGTTAACTGATTTCATCGTTAACTGATTTCATCTTCATTTAACTGATTTCATCGTTAACTGATTTCATCTTCATTTAACTGATTTCATCGTTAACTGATTTCATCGTTAACTGATTTCATCGTTAACTGATTTCATCTTCATTTAACTGATTTCATTTTCATTCTTCATTTAACTGATTTCATCGTTAACTGATTTCATCTTCATTTAACTGATTTCATCGTTAACTGATTTCATCGTTAACTGATTCCATCGTTAACTGATTTCATCGTTAACTGATTTCATCTTCATTTAACTGATTTCATCGTTAACTGATTTCATCTTCATTTAACTGATTTCATCGTTAACTGATTTCATCTTCATTTAACTGATTTCATTTTCATTCTTCATTTAACTGATTTCATCGTTAACTGATTTCATCTTCATTTAACTGATTTCATCGTTAACTGATTTCATCGTTAACTGATTTCATCTTTAACTGATTTCATCGTTAACTGATTTCATCTTCATTTAACTGATTTCATCGTTAACTGATTTCATCTTCATTTAATTGATTTCATCGTTAACTGATTTCATCGTTAACTGATTTCATCGTTAACTGATTTCATCTTCATTTAACTGATTTCATCGTTAACTGATTCCATCGTTAACTGATTTCATCTTCATTTAACTGATTTCATCGTTAACTGATTTCATCGTTAACTGATTTCATCTTCATTTAACTGATTTCATCGTTAACTGATTTCATCGTTAACTGATTTCATCTTTAACTGATTTCATCGTTAACTGATTTCATCGTTAACTGATTTCATCTTCATTTAACTGATTTCATCGTTAACTGATTTCATCGTTAACTGATTTCATCTTCATTTAACTGATTTCATCGTTAACTGATTTCATCGTTAACTGATTCCATCGTTAACTGATTTCATCTTTAACTGATTTCATCGTTAACTGATTTCATCTTCATTTAACTGATTTCATCGTTAAGTGATTTCATCGTTAACTGATTTCATCTTCATTTAACTGATTTCATTGTTAACTAATTTCATCGTTAACTGATTTCATCTTCATTTAACTGATTTCATCGTTAACTGATTTCATCGTTAACTGATTCCATCGTTAACTGATTTCATCGTTAACTGATTTCATCGTTAACTGATTTCATCTTCATTTAACTGATTTCATCGTTAACTGATTTCATCTTCATTTAACTGATTTCATTTTCATTCTTCATTTAACTGATTTCATCGTTAACTGATTTCATCTTCATTTAACTGATTTCATCGTTAACTGATTTCATCGTTAACTGATTTCATCTTCATTTAACTGATTTCATCGTTAACTGATTTCATCGTTAACTGATTTCATCTTCATTTAACTGATTTCATCGTTAACTGATTTCATCGTTAACTGATTTCATCGTTAACTGATTCCATCGTTAACTGATTTCATCTTTAACTGATTTCATCGTTAACTGATTTCATCTTCATTTAACTGATTTCATCGTTAAGTGATTTCATCGTTAACTGATTTCATCTTCATTTAACTGATTTCATCGTTAACTGATTTCATCGTTAACTGATTTCATCTTCATTTAACTGATTTCATCGTTAACTGATTTCATCGTTAACTGATTCCATCGTTAACTGATTTCATCGTTAACTGATTTCATCGTTAACTGATTTCATCTTCATTTAACTGATTTCATTTTCATTCTTCATTTAACTGATTTCATCGTTAACTGATTTCATCTTCATTTAACTGATTTCATCGTTAACTGATTTCATCGTTAACTGATTTCATCGTTAACTGATTTCATCTTCTTTTAACTGATTTCATCGTTAACTGATTTCATCTTCATTTAATTGATTTCATCGTTAACTGATTTCATCGTTAACTGATTTCATCTTCATTTAACTGATTTCATCGTTAACTGATTTCATCATTAACTGATTTCATCTTCATTTAACTGATTTCATCGTTAACTGATTTCATCTTCATTTAACTGATTTCATCGTTAACTGATTTCATCGTTAACTGATTTCATCTTCATTTAACTGATTCCATCGTTAACTGATTTCATCGTTAACTGATTTCATCGTTAACTGATTTCATCTTTAACTGATTTCATCGTTAACTGATTTCATCTTCATTTAACTGATTTCATCTTCATTTAACTGATTTCATCGTTAACTGATTTCATCTTCATTTAACTGATTTCATTTTCATTCTTCATTTAACTGATTTCATCGTTAACTGATTTCATCTTCATTTAACTGATTTCATCGTTAACTGATTTCATCGTTAACTGATTTCATCTTCTTTTAACTGATTTCATCGTTAACTGATTTCATCTTCATTTAATTGATTTCATCGTTAACTGATTTCATCGTTAACTGATTTCATCTTCATTTAACTGATTTCATCGTTAACTGATTTCATCGTTAACTGATTTCATCGTTAACTGATTTCATCTTCATTTAACTGATTTCATCGTTAACTGATTTCATCGTTAACTGATTTCATCGTTAACTGATTTCATCTTCATTTAACTGATTCCATCGTTAACTGATTTCATCGTTAACTGATTTCATCGTTAACTGATTTCATCTTTAACTGATTTCATCGTTAACTGATTTCATCTTCATTTAACTGATTTCATCGTTAACTGATTTCATCTTCATTTAACTGATTTCATTTTCATTCTTCATTTAACTGATTTCATCGTTAACTGATTTCATCTTCATTTAACTGATTTCATCGTTAACTGATTTCATCTTCATTTAACTGATTTCATCGTTAACTGATTTCATCGTTAACTGATTTCATCTTCATTTAACTGATTTCATCGTTAACTGATTTCATCGTTAACTGATTCCATCGTTAACTGATTTCATCTTTAACTGATTTCATCGTTAACTGATTTCATCTTCATTTAACTGATTTCATCGTTAACTGATTTCATCGTTAACTGATTTCATCGTTAACTGATTTCATCTTCATTTAACTGATTTCATTGTTAACTGATTTCATCGTTAACTGATTTCATCTTCATTTAACTGATTTCATCGTTAACTGATTTCATCGTTAACTGATTCCATCGTTAACTGATTTCATCGTTAACTGATTTCATCGTTAACTGATTTCATCTTCATTTAACTGATTTCATCGTTAACTGATTTCATCTTCATTTAACTGATTTCATTTTCATTCTTCATTTAACTGATTTCATCGTTAACTGATTTCATCTTCATTTAACTGATTTCATCGTTAACTGATTTCATCGTTAACTGATTTCATCTTCATTTAACTGATTTCATCGTTAACTGATTTCATCTTCATTTAATTGATTTCATCGTTAACTGATTTCATCGTTAACTGATTTCATCTTCATTTAACTGATTTCATCGTTAACTGATTTCATCGTTAACTGATTTCATCGTTAACTGATTTCATCTTCATTTAACTGATTTCATCGTTAACTGATTTCATCTTCATTTAACTGATTTCATCGTTAACTGATTTCATCTTCATTTAACTGATTTCATCGTTAACTGATTTCATCGTTAACTGATTTCATCGTTAACTGATTTCATCTTCATTTAACTGATTTCATCGTTAACTGATTTCATCTTCATTTAACTGATTTCATCGTTAACTGATTCCATCGTTAACTGATTTCATCTTTAACTGATTTCATCGTTAACTGATTTCATCTTCATTTAACTGATTTCATCTTTAACTGATTTCATCGTTAACTGATTTCATCTTCATTTAACTGATTTCATCGTTAACTGATTTCATCGTTAACTGATTTCATCTTTAACTGATTTCATCGTTAACTGATTTCATCTTCATTTAACTGATTTCATCGTTAACTGATTTCATCGTTAACTGATTTCATCTTCATTTAACTGATTTCATCGTTAACTGATTTCATCGTTAACTGATTCCATCGTTAACTGATTTCATCTTTAACTGATTTCATCGTTAACTGATTTCATCTTCATTTAACTGATTTCATCGTTAACTGATTTCATCGTTAACTGATTTCATCGTTAACTGATTTCATCTTCATTTAACTGATTTCATTGTTAACTGATTTCATCGTTAACTGATTTCATCTTCATTTAACTGATTTCATCGTTAACTGATTTCATCGTTAACTGATTCCATCGTTAACTGATTTCATCGTTAACTGATTTCATCGTTAACTGATTTCATCTTCATTTAACTGATTTCATCGTTAACTGATTTCATCTTCATTTAACTGATTTCATTTTCATTCTTCATTTAACTGATTTCATCGTTAACTGATTTCATCTTCATTTAACTGATTTCATCGTTAACTGATTTCATCGTTAACTGATTTCATCTTCATTTAACTGATTTCATTGTTAACTGATTTCATCTTCATTTAATTGATTTCATCGTTAACTGATTTCATCGTTAACTGATTTCATCTTCATTTAACTGATTTCATCGTTAACTGATTTCATCGTTAACTGATTTCATCGTTAACTGATTTCATCTTCATTTAACTGATTTCATCGTTAACTGATTTCATCTTCATTTAACTGATTTCATCGTTAACTGATTTCATCTTCATTTAACTGATTTCATCGTTAACTGATTTCATCGTTAACTGATTTCATCGTTAACTGATTTCATCTTCATTTAACTGATTTCATCGTTAACTGATTTCATCTTCATTTAACTGATTTCATCGTTAACTGATTTCATCGTTAACTGATTTCATCGTTAACTGATTTCATCTTCATTTAACTGATTCCATCGTTAACTGATTTCTTCGTTAACTGATTTCATCGTTAACTGATTTCATCTTCATTTAACTGATTTCATCGTTAACTGATTTCATCGTTAACTGATTTCATCTTTAACTGATTTCATCGTTAACTGATTTCATCTTCATTTAACTGATTTCATCGTTAACTGATTTCATCGTTAACTGATTTCATCTTCATTTAACTGATTTCATCGTTAACTGATTCCATCGTTAACTGATTTCATCGTTAACTGATTTCATCTTCATTTAACTGATTTCATCGTTAACTGATTTCATCTTCATTTAACTGATTTCATCGTTAACTGATTTCATCGTTAACTGATTTCATCGTTAACTGATTTCATCTTCATTTAACTGATTTCATTTTCATTCTTCATTTAACTGATTTCATCGTTAACTGATTTCATCTTCATTTAACTGATTTCATCGTTAACTGATTTCATCTTCATTTAACTGATTTCATCGTTAACTGATTTCATCTTCATTTAATTGATTTCATCGTTAACTGATTTCATCGTTAACTGATTTCATCGTTAACTGATTTCATCTTCATTTAACTGATTTCATCGTTAACTGATTTCATCGTTAACTGATTCCATCGTTAACTGATTTCATCGTTAACTGATTTCATCTTCATTTAACTGATTTCATCGTTAACTGATTTCATCTTCATTTAACTGATTTCATCGTTAACTGATTTCATCTTTAACTGATTTCATCGTTAACTCATTTCATCGTTAACTGATTTCATCGTTAACTGATTTCATCTTCATTTAACTGATTTCATCGTTAACTGATTTCATCGTTAACTGATTTCATCTTCATTTAACTGATTTCATCGTTAACTGATTTCGTCTTCATTTAACTGATTTCATCGTTAACTGATTTCGTCTTCATTTAACTGATTTCATCGTTAACTGATTTCATCGTTAACTGATTTCATCGTTAACTGATTTCATCGTTAACTGATTCCATCGTTAACTGATTTCATCTTTAACTGATTTCATCGTTAACTGATTTCATCTTCATTTAACTGATTTCATCGTTAACTGATTTCATCTTCATTTAATTGATTTCATCGTTAACTGATTTCATCCTTAACTGATTTCATCTTCATTTAACTGATTTCATCGTTAACTGATTTCATCGTTAACTGATTTCATCTTCATTTAACTGATTTCATCGTTAACTGATTTCATCTTCATTTAATTGATTTCATCGTTAACTGATTTCATCGTTAACTGATTTCATCGTTAACTGATTTCATCTTCATTTAACTGATTTCATCGTTAACTGATTTCATCTTCATTTAACTGATTTCATCGTTAACTGATTTCATCGTTAACTGATTTCATCTTCATTTAACTGATTTCATCGTTAACTGATTTCATCGTTAACTAATTTCATCTTTAACTGATTTCATCGTTAACTGATTTCATCTTCATTTAACTGATTTCATCGTTAACTGATTTCATCGTTAACTGATTTCATCTTTAACTGATTTCATCGTTAACTGATTTCATCTTCATTTAACTGATTTCATCGTTAACTGATTTCATCTTCATTTAACTGATTTCATCGTTAACTGATTTCATCGTTAACTGATTTCATCGTTAACTGATTTCATCTTCATTTAACTGATTCCATCGTTAACTGATTTCATCGTTAACTGATTTCATCGTTAACTGATTTCATCTTCATTTAACTGATTTTATCGTTAACTGATTTCATCGTTAACTGATTTCATCTTTAACTGATTTCATCGTTAACTGATTTCATCTTCATTTAACTGATTTCATCGTTAACTGATTTCATCGTTAACTGATTTCATCTTCATTTAACTGATTTCATCGTTAACTGATTTCATCGTTAACTGATTCCATCGTTAACTGATTTCATCGTTAACTGATTTCATATTCATTTAACTGATTTCATCGTTAACTGATTTCATCTTCATTTAACTGATTTCATCGTTAACTGATTTCATCGTTAACTGATTTCATCGTTAACTGATTTCATCTTCATTTAACTAATTTCATTTTCATTCTTCATTTAACTGATTTCATCGTTAACTGATTTCATCTTCATTTAACTGATTTCATCGTTAACTGATTTCATCGTTAACTGATTTCATCGTTAACTGATTTCATCTTTAACTGATTTCATCGTTAACTGATTTCATCTTCATTTAACTGATTTCATCGTTAACTGATTTCATCTTCATTTAATTGATTTCATCGTTAACTGATTTCATCGTTAACTGATTTCATCGTTAACTGATTTCATCTTCATTTAACTGATTTCATCGTTAACTGATTCCATCATTAACTGATTTCATCTTCATTTAACTGATTTCATCGTTAACTGATTTCATCGTTAACTGATTTCATCTTCATTTAACTGATTTCATCGTTAACTGATTTCATCGTTAACTGATTTCATCGTTAACTGATTTCATCGTTAACTGATTTCATCTTCATTTAACTGATTTCATCGTTAACTGATTTCATCGTTAACTGATTTCATCTTCACTTAACTGATTTCATCGTTAACTGATTTCATCGTTAACTGATTCCATCGTTAACTGATTTCATCTTTAACTGATTTCATCGTTAACTGATTTCATCTTCATTTAACTGATTTCATCGTTAAGTGATTTCATCGTTAACTGATTTCATCTTCATTTAACTGATTTCATTGTTAACTGATTTCATCGTTAACTGATTTCATCTTCATTTAACTGATTTCATCGTTAACTGATTTCATCGTTAACTGATTTCATCGTTAACTGATTCCATCGTTAACTGATTTCATCGTTAACTGATTTCATCGTTAACTGATTTCATCTTCATTTAACTGATTTCATCGTTAACTGATTTCATCTTCATTTAACTGATTTCATTTTCATTCTTCATTTAACTGATTTCATCGTTAACTGATTTCATCTTCATTTAACTGATTTCATCGTTAACTGATTTCATCGTTAACTGATTTCATCTTCATTTAACTGATTTCATCGTTAACTGATTTCATCGTTAACTGATTCCATCGTTAACTGATTTCATCTTTAACTGATTTCATCGTTAACTGATTTCATCTTCATTTAACTGATTTCATCGTTAAGTGATTTCATCGTTAACTGATTTCATCTTCATTTAACTGATTTCATTGTTAACTGATTTCATCGTTAACTGATTTCATCTTCATTTAACTGATTTCATCGTTAACTGATTTCATCGTTAACTGATTTCATCGTTAACTGATTCCATCGTTAACTGATTTCATCGTTAACTGATTTCATCTTCATTTAACTGATTTCATCGTTAACTGATTTCATCGTTAACTGATTTCATCGTTAACTGATTTCATCTTCATTTAACTGATTTCATCGTTAACTGATTCCATCGTTAACTGATTTCATCGTTAACTGATTTCATCGTTAACTGATTTCATCTTCATTTAACTGATTTCATCGTTAACTGATTTCATCTTCATTTAACTGATTTCATCGTTAACTGATTTCATCGTTAACTGATTTCATCGTTAACTGATTTCATCTTCATTTAACTGATTTCATTTTCATTCTTCATTTAACTGATTTCATCGTTAACTGATTTCATCTTCATTTAACTGATTTCATCGTTAACTGATTTCATCGTTAACTGATTCCATCGTTAACTGATTTCATCGTTAACTGATTTCATCTTCATTTAACTGATTTCATCGTTAACTGATTTCATCTTCATTTAACTGATTTCATCGTTAACTGATTTCATCTTCATTTAACTGATTTCATTTTCATTCTTCATTTAACTGATTTCATCGTTAACTGATTTCATCTTCATTTAACTGATTTCATCGTTAACTGATTTCATCGTTAACTGATTTCATCTTCATTTAACTGATTTCATCGTTAACTGATTTCATCTTCATTTAATTGATTTCATCGTTAACTGATTTCATCGTTAACTGATTTCATCGTTAACTGATTTCATCTTCATTTAACTGATTTCATCGTTAACTGATTCCATCGTTAACTGATTTCATCTTCATTTAACTGATTTCATCGTTAACTGATTTCATCGTTAACTGATTTCATCTTCATTTAACTGATTTCATCGTTAACTGATTTCATCGTTAACTGATTTCATCTTTAACTGATTTCATCGTTAACTGATTTCATCGTTAACTGATTTCATCTTCATTTAACTGATTTCATCGTTAACTGATTTCATCGTTAACTGATTTCATCTTCATTTAACTGATTTCATCGTTAACTGATTTCATCGTTAACTGATTCCATCGTTAACTGATTTCATCTTTAACTGATTTCATCGTTAACTGATTTCATCTTCATTTAACTGATTTCATCGTTAAGTGATTTCATCGTTAACTGATTTCATCTTCATTTAACTGATTTCATTGTTAACTAATTTCATCGTTAACTGATTTCATCTTCATTTAACTGATTTCATCGTTAACTGATTTCATCGTTAACTGATTCCATCGTTAACTGATTTCATCGTTAACTGATTTCATCTTCATTTAACTGATTTCATCGTTAACTGATTTCATCTTCATTTAACTGATTTCATTTTCATTCTTCATTTAACTGATTTCATCGTTAACTGATTTCATCTTCATTTAACTGATTTCATCGTTAACTGATTTCATCGTTAACTGATTTCATCTTCATTTAACTGATTTCATCGTTAACTGATTTCATCGTTAACTGATTTCATCTTCATTTAACTGATTTCATCGTTAACTGATTTCATCGTTAACTGATTTCATCGTTAACTGATTCCATCGTTAACTGATTTCATCTTTAACTGATTTCATCGTTAACTGATTTCATCTTCATTTAACTGATTTCATCGTTAAGTGATTTCATCGTTAACTGATTTCATCTTCATTTAACTGATTTCATCGTTAACTGATTTCATCGTTAACTGATTTCATCTTCATTTAACTGATTTCATCGTTAACTGATTTCATCGTTAACTGATTCCATCGTTAACTGATTTCATCGTTAACTGATTTCATCGTTAACTGATTTCATCTTCATTTAACTGATTTCATTTTCATTCTTCATTTAACTGATTTCATCGTTAACTGATTTCATCTTCATTTAACTGATTTCATCGTTAACTGATTTCATCGTTAACTGATTTCATCGTTAACTGATTTCATCTTCTTTTAACTGATTTCATCGTTAACTGATTTCATCTTCATTTAATTGATTTCATCGTTAACTGATTTCATCGTTAACTGATTTCATCTTCATTTAACTGATTTCATCGTTAACTGATTTCATCATTAACTGATTTCATCTTCATTTAACTGATTTCATCGTTAACTGATTTCATCTTCATTTAACTGATTTCATCGTTAACTGATTTCATCGTTAACTGATTTCATCTTCATTTAACTGATTCCATCGTTAACTGATTTCATCGTTAACTGATTTCATCGTTAACTGATTTCATCTTTAACTGATTTCATCGTTAACTGATTTCATCTTCATTTAACTGATTTCATCTTCATTTAACTGATTTCATCGTTAACTGATTTCATCTTCATTTAACTGATTTCATTTTCATTCTTCATTTAACTGATTTCATCGTTAACTGATTTCATCTTCATTTAACTGATTTCATCGTTAACTGATTTCATCGTTAACTGATTTCATCTTCTTTTAACTGATTTCATCGTTAACTGATTTCATCTTCATTTAATTGATTTCATCGTTAACTGATTTCATCGTTAACTGATTTCATCTTCATTTAACTGATTTCATCGTTAACTGATTTCATCGTTAACTGATTTCATCTTCATTTAACTGATTTCATCGTTAACTAATTTCATCGTTAACTGATTTCATCGTTAACTGATTTCATCTTCATTTAACTGATTCCATCGTTAACTGATTTCATCGTTAACTGATTTCATCGTTAACTGATTTCATCTTTAACTGATTTCATCGTTAACTGATTTCATCTTCATTTAACTGATTTCATCGTTAACTGATTTCATCTTCATTTAACTGATTTCATTTTCATTCTTCATTTAACTGATTTCATCGTTAACTGATTTCATCTTCATTTAACTGATTTCATCGTTAACTGATTTCATCGTTAACTGATTTCATCGTTAACTGATTTCATCTTCATTTAACTGATTCCATCGTTAACTGATTTCATCGTTAACTGATTTCATCTTCATTTAACTGATTTCATCGTTAACTGATTCCATCGTTAACTGATTTCATCGTTAACTGATTTCATCGTTAACTGATTTCATCTTCATTTAACTGATTTCATCGTTAACTGATTTCATCTTCATTTAACTGATTTCATCGTTAACTGATTTCATCGTTAACTGATTTCATCTTCATTTAACTGATTTCATTTTCATTCTTCATTTAACTGATTTCATCGTTAACTGATTTCATCTTCATTTAACTGATTTCATCGTTAACTGATTTCATCTTTAACTGATTTCATCGTTAACTGATTTCATCTTCATTTAACTGATTTCATCGTTAACTGATTTCATCTTCATTTAATTGATTTCATCGTTAACTGATTTCATCGTTAACTGATTTCATCGTTAACTGATTTCATCGTTAACTGATTCCATCGTTAACTGATTTCATCGTTAACTGATTTCATCGTTAACTGATTTCATCTTCATTTAACTGATTTCATTTTCATTCTTCATTTAACTGATTTCATCGTTAACTGATTTCATCTTCATTTAACTGATTTCATCGTTAACTGATTTCATCGTTAACTGATTTCATCGTTAACTGATTTCATCTTCTTTTAACTGATTTCATCGTTAACTGATTTCATCTTCATTTAATTGATTTCATCGTTAACTGATTTCATCGTTAACTGATTTCATCTTCATTTAACTGATTTCATCGTTAACTGATTTCATCATTAACTGATTTCATCTTCATTTAACTGATTTCATCGTTAACTGATTTCATCTTCATTTAACTGATTTCATCGTTAACTGATTTCATCGTTAACTGATTTCATCTTCATTTAACTGATTCCATCGTTAACTGATTTCATCGTTAACTGATTTCATCGTTAACTGATTTCATCTTTAACTGATTTCATCGTTAACTGATTTCATCTTCATTTAACTGATTTCATCTTCATTTAACTGATTTCATCGTTAACTGATTTCATCTTCATTTAACTGATTTCATTTTCATTCTTCATTTAACTGATTTCATCGTTAACTGATTTCATCTTCATTTAACTGATTTCATCGTTAACTGATTTCATCGTTAACTGATTTCATCGTTAACTGATTTCATCTTCTTTTAACTGATTTCATCGTTAACTGATTTCATCTTCATTTAATTGATTTCATCGTTAACTGATTTCATCGTTAACTGATTTCATCTTCATTTAACTGATTTCATCGTTAACTGATTTCATCATTAACTGATTTCATCTTCATTTAACTGATTTCATCGTTAACTGATTTCATCTTCATTTAACTGATTTCATCGTTAACTGATTTCATCTTCATTTAACTGATTCCATCGTTAACTGATTTCATCGTTAACTGATTTCATCGTTAACTGATTTCATCTTTAACTGATTTCATCGTTAACTGATTTCATCTTCATTTAACTGATTTCATCTTCATTTAACTGATTTCATCGTTAACTGATTTCATCTTCATTTAACTGATTTCATTTTCATTCTTCATTTAACTGATTTCATCGTTAACTGATTTCATCTTCATTTAACTGATTTCATCGTTAACTGATTTCATCGTTAACTGATTTCATCTTCTTTTAACTGATTTCATCGTTAACTGATTTCATCTTCATTTAATTGATTTCATCGTTAACTGATTTCATCGTTAACTGATTTCATCTTCATTTAACTGATTTCATCGTTAACTGATTTCATCGTTAACTGATTTCATCGTTAACTGATTTCATCTTCATTTAACTGATTTCATCGTTAACTGATTTCATCGTTAACTGATTTCATCGTTAACTGATTTCATCTTCATTTAACTGATTCCATCGTTAACTGATTTCATCGTTAACTGATTTCATCGTTAACTGATTTCATCTTTAACTGATTTCATCGTTAACTGATTTCATCTTCATTTAACTGATTTCATCGTTAACTGATTTCATCTTCATTTAACTGATTTCATTTTCATTCTTCATTTAACTGATTTCATCGTTAACTGATTTCATCTTCATTTAACTGATTTCATCGTTAACTGATTTCATCGTTAACTGATTTCATCGTTAACTGATTTCATCTTCATTTAACTGATTCCATCGTTAACTGATTTCATCGTTAACTGATTTCATCTTCATTTAACTGATTTCATCGTTAACTGATTCCATCGTTAACTGATTTCATCGTTAACTGATTTCATCGTTAACTGATTTCATCTTCATTTAACTGATTTCATCGTTAACTGATTTCATCTTCATTTAACTGATTTCATCGTTAACTGATTTCATCGTTAACTGATTTCATCTTCATTTAACTGATTTCATTTTCATTCTTCATTTAACTGATTTCATCGTTAACTGATTTCATCTTCATTTAACTGATTTCATCGTTAACTGATTTCATCTTTAACTGATTTCATCGTTAACTGATTTCATCTTCATTTAACTGATTTCATCGTTAACTGATTTCATCTTCATTTAATTGATTTCATCGTTAACTGATTTCATCGTTAACTGATTTCATCGTTAACTGATTTCATCGTTAACTGATTCCATCGTTAACTGATTTCATCGTTAACTGATTTCATCGTTAACTGATTTCATCTTCATTTAACTGATTTCATTTTCATTCTTCATTTAACTGATTTCATCGTTAACTGATTTCATCTTCATTTAACTGATTTCATCGTTAACTGATTTCATCGTTAACTGATTTCATCGTTAACTGATTTCATCTTCTTTTAACTGATTTCATCGTTAACTGATTTCATCTTCATTTAATTGATTTCATCGTTAACTGATTTCATCGTTAACTGATTTCATCTTCATTTAACTGATTTCATCGTTAACTGATTTCATCATTAACTGATTTCATCTTCATTTAACTGATTTCATCGTTAACTGATTTCATCTTCATTTAACTGATTTCATCGTTAACTGATTTCATCGTTAACTGATTTCATCTTCATTTAACTGATTCCATCGTTAACTGATTTCATCGTTAACTGATTTCATCGTTAACTGATTTCATCTTTAACTGATTTCATCGTTAACTGATTTCATCTTCATTTAACTGATTTCATCTTCATTTAACTGATTTCATCGTTAACTGATTTCATCTTCATTTAACTGATTTCATTTTCATTCTTCATTTAACTGATTTCATCGTTAACTGATTTCATCTTCATTTAACTGATTTCATCGTTAACTGATTTCATCGTTAACTGATTTCATCTTCTTTTAACTGATTTCATCGTTAACTGATTTCATCTTCATTTAATTGATTTCATCGTTAACTGATTTCATCGTTAACTGATTTCATCTTCATTTAACTGATTTCATCGTTAACTGATTTCATCGTTAACTGATTTCATCGTTAACTGATTTCATCTTCATTTAACTGATTTCATCGTTAACTGATTTCATCGTTAACTGATTTCATCGTTAACTGATTTCATCTTCATTTAACTGATTCCATCGTTAACTGATTTCATCGTTAACTGATTTCATCGTTAACTGATTTCATCTTTAACTGATTTCATCGTTAACTGATTTCATCTTCATTTAACTGATTTCATCGTTAACTGATTTCATCTTCATTTAACTGATTTCATTTTCATTCTTCATTTAACTGATTTCATCGTTAACTGATTTCATCTTCATTTAACTGATTTCATCGTTAACTGATTTCATCGTTAACTGATTTCATCGTTAACTGATTTCATCTTCATTTAACTGATTCCATCGTTAACTGATTTCATCGTTAACTGATTTCATCTTCATTTAACTGATTTCATCGTTAACTGATTCCATCGTTAACTGATTTCATCGTTAACTGATTTCATCGTTAACTGATTTCATCTTCATTTAACTGATTTCATCGTTAACTGATTTCATCTTCATTTAACTGATTTCATCGTTAACTGATTTCATCGTTAACTGATTTCATCTTCATTTAACTGATTTCATTTTCATTCTTCATTTAACTGATTTCATCGTTAACTGATTTCATCTTCATTTAACTGATTTCATTTTCATTCTTCATTTAACTGATTTCATCGTTAACTGATTTCATCTTCATTTAACTGATTTCATCGTTAACTGATTTCATCGTTAACTGATTTCATCGTTAACTGATTTCATCTTCATTTAACTGATTTCATTGTTAACTGATTTCATCGTTAACTGATTTCATCTTCATTTAACTGATTTCATCGTTAACTGATTCCATCGTTAACTGATTTCATCGTTAACTGATTTCATCGTTAACTGATTTCATCTTCATTTAACTGATTTCATCGTTAACTGATTTCATCTTCATTTAACTGATTTCATTTTCATTCTTCATTTAACTGATTTCATCGTTAACTGATTTCATCTTCATTTAACTGATTTCATCGTTAACTGATTTCATCGTTAACTGATTTCATCTTCATTTAACTGATTTCATCGTTAACTGATTTCATCTTCATTTAATTGATTTCATCGTTAACTGATTTCATCGTTAACTGATTTCATCTTCATTTAACTGATTTCATCGTTAACTGATTTCATCGTTAACTGATTTCATCGTTAACTGATTTCATCTTCATTTAACTGATTTCATCGTTAACTGATTTCATCGTTAACTGATTTCATCGTTAACTGATTTCATCTTCATTTAACTGATTTCATCGTTAACTGATTTCATCGTTAACTGATTTCATCGTTAACTGATTTCATCTTCATTTAACTGATTTCATCGTTAACTGATTTCATCTTCATTTAACTGATTTCATCGTTAACTGATTTCATCGTTAACTGATTTCATCGTTAACTGATTTCATCTTCATTTAACTGATTTCATTTTCATTCTTCATTTAACTGATTTCATCGTTAACTGATTTCATCTTCATTTAACTGATTTCATCGTTAACTGATTTCATCTTCATTTAACTGATTTCATCGTTAACTGATTTCATCTTCATTTAATTGATTTCATCGTTAACTGATTTCATCGTTAACTGATTTCATCGTTAACTGATTTCATCTTCATTTAACTGATTTCATCGTTAACTGATTTCATCGTTAACTGATTCCATCGTTAACTGATTTCATCGTTAACTGATTTCATCTTCATTTAACTGATTTCATCGTTAACTGATTTCATCGTTAACTGATTTCATCTTCATTTAACTGATTTCATCGTTAACTGATTTCATCGTTAACTGATTTCATCGTTAACTGATTTCATCGTTAACTGATTTCATCTTCATTTAACTGATTTCATCGTTAACTGATTTCATCGTTAACTGATTTCATCTTCATTTAACTGATTTCATCGTTAACTGATTTCATCGTTAACTGATTTCATCGTTAACTGATTTCATCTTCATTTAACTGATTTCATCGTTAAGTGATTTCATCGTTAACTGATTTCATCGTTAACTGATTTCATCGTTAACTGATTTCATCTTCATTTAACTGATTTCATCGTTAACTGATTTCATCGTTAACTGATTTCATCGTTAACTGATTTCATCTTCATTTAACTGATTTCATCGTTCACTGATTTCATCGTTAACTGATTTCATCTTCATTTAACTGATTTCATCGTTAACTGATTTCATCGTTAACTGATTTCATCTTCATTTAACTGATTTCATCGTTAACTGATTTCATCTTCATTTAACTGATTTCATCGTTAACTGATTTCGTCTTCATTTAACTGATTTCATCGTTAACTGATTTCGTCTTCATTTAACTGATTTCATCGTTAACTGATTTCATCTTCATTTAACTGATTTCATCGTTAACTGATTTCATCGTTAACTGATTTCATCGTTAACTGATTTCATCTTCATTTAACTGATTTCATCGTTAACTGATTTCATCGTTAACTGATTTCATCTTCATTTAACTGATTCCATCGTTAACTGATTTCATCGTTAACTGATTTCATCTTCATTTAACTGATTTCATCGTTAACTGATTTCATCGTTAACTGATTTCATCTTTAACTGATTTCATCGTTAACTGATTTCATCTTCATTTAACTGATTTCATCGTTAACTGATTTCATCGTTGACTGATTTCATTTTCATTCTTCATTTAACTGATTTCATCGTTAACTGATTTCATCTTTAACTGATTTCATCGTTAACTGATTTAATCTTCATGTAACTGATTTCATCTGTAACTGATTTCATCTTTAACTGATTTCATCGTTAACTGATTTCATCTTCATTTAACTGATTCCATCGTTAACTGATTTCATCGTTAACTGATTTCATCTTCATTTAACTGATTTCATTTTCATTCTTCATTTAACTGATTTCATCGTTAACTGATTTCATCGTTAACTGATTTCATCTTCATTTAACTGATTTCATCGTTAACTGATTTCATCGTTAACTGATTTCATCGTTACCTGATTTCATCTTCATTTAACTGATTCCATCGTTAACTGATTTCATCTTCATTTAACTGATTTCATCGTTAACTGATTTCATCGTTAACTGATTCCATCGTTAACTGATTTCATCTTTAACTGATTTCATCGTTAACTGATTTCATCTCCATTTAACTGATTTCATCGTTAACTGATTTCATCGTTAACTGATTTCATCTTCATTTAACTGATTTCATCGTTAACTGATTTCATCGTTAACTGATTTCATCTTCATTTAACTGATTCCATCGTTAACTGATTTCATCGTTAACTGATTTCATCTTTAACTGATTTCATCGTTAACTGATTTCATCTTTAACTGATTTCATCGTTAACTGATTTCATCTCCATTTAACTGATTTCATCGTTAACTGATTTCATCGTTAACTGATTTCATCGTTAACTGATTTCATCTTCATTTAACTGATTTCATCGTTAACTGATTTCATCGTTAACTGATTTCATCTTCATTTAACTGATTCCATCGTTAACTGATTTCATCGTTAACTGATTTCATCTTTAACTGATTTCATCTTTAACTGATTTCATCTTTAACTGATTTTATCGTTAACTGATTTCATCGTTAACTGATTTCATCTTCATTGAACTGATTTCATCGTTAACTGATTTCATCGTTAACTGATTTCATCTTCATTTAACTGATTTCATCGTTAACTGATTTCATCTTCATTTAACTGATTTCATCGTTAACTGATTTCATCGTTAACTGATTTCATCTTCATTTAACTGATTCCATCGTTAACTGATTTCATCGTTAACTGATTTCATCGTTAACTGATTTCATCTTTAACTGATTTCATCGTTAACTGATTTCATCTTCATTTAACTGATTTCATCGTTAACTGATTTCATCTTCATTTAACTGATTTCATTTTCATTCTTCATTTAACTGATTTCATCGTTAACTGATTTCATCTTCATTTAACTGATTTCATCGTTAACTGATTTCATCGTTAACTGATTTCATCGTTAACTGATTTCATCGTTAACTGATTTCATCGTTAACTGATTTCATCTTCATTTAACTGATTCCATCGTTAACTGATTTCATCGTTAACTGATTTCATCTTCATTTAACTGATTTCATCGTTAACTGATTTCATCTTCATTTAACTGATTTCATCGTTAACTGATTTCATCGTTAACTGATTTCATCTTCATTTAACTGATTTCATCGTTAACTGATTTCATCGTTAACTGATTCCATCGTTAACTGATTTCATCTTTAACTGATTTCATCGTTAACTGATTTCATCTTCATTTAACTGATTTCATCGTTAACTGATTTCATCGTTAACTGATTTCATCGTTAACTGATTTCATCTTCATTTAACTGATTTCATTGTTAACTGATTTCATCGTTAACTGATTTCATCTTCATTTAACTGATTTCATCGTTAACTGATTCCATCGTTAACTGATTTCATCGTTAACTGATTTCATCGTTAACTGATTTCATCTTCATTTAACTGATTTCATCGTTAACTGATTTCATCTTCATTTAACTGATTTCATTTTCATTCTTCATTTAACTGATTTCATCGTTAACTGATTTCATCTTCATTTAACTGATTACATCGTTAAATGATTTCATCGTTAACTGATTTCATCTTCATTTAACTGATTTCATCGTTAACTGATTTCATCTTCATTTAATTGATTTCATCGTTAACTGATTTCATCGTTAACTGATTTCATCGTTAACTGATTTCATCTTCATTTAACTGATTTCATCGTTAACTGATTTCATCGTTAACTGATTTCATCGTTAACTGATTTCATCTTCATTTAACTGATTTCATCGTTAACTGATTTCATCGTTAACTGATTTCATCGTTAACTGATTTCATCTTCATTTAACTGATTTCATCGTTAACTGATTTCATCGTTAACTGATTTCATCGTTAACTGATTTCATCTTCATTTAACTGATTCCATCGTTAACTGATTTCATCGTTAACTGATTTCATCGTTAACTGATTTCATCTTTATTTAACTGATTTCATCGTTAACTGATTTCATCGTTAACTGATTTCATCTTTAACTGATTTCATCGTTAACTGATTTCATCTTCATTTAACTGATTTCATCGTTAACTGATTTCATCGTTAACTGATTTCATCGTTAACTGATTTCATCGTTAACTGATTTCATCTTCATTTAACTGATTTCATCGTTAACTGATTCCATCGTTAACTGATTTCATCGTTAACTGATTTCATCTTCATTTAACTGATTTCATCGTTAACTGATTTCATCTTCATTTAACTGATTTCATCGTTAACTGATTTCATCGTTAACTGATTTCATCTTCATTTAACTGATTTCATTTTCATTCTTCATTTAACTGATTTCATCGTTAACTGATTTCATCTTCATTTAACTGATTTCATCGTTAACTGATTTCATCTTCATTTAACTGATTTCATCGTTAACTGATTTCATCTTCATTTAATTGATTTCATCGTTAACTGATTTCATCGTTAACTGATTTCATCGTTAACTGATTTCATCTTCATTTAACTGATTTCATCGTTAACTGATTCCATCGTTAACTGATTTCATCGTTAACTGATTTCATCTTCATTTAACTGATTTCATCGTTAACTGATTTCATCGTTAACTGATTTCATCGTTAACTGATTTCATCGTTAACTGATTTCATCTTCATTTAACTGATTTCATCGTTAACTGATTTCATCGTTAACTGATTTCATCTTCATTTAACTGATTTCATCGTTAACTGATTTCATCGTTAACTGATTTCATCGTTAACTGATTTCATCTTCATTTAAATGATTTCATCGTTAACTGATTTCATCGTTAACTGATTTCATCTTTAACTGATTTCATCGTTAACTGATTTCATCTTCATTTAACTGATTTCATCGTTAACTGATTTCATCTTTAACTGATTTCATCGTTAACTGATTTCATCTTCATTTAACTGATTCCATCGTTAACTGATTTCATCGTTAACTGATTTCATCGTTAACTGATTTCATCTTCATTTAACTGATTTCATCGTTAACTGATTTCATCGTTAACTGATTTCATCTTCATTTAACTGATTTCATCGTTAACTGATTTCATCGTTAACTGATTCCATCGTTAACTGATTTCATCGTTAACTGATTTCATCGTTAACTGATTTCATCTTCATTTAACTGATTTCATCGTTAACTGATTTCATCTTCATTTAACTGATTTCATCGTTAACTGATTTCATCGTTAACTGATTTCATCTTCATTTAACTGATTTCATTTTCATTCTTCATTTAACTGATTTCATCGTTAACTGATTTCATCTTCATTTAATTGATTTCATCGTTAACTGATTTCATCGTTAACTGATTTCATCGTTAACTGATTTCATCTTCATTTAACTGATTTCATCGTTAACTGATTTCATCGTTAACTGATTTCATCTTCATTTAACTGATTTCATCGTTAACTGATTTCATCGTTAACTGATTTCATCGTTAACTGATTTCATCTTCATTTAACTGATTTCATCGTTAACTGATTTCATCTTTAACTGATTTCATCGTTAACTGATTTCATCTTCATTTAACTGATTTCATCGTTAACTGATTTCATCGTTAACTGATTTCATCTTTAACTGATTTCATCGTTAACTGATTTCATCTTCATTTAACTGATTTCATCGTTAACTGATTTCATCTTCATTTAACTGATTTCATCGTTAACTGATTTCATCTTCATTTAACTGATTTCATTTTCATTCTTCATTTAACTGATTTCATCGTTAACTGATTTCATCTTCATTTAACTGATTTCATCGTTAACTGATTTCATCGTTAACTGATTCCATCGTTAACTGATTTCATCGTTAACTGATTTCATCGTTAACTGATTTCATCTTCATTTAACTGATTTCATCGTTAACTGATTTCATCTTCATTTAACTGATTTCATTTTCATTCTTCATTTAACTGATTTCATCGTTAACTGATTTCATCTTCATTTAACTGATTTCATCGTTAACTGATTTCATCGTTAACTGATTTCATCTTCATTTAACTGATTTCATCGTTAACTGATTTCATCTTCATTTAATTGATTTCATCGTTAACTGATTTCATCGTTAACTGATTTCATCGTTAACTGATTTCATCTTCATTTAACTGATTTCATCGTTAACTGATTTCATCGTTAACTGATTTCATCTTCATTTAACTGATTTCATCGTTAACTGATTTCATCGTTAACTGATTTCATCTTTAACTGATTTCATCGTTAACTGATTTCATCTTCATTTAACTGATTTCATCGTTAACTGATTTCATCGTTAACTGATTTCATCTTCATTTAACTGATTTCATCGTTAACTGATTTCATCTTCATTTAACTGATTTCATCGTTAACTGATTTCATCGTTAACTGATTTCATCGTTAACTGATTTCATCTTCATTTAACTGATTCCATCGTTAACTGATTTCATCGTTAACTGATTTCATCGTTAACTGATTTCATCTTCATTTAACTGATTTCATCGTTAACTGATTTCATCGTTAACTGATTTCATCGTTAACTGATTTCATCGTTAACTGATTTCATCTTCATTTAACTGATTTCATCGTTAACTGATTTCATCGTTAACTGATTTCATCTTCATTTAACTGATTTCATCGTTAACTGATTTCATCGTTAACTGATTCCATCGTTAACTGATTTCATCGTTAACTGATTTCATCTTCATTTAACTGATTTCATCGTTAACTGATTTCATCGTTAACTGATTTCATCTTCATTTAACTGATTTCATCGTTAACTGATTTCATCGTTAACTGATTCCATCGTTAACTGATTTCATCGTTAACTGATTTCATCGTTAACTGATTTCATCTTCATTTAACTGATTTCATCGTTAACTGATTTCATCTTCATTTAACTGATTTCATTTTCATTCTTCATTTAACTGATTTCATCTTCATTTAACTGATTTCATCGTTAACTGATTTCATCGTTAACTGATTTCATCTTCATTTAACTGATTTCATCGTTAACTGATTTCATCTTCATTTAATTGATTTCATCGTTAACTGATTTCATCGTTAACTGATTTCATCGTTAACTGATTTCATCTTCATTTAACTGATTTCATCGTTAACTGATTTCATCGTTAACTGATTTCATCGTTAACTGATTTCATCTTCATTTAATTGATTTCATCGTTAACTGATTTCATCGTTAACTGATTTCATCGTTAACTGATTTCATCTTCATTTAACTGATTCCATCGTTAACTGATTTCATCGTTAACTGATTTCATCGTTAACTGATTTCATCTTCATTTAACTGATTTCATCGTTAACTGATTTCATCGTTAACTGATTTCATCTTCATTTAACTGATTTCATCGTTAACTGATTTCATCGTTAACTGATTTCATCTTCATTTAACTGATTTCATCGTTAACTGATTTCATCGTTAACTGATTCCATCGTTAACTGATTTCATCGTTAACTGATTTCATCTTCATTTAACTGATTTCATCGTTAACTGATTTCATCTTCATTTAACTGATTTCATCGTTAACTGATTTCATCGTTAACTGATTTCATCGTTAACTGATTTCATCTTCATTTAACTGATTTCATCGTTAACTGATTTCATCGTTAACTGATTCCATCGTTAACTGATTTCATCGTTAACTGATTTCATCGTTAACTGATTTCATCTTCATTTAATTGATTTCATCGTTAACTGATTTCATCGTTAACTGATTTCATCGTTAACTGATTTCATCTTCATTTAACTGATTTCATCGTTAACTGATTTCATCGTTAACTGATTTCATCGTTAACTGATTTCATCTTCATTTAATTGATTTCATCGTTAACTGATTTCATCGTTAACTGATTTCATCGTTAACTGATTTCATCTTCATTTAACTGATTCCATCGTTAACTGATTTCATCGTTAACTGATTTCATCGTTAACTGATTTCATCTTCATTTAACTGATTTCATCGTTAACTGATTTCATCGTTAACTGATTTCATCTTCATTTAACTGATTTCATCGTTAACTGATTTCATCGTTAACTGATTTCATCTTCATTTAACTGATTTCATCGTTAACTGATTTCATCGTTAACTGATTCCATCGTTAACTGATTTCATCGTTAACTGATTTCATCTTCATTTAACTGATTTCATCGTTAACTGATTTCATCTTCATTTAACTGATTTCATCGTTAACTGATTTCATCGTTAACTGATTTCATCGTTAACTGATTTCATCTTCATTTAACTGATTTCATCGTTAACTGATTTCATCGTTAACTGATTCCATCGTTAACTGATTTCATCGTTAACTGATTTCATCTTCATTTAACTGATTTCATCGTTAACTGATTTCATCTTCATTTAACTGATTTCATCGTTAACTGATTTCATCGTTAACTGATTTCATCTTCATTTAACTGATTTCATTTTCATTCTTCATTTAACTGATTTCATCGTTAACTGATTTCATCTTCATTTAATTGATTTCATCGTTAACTGATTTCATCGTTAACTGATTTCATCGTTAACTGATTTCATCTTCATTTAACTGATTTCATCGTTAACTGATTTCATCTTCATTTAACTGATTTCATCTTCATTTAACTGATTTCATCGTTAACTGATTTCATCGTTAACTGATTTCATCTTCATTTAACTGATTTCATCGTTAACTGATTTCATCTTTAACTGATTTCATCGTTAACTGATTTCATCTTCATTTAACTGATTTCATCGTTAACTGATTTCATCGTTAACTGATTTCATCTTTAACTGATTTCATCGTTAACTGATTTCATCTTCATTTAACTGATTTCATCGTTAACTGATTTCATCTTCATTTAACTGATTTCATCGTTAACTGATTTCATCGTTAACTGATTTCATCGTTAACTGATTTCATCTTCATTTAACTGATTCCATCGTTAACTGATTTCATCGTTAACTGATTTCATCGTTAACTGATTTCATCTTCATTTAACTGATTTCATCGTTAACTGATTTCATCGTTAACTGATTCCATCGTTAACTGATTTCATCGTTAACTGATTTCATCGTTAACTGATTTCATCTTCATTTAACTGATTTCATCGTTAACTGATTTCATCTTCATTTAACTGATTTCATTTTCATTCTTCATTTAACTGATTTCATCGTTAACTGATTTCATCTTCATTTAACTGATTTCATCGTTAACTGATTTCATCGTTAACTGATTTCATCTTCATTTAACTGATTTCATCGTTAACTGATTTCATCTTCATTTAATTGATTTCATCGTTAACTGATTTCATCGTTAACTGATTTCATCGTTAACTGATTTCATCTTCATTTAACTGATTTCATCGTTAACTGATTTCATCGTTAACTGATTTCATCGTTAACTGATTTCATCTTCATTTAACTGATTTCATCGTTAACTGATTTCATCGTTAACTGATTTCATCTTTAACTGATTTCATCGTTAACTGATTTCATCTTCATTTAACTGATTTCATCGTTAACTGATTTCATCGTTAACTGATTTCATCGTTAACTGATTTCATCTTCATTTAACTGATTTCATCGTTAACTGATTTCATCTTCATTTAACTGATTTCATCGTTAACTGATTTCATCGTTAACTGATTTCATCGTTAACTGATTTCATCTTCATTTAACTGATTCCATCGTTAACTGATTTCATCGTTAACTGATTTCATCGTTAACTGATTTCATCTTCATTTAACTGATTTCATCGTTAACTGATTTCATCGTTAACTGATTTCATCGTTAACTGATTTCATCGTTAACTGATTTCATCTTCATTTAACTGATTTCATCGTTAACTGATTTCATCGTTAACTGATTTCATCTTCATTTAACTGATTTCATCGTTAACTGATTTCATCGTTAACTGATTCCATCGTTAACTGATTTCATCGTTAACTGATTTCATCTTCATTTAACTGATTTCATCGTTAACTGATTTCATCGTTAACTGATTTCATCTTCATTTAACTGATTTCATCGTTAACTGATTTCATCGTTAACTGATTCCATCGTTAACTGATTTCATCGTTAACTGATTTCATCGTTAACTGATTTCATCTTCATTTAACTGATTTCATCGTTAACTGATTTCATCTTCATTTAACTGATTTCATTTTCATTCTTCATTTAACTGATTTCATCGTTAACTGATTTCATCTTCATTTAACTGATTTCATCGTTAACTGATTTCATCGTTAACTGATTTCATCTTCATTTAACTGATTTCATCGTTAACTGATTTCATCTTCATTTAATTGATTTCATCGTTAACTGATTTCATCGTTAACTGATTTCATCGTTAACTGATTTCATCTTCATTTAACTGATTTCATCGTTAACTGATTTCATCGTTAACTGATTTCATCTTCATTTAACTGATTCCATCGTTAACTGATTTCATCGTTAACTGATTTCATCGTTAACTGATTTCATCTTCATTTAACTGATTTCATCGTTAACTGATTTCATCGTTAACTGATTTCATCTTTAACTGATTTCATCGTTAACTGATTTCATCTTCATTTAACTGATTTCATCGTTAACTGATTTCATCGTTAACTGATTTCATCTTCATTTAACTGATTTCATCGTTAACTGATTTCATCGTTAACTGATTCCATCGTTAACTGATTTCATCGTTAACTGATTTCATCTTCATTTAACTGATTTCATCGTTAACTGATTTCATCTTCATTTAACTGATTTCATCGTTAACTGATTTCATCGTTAACTGATTTCATCGTTAACTGATTTCATCTTCATTTAACTGATTTCATTTTCATTCTTCATTTAACTGATTTCATCGTTAACTGATTTCATCTTCATTTAACTGATTTCATCGTTAACTGATTTCATCTTCATTTAACTGATTTCATCGTTAACTGATTTCATCTTCATTTAATTGATTTCATCGTTAACTGATTTCATCGTTAACTGATTTCATCGTTAACTGATTTCATCTTCATTTAACTGATTTCATCGTTAACTGATTTCATCGTTAACTGATTCCATCGTTAACTGATTTCATCGTTAACTGATTTCATCTTCATTTAACTGATTTCATCGTTAACTGATTTCATCGTTAACTGATTTCATCTTCATTTAACTGATTTCATCGTTAACTGATTTCATCTTTAACTGATTTCATCGTTAACTCATTTCATCGTTAACTGATTTCATCGTTAACTGATTTCATCTTCATTTAACTGATTTCATCGTTAACTGATTTCATCGTTAACTGATTTCATCGTTAACTGATTTCATCTTCATTTAACTGATTTCATCGTTAACTGATTTCATCGTTAACTGATTTCATCTTCATTTAACTGATTTCATCGTTGACTGATTTCATCGTTAACTGATTCCATCGTTAACTGATTTCATCGTTAACTGATTTCATCGTTAACTGATTTCATCTTCATTTAACTGATTTCATCGTTAAGTGATTTCATCGTTAACTGATTTCATCGTTAACTGATTTCATCGTTAACTGATTTCATCTTCATTTAACTGATTTCATCGTTAACTGATTTCATCGTTAACTGATTTCATCTTCATTTAACTGATTTCATCGTTAACTGATTTCATCGTTAACTGATTTCATCGTTAACTGATTTCGTCTTCATTTAACTGATTTCATCGTTAACTGATTTCATCGTTAACTGATTTCATCTTCATTTAACTGATTTCATCGTTCACTGATTTCATCGTTAACTGATTTCATCTTCATTTAACTGATTTCATCGTTAACTGATTTCATCGTTAACTGATTTCATCGTTAACTGATTTCGTCTTCATTTAACTGATTTCATCGTTAACTGATTTCGTCTTCATTTAACTGATTTCATCGTTAACTGATTTCATCGTTAACTGATTTCATCGTTAACTGATTTCATCGTTAACTGATTTCATCTTCATTTAACTGATTTCATCGTTAACTGATTTCATCGTTAACTGATTCCATCGTTAACTGATTTCATCTTTAACTGATTTCATCGTTAACTGATTTCATCTTCATTTAACTGATTTCATCGTTAACTGATTTCATCTTCATTTAATTGATTTCATTGTTAACTGATTTCATCCTTAACTGATTTCATCTTCATTTAACTGATTTCATCGTTAACTGATTTCATCGTTAACTGATTTCATCTTCATTTAACTGATTTCATCGTTAACTGATTTCATCTTCATTTAATTGATTTCATCGTTAACTGATTTCATCGTTAACTGATTTCATCGTTAACTGATTTCATCTTCATTTAACTGATTTCATCGTTAACTGATTTCATCGTTAACTGATTTCATCTTCATTTAACTGATTTCATCGTTAACTGATTTCATCGTTAACTGATTTCATCGTTAACTGATTTCATCTTCATTTAAATGATTTCATCGTTAACTGATTTCATCGTTAACTGATTTCATCTTTAACTGATTTCATCGTTAACTGATTTCATCTTCATTTAACTGATTTCATCGTTAACTGATTTCATCTTTAACTGATTTCATCGTTAACTGATTTCATCTTCATTTAACTGATTTCATCGTTAACTGATTTCATCTTCATTTAACTGATTTCATCGTTAACTGATTTCATCGTTAACTGATTTCATCGTTAACTGATTTCATCTTCATTTAACTGATTCCATCGTTAACTGATTTCATCGTTAACTGATTTCATCGTTAACTGATTTCATCTTCATTTAACTGATTTCATCGTTAACTGATTTCATCGTTAACTGATTTCATCTTTAACTGATTTCATCGTTAACTGATTTCATCTTCATTTAACTGATTTCATCGTTAACTGATTTCATCGTTAACTGATTTCATCGTTAACTGATTTCATCTTCATTTAACTGATTTCATCGTTAACTGATTTCATCGTTAACTGATTCCATCGTTAACTGATTTCATCGTTAACTGATTTCATCGTTAACTGATTTCATCTTCATTTAACTGATTTCATCGTTAACTGATTTCATCTTCATTTAACTGATTTCATCGTTAACTGATTTCATCGTTAACTGATTTCATCTTCATTTAACTGATTTCATTTTCATTCTTCATTTAACTGATTTCATCGTTAACTGATTTCATCTTCATTTAATTGATTTCATCGTTAACTGATTTCATCGTTAACTGATTTCATCGTTAACTGATTTCATCTTCATTTAACTGATTTCATCGTTAACTGATTTCATCGTTAACTGATTTCATCTTCATTTAACTGATTTCATCGTTAACTGATTTCATCGTTAACTGATTTCATCGTTAACTGATTTCATCTTCATTTAACTGATTTCATCGTTAACTGATTTCATCGTTAACTGATTTCATCTTTAACTGATTTCATCGTTAACTGATTTCATCTTCATTTAACTGATTTCATCGTTAACTGATTTCATCGTTAACTGATTTCATCTTTAACTGATTTCATCGTTAACTGATTTCATCTTCATTTAACTGATTTCATCGTTAACTGATTTCATCTTCATTTAACTGATTTCATCGTTAACTGATTTCATCGTTAACTGATTTCATCTTCATTTAACTGATTCCATCGTTAACTGATTTCATCGTTAACTGATTTCATCGTTAACTGATTTCATCTTCATTTAACTGATTTCATCGTTAACTGATTTCATCGTTAACTGATTTCATCTTTAACTGATTTCATCGTTAACTGATTTCATCTTCATTTAACTGATTTCATCGTTAACTGATTTCATCGTTAACTGATTTCATCGTTAACTGATTTCATTTTCATTTAACTGATTTCATCGTTAACTGATTTCATCGTTAACTGATTCCATCGTTAACTGATTTCATCGTTAACTGATTTCATCTTCATTTAACTGATTTCATCGTTAACTGATTTCATCTTCATTTAACTGATTTCATCGTTAACTGATTTCATCGTTAACTGATTTCATCGTTAACTGATTTCATCTTCATTTAACTGATTTCATTTTCATTCTTCATTTAACTGATTTCATCGTTAACTGATTTCATCTTCATTTAACTGATTTCATCGTTAACTGATTTCATCGTTAACTGATTTCATCTTTAACTGATTTCATCGTTAACTGATTTCATCTTCATTTAACTGATTTCATCGTTAACTGATTTCATCTTCATTTAACTGATTTCATCGTTAACTGATTTCATCTTCATTTAACTGATTTCATCGTTAACTGATTTCATCGTTAACTGATTTCATCGTTAACTGATTTCATCTTCATTTAACTGATTCCATCGTTAACTGATTTCATCGTTAACTGATTTCATCGTTAACTGATTTCATCTTCATTTAACTGATTTCATCGTTAACTGATTTCATCGTTAACTGATTTCATCTTTAACTGATTTCATCGTTAACTGATTTAATCTTCATTTAACTGATTTCATCGTTAACTGATTTCATCGTTAACTGATTTCATCGTTAACTGATTTCATTTTCATTTAACTGATTTCATCGTTAACTGATTTCATCGTTAACTGATTCCATCGTTAACTGATTTCATCGTTAACTGATTTCATCTTCATTTAACTGATTTCATCGTTAACTGATTTCATCTTCATTTAACTGATTTCATCGTTAACTGATTTCATCGTTAACTGATTTCATCGTTAACTGATTTCATCTTCATTTAACTGATTTCATTTTCATTCTTCATTTAACTGATTTCATCGTTAACTGATTTCATCTTCATTTAACTGATTTCATCGTTAACTGATTTCATCGTTAACTGATTTCATCGTTAACTGATTTCATCTTTAACTGATTTCATCGTTAACTGATTTCATCTTCATTTAACTGATTTCATCGTTAACTGATTTCATCTTCATTTAATTGATTTCATCGTTAACTGATTTCATCGTTAACTGATTTCATCGTTAACTGATTTCATCTTCATTTAACTGATTTCATCGTTAACTGATTCCATCGTTAACTGATTTCATCTTCATTTAACTGATTTCATCGTTAACTGATTTCATCGTTAACTGATTTCATCTTCATTTAACTGATTTCATCGTTAACTGATTTCATCGTTAACTGATTCCATCGTTAACTGATTTCATCTTTAACTGATTTCATCGTTAACTGATTCCATCGTTAACTGATTTCATCTTCATTTAACTGATTTCATCGTTAACTGATTTCATCGTTAACTGATTTCATCGTTAACTGATTTCATCTTCATTTAACTGATTTCATCGTTAACTGATTCCATCGTTAACTGATTTCATCTTCATTTAACTGATTTCATCGTTAACTGATTTCATCGTTAACTGATTTCATCGTTAACTGATTTCATCTTCATTTAACTGATTTCATCGTTAACTGATTTCATCGTTAACTGATTTCATCTTCATTTAACTGATTTCATCGTTAACTGATTTCATCGTTAACTGATTCCATCGTTAACTGATTTCATCTTTAACTGATTTCATCGTTAACTGATTTCATCTTCATTTAACTGATTTCATCGTTAAGTGATTTCATCGTTAACTGATTTCATCTTCATTTAACTGATTTCATTGTTAACTGATTTCATCGTTAACTGATTTCATCTTCATTTAACTGATTTCATCGTTAACTGATTTCATCGTTAACTGATTTCATCGTTAACTGATTCCATCGTTAACTGATTCCATCGTTAACTGATTTCATCGTTAACTGATTTCATCTTCATTTAACTGATTTCATCGTTAACTGATTTCATCTTCATTTAACTGATTTCATTTTCATTCTTCATTTAACTGATTTCATCGTTAACTGATTTCATCTTCATTTAACTGATTTCATCGTTAACTGATTTCATCGTTAACTGATTTCATCTTCATTTAACTGATTTCATCGTTAACTGATTTCATCGTTAACTGATTTCATCTTCATTTAACTGATTTCATCGTTAACTGATTTCATCGTTAACTGATTCCATCGTTAACTGATTTCATCTTTAACTGATTTCATCGTTAACTGATTTCATCTTCATTTAACTGATTTCATCGTTAAGTGATTTCATCGTTAACTGATTTCATCGTTAACTGATTTCATCTTTAACTGATTTCATCGTTAACTGATTTCATCTTCATTTAACTGATTTCATCGTTAACTGATTTCATCGTTAACTGATTTCATCTTCATTTAACTGATTTCATCGTTAACTGATTTCATCGTTAACTGATTCCATCGTTAACTGATTTCATCTTTAACTGATTTCATCGTTAACTGATTTCATCTTCATTTAACTGATTTCATTGTTAACTGATTTCATCGTTAACTGATTTCATCTTCATTTAACTGATTTCATCGTTAACTGATTTCATCGTTAACTGATTCCATCGTTAACTGATTTCATCGTTAACTGATTTCATCGTTAACTGATTTCATCTTCATTTAACTGATTTCATCGTTAACTGATTTCATCGTTAACTGATTTCATCTTCATTTAACTGATTTCATCGTTAACTGATTTCATCGTTAACTGATTTCATCGTTAACTGATTTCATCTTCATTTAACTGATTTCATCGTTAACTGATTTCATCTTCATTTAACTGATTTCATCGTTAACTGATTTCATCGTTAACTGATTTCATCTTCATTTAACTGATTTCATTTTCATTCTTCATTTAACTGATTTCATCGTTAACTGATTTCATCTTCATTTAATTGATTTCATCGTTAACTGATTTCATCGTTAACTGATTTCATCGTTAACTGATTTCATCTTCATTTAACTGATTTCATCGTTAACTGATTTCATCGTTAACTGATTTCATCGTTAACTGATTTCATCTTCATTTAACTGATTCCATCGTTAACTGATTTCATCGTTAACTGATTTCATCGTTAACTGATTTCATCTTCATTTAACTGATTTCATCGTTAACTGATTTCATCGTTAACTGATTTCATCTTTAACTGATTTCATCGTTAACTGATTTCATCTTCATTTAACTGATTTCATCGTTAACTGATTTCATCGTTAACTGATTTCATCTTCATTTAACTGATTCCATCGTTAACTGATTTCATCGTTAACTGATTTCATCGTTAACTGATTTCATCTTCATTTAACTGATTTCATCGTTAACTGATTTCATCGTTAACTGATTTCATCTTTAACTGATTTCATCGTTAACTGATTTCATCTTCATTTAACTGATTTCATCGTTAACTGATTTCATCGTTTACTGATTTCATCGTTAACTGATTTCATCTTCATTTACATGATTTCATCGTTAACTGATTTCATCGTTAACTGATTTCATCGTTAACTGATTTCATCTTCATTTAACTGATTTCATCGTTAACTGATTTCATCGTTAACTGATTTCATCTTTAACTGATTTCATCGTTAACTGATTTCATCTTCATTTAACTGATTTCATCGTTAACTGATTTCATCGTTAACTGATTTCATCTTTAACTGATTTCATCGTTAACTGAATTCATCTTCATTTAACTGATTTCATCGTTAACTGATTTCATCTTCATTTAACTGATTTCATCGTTAACTGATTTCATCGTTAACTGATTTCATCTTCATTTAACTGATTCCATCGTTAACTGATTTCATCGTTAACTGATTTCATCGTTAACTGATTTCATCTTCATTTAACTGATTTCATCGTTAACTGATTTCATCGTTAACTGATTTCATCTTTAACTGATTTCATCGTTAACTGATTTCATCTTCATTTAACTGATTTCATCGTTAACTGATTTCATCGTTAACTGATTTCATCTTCATTTAACTGATTTCATCGTTAACTGATTTCATCGTTAACTGATTCCATCGTTAACTGATTTCATCGTTAACTGATTTCATCGTTAACTGATTTCATCTTCATTTAACTGATTTCATCGTTAACTGATTTCATCTTCATTTAACTGATTTCATCGTTAACTGATTTCATCGTTAACTGATTTCATCTTCATTTAACTGATTTCATTTTCATTCTTCATTTAACTGATTTCATCGTTAACTGATTTCATCTTCATTTAATTGATTTCATCGTTAACTGATTTCATCGTTAACTGATTTCATCGTTAACTGATTTCATCTTCATTTAACTGATTTCATCGTTAACTGATTTCATCGTTAACTGATTTCATCGTTAACTGATTTCATCGTTAACTGATTTCATCTTCATTTAACTGATTTCATCGTTAACTGATTTCATCGTTAACTGATTTCATCTTTAACTGATTTCATCGTTAACTGATTTCATCTTCATTTAACTGATTTCATTTTCATTCTTCATTTAACTGATTTCATCGTTAACTGATTTCATCTTCATTTAACTGATTTCATCGTTAACTGATTTCATCGTTAACTGATTTCATCTTCATTTAACTGATTTCATCGTTAACTGATTTCATCGTTAACTGATTTCATCTTCATTTAACTGATTTCATCGTTAACTGATTTCATCGTTAACTGATTCCATCGTTAACTGATTTCATCTTTAACTGATTTCATCGTTAACTGATTCCATCGTTAACTGATTTCATCTTTAACTGATTTCATCGTTAACTGATTTCATCTTCATTTAACTGATTTCATCGTTAAGTGATTTCATCGTTAACTGATTTCATCTTCATTTAACTGATTTCATTGTTAACTGATTTCATCGTTAACTGATTTCATCTTCATTTAACTGATTTCATCGTTAACTGATTCCATCGTTAACTGATTTCATCGTTAACTGATTTCATCGTTAACTGATTTCATCTTCATTTAACTGATTTCATCGTTAACTGATTTCATCTTCATTTAACTGATTTCATTTTCATTCTTCATTTAACTGATTTCATCGTTAACTGATTTCATCTTCATTTAACTGATTTCATCGTTAACTGATTTCATCGTTAACTGATTTCATCGTTAACTGATTTCATCTTCATTTAATTGATTTCATCGTTAACTGATATCATCGTTAACTGATTTCATCTTCATTTAACTGATTTCATCGTTAACTGATTTCATCGTTAACTGATTTCATCTTCATTTAACTGATTTCATCGTTAACTGATTTCATCTTCATTTAACTGATTTCATCGTTAACTGATTTCATCGTTAACTGATTTCATCTTCATTTAACTGATTCCATCGTTAACTGATTTCATCGTTAACTGATTTCATCGTTAACTGATTTCATCTTTAACTGATTTCATCGTTAACTGATTTCATCTTCATTTAACTGATTTCATCGTTAACTGATTTCATCGTTAACTGATTTCATCTTCATTTAACTGATTTCATTTTCATTCTTCATTTAACTGATTTCATCGTTAACTGATTTCATCTTCATTTAACTGATTTCATCGTTAACTGATTTCATCGTTAACTGATTTCATCTTCTTTTAACTGATTTCATCGTTAACTGATTTCATCTTCATTTAATTGATTTCATCGTTAACTGATTTCATCGTTAACTGATTTCATCTTCATTTAACTGATTTCATCGTTAACTGATTTCATCGTTAACTGATTTCATCTTCATTTAACTGATTTCATCGTTAACTGATTTCATCGTTAACTGATTTCATCTTCATTTAACTGATTCCATCGTTAACTGATTTCATCGTTAACTGATTTCATCGTTAACTGATTTCATCTTCATTTAACTGATTTCATCGTTAACTGATTTCATCTTCATTTAACTGATTTCATTTTCATTCTTCATTTAACTGATTTCATCGTTAACTGATTTCATCGTTAACTGATTTCATCGTTAACTGATTTCATCTTCATTTAACTGATTCCATCGTTAACTGATTTCATCGTTAACTGATTTCATCTTCATTTAACTGATTTCATCGTTAACTGATTCCATCGTTAACTGATTTCATCGTTAACTGATTTTATCGTTAACTGATTTCATCTTCATTTAACTGATTTCATCGTTAACTGATTTCATCTTCATTTAACTGATTTCATCGTTAACTGATTTCATCGTTAACTGATTTCATCTTCATTTAACTGATTTCATTTTCATTCTTCATTTAACTGATTTCATCGTTAACTGATTTCATCTTCATTTAACTGATTTCATCGTTAACTGATTTCATCGTTAACTGATTTCATCGTTAACTGATTTCATCTTCATTTAACTGATTTCATCGTTAACTGATTTCATCGTTAACTGATTCCATCGTTAACTGATTTCATCGTTAACTGATTTCATCTTCATTTAACTGATTTCATCGTTAACTGATTTCATCGTTAACTGATTTCATCTTCATTTAACTGATTTCATCGTTAACTGATTTCATCGTTAACTGATTTCATCTTCATTTAACTGATTTCATCGTTAACTGATTTCATCGTTAACTGATTCCATCGTTAACTGATTTCATCTTTAACTGATTTCATCGTTAACTGATTCCATCGTTAACTGATTTCATCTTTAACTGATTTCATCGTTAACTGATTTCATCTTCATTTAACTGATTTCATCGTTAAGTGATTTCATCGTTAACTGATTTCATCTTCATTTAACTGATTTCATTGTTAACTGATTTCATCGTTAACTGATTTCATCTTCATTTAACTGATTTCATCGTTAACTGATTCCATCGTTAACTGATTTCATCGTTAACTGATTTCATCGTTAACTGATTTCATCTTCATTTAACTGATTTCATCGTTAACTGATTTCATCTTCATTTAACTGATTTCATTTTCATTCTTCATTTAACTGATTTCATCGTTAACTGATTTCATCTTCATTTAACTGATTTCATCGTTAACTGATTTCATCGTTAACTGATTTCATCGTTAACTGATTTCATCTTCATTTAATTGATTTCATCGTTAACTGATATCATCGTTAACTGATTTCATCTTCATTTAACTGATTTCATCGTTAACTGATTTCATCGTTAACTGATTTCATCTTCATTTAACTGATTTCATCGTTAACTGATTTCATCTTCATTTAACTGATTTCATCGTTAACTGATTTCATCGTTAACTGATTTCATCTTCATTTAACTGATTCCATCGTTAACTGATTTCATCGTTAACTGATTTCATCGTTAACTGATTTCATCTTTAACTGATTTCATCGTTAACTGATTTCATCTTCATTTAACTGATTTCATCGTTAACTGATTTCATCGTTAACTGATTTCATCTTCATTTAACTGATTTCATTTTCATTCTTCATTTAACTGATTTCATCGTTAACTGATTTCATCTTCATTTAACTGATTTCATCGTTAACTGATTTCATCGTTAACTGATTTCATCTTCTTTTAACTGATTTCATCGTTAACTGATTTCATCTTCATTTAATTGATTTCATCGTTAACTGATTTCATCGTTAACTGATTTCATCTTCATTTAACTGATTTCATCGTTAACTGATTTCATCGTTAACTGATTTCATCTTCATTTAACTGATTTCATCGTTAACTGATTTCATCGTTAACTGATTTCATCTTCATTTAACTGATTCCATCGTTAACTGATTTCATCGTTAACTGATTTCATCGTTAACTGATTTCATCTTCATTTAACTGATTTCATCGTTAACTGATTTCATCTTCATTTAACTGATTTCATTTTCATTCTTCATTTAACTGATTTCATCGTTAACTGATTTCATCGTTAACTGATTTCATCGTTAACTGATTTCATCTTCATTTAACTGATTCCATCGTTAACTGATTTCATCGTTAACTGATTTCATCTTCATTTAACTGATTTCATCGTTAACTGATTCCATCGTTAACTGATTTCATCGTTAACTGATTTTATCGTTAACTGATTTCATCTTCATTTAACTGATTTCATCGTTAACTGATTTCATCTTCATTTAACTGATTTCATCGTTAACTGATTTCATCGTTAACTGATTTCATCTTCATTTAACTGATTTCATTTTCATTCTTCATTTAACTGATTTCATCGTTAACTGATTTCATCTTCATTTAACTGATTTCATCGTTAACTGATTTCATCGTTAACTGATTTCATCGTTAACTGATTTCATCGTTAACTGATTTCATCTTCATTTAACTGATTTCATCGTTAACTGATTTCATCGTTAACTGATTCCATCGTTAACTGATTTCATCGTTAACTGATTTCATCTTCATTTAACTGATTTCATCGTTAACTGATTTCATCGTTAACTGATTTCATCTTTAACTGATTTCATCGTTAACTGATTTCATCTTCATTTAACTGATTTCATCGTTAACTGATTTCATCGTTAACTGATTTCATCTTTAACTGATTTCATCGTTAACTGATTTCATCTTCATTTAACTGATTTCATCGTTAACTGATTTCATCGTTAACTGATTTCATCGTTAACTGATTTCATCTTCATTTAACTGATTTCATTGTTAACTGATTTCATCGTTAACTGATTTCATCTTCATTTAACTGATTTCATCGTTAACTGATTTCATCGTTAACTGATTCCATCGTTAACTGATTTCATCGTTAACTGATTTCATCTTCATTTAACTGATTTCATCGTTAACTGATTTCATCTTCATTTAACTGATTTCATTTTCATTCTTCATTTAACTGATTTCATCGTTAACTGATTTCATCTTCATTTAACTGATTTCATCGTTAACTGATTTCATCGTTAACTGATTTCATCGTTAACTGATTTCATCTTCATTTAACTGATTTCATCGTTAACTGATTTCATCTTCATTTAATTGATTTCATCGTTAACTGATTTCATCGTTAACTGATTTCATCTTCATTTAACTGATTTCATCGTTAACTGATTTCATCGTTAACTGATTTCATCGTTAACTGATTTCATCTTCATTTAACTGATTTCATCGTTAACTGATTTCATCGTTAACTGATTTCATCGTTAACTGATTTCATCTTCATTTAACTGATTTCATCGTTAACTGATTTCATCGTTAACTGATTTCATCGTTAACTGATTTCATCTTCATTTAACTGATTTCATCGTTAACTGATTTCATCTTCATTTAACTGATTTCATCGTTAACTGATTTCATCGTTAACTGATTTCATCGTTAACTGATTTCATCTTCATTTAACTGATTCCATCGTTAACTGATTTCATCGTTAACTGATTTCATCGTTAACTGATTTCATCGTTAACTGATTTCATCGTTAACTGATTTCATCTTCATTTAACTGATTTCATCGTTAACTGATTTCATCGTTAACTGATTTCATCTTCATTTAACTGATTTCATCGTTAACTGATTTCATCGTTAACTGATTCCATCGTTAACTGATTTCATCGTTAACTGATTTCATCTTCATTTAACTGATTTCATCGTTAACTGATTTCATCTTCATTTAACTGATTTCATCGTTAACTGATTTCATCGTTAACTGATTTCATCGTTAACTGATTTCATCTTCATTTAACTGATTTCATTTTCATTCTTCATTTAACTGATTTCATCGTTAACTGATTTCATCTTCATTTAACTGATTTCATCGTTAACTGATTTCATCTTCATTTAACTGATTTCATCGTTAACTGATTTCATCTTCATTTAATTGATTTCATCGTTAACTGATTTCATCGTTAACTGATTTCATCGTTAACTGATTTCATCGTTAACTGATTTCATCTTCATTTAACTGATTTCATCGTTAACTGATTTCATCGTTAACTGATTTCATCTTCATTTAACTGATTTCATCGTTAACTGATTTCATCGTTAACTGATTTCATCTTCATTTAACTGATTTCATCGTTAACTGATTTCATCGTTAACTGATTTCATCGTTAACTGATTTCATCTTCATTTAACTGATTTCATCGTTAACTGATTTCATCGTTAACTGATTTCATCTTCAACTGATTTCATCGTTAACTGATTTCATCTTCATTTAACTGATTTCATCGTTAACTGATTCCATCGTTAACTGATTTCATCTTTAACTGATTTCATCGTTAACTGATTTCATCTTCATTTAACTGATTTCATCGTTAAGTGATTTCATCGTTAAGTGATTTCATCGTTAACTGATTTCATCTTCATTTAACTGATTTCATCGTTAACTGATTTCATCGTTAACTGATTTCATCGTTAACTGATTTCATCTTCATTTAACTGATTTCATCGTTCACTGATTTCATCGTTCACTGATTTCATCTTCATTTAACTGATTTCATCGTTAACTGATTTCATCGTTAACTGATTTCATCTTCATTTAACTGATTTCATCGTTAACTGATTTCATCTTCATTTAACTGATTTCATCGTTAACTGATTTCGTCTTCATTTAACTGATTTCATCGTTAACTGATTTCGTCTTCATTTAACTGATTTCATCGTTAACTGATTTCATCTTTAACTGATTTCATCGTTAACTGATTTCATCGTTAACTGATTTCATCTTCATTTAACTGATTTCATCGTTAACTGATTTCATCGTTAACTGATTCCATCGTTAACTGATTTCATCGTTAACTGATTTCATCGTTAACTGATTTCATCTTCATTTAACTGATTTCATCGTTAACTGATTTCATCTTCATTTAATTGATTTCATCGTTAACTGATTTCATCGTTAACTGATTTCATCTTCATTTAACTGATTTCATCGTTAACTGATTTCATCGTTAACTGATTTCATCTTCATTTAATTGATTTCATCGTTAACTGATTTCATCGTTAACTGATTTCATCTTCATTTAACTGATTTCATCGTTAACTGATTTCATCGTTAACTGATTTCATCTTCATTTAACTGATTTCATCGTTAACTGATTTCATCGTTAACTGATTTCATCTTCATTTAACTGATTTCATCGTTAACTGATTTCATCGTTAACTGATTTCATCTTCATTTAACTGATTTCATCGTTAACTGATTTCATCGTTAACTGATTTCATCTTCATTTAACTGATTTCATCGTTAACTGATTTCATCGTTAACTGATTTCATCTTCATTTAACTGATTTCATCGTTAACTGATTTCATCTTCATTTAACTGATTTCATCTTCATTTAACTGATTTCATCGTTAACTGATTTCATCTTCATTTAACTGATTTCATCGTTAACTGATTTCATCGTTAACTGATTTCATCTTCATTTAACTGATTTCATCGTTAACTGATTTCATCTTCATTTAACTGATTTCATCGTTAACTGATTTCATCGTTAACTGATTTCATCTTCATTTAACTGATTTCATCGTTAACTGATTTCATCGTTAACTGATTCCATCGTTAACTGATTTCATCTTCATTTAACTGATTTCATCGTTAACTGATTTCATCTTCATTTAACTGATTCCATCGTTAACTGATTCCATCGTTAACTGATTTCATCGTTAACTGATTTCATCTTCATTTAACTGATTTCATTTTCATTCTTCATTTAACTGATTTCATCGTTAACTGATTTCATCTTCATTTAACTGATTTCATCGTTAACTGATTTCATCGTTAACTGATTTCATCTTCATTTAACTGATTTCATCGTTAACTGATTTCATCGTTAACTGATTTCATCTTTAACTGATTTCATCGTTAACTGATTTCATCTTCATTTAACTGATTTCATCGTTAACTGATTTCATCTTCATTTAACTGATTCCATCGTTAACTGATTTCATCGTTAACTGATTTCATCGTTAACTGATTTCATCTTCATTTAACTGATTTCATCGTTAACTGATCTCATCGTTAACTGATTCCATCGTTAACTGATTCCATCGTTAACTGATTTCACCGTGAACTGATTTCATCTTCATTTAACTGATTCCATCGTTAACTGATTTCATCGTTAACTGATTTCATCGTTAACTGATTTCATCTTTAACTGATTTCATCGTTACCTGATTTCATCTTCATTTAACTGATTTCATTTTCATTCTTCATTTAACTGATTTCATCGTTAACTGATTTCATCGTTAACTGATTTCATCTTCATTTAACTGATTTCATCGTTAACTGATTTCATCGTTAATTGATTTCATCGTTAACTGATTTCATCTTCATTCTTCATTTAACTGATTTCATCGTTAACTGATTTCATCGTTAACTGATTTCATCTTCATTTAACTGATTTCATCGTTAACTGATTTCATCTTCATTCTTCATTTAACTGATTTCATCTTTAACTGATTTCATCGTTAACTGATTTCATCTTCATTTAACTGATTTCATCGTTAATTGATTTCATCGTTAACTGATTTCATCGTTAACTGATTTCATCTTCATTTAACTGATTTCATCGTTAACTGATTTCATCGTTAACTGATTTCATCTTTAACTGATTTCATCTTCATTTAACTGATTTCATCTTCATTTAACTGATTTCATCGTTAACTGATTTCATCGTTAACTGATTTCATCTTCATTTAACTGATTTCATCTTCATTTAACTGATTTCATCGTTAACTGATTTCATCGTTAACTGATTTCATCGTTAACTGATTTCATCTTCATTTAACTGATTCCATCGTTAACTGATTTCATCGTTAACTGATTTCATCTTTAACTGATTTCATCGTTAACTGATTTCATCTTCATTTAACTGATTTCATCGTTAACTGATTTCATCGTTAACTGATTTCATCTTTAACTGATTTCATCGTTAACTGATTTCATCTTCATTTAACTGATTTCATCGTTAACTGATTTCATCTTCATTTAACTGATTCCATCGTTAACTGATTCCATCGTTAACTGATTTCATCGTTAACTGATTTCATCTTCATTTAACTGATTTCATCGTTAACTGATTTCATCGTTAACTGATTTCATCTTCATTTAACTGATTTCATCGTTAACTGATTTCATCGTTAACTGATTTCATCTTCATTTAACTGATTTCATCGTTAACTGATTTCATCGTTAACTGATCTCATCGTTAACTGATTCCATCGTTAACTGATTTCACCGTGAACTGATTTCATCTTCATTTAACTGATTCCATCGTTAACTGATTCCATCGTTAACTGATTTCATCGTTAACTGATTTCATCTTCATTTAACTGATTCCATCGTTAACTGATTCCATCGTTAACTGATTTCATCGTTAACTGATTTCATCTTCATTTAACTGATTTCATCGTTAACTGATTTCATCGTTAACTGATTTCATCTTCATTTAACTGATTTCATCGTTAACTGATTTCATCGTTAACTGATTTCATCTTCATTTAACTGATTTCATCGTTAACTGATTTCATCGTTAACTGATCTCATCGTTAACTGATTCCATCGTTAACTGATTTCACCGTGAACTGATTTCATCTTCATTTAACTGATTCCATCGTTAACTGATTTCATCGTTAACTGATTTCATCGTTAACTGATTTCATCTTCATTTAACTGATTTCATTTTCATTCTTCATTTAACTGATTTCATCGTTAACTGATTTCATCTTCATTTAACTGATTTCATCGTTAACTGATTTCATCGTTAACTGATTTCATCGTTAACTGATTTCATCTTTAACTGATTTCATCGTTAACTGATTTCAACTTCATTTAACTGATTTCATCGTTAACTGATTTCATCGTTAACTGATTTCATCTTTAACTGATTTCATCTTCATTTAACTGATTCCATCGTTAACTGATTTCATCGTTAACTGATTTCATCTTTAACTGATTTCATCGTTAACTGATTTCATCTTCATTTAACTGATTTCATCGTTAACTGATTTCATCGTTAACTGATTTCATCTTTAACTGATTTCATCGTTAACTGATTTCATCGTTAATTGATTTCATCGTTAACTGATTTCATCTTCATTCTTCATTTAACTGATTTCATCGTTAACTGATTTCATCGTTAACTGATTTCATCTTCATTTAACTGATTTCATCGTTAACTGATTTCATCTTCATTCTTCATTTAACTGATTTCATCTTTAACTGATTTCATCGTTAACTGATTTCATCTTCATTTAACTGATTTCATTTTCATTCTTCATTTAACTGATTTCATCGTTAACTGATTTCATCGTTAACTGATTTCATCTTCATTTAACTGATTTCATCGTTAACTGATTTCATCGTTAATTGATTTCATCGTTAACTGATTTCATCTTCATTCTTCATTTAACTGATTTCATCGTTAACTGATTTCATCGTTAACTGATTTCATCTTCATTTAACTGATTTCATCGTTAACTGATTTCATCTTCATTCTTCATTTAACTGATTTCATCTTTAACTGATTTCATCGTTAACTGATTTCATCTTCATTTAACTGATTTCATCGTTAATTGATTTCATCGTTAACTGATTTCATCGTTAACTGATTTCATCTTCATTTAACTGATTTCATCGTTAACTGATTTCATCGTTAACTGATTTCATCTTTAACTGATTTCATCTTCATTTAACTGATTTCATCTTCATTTAACTGATTTCATCGTTAACTGATTTCATCGTTAACTGATTTCATCTTCATTTAACTGATTTCATCTTCATTTAACTGATTTCATCGTTAACTGATTTCATCGTTAACTGATTTCATCGTTAACTGATTTCATCTTCATTTAACTGATTCCATCGTTAACTGATTTCATCGTTAACTGATTTCATCTTTAACTGATTTCATCGTTAACTGATTTCATCTTCATTTAACTGATTTCATCGTTAACTGATTTCATCGTTAACTGATTTCATCTTTAACTGATTTCATCGTTAACTGATTTCATCTTCATTTAACTGATTTCATCGTTAACTGATTTCATCTTCATTTAACTGATTCCATCGTTAACTGATTCCATCGTTAACTGATTTCATCGTTAACTGATTTCATCTTCATTTAACTGATTTCATCGTTAACTGATTTCATCGTTAACTGATTTCATCTTCATTTAACTGATTTCATCGTTAACTGATTTCATCGTTAACTGATCTCATCGTTAACTGATTCCATCGTTAACTGATTTCACCGTGAACTGATTTCATCTTCATTTAACTGATTCCATCGTTAACTGATTTCATCGTTAACTGATTTCATCGTTAACTGATTTCATCTTCATTTAACTGATTTCATTTTCATTCTTCATTTAACTGATTTCATCGTTAACTGATTTCATCTTCATTTAACTGATTTCATCGTTAACTGATTTCATCGTTAACTGATTTCATCGTTAACTGATTTCATCTTTAACTGATTTCATCGTTAACTGATTTCAACTTCATTTAACTGATTTCATCGTTAACTGATTTCATCGTTAACTGATTTCATCTTTAACTGATTTCATCTTTAACTGATTTCATCTTCATTTAACTGATTTCATCGTTAACTGATTTCATCTTCATTTAATTGATTTCATCGTTAACTGATTTCATCGTTAACTGATTTCATCTTCATTTAACTGATTTCATCGTTAACTGATTTCATCGTTAACTGATTTCATCTTCATTTAACTGATTTCATCGTTAACTGATTTCATCTTCATTTAACTGATTTCATCGTTAACTGATTTCATCTTCATTTAACTGATTCCATCGTTAACTGATTTCACCGTGAACTGATTTCATCTTCATTTAACTGATTCCATCGTTAACTGATTTCATCGTTAACTGATTTCATCGTTAACTGATTTCATCTTCATTTAACTGATTTCATTTTCATTCTTCATTTAACTGATTTCATCGTTAACTGATTTCATCTTCATTTAACTGATTTCATCGTTAACTGATTTCATCGTTAACTGATTTCATCTTTAACTGATTTCATCGTTAACTGATTTCATCTTCATTTAACTGATTTCATCGTTAACTGATTTCATCGTTAACTGATTTCATCTTTAACTGATTTCATCTTCATTTAACTGATTTCATCGTTAACTGATTTCATCTTCATTTAATTGATTTCATCGTTAACTGATTTCATCGTTAACTGATTTCATCGTTAACTGATTTCATCTTCATTTAACTGATTTCATCGTTAACTGATTTCATCGTTAACTGATTCCATCGTTAACTGATTTCATCGTTAACTGATTTCATCGTTAACTGATTTCATCTTCATTTAACTGATTTCATCGTTAACTGATTTCATCGTTAACTGATTTCATCTTCATTTAACTGATTTCATCGTTAACTGATTTCATCGTTAACTGATTTCATCGTTAACTGATTTCATCTTCATTTTACTGATTTCATCGTTAACTGATTTCATCGTTAACTGATTCCATCGTTAACTGATTTCATCTTTAACTGATTTCATCGTTAACTGATTTCATCTTCATTTAACTGATTTCATCGTTAACTGATTTCATCTTCATTTAACTGATTTCATCGTTAAGTGATTTCATCGTTAACTGATTTCATCGTTAATTGATTTCATCTTCATTTAACTGATTTCATCGTTAACTGATTTCATCGTTAACTGATTTCATCTTCATTTAACTGATTTCATCGTTAACTGATTTCATCGTTAACTGATTTCATCGTTAACTGATTTCATCTTCATTTAACTGATTTCATCGTTAACTGATTTCATCGTTAACTGATTTCATCTTCATTTAACTGATTTCATCTTCATTTAACTGATTTCATCGTTAACTGATTTCATCTTCATTTAACTGATTTCATCGTTAACTGATTTCATCGTTAACTGATTTCATCTTCATTTAACTGATTTCATCGTTAACTGATTTCATCGTTAACTGATTCCATCGTTAACTGATTTCATCTTCATTTAACTGATTTCATCGTTAACTGATTTCATCTTCATTTAACTGATTCCATCGTTAACTGATTCCATCGTTAACTGATTTCATCGTTAACTGATTTCATCTTCATTTAACTGATTTCATCGTTAACTGATTTCATCTTCATTTAACTGATTTCATCGTTAACTGATTTCATCGTTAACTGATTTCATCTTCATTTAACTGATTTCATCGTTAACTGATCTCATCGTTAACTGATTCCATCGTTAACTGATTTCATCGTTAACTGATTTCATCTTCATTTAACTGATTTCATTTTCATTCTTCATTTAACTGATTTCATATTTAACTGATTTCATCGTTAACTGATTTCATCTTCATTTAACTGATTTCATCGTTAACTGATTTCATCGTTAACTGATTTCATCGTTAACTGATTTCATCGTTAACTGATTTCATCTTCATTTAACTGATTCCATCGTTAACTGATTTCATCGTTAACTGATTTCATCTTTAACTGATTTCATCGTTAACTGATTTCATCTTCATTTAACTGATTTCATCGTTAACTGATTTCATCGTTAACTGATTTCATCTTTAACTGATTTCATCGTTAACTGATTTCATCTTTAACTGATTTCATCGTTAACTGATTTCATCTTCATTTAACTGATTTCATCGTTAACTGATTCCATCGTTAACTGATTTCATCGTTAACTGATTTCATCTTTAACTGATTTCATCGTTAACTGATTTCATCGTTAACTGATTTCATCTTCATTTAACTGATTTCATCGTTAACTGATTTCATCGTTAACTGATTTCATCTTCATTTAACTGATTTCATCGTTAACTGATTTCATCGTTAACTGATTTCATCGTTAACTGATTTCATCTTCATTCTTCATTTAACTGATTTCATCGTTAACTGATTTCATCGTTAACTGATTTCATCTTCATTTAACTGATTTCATCGTTAATTGATTTCATCGTTAACTGATTTCATCGTTAACTGATTTCATCTTCATTTAACTGATTTCATCGTTAACTGATTTCATCGTTAACTGATTTCATCTTTAACTGATTTCATCGTTAACTGATTTCATCGTTAACTGATTTCATCTTCATTTAACTGATTTCATCTTCATTTAACTGATTTCATCGTTAACTGATTTCATCGTTAACTGATTTCATCTTTAACTGATTTCATCGTTAACTGATTTCATCTTCATTTAACTGATTCCATCGTTAACTGATTTCATCGTTAACTGATTTCATCTTCATTTAACTGATTTCATCGTTAACTGATTTCATCGTTAACTGATTTCATCTTTAACTGATTTCATCGTTAACTGATTTCATCTTCATTTAACTGATTTCATCGTTAACTGATTCCATCGTTAACTGATTTCATCGTTAACTGATTTCATCTTCATTTAACTGATTTCATCTTTAACTGATTTCATCGTTAACTGATTTCATCTTCATTTAACTGATTTCATCGTTAACTGATTTCATCGTTAACTGATTTCATCTTTAACTGATTTCATCGTTAACTGATTTCATCTTCATTTAACTGATTTCATCGTTAACTGATTTCATCTTCATTTAATTGATTTCATCGTTAACTGATTTCATCGTTAACTGATTTCATCGTTAACTGATTTCATCTTCATTTAACTGATTTCATCGTTAACTGATTCCATCGTTAACTGATTTCATCGTTAACTGATTTCATCTTCATTTAACTGATTTCATCGTTAACTGATTTCATCGTTAACTGATTTCATCTTCATTTAACTGATTTCATCGTTAACTGATTTCATCGTTAACTGATTTCATCTTTAACTGATTTCATCGTTAACTGATTTCATCTTCATTTAACTGATTTCATCGTTAACTGATTTCATCTTCATTTAACTGATTTCATCGTTAACTGATTTCATCTTCATTTAACTGATTTCATCTTTAACTGATTTCATCGTTAACTGATTTCATCTTCATTTAACTGATTTCATCGTTAACTGATTTCATCGTTAACTGATTCCATCGTTAACTGATTTCATCGTTAACTGATTTCATCGTTAACTGATTTCATCTTCATTTAACTGATTTCATCGTTAACTGATTTCATCTTCATTTAACTGATTTCATCGTTAACTGATTTCATCTTCATTTAACTGATTTCATCGTTAACTGATTTCATCTTCATTTAACTGATTCCATCGTTAACTGATTTCATCGTTAACTGATTTCATCTTCATTTAACTGATTTCATCGTTAACTGATTTCATCGTTAACTGATTTCATCTTCATTTAACTGATTACATCGTTAACTGATTTCATCGTTAACTGATTCCATCGTTAACTGATTTCATCGTTAACTGATTTCATCGTTAACTGATTTCATCTTCATTTAACTGATTCCATCGTTAACTGATTTCATCGTTAACTGATTTCATCGTTAACTGATTTCATCTTCATTTAACTGATTTCATCGTTAACTGATTTCATCTTCATTTAACTGATTCCATCGTTAACTGATTTCATCGTTAACTGATTTCATCTTCATTTAACTGATTTCATCGTTAACTGATTTCATCTTCATTTAACTGATTTCATCGTTAACTGATTTCATCGTTAACTGATTTCATCTTCATTTAACTGATTCCATCGTTAACTGATTTCATCGTTAACTGATTTCATCTTTAACTGATTTCATCGTTAACTGATTTCATCTTCATTTAACTGATTCCATCGTTAACTGATTTCATCGTTAACTGATTTCATCGTTAACTGATTTCATCTTCATTTAACTGATTTCATCGTTAACTGATTTCATCTTCATTTAACTGATTTCATCGTTAACTGATTTCATCGTTAACTGATTTCATCTTCATTTAACTGATTTCATTTTCATTCTTCATTTAACTGATTTCATCGTTAACTGATTTCATCTTCATTTAACTGATTTCATCGTTAACTGATTTCATCGTTAACTGATTTCATCTTTAACTGATTTCATCGTTAACTGATTTCATCTTCATTTAACTGATTTCATCGTTAACTGATTTCATCTTCATTTAATTGATTTCATCGTTAACTGATTTCATCGTTAACTGATTTCATCTTCATTTAACTGATTTCATCGTTAACTGATTTCATCGTTAACTGATTCCATCGTTAACTGATTTCATCGTTAACTGATTTCATCTTCATTTAACTGATTTCATCGTTAACTGATTTCATCGTTAACTGATTTCATCTTTAACTGATTTCATCGTTAACTGATTTCATCTTCATTTAACTGATTTCATCGTTAACTGATTTCATCGTTAACTGATTTCATCTTTAACTGATTTCATCGTTAACTGATTTCATCTTCATTTAACTGATTTCATCGTTAACTGATTTCATCGTTAACTGATTTCATCTTCATTTAACTGATTTCATCGTTAACTGATTTCATCGTTAACTGATTCCATCGTTAACTGATTTCATCGTTAACTGATTTCATCTTCATTTAACTGATTTCATCGTTAACTGATTTCATCGTTAACTGATTTCATCGTTAACTGATTTCATCTTCATTTAACTGATTTCATTGTTAACTGATTTCATCGTTAACTGATTTCATCTTCATTTAACTGATTTCATCGTTAACTGATTTCATCGTTAACTGATTCCATCGTTAACTGATTTCATCGTTAACTGATTTCATCGTTAACTGATTTCATCTTCATTTAACTGATTTCATCGTTAACTGATTTCATCTTCATTTAACTGATTTCATTTTCATTCTTCATTTAACTGATTTCATCGTTAACTGATTTCATCTTCATTTAACTGATTTCATCGTTAACTGATTTCATCGTTAACTGATTTCATCTTCATTTAACTGATTTCATCGTTAACTGATTTCATCTTCATTTAATTGATTTCATCGTTAACTGATTTCATCGTTAACTGATTTCATCGTTAACTGATTTCATCTTCATTTAACTGATTTCATCGTTAACTGATTTCATCGTTAACTGATTTCATCGTTAACTGATTTCATCTTCATTTAACTGATTTCATCGTTAACTGATTTCATCGTTAACTGATTTCATCGTTAACTGATTTCATCTTCATTTAACTGATTCCATCGTTAACTGATTTCATCGTTTACTGATTTCATCGTTAACTGATTTCATCTTCATTTAACTGATTTCATTTTCATTCTTCATTTAACTGATTTCATCGTTAACTGATTTCATCGTTAACTGATTTCATCTTCATTTAACTGATTTCATCGTTAACTGATTTCATCTTCATTTAACTGATTTCATCGTTAACTGATTTCATCGTTAACTGATTCCATCGTTAACTGATTTCATCGTTAACTGATTTCATCGTTAACTGATTTCATCTTCATTTAACTGATTTCATCGTTAACTGATTTCATCTTCATTTAACTGATTTCATCGTTAACTGATTTCATCTTCATTTAACTGATTTCATCGTTAACTGATTTCATCTTCATTTAACTGATTCCATCGTTAACTGATTTCATCGTTAACTGATTTCATCTTCATTTAACTGATTTCATCGTTAACTGATTTCATCGTTAACTGATTTCATCTTCATTTAACTGATTACATCGTTAACTGATTTCATCGTTAACTGATTCCATCGTTAACTGATTTCATCGTTAACTGATTTCATCGTTAACTGATTTCATCTTCATTTAACTGATTCCATCGTTAACTGATTTCATCGTTAACTGATTTCATCGTTAACTGATTTCATCTTCATTTAACTGATTTCATCGTTAACTGATTTCATCTTCATTTAACTGATTCCATCGTTAACTGATTTCATCGTTAACTGATTTCATCTTCATTTAACTGATTTCATCGTTAACTGATTTCATCTTCATTTAACTGATTTCATCGTTAACTGATTTCATCGTTAACTGATTTCATCTTCATTTAACTGATTCCATCGTTAACTGATTTCATCGTTAACTGATTTCATCTTTAACTGATTTCATCGTTAACTGATTTCATCTTCATTTAACTGATTCCATCGTTAACTGATTTCATCGTTAACTGATTTCATCGTTAACTGATTTCATCTTCATTTAACTGATTTCATCGTTAACTGATTTCATCTTCATTTAACTGATTTCATCGTTAACTGATTTCATCGTTAACTGATTTCATCTTTAACTGATTTCATCGTTAACTGATTTCATCTTCATTTAACTGATTTCATCGTTAACTGATTTCATCTTCATTTAATTGATTTCATCGTTAACTGATTTCATCGTTAACTGATTTCATCTTCATTTAACTGATTTCATCGTTAACTGATTTCATCGTTAACTGATTCCATCGTTAACTGATTTCATCGTTAACTGATTTCATCTTCATTTAACTGATTTCATCGTTAACTGATTTCATCGTTAACTGATTTCATCTTTAACTGATTTCATCGTTAACTGATTTCATCTTCATTTAACTGATTTCATCGTTAACTGATTTCATCGTTAACTGATTTCATCTTTAACTGATTTCATCGTTAACTGATTTCATCTTCATTTAACTGATTTCATCGTTAACTGATTTCATCGTTAACTGATTTCATCTTCATTTAACTGATTTCATCGTTAACTGATTTCATCGTTAACTGATTCCATCGTTAACTGATTTCATCGTTAACTGATTTCATCTTCATTTAACTGATTTCATCGTTAACTGATTTCATCGTTAACTGATTTCATCGTTAACTGATTTCATCTTCATTTAACTGATTTCATTGTTAACTGATTTCATCGTTAACTGATTTCATCTTCATTTAACTGATTTCATCGTTAACTGATTTCATCGTTAACTGATTCCATCGTTAACTGATTTCATCGTTAACTGATTTCATCGTTAACTGATTTCATCTTCATTTAACTGATTTCATCGTTAACTGATTTCATCTTCATTTAACTGATTTCATTTTCATTCTTCATTTAACTGATTTCATCGTTAACTGATTTCATCTTCATTTAACTGATTTCATCGTTAACTGATTTCATCGTTAACTGATTTCATCTTCATTTAACTGATTTCATCGTTAACTGATTTCATCTTCATTTAATTGATTTCATCGTTAACTGATTTCATCGTTAACTGATTTCATCGTTAACTGATTTCATCTTCATTTAACTGATTTCATCGTTAACTGATTTCATCGTTAACTGATTTCATCGTTAACTGATTTCATCTTCATTTAACTGATTTCATCGTTAACTGATTTCATCGTTAACTGATTTCATCGTTAACTGATTTCATCTTCATTTAACTGATTCCATCGTTAACTGATTTCATCGTTTACTGATTTCATCGTTAACTGATTTCATCTTCATTTAACTGATTTCATTTTCATTCTTCATTTAACTGATTTCATCGTTAACTGATTTCATCGTTAACTGATTTCATCTTCATTTAACTGATTTCATCGTTAACTGATTTCATCTTCATTTAACTGATTTCATCGTTAACTGATTTCATCGTTAACTGATTCCATCGTTAACTGATTTCATCGTTAACTGATTTCATCGTTAACTGATTTCATCTTCATTTAACTGATTTCATCGTTAACTGATTTCATCTTCATTTAACTGATTTCATCGTTAACTGATTTCATCTTCATTTAACTGATTTCATCGTTAACTGATTTCATCTTCATTTAACTGATTCCATCATTAACTGATTTCATCGTTAACTGATTTCATCTTCATTTAACTGATTTCATCGTTAACTGATTTCATCGTTAACTGATTTCATCTTCATTTAACTGATTACATCGTTAACTGATTTCATCGTTAACTGATTCCATCGTTAACTGATTTCATCGTTAACTGATTTCATCGTTAACTGATTTCATCTTCATTTAACTGATTCCATCGTTAACTGATTTCATCGTTAACTGATTTCATCGTTAACTGATTTCATCTTCATTTAACTGATTTCATCGTTAACTGATTTCATCTTCATTTAACTGATTCCATCGTTAACTGATTTCATCGTTAACTGATTTCATCTTCATTTAACTGATTTCATCGTTAACTGATTTCATCTTCATTTAACTGATTTCATCGTTAACTGATTTCATCGTTAACTGATTTCATCTTCATTTAACTGATTCCATCGTTAACTGATTTCATCGTTAACTGATTTCATCTTTAACTGATTTCATCGTTAACTGATTTCATCTTCATTTAACTGATTCCATCGTTAACTGATTTCATCGTTAACTGATTTCATCGTTAACTGATTTCATCTTCATTTAACTGATTTCATCGTTAACTGATTTCATCTTCATTTAACTGATTTCATCGTTAACTGATTTCATCGTTAACTGATTTCATCTTCATTTAACTGATTTCATTTTCATTCTTCATTTAACTGATTTCATCGTTAACTGATTTCATCTTCATTTAACTGATTTCATCGTTAACTGATTTCATCGTTAACTGATTTCATCTTTAACTGATTTCATCGTTAACTGATTTCATCTTCATTTAACTGATTTCATCGTTAACTGATTTCATCTTCATTTAATTGATTTCATCGTTAACTGATTTCATCGTTAACTGATTTCATCTTCATTTAACTGATTTCATCGTTAACTGATTTCATCGTTAACTGATTCCATCGTTAACTGATTTCATCGTTAACTGATTTCATCTTCATTTAACTGATTTCATCGTTAACTGATTTCATCGTTAACTGATTTCATCTTTAACTGATTTCATCGTTAACTGATTTCATCTTCATTTAACTGATTTCATCGTTAACTGATTTCATCGTTAACTGATTTCATCTTTAACTGATTTCATCGTTAACTGATTTCATCTTCATTTAACTGATTTCATCGTTAACTGATTTCATCTTCATTTAACTGATTTCATCGTTAACTGATTTCATCGTTAACTGATTCCATCGTTAACTGATTTCATCTTTAACTGATTTCATCGTTAACTGATTTCATCTTCATTTAACTGATTTCATCGTTAACTGATTTCATCGTTAACTGATTTCATCGTTAACTGATTTCATCGTTAACTGATTTCATCTTCATTTAACTGATTTCATTGTTAACTGATTTCATCGTTAACTGATTTCATCTTCATTTAACTGATTTCATCGTTAACTGATTTCATCGTTAACTGATTCCATCGTTAACTGATTTCATCGTTAACTGATTTAATCGTTAACTGATTTCATCTTCATTTAACTGATTTCATCGTTAACTGATTTCATCTTCATTTAACTGATTTCATTTTCATTCTTCATTTAACTGATTTCATCGTTAACTGATTTCATCTTCATTTAACTGATTTCATCGTTAACTGATTTCATCGTTAACTGATTTCATCTTCATTTAACTGATTTCATCGTTAACTGATTTCATCTTCATTTAATTGATTTCATCGTTAACTGATTTCATCGTTAACTGATTTCATCGTTAACTGATTTCATCTTCATTTAACTGATTTCATCGTTAACTGATTTCATCGTTAACTGATTTCATCGTTAACTGATTTCATCTTCATTTAACTGATTCCATCGTTAACTGATTTCATCGTTTACTGATTTCATCGTTAACTGATTTCATCTTCATTTAACTGATTTCATTTTCATTCTTCATTTAACTGATTTCATCGTTAACTGATTTCATCGTTAACTGATTAAATCTTCATTTAACTGATTTCATCGTTAACTGATTTCATCGTTAACTGATTTCATCTTCATTTAACTGATTTCATCGTTAACTGATTTCATCGTTAACTGATTTCATCTTTTACTGATTTCATCGTTAACTGATTTCATCTTTAACTGATTTCATCGTTAACTGATTTCATCTTCATTTAACTGATTTCATCGTTGACTGATTTCATCTTCATTTAACTGATTCCATCGTTAACTGATTTCATCTTCATTTAACTGATTCCATCGTTAACTGATCTCATCGTTAACTGATTTCATCGTTAACTGATTCCATCGTTAACTGATTTCACCGTTAACTGATTTCACCGTTAACTGATTTCATCTTCATTTAACTGATTCCATCGTTAACAGATTTCATCTTTAACTGATTTCATCGTTAACTGATTTCATCGTTAACTGATTTCATCGTTAACTGATTTCATCTTCATTTAACTGATTTCATCGTTAACTGATTTCATCGTTAACTGATTTCATCGTTAACTGATTTCATCTTCATTTAACTGATTTCATTTTCATTCTTCATTTAACTGATTTCATCGTTAACTGATTTCATCGTTAACTGATTTCATCGTTAACTGATTTCATCTTCATTTAACTGATTTCATCGTTAACTGATTTCGTCGTTAACTGATTTCATCGTTAACTGATTTCATCTTCATTTAACTGATTTCATCGTTAACTGATTTCATCGTTTACTGATTTCATCTTCATTTAACTGATTTCATCGTTAACTGATTTCATCGTTAACTGATTTCATCTTTAACTGATTTCATCGTTAACTGATTTCATCTTCATTTAACTGATTTCATCGTTAACTGATTTCATCGTTAACTGATTTCATCTTCATTTAACTGATTTCATCGTTAACTGATTTCATCTTCATTTAACTGATTTCATCGTTAACTTATTTCATCGTTAACTGATTTCATCGTTAACTGATCTCATCGTTAACTGATTTCATCGTTAACTGATTTCATCTTCATTTAACTGATTTCATCGTTAACTGATTTCATCGTTAACTGATTTCATCTTCATTTAACTGATTTCATCGTTAACTGATTTCATCGTTAACTGATTTCATCGTTAACTGATTCCATCGTTAACTGATTTCATCGTTAACTGATTCCATCGTTAACTGATTTCATCTTTAACTGATTTCATCGTTAACTGATTTCATCTTCATTTAACTGATTTCATCGTTAAGTGATTTCATCGTTAACTGATTTCATCGTTAACTGATTTCATCGTTAACTGATTTCATCTTCATTTAACTGATTTCATTGTTAACTGATTTCATCGTTAACTGATTTCATCTTCATTTAACTGATTTCATCGTTAACTGATTTCATCGTTAACTGATTTCATCGTTAACTGATTTCATCGTTAACTGATTTCATCGTTAACTGATTCCATCGTTAACTGATTTCATCGTTAACTGATTTCATCGTTAACTGATTTCATCTTCATTTAACTGATTTCATCGTTAACTGATTTCATCTTCATTTAACTGATTTCATTTTCATTCTTCATTTAACTGATTTCATCGTTAACTGATTTCATCTTCATTTAACTGATTTCATCGTTAACTGATTTCATCGTTAACTGATTTCATCTTCTTTTAACTGATTTCATCGTTAACTGATTTCATCGTTAACTGATTTCATCGTTAACTGATTTCATCTTCATTTAACTGATTTCATCGTTAACTGATTTCATCTTCATTTAACTGATTTCATCGTTAACTGATTTCATCGTTAACTGATTTCATCTTCATTTAACTGATTTCATCGTTAACTGATTTCATCGTTTACTGATTTCATCTTCATTTAACTGATTCCATCGTTAACTGATTTCATCGTTAACTGATTTCATCGTTAACTGATTTCATCTTTAACTGATTTCATCGTTAACTGATTTCATCTTCATTTAACTGATTTCATCGTTAACTGATTTCATCGTTAACTGATTTCATCTTCATTTAACTGATTTCATTTTCATTCTTCATTTAACTGATTTCATCGTTAACTGATTTCATCTTCATTTAACTGATTTCATCCTTAACTGATTTCATCGTTAACTGATTTCATCTTCTTTTAACTGATTTCATCGTTAACTGATTTCATCTTCATTTAATTGATTTCATCGTTAACTGATTTCATCGCTAACTGATTTCATCTTCATTTAACTGATTTCATCGTTAACTGATTTCATCTTCATTTAACTGATTTCATCGTTAACTGATTTCATCGTTAACTGATTTCATCTTCATTTAACTGATTTCATCGTTAACTGATTTCATCGTTAACTGATTTCATCTTCATTTAACTGATTCCATCGTTAACTGATTTCATCGTTAACTGATTTCATCGTTAACTGATTTCATCGTTAACTGATTTCATCTTTAACTGATTTCATCGTTAACTGATTTCATCTTCATTTAACTGATTTCATCGTTAACTGATTTCATCGTTAACTGATTTCATCTTCATTTAACTGATTTCATTTTCATTCTTCATTTAACTGATTTCATCGTTAACTGATTTCATCTTCATTTAACTGATTTCATCGTTAACTGATTTCATCGTTAACTGATTTCATCTTCATTTAACTGATTCCATCGTTAACTGATTTCATCGTTAACTGATTTCATCTTCATTTAACTGATTTCATCGTTAACTGATTTCATCGTTAACTGATTTCATCTTTTACTGATTTCATCGTTAACTGATTTCATCTTTAACTGATTTCATCGTTAACTGATTTCATCTTCATTTAACTGATTTCATCGTTGACTGATTTCATCTTCATTTAACTGATTCCATCGTTAACTGATTTCATCTTCATTTAACTGATTCCATCGTTAACTGATCTCATCGTTAACTGATTTCATCGTTAACTGATTCCATCGTTAACTGATTTCACCGTTAACTGATTTCACCGTTAACTGATTTCATCTTCATTTAACTGATTCCATCGTTAACAGATTTCATCTTTAACTGATTTCATCGTTAACTGATTTCATCGTTAACTGATTTCATCGTTAACTGATTTCATCTTCATTTAACTGATTTCATCGTTAACTGATTTCATCGTTAACTGATTTCATCGTTAACTGATTTCATCTTCATTTAACTGATTTCATTTTCATTCTTCATTTAACTGATTTCATCGTTAACTGATTTCATCGTTAACTGATTTCATCGTTAACTGATTTCATCTTCATTTAACTGATTTCATCGTTAACTGATTTCGTCGTTAACTGATTTCATCGTTAACTGATTTCATCTTCATTTAACTGATTTCATCGTTAACTGATTTCATCGTTTACTGATTTCATCTTCATTTAACTGATTTCATCGTTAACTGATTTCATCGTTAACTGATTTCATCTTTAACTGATTTCATCGTTAACTGATTTCATCTTCATTTAACTGATTTCATCGTTAACTGATTTCATCGTTAACTGATTTCATCTTCATTAAACTGATTTCATCGTTAACTGATTTCATCTTCATTTAACTGATTTCATCGTTAACTGATTTCATCGTTAACTGATTTCATCGTTAACTGATCTCATCGTTAACTGATTTCATCGTTAACTGATTTCATCTTCATTTAACTGATTTCATCGTTAACTGATTTCATCGTTAACTGATTTCATCTTCATTTAACTGATTTCATCGTTAACTGATTTCATCGTTAACTGATTTCATCGTTAACTGATTCCATCGTTAACTGATTTCATCGTTAACTGATTCCATCGTTAACTGATTTCATCTTTAACTGATTTCATCGTTAACTGATTTCATCTTCATTTAACTGATTTCATCGTTAAGTGATTTCATCGTTAACTGATTTCATCGTTAACTGATTTCATCGTTAACTGATTTCATCTTCATTTAACTGATTTCATTGTTAACTGATTTCATCGTTAACTGATTTCATCTTCATTTAACTGATTTCATCGTTAACTGATTTCATCGTTAACTGATTCCATCGTTAACTGATTTCATCGTTAACTGATTCCATCGTTAACTGATTTCATCGTTAACTGATTTCATCGTTAACTGATTTCATCTTCATTTAACTGATTTCATCGTTAACTGATTTCATCTTCATTTAACTGATTTCATTTTCATTCTTCATTTAACTGATTTCATCGTTAACTGATTTCATCTTCATTTAACTGATTTCATCGTTAACTGATTTCATCGTTAACTGATTTCATCTTCTTTTAACTGATTTCATCGTTAACTGATTTCATCTTCATTTAATTGATTTCATCGTTAACTGATTTCATCGTTAACTGATTTCATCTTCATTTAACTGATTTCATCGTTAACTGATTTCATCTTCATTTAACTGATTTCATCGTTAACTGATTTCATCGTTAACTGATTTCATCTTCATTTAACTGATTTCATCGTTAACTGATTTCATCGTTTACTGATTTCATCTTCATTTAACTGATTCCATCGTTAACTGATTTCATCGTTAACTGATTTCATCGTTAACTGATTTCATCTTTAACTGATTTCATCGTTAACTGATTTCATCTTCATTTAACTGATTTCATCGTTAACTGATTTCATCGTTAACTGATTTCATCTTCATTTAACTGATTTCATTTTCATTCTTCATTTAACTGATTTCATCGTTAACTGATTTCATCTTCATTTAACTGATTTCATCCTTAACTGATTTCATCGTTAACTGATTTCATCTTCTTTTAACTGATTTCATCGTTAACTGATTTCATCTTCATTTAATTGATTTCATCGTTAACTGATTTCATCGCTAACTGATTTCATCTTCATTTAACTGATTTCATCGTTAACTGATTTCATCTTCATTTAACTGATTTCATCGTTAACTGATTTCATCGTTAACTGATTTCATCTTCATTTAACTGATTTCATCGTTAACTGATTTCATCGTTAACTGATTTCATCTTCATTTAACTGATTCCATCGTTAACTGATTTCATCGTTAACTGATTTCATCGTTAACTGATTTCATCGTTAACTGATTTCATCTTTAACTGATTTCATCGTTAACTGATTTCATCTTCATTTAACTGATTTCATCGTTAACTGATTTCATCGTTAACTGATTTCATCTTCATTTAACTGATTTCATTTTCATTCTTCATTTAACTGATTTCATCGTTAACTGATTTCATCTTCATTTAACTGATTTCATCGTTAACTGATTTCATCGTTAACTGATTTCATCTTCATTTAACTGATTCCATCGTTAACTGATTTCATCGTTAACTGATTTCATCTTCATTTAACTGATTTCATCGTTAACTGATTTCATCGTTAACTGATTCCATCGTTAACTGATTTCATCGTTAACTGATTTCATCTTCATTTAACTGATTTCATCGTTAACTGATTTCATCTTCATTTAACTGATTTCATCGTTAACTGATTTCATCTTCATTTAACTGATTCCATCGTTAACTGATTCCATCGTTAACTGATTCCATCGTTAACTGATTTCATCGTTAACTGATTTCATCTTCATTTAACTGATTTCATCGTTAACTGATTTCATCGTTAACTGATTCCATCGTTAACTGATTTCATCGTTAACTGATTTCATCGTTAACTGATTTCATCGTTAACTGATTCCATCGTTAACTGATTTCATCGTTAACTGATTTCATCGTTAACTGATTTCATCTTCATTTAACTGATTTCATCGTTAACTGATTTCATCTTCATTTAACTGATTTCATCGTTAACTGATTTCATCGTTAACTGATTTCATCGTTAACTGATTTCATCTTCATTTAACTGATTTCATTTTCATTCTTCATTTAACTGATTTCATCGTTAACTGATTTCATCTTCATTTAACTGATTTCATCGTTAACTGATTTCATCGTTAACTGATTTCATCGTTAACTGATTTCATCTTTAACTGATTTCATCGTTAACTGATTTCATCTTCATTTAACTGATTTCATCGTTAACTGATTTCATCTTCATTTAATTGATTTCATCGTTAACTGATTTCATCGTTAACTGATTTCATCGTTAACTGATTTCATCTTCATTTAACTGATTTCATCGTTAACTGATTTCATCGTTAACTGATTTCATCTTTAACTGATTTCATCGTTAACTGATTTCATCTTCATTTAACTGATTTCATCGTTAACTGATTTCATCGTTAACTGATTTCATCTTTAACTGATTTCATCGTTAACTGATTTCATCTTCATTTAACTGATTTCATCGTTAACTGATTTCATCGTTAACTGATTTCATCTTCAACTGATTTCATCGTTAACTGATTTCATCTTCATTTAACTGATTTCATCGTTAACTGATTTCATCTTCATTTAACTGATTTCATCGTTAACTGATTTCATCGTTAACTGATTTCATCTTCATTTAACTGATTCCATCGTTAACTGATTTCATCGTTAACTGATTTCATCGTTAACTGATTTCATCTTCATTTAACTGATTTCATCGTTAACTGATTTCATCGTTAACTGATTTCATCTTTAACTGATTTCATCGTTAACTGATTTCATCTTCATTTAACTGATTTCATCGTTAACTGATTTCATCGTTAACTGATTTCATCTTCATTTAACTGATTTCATCGTTAACTGATTTCATCGTTAACTGATTCCATCGTTAACTGATTTCATCGTTAACTGATTTCATCGTTAACTGATTTCATCTTCATTTAACTGATTTCATCGTTAACTGATTTCATCTTCATTTAACTGATTTCATCGTTAACTGATTTCATCGTTAACTGATTTCATCGTTAACTGATTTCATCTTCATTTAACTGATTTCATTTTCATTCTTCATTTAACTGATTTCATCGTTAACTGATTTCATCTTCATTTAACTGATTTCATCGTTAACTGATTTCATCGTTAACTGATTTCATCTTCATTTAACTGATTTCATCGTTAACTGATTTCATCTTCATTTAATTGATTTCATCGTTAACTGAATTCATCGTTAACTGATTTCATCTTCATTTAACTGATTTCATCGTTAACTGATTTCATCGTTAACTGATTCCATCGTTAACTGATTTCATCGTTAACTGATTTCATCTTCATTTAACTGATTTCATCGTTGACTGATTTCATCGTTAACTGATTTCATCTTCATTTAACTGATTTCATCGTTAACTGATTTCATCGTTAACTGATTTCATCGTTAACTGATTTCATCTTCATTTAACTGATTTCATCGTTAACTGATTTCATCGTTAACTGATTTCATCGTTAACTGATTTCATCTTCATTTAACTGATTTCATCGTTAACTGATTTCATCGTTAACTGATTTCATCTTCATTTAACTGATTTCCTCGTTAAGTGATTTCATCGTTAACTGATTTCATCGTTAACTGATTTCATCGTTAACTGATTTCATCTTCATTTAACTGATTTCATTGTTAACTGATTTCATCGTTAACTGATTTCATCTTCATTTAACTGATTTCATCGTTAACTGATTTCATCGTTAACTGATTCCATCGTTAACTGATTTCATCGTTAACTGATTCCATCGTTAACTGATTTCATCGTTAACTGATTTCATCGTTAACTGATTTCATCTTCATTTAACTGATTTCATCGTTAACTGATTTCATCTTCATTTAACTGATTTCATTTTCATTCTTCATTTGACTGATTTCATCGTTAACTGATTTCATCTTCATTTAACTGATTTCATCGTTAACTGATTTCATCGTTAACTGATTTCATCTTCTTTTAACTGATTTCATCGTTAACTGATTTCATCTTCATTTAATTGATTTCATCGTTAACTGATTTCATCGTTAACTGATTTCATCTTCATTTAACTGATTTCATCGTTAACTGATTTCATCTTCATTTAACTGATTTCATCGTTAACTGATTTCATCTTCATTTAACTGATTTCATCGTTAACTGATTTCATCGTTAACTGATTTCATCTTCATTTAACTGATTCCATCGTTAACTGATTTCATCGTTAACTGATTTCATCGTTAACTGATTTCATCTTCATTTAACTGATTTCATCGTTAACTGATTTCATCGTTAACTGATTTCATCTTCATTTAACTGATTTCATTTTCATTCTTCATTTAACTGATTTCATCGTTAACTGATTTCATCTTCATTTAACTGATTTCATCGTTAACTGATTTCATCGTTAACTGATTTCATCTTCATTTAACTGATTCCATCGTTAACTGATTTCATCGTTAACTGATTTCATCTTCATTTAACTGATTTCATCGTTAACTGATTTCATCGTTAACTGATTCCATCGTTAACTGATTTCATCGTTAACTGATTCCATCGTTAACTGATTTCATCGTTAACTGATTTCATCGTTAACTGATTTCATCTTCATTTAACTGATTTCATCGTTAACTGATTTCATCTTCATTTAACTGATTTCATTTTCATTCTTCATTTGACTGATTTCATCGTTAACTGATTTCATCTTCATTTAACTGATTTCATCGTTAACTGATTTCATCGTTAACTGATTTCATCTTCTTTTAACTGATTTCATCGTTAACTGATTTCATCTTCATTTAATTGATTTCATCGTTAACTGATTTCATCGTTAACTGATTTCATCTTCATTTAACTGATTTCATCGTTAACTGATTTCATCTTCATTTAACTGATTTCATCGTTAACTGATTTCATCTTCATTTAACTGATTTCATCGTTAACTGATTTCATCGTTAACTGATTTCATCTTCATTTAACTGATTTCATTTTCATTCTTCATTTAACTGATTTCATCGTTAACTGATTTCATCTTCATTTAACTGATTTCATCGTTAACTGATTTCATCGTTAACTGATTTCATCTTCATTTAACTGATTCCATCGTTAACTGATTTCATCGTTAACTGATTTCATCTTCATTTAACTGATTTCATCGTTAACTGATTTCATCGTTAACTGATTCCATCGTTAACTGATTTCATCGTTAACTGATTTCATCGTTAACTGATTTCATCTTCATTTAACTGATTTCATCGTTAACTGATTTCATCTTCATTTAACTGATTTCATCGTTAACTGATTTCATCGTTAACTGATTTCATCTTCATTTAACCTATTCCATCGTTAACTGATTTCATCGTTAACTGATTTCATCGTTAACTGATTTCATCTTTAACTGATTTCATCTTCATTTAACTGATTTCATCGTTAACTGATTTCATCGTTAACTGATTTCATCGTTAACTGATTTCATCTTCATTTAACTGATTTCATCGTTAACTGATTTCATCGTTAACTGATTCCATCGTTAACTGATTTCATCGTTAACTGATTTCATCTTCATTTAACTGATTTAATTTTCATTCTTCATTTAACTGATTTCATCGTTAACTGATTTCATCTTCATTTAACTGATTTCATCGTTAACTGATTTCATCGTTAACTGATTTCATCTTTAACTGATTTCATCGTTAACTGATTTCATCTTCATTTAACTGATTTCATCGTTAACTGATTTCATCTTCATTTAATTGATTTCATCGTTAACTGATTTCATCGTTAACTGATTTCATCGTTAACTGATTTCATCTTCATTTAACTGATTTCATCGTTAACTGATTTCATCGTTAACTGATTCCATCGTTAACTGATTTCATCGTTAACTGATTTCATCTTCATTTAACTGATTTCATCGTTAACTGATTTCATCGTTAACTGATTTCATCTTTAACTGATTTCATCGTTAACTGATTTCATCTTCATTTAACTGATTTCATCGTTAACTGATTTCATCGTTAACTGATTTCATCTTTAACTGATTTCATCGTTAACTGATTTCATCGTTAACTGATTTCATCTTCATTTAACTGATTTCATCGTTAACTGTTTTCATCGTTAACTGATTTCATCTTCATTTAACTGATTTCATCGTTAACTGATTTCATCGTTAACTGATTACATCGTTAACTGATTTCATCTTTAACTGATTTCATCGTTAACTGATTTCATCTTCATTTAACTGATTTCATCGTTAAGTGATTTCATCGTTAACTGATTTCATCGTTAACTGATTTCATCGTTAACTGATTTCATCTTCATTTAACTGATTTCATCGTTAACTGATTTCATCGTTAACTGATTTCATCTTCATTTAACTGATTTCATCGTTAACTGATTTCATCGTTAACTGATTTCATCTTCATTTAACTGATTTCATCGTTAACTGATTTCATCGTTAACTGATTCCATCGTTAACTGATTTCATCGTTAACTGATTCCATCGTTAACTGATTTCATCGTTAACTGATTTCATCGTTAACTGATTTCATCTTCATTTAACTGATTTCATCGTTAACTGATTTCATCTTCATTTAACTGATTTCATCGTTAACTGATTTCATCTTCATTTAACTGATTTCATCGTTAACTGATTTCATCTTCATTTAACTGATTCCATCGTTAACTGATTTCATCGTTAACTGATTTCATCTTCATTTAACTGATTTCATCGTTAACTGATTTCATCGTTAACTGATTTCATCTTCATTTAACTGATTCCATCGTTAACTGATTTCATCGTTAACTGATTCCATCGTTAACTGATTTCATCGTTAACTGATTTCATCGTTAACTGATTTCATCTTCATTTAACTGATTCCATCGTTAACTGATTTCATCGTTAACTGATTTCATCGTTAACTGATTTCATCTTCATTTAACTGATTTCATCGTTAACTGATTTCATCGTTAACTGATTTCATCTTCATTTAACTGATTTCATTTTCATTCTTCATTTAACTGATTTCATCGTTAACTGATTTCATCTTCATTTAACTGATTTCATCGTTAACTGATTTCATCGTTAACTGATTTCATCTTTAACTGATTTCATCGTTAACTGATTTCATCTTCATTTAACTGATTTCATCGTTAACTGATTTCATCTTCATTTAATTGATTTCATCGTTAACTGATTTCATCGTTAACTGATTTCATCTTCATTTAACTGATTTCATCGTTAACTGATTTCATCGTTAACTGATTCCATCGTTAACTGATTTCATCGTTAACTGATTTCATCTTCATTTAACTGATTTCATCGTTAACTGATTTCATCGTTAACTGATTTCATCTTTAACTGATTTCATCGTTAACTGATTTCATCTTCATTTAACTGATTTCATCGTTAACTGATTTCATCGTTAACTGATTTCATCTTTAACTGATTTCATCGTTAACTGATTTCATCTTCATTTAACTGATTTCATCGTTAACTGATTTCATCGTTAACTGATTTCATCTTCATTTAACTGATTTCATCGTTAACTGATTTCATCGTTAACTGATTCCATCGTTAACTGATTTCATCTTTAACTGATTTCATCGTTAACTGATTTCATCTTCATTTAACTGATTTCATCGTTAACTGATTTCATCGTTAACTGATTTCATCGTTAACTGATTTCATCTTCATTTAACTGATTTCATTGTTAACTGATTTCATCGTTAACTGATTTCATCTTCATTTAACTGATTTCATCGTTAACTGATTTCATCGTTAACTGATTCCATCGTTAACTGATTTCATCGTTAACTGATTTCATCGTTAACTGATTTCATCTTCATTTAACTGATTTCATCGTTAACTGATTTCATCTTCATTTAACTGATTTCATTTTCATTCTTCATTTAACTGATTTCATCGTTAACTGATTTCATCTTCATTTAACTGATTTCATCGTTAACTGATTTCATCGTTAACTGATTTCATCTTCATTTAACTGATTTCATCGTTAACTGATTTCATCTTCATTTAATTGATTTCATCGTTAACTGATTTCATCGTTAACTGATTTCATCGTTAACTGATTTCATCTTCATTTAACTGATTTCATCGTTAACTGATTTCATCGTTAACTGATTTCATCTTCATTTAACTGATTTCATCGTTAACTGATTTCATCGTTAACTGATTTCATCGTTAACTGATTTCATCTTCATTTAACTGATTCCATCGTTAACTGATTTCATCGTTTACTGATTTCATCGTTAACTGATTTCATCTTCATTTAACTGATTTCATTTTCATTCTTCATTTAACTGATTTCATCGTTAACTGATTTCATCGTTAACTGATTTCATCTTCATTTAACTGATTTCATCGTTAACTGATTTCATCGTTAACTGATTTCATCTTCATTTAACTGATTTCATCGTTAACTGATTTCATCGTTAACTGATTTCATCTTTTACTGATTTCATCGTTAACTGATTTCATCTTTAACTGATTTCATCGTTAACTGATTTCATCTTCATTTAACTGATTTCATCGTTGACTGATTTCATCTTCATTTAACTGATTCCATCGTTAACTGATTTCATCTTCATTTAACTGATTCCATCGTTAACTGATCTCATCGTTAACTGATTTCATCGTTAACTGATTCCATCGTTAACTGATTTCACCGTTAACTGATTTCACCGTTAACTGATTCCATCGTTAACTGATCTCATCGTTAACTGATTTCATCGTTAACTGATTCCATCGTTAACTGATTTCACCGTTAACTGATTTCACCGTTAACTGATTTCATCTTCATTTAACTGATTCCATCGTTAACAGATTTCATCTTTAACTGATTTCATCGTTAACTGATTTCATCTTCATTTAACTGATTTCATCGTTAACTGATTTCATCGTTAACTGATTTCATCGTTAACTGATTTCATCGTTAACTGATTTCATCTTCATTTAACTGATTTCATTTTCATTCTTCATTTAACTGATTTCATCGTTAACTGATTTCATCGTTAACTGATTTCATCGTTAACTGATTTCATCTTCATTTAACTGATTTCATCGTTAACTGATTTCGTCGTTAACTGATTTCATCGTTAACTGATTTCATCTTCATTTAACTGATTTCATCGTTAACTGATTTCATCTTCATTTAACTGATTTCATCGTTAACTGATTTCATCGTTAACTGATTTCATCGTTAACTGATTTCATCTTCATTTAACTGATTTCATTTTCATTCTTCATTTAACTGATTTCATCGTTAACTGATTTCATCTTCATTTAACTGATTTCATCGTTAACTGATTTCATCGTTAACTGATTTCATCGTTAACTGATTTCATCTTCATTTAACTGATTTCATCGTTAACTGATTTCATCTTCATTTAATTGATTTCATCGTTAACTGATTTCATCGTTAACTGATTTCATCTTCATTTAACTGATTTCATCGTTAACTGATTCCATCGTTAACTGATTTCATCTTCATTTAACTGATTTCATCTTCATTTAACTGATTTCATCGTTAACTGATTTCATCTTCATTTAACTGATTTCATCGTTAACTGATTTCATCGTTAACTGATTTCATCGTTAACTGATTTCATCTTCATTTAACTGATTTCATCGTTAACTGATTTCATCGTTAACTGATTTCATCTTCATTTAACTGATTTCATCGTTAACTGATTTCATCGTTAACTGATTCCATCGTTAACTGATTTCATCTTTAACTGATTTCATCGTTAACTGATTTCATCTTCATTTAACTGATTTCATCGTTAAGTGATTTCATCGTTAACTGATTTCATCTTCATTTAACTGATTTCATTGTTAACTGATTTCATCGTTAACTGATTTCATCTTCATTTAACTGATTCCATCGTTAACTGATTTCATCGTTAACTGATTTCATCGTTAACTGATTTCATCTTTAACTGATTTCATCTTCATTTAACTGATTTCATCGTTAACTGATTTCATCGTTAACTGATTTCATCTTCATTTAACTGATTTCATCGTTAACTGATTTCATCGTTAACTGATTCCATCGTTAACTGATTTCATCGTTAACTGATTTCATCTTCATTTAACTGATTTAATTTTCATTCTTCATTTAACTGATTTCATCGTTAACTGATTTCATCTTCATTTAACTGATTTCATCGTTAACTGATTTCATCGTTAACTGATTTCATCTTTAACTGATTTCATCGTTAACTGATTTCATCTTCATTTAACTGATTTCATCGTTAACTGATTTCATCTTCATTTAACTGATTTCATCGTTAACTGATTTCATCGTTAACTGATTTCATCGTTAACTGATTCCATCGTTAACTGATTTCATCGTTAACTGATTTCATCTTCATTTAACTGATTTCATCGTTAACTGATTTCATCGTTAACTGATTTCATCGTTAACTGATTTCATCTTCATTTAACTGATTTCATTTTCATTCTTCATTTAACTGATTTCATCGTTAACTGATTTCATCTTCATTTAACTGATTTCATCGTTAACTGATTTCATCGTTAACTGATTTCATCTTTAACTGATTTCATCGTTAACTGATTTCATCTTCATTTAACTGATTTCATCGTTAACTGATTCCATCGTTAACTGATTTCATCTTCATTTAACTGATTTCATCTTCATTTAACTGATTTCATCGTTAACTGATTTCATCTTCATTTAACTGATTTCATCGTTAACTGATTTCATCGTTAACTGATTTCATCGTTAACTGATTTCATCTTCATTTAACTGATTTCATCGTTAACTGATTTCATCGTTAACTGATTTCATCTTCATTTAACTGATTTCATCGTTAACTGATTTCATCGTTAACTGATTCCATCGTTAACTGATTTCATCTTTAACTGATTTCATCGTTAACTGATTTCATCTTCATTTAACTGATTTCATCGTTAAGTGATTTCATCGTTAACTGATTTCATCTTCATTTAACTGATTTCATTGTTAACTGATTTCATCGTTAACTGATTTCATCTTCATTTAACTGATTCCATCGTTAACTGATTTCATCGTTAACTGATTTCATCTTTAACTGATTTCATCTTCATTTAACTGATTTCATCGTTAACTGATTTCATCGTTAACTGATTTCATCTTCATTTAACTGATTTCATCGTTAACTGATTTCATCGTTAACTGATTCCATCGTTAACTGATTTCATCGTTAACTGATTTCATCTTCATTTAACTGATTTAATTTTCATTCTTCATTTAACTGATTTCATCGTTAACTGATTTCATCTTCATTTAACTGATTTCATCGTTAACTGATTTCATCGTTAACTGATTTCATCTTTAACTGATTTCATCGTTAACTGATTTCATCTTCATTTAACTGATTTCATCGTTAACTGATTTCATCTTCATTTAATTGATTTCATCGTTAACTGATTTCATCGTTAACTGATTTCATCGTTAACTGATTTCATCTTCATTTAACTGATTTCATCGTTAACTGATTCCATCGTTAACTGATTTCATCGTTAACTGATTTCATCTTCATTTAACTGATTTCATCGTTAACTGATTTCATCGTTAACTGATTTCATCGTTAACTGATTTCATCGTTAACTGATTTCATCTTCATTTAACTGATTTCATCGTTAACTGATTTCATCGTTAACTGATTTCATCGTTAACTGATTTCATCTTCATTTAACTGATTTCATCGTTAACTGATTTCATCGTTAACTGATTTCATCTTCATTTAACTGATTTCATCGTTAACTGATTTCATCGTTAACTGATTCCATCGTTAACTGATTTCATCGTTAACTGATTTCATCGTTAACTGATTTCATCTTCATTTAACTGATTTCATCGTTAAGTGATTTCATCGTTAACTGATTTCATCGTTAACTGATTTCATCGTTAACTGATTTCATCTTCATTTAACTGATTTCATCGTTAACTGATTTCATCGTTAACTGATTTCATCTTCATTTAACTGATTTCATTGTTAACTGATTTCATCGTTAACTGATTTCATCTTCATTTAACTGATTTCATCGTTAACTGATTTCATCGTTAACTGATTCCATCGTTAACTGATTTCATCGTTAACTGATTTCATCGTTAACTGATTTCATCTTCATTTAACTGATTTCATTTTCATTCTTCATTTAACTGATTTCATCGTTAACTGATTTCATCGTTAACTGATTTCATCTTCATTTAACTGATTTCATCTTCATTTAACTGATTTCATCGTTAAGTGATTTCATCGTTAACTGATTTCATCGTTAACTGATTTCATCTTTAACTGATTTCATCGTTAACTGATTTCATCTTCATTTAACTGATTTCATCGTTAACTGATTTCATCTTCATTTAACTGATTTCATCTTTAACTGATTTCATCGTTAACTGATTTCATCTTCATTTAATTGATTTCATCGTTAACTGATTTCATCGTTAACTGATTTCATCGTTAACTGATTTCATCTTCATTTAACTGATTTCATCGTTAACTGATTTCATCGTTAACTGATTTCATCTTCATTTAACTGATTTCATCGTTAACTGATTTCATCGTTAACTGATTTCATCTTTAACTGATTTCATCGTTAACTGATTTCATCTTCATTTAACTGATTTCATCGTTAACTGATTTCATCGTTAACTGATTTCATCTTTAACTGATTTCATCGTTAACTGATTTCATCTTCATTTAACTGATTTCATCGTTAACTGATTTCATCTTCATTTAACTGATTTCATCGTTAACTGATTTCATCGTTAACTGATTTCATCTTCATTTAACTGATTCCATCGTTAACTGATTTCATCGTTAACTGATTTCATCGTTAACTGATTTCATCTTCATTTAACTGATTCCATCGTTAACTGATTTCATCGTTAACTGATTTCATCTTCATTTAACTGATTTCATCGTTAACTGATTTCATCGTTAACTGATTCCATCGTTAACTGATTTCATCTTCATTTAACTGATTTCATCGTTAACTGATTTCATCTTCATTTAACTGATTTCATCGTTAACTGATTTCATCGTTAACTGATTTCATCGTTAACTGATTTCATCGTTAACTGATTTCATCTTCATTTAACTGATTCCATCGTTAACTGATTTCATCGTTAACTGATTTCATCTTTAACTGATTTCATCGTTAACTGATTTCATCTTCATTTAACTGATTTCATCGTTAACTGATTTCATCGTTAACTGATTTCATCGTTAACTGATTTCATCTTCATTTAACTGATTTCATCGTTAACTGATTTCATCGTTAACTGATTTCATCTTCATTTAACTGATTTCATCGTTAACTGATTTCATCGTTAACTGATTTCATCGTTAACTGATTTCATCTTCATTTAACTGATTTCATTTTCATTCTTCATTTAACTGATTTCATCGTTAACTGATTTCATCTTCATTTAACTGATTTCATCGTTAACTGATTTCATCGTTAACTGATTTCATCTTTAACTGATTTCATCGTTAACTGATTTCATCTTCATTTAACTGATTTCATCGTTAACTGATTTCATCTTCATTTAATTGATTTCATCGTTAACTGATTTCATCGTTAACTGATTTCATCGTTAACTGATTTCATCTTCATTTAACTGATTTCATTGTTAACTGATTTCATCGTTAACTGATTCCATCGTTAACTAATTTCATCATTAACTGATTTCATCTTCATTTAACTGATTTCATCGTTAACTGATTTTATCGTTAACTGATTTCATCTTTAACTGATTTCATCGTTAACTGATTTCATCTTCATTTAACTGATTTCATCGTTAACTGATTTCATCGTTAACTGATTTCATCTTTAACTGATTTCATCGTTAACTGATTTCATCTTCATTTAACTGATTTCATCGTTAACTGATTTCATCGTTAACTGATTTCATCTTCATTTAACTGATTTCATCGTTAACTGATTTCATCGTTAACTGATTTCATCGTTAACTGATTTCATCTTCATTTAACTGATTTCATTTTCATTCTTCATTTAACTGATTTCATCGTTAACTGATTTCATCGTTAACTGATTTCATCGTTAACTGATTTCATCGTTAACTGATTTCATCTTTAACTGATTTCATCGTTAACTGATTTCATCTTCATTTAACTGATTTCATCGTTAACTGATTTCATCTTCATTTAATTGATTTCATCGTTAACTGATTTCATCGTTAACTGATTTCATCGTTAACTGATTTCATCTTCATTTAACTGATTTCATCGTTAACTGATTTCATCGTTAACTGATTTCATCTTCATTTAACTGATTTCATCGTTAACTGATTTCATCGTTAACTGATTTCATCGTTAACTGATTTCATCTTCATTTAAATGATTTCATCGTTAACTGATTTCATCTTTAACTGATTTCATCGTTAACTGATTTCATCTTCATTTAACTGATTTCATCGTTAACTGATTTCATCGTTAACTGATTTCATCTTTAACTGATTTCATCGTTAACTGATTTCATCTTCATTTAACTGATTTCATCGTTAACTGATTTCATCTTCATTTAACTGATTTCATCGTTAACTGATTTCATCGTTAACTGATTTCATCGTTAACTGATTTCATCTTCATTTAACTGATTCCATCGTTAACTGATTTCATCGTTAACTGATTTCATCGTTAACTGATTTCATCGTTAACTGATTTCATCGTTAACTGATTTCATCTTCATTTAACTGATTTCATCGTTAACTGATTTCATCGTTAACTGATTCCATCGTTAACTGATTTCATCGTTAACTGATTTCATCGTTAACTGATTTCATCTTCATTTAACTGATTTCATCGTTAACTGATTTCATCTTCATTTAACTGATTTCATCGTTAACTGATTTCATCTTCATTTAACTGATTTCATCGTTAACTGATTTCATCGTTAACTGATTCCATCGTTAACTGATTTCATCGTTAACTGATTTCATCTTCATTTAACTGATTTCATCGTTAACTGATTTCATCGTTAACTGATTTCATCGTTAACTGATTTCATCTTCATTTAACTGATTTCATTTTCATTCTTCATTTAACTGATTTCATCGTTAACTGATTTCATCTTCATTTAACTGATTTCATCGTTAACTGATTTCATCGTTAACTGATTTCATCTTTAACTGATTTCATCGTTAACTGATTTCATCTTCATTTAACTGATTTCATCGTTAACTAATTTCATCTTCATTTAATTGATTTCATCGTTAACTGATTTCATCGTTAACTGATTTCATCGTTAACTGATTTCATCTTCATTTAACTGATTTCATCGTTAACTGATTCCATCGTTAACTGATTTCATCTTCATTTAACTGATTTCATCGTTAACTGATTTCATCGTTAACTGATTTCATCTTCATTTAACTGATTTCATCGTTAACTGATTTCATCGTTAACTGATTTCATCGTTAACTGATTTCATCTTCATTTAACTGATTTCATCGTTAACTGATTTCATCGTTAACTGATTTCATCTTCATTTAACTGATTTCATCGTTAACTGATTTCATCGTTAACTGATTCCATCGTTAACTGATTTCATCTTTAACTGATTTCATCGTTAACTGATTTCATCTTCATTTAACTGATTTCATCGTTAAGTGATTTCATCGTTAACTGATTTCATCTTCATTTAACTGATTTCATTGTTAACTGATTTCATCGTTAACTGATTTCATCTTCATTTAACTGATTCCATCGTTAACTGATTTCATCGTTAACTGATTTCATCGTTAACTGATTTCATCGTTAACTGATTTCATCTTTAACTGATTTCATCTTCATTTAACTGATTTCATCGTTAACTGATTTCATCGTTAACTGATTTCATCTTCATTTAACTGATTTCATCGTTAACTGATTTCATCGTTAACTGATTCCATCGTTAACTGATTTCATCGTTAACTGATTTCATCTTCATTTAACTGATTTAATTTTCATTCTTCATTTAACTGATTTCATCGTTAACTGATTTCATCTTCATTTAACTGATTTCATCGTTAACTGATTTCATCGTTAACTGATTTCATCTTCATTTAACTGATTTCATCGTTAACTGATTTCATCGTTAACTGATTCCATCGTTAACTGATTTCATCTTTAACTGATTTCATCGTTAACTGATTTCATCTTCATTTAACTGATTTCATCGTTAAGTGATTTCATCGTTAACTGATTTCATCGTTAACTGATTTCATCTTCATTTAACTGATTTCATCGTTAACTGATTTCATCGTTAACTGATTCCATCGTTAACTGATTTCATCGTTAACTGATTTCATCGTTAACTGATTTCATCTTCATTTAACTGATTTCATCGTTAACTGATTTCATCTTCATTTAACTGATTTCATCGTTAACTGATTTCATCGTTAACTGATTTCATCGTTAACTGATTTCATCTTCATTTAACTGATTTCATTTTCATTCTTCATTTAACTGATTTCATCGTTAACTGATTTCATCTTCATTTAATTGATTTCATCGTTAACTGATTTCATCGTTAACTGATTTCATCGTTAACTGATTTCATCTTCATTTAACTGATTTCATCGTTAACTGATTTCATCGTTAACTGATTTCATCTTCATTTAACTGATTTCATCGTTAACTGATTTCATCGTTAACTGATTTCATCGTTAACTGATTTCATCTTCATTTAACTGATTTCATCGTTAACTGATTTCATCGTTAACTGATTTCATCTTTAACTGATTTCATCGTTAACTGATTTCATCTTCATTTAACTGATTTCATCGTTAACTGATTTCATCGTTAACTGATTTCATCTTTAACTGATTTCATCGTTAACTGATTTCATCTTCATTTAACTGATTTCATCGTTAACTGATTTCATCTTCATTTAACTGATTTCATCGTTAACTGATTTCATCGTTAACTGATTTCATCTTCATTTAACTGATTCCATCGTTAACTGATTTCATCGTTAACTGATTTCATCGTTAACTGATTTCATCTTCATTTAACTGATTTCATCGTTAACTGATTTAATCGTTAACTGATTTCATCTTTAACTGATTTCATCGTTAACTGATTTCATCTTCATTTAACTGATTTCATCGTTAACTGATTTCATCGTTTACTGATTTCATCGTTAACTGATTTCATCTTCATTTAACTGATTTCATCGTTAACTGATTTCATCGTTAACTGATTCCATCGTTAACTGATTTCATCGTTAACTGATTTCATCTTCATTTAACTGATTTCATCGTTAACTGATTTCATCTTCATTTAACTGATTTCATCGTTAACTGATTTCATCGTTAACTGATTTCATCTTCATTTAACTGATTTCATCGTTAACTGATTTCATCGTTAACTGATTTCATCTTCATTTAACTGATTTCATCGTTAACTGATTTCATCGTTAACTGATTCCATCGTTAACTGATTTCATCGTTAACTGATTTCATCGTTAACTGATTTCATCTTCATTTAACTGATTTCATCGTTAACTGATTTCATCTTCATTTAATTGATTTCATCGTTAACTGATTTCATCGTTAACTGATTTCATCTTCATTTAACTGATTTCATCGTTAACTGATTTCATCTTCATTTAACTGATTTCATCGTTAACTGATTTCATCTTCATTTAACTGATTTCATCGTTAACTGATTTCATCGTTAACTGATTTCATCTTCATTTAACTGATTCCATCGTTAACTGATTTCATCGTTAACTGATTTCATCGTTAACTGATTTCATCTTTAACTGATTTCATCGTTAACTGATTTCATCTTCATTTAACTGATTTCATCGTTAACTGATTTCATCGTTAACTGATTTCATCTTCATTTAACTGATTTCATTTTCATTCTTCATTTAACTGATTTCATCGTTAACTGATTTCATCTTCATTTAACTGATTTCATCGTTAACTGATTTCATCGTTAACTGATTTCATCGTTAACTGATTTCATCTTCTTTTAACTGATTTCATCGTTAACTGATTTCATCTTCATTTAATTGATTTCATCGTTAACTGATTTCATCGTTAACTGATTTCATCTTCATTTAACTGATTTCATCGTTAACTGATTTCATCGTTAACTGATTTCATCTTCATTTAACTGATTTCATCGTTAACTGATTTCATCTTCATTTAACTGATTTCATCGTTAACTGATTTCATCGTTAACTGATTTCATCTTCATTTAACTGATTCCATCGTTAACTGATTTCATCGTTAACTGATTTCATCGTTAACTGATTTCATCTTTAACTGATTTCATCGTTAACTGATTTCATCTTCATTTAACTGATTTCATCGTTAACTGATTTCATCTTCATTTAACTGATTTCATTTTCATTCTTCATTTAACTGATTTCATCGTTAACTGATTTCATCTTCATTTAACTGATTTCATCGTTAACTGATTTCATCGTTAACTGATTTCATCGTTAACTGATTTCATCTTCTTTTAACTGATTTCATCGTTAACTGATTTCATCTTCATTTAATTGATTTCATCGTTAACTGATTTCATCGTTAACTGATTTCATCTTCATTTAACTGATTTCATCGTTAACTGATTTCATCTTCATTTAACTGATTTCATCGTTAACTGATTTCATCTTCATTTAACTGATTTCATCGTTAACTGATTTCATCGTTAACTGATTTCATCTTCATTTAACTGATTCCATCGTTAACTGATTTCATCGTTAACTGATTTCATCGTTAACTGATTTCATCTTTAACTGATTTCATCGTTAACTGATTTCATCTTCATTTAACTGATTTCATCGTTAACTGATTTCATCGTTAACTGATTTCATCTTCATTTAACTGATTTCATTTTCATTCTTCATTTAACTGATTTCATCGTTAACTGATTTCATCTTCATTTAACTGATTTCATCGTTAACTGATTTCATCGTTAACTGATTTCATCGTTAACTGATTTCATCTTCTTTTAACTGATTTCATCGTTAACTGATTTCATCTTCATTTAATTGATTTCATCGTTAACTGATTTCATCGTTAACTGATTTCATCTTCATTTAACTGATTTCATCGTTAACTGATTTCATCGTTAACTGATTTCATCTTCATTTAACTGATTTCATCGTTAACTGATTTCATCTTCATTTAACTGATTTCATCGTTAACTGATTTCATCTTCATTTAACTGATTTCATCGTTAACTGATTTCATCGTTAACTGATTTCATCTTCATTTAACTGATTTCATCGTTAACTGATTTCATCGTTAACTGATTCCATCGTTAACTGATTTCATCGTTAACTGATTTCATCGTTAACTGATTTCATCTTCATTTAACTGATTTCATCGTTAACTGATTTCATCTTCATTTAATTGATTTCATCGTTAACTGATTTCATCGTTAACTGATTTCATCTTCATTTAACTGATTTCATCGTTAACTGATTTCATCTTCATTTAACTGATTTCATCGTTAACTGATTTCATCTTCATTTAACTGATTTCATCGTTAACTGATTTCATCGTTAACTGATTTCATCTTCATTTAACTGATTCCATCGTTAACTGATTTCATCGTTAACTGATTTCATCGTTAACTGATTTCATCTTTAACTGATTTCATCGTTAACTGATTTCATCTTCATTTAACTGATTTCATCGTTAACTGATTTCATCGTTAACTGATTTCATCTTCATTTAACTGATTTCATTTTCATTCTTCATTTAACTGATTTCATCGTTAACTGATTTCATCTTCATTTAACTGATTTCATCGTTAACTGATTTCATCGTTAACTGATTTCATCGTTAACTGATTTCATCTTCTTTTAACTGATTTCATCGTTAACTGATTTCATCTTCATTTAATTGATTTCATCGTTAACTGATTTCATCGTTAACTGATTTCATCTTCATTTAACTGATTTCATCGTTAACTGATTTCATCGTTAACTGATTTCATCTTCATTTAACTGATTTCATCGTTAACTGATTTCATCTTCATTTAACTGATTTCATCGTTAACTGATTTCATCGTTAACTGATTTCATCTTCATTTAACTGATTCCATCGTTAACTGATTTCATCGTTAACTGATTTCATCGTTAACTGATTTCATCTTTAACTGATTTCATCGTTAACTGATTTCATCTTCATTTAACTGATTTCATCGTTAACTGATTTCATCTTCATTTAACTGATTTCATTTTCATTCTTCATTTAACTGATTTCATCGTTAACTGATTTCATCTTCATTTAACTGATTTCATCGTTAACTGATTTCATCGTTAACTGATTTCATCGTTAACTGATTTCATCTTCTTTTAACTGATTTCATCGTTAACTGATTTCATCTTCATTTAATTGATTTCATCGTTAACTGATTTCATCGTTAACTGATTTCATCTTCATTTAACTGATTTCATCGTTAACTGATTTCATCTTCATTTAACTGATTTCATCGTTAACTGATTTCATCGTTAACTGATTTCATCTTCATTTAACTGATTCCATCGTTAACTGATTTCATCGTTAACTGATTTCATCGTTAACTGATTTCATCTTTAACTGATTTCATCGTTAACTGATTTCATCTTCATTTAACTGATTTCATCGTTAACTGATTTCATCGTTAACTGATTTCATCTTCATTTAACTGATTTCATTTTCATTCTTCATTTAACTGATTTCATCGTTAACTGATTTCATCTTCATTTAATTGATTTCATCGTTAACTGATTTCATCGTTAACTGATTTCATCTTCTTTTAACTGATTTCATCGTTAACTGATTTCATCTTCATTTAATTGATTTCATCGTTAACTGATTTCATCGTTAACTGATTTCATCTTCATTTAACTGATTTCATCGTTAACTGATTTCATCGTTAACTGATTTCATCTTCATTTAACTGATTTCATCGTTAACTGATTTCATCTTCATTTAACTGATTTCATCGTTAACTGATTTCATCGTTAACTGATTTCATCTTCATTTAACTGATTCCATCGTTAACTGATTTCATCGTTAACTGATTTCATCGTTAACTGATTTCATCTTTAACTGATTTCATCGTTAACTGATTTCATCTTCATTTAACTGATTTCATCGTTAACTGATTTCATCTTCATTTAACTGATTTCATTTTCATTCTTCATTTAACTGATTTCATCGTTAACTGATTTCATCTTCATTTAACTGATTTCATCGTTAACTGATTTCATCGTTAACTGATTTCATCTTCATTTAACTGATTCCATCGTTAACTGATTTCATCGTTAACTGATTTCATCTTCATTTAACTGATTTCATCGTTAACTGATTCCATCGTTAACTGATTTCATCGTTAACTGATTTCATCGTTAACTGATTTCATCTTCATTTAACTGATTTCATCGTTAACTGATTTCATCTTCATTTAACTGATTTCATCGTTAACTGATTTCATCGTTAACTGATTTCATCTTCATTTAACTGATTTCATTTTCATTCTTCATTTAACTGATTTCATCGTTAACTGATTTCATCTTCATTTAACTGATTTCATCGTTAACTGATTTCATCGTTAACTGATTTCATCGTTAACTGATTTCATCTTTAACTGATTTCATCGTTAACTGATTTCATCTTCATTTAACTGATTTCATCGTTAACTGATTTCATCTTCATTTAATTGATTTCATCGTTAACTGATTTCATCGTTAACTGATTTCATCGTTAACTGATTTCATCTTCATTTAACTGATTTCATCGTTAACTGATTCCATCGTTAACTGATTTCATCTTCATTTAACTGATTTCATCGTTAACTGATTTCATCGTTAACTGATTTCATCTTCATTTAACTGATTTCATCGTTAACTGATTTCATCGTTAACTGATTTCATCGTTAACTGATTCCATCTTCATTTAACTGATTTCATCGTTAACTGATTTCATCGTTAACTGATTCCATCGTTAACTGATTTCATCTTTAACTGATTTCATCGTTAACTGATTTCATCTTCATTTAACTGATTTCATCGTTAAGTGATTTCATCGTTAACTGATTTCATCTTCATTTAACTGATTTCATTGTTAACTGATTTCATCGTTAACTGATTTCATCTTCATTTAACTGATTTCATCGTTAACTGATTTCATCGTTAACTGATTCCATCGTTAACTGATTTCATCGTTAACTGATTTCATCGTTAACTGATTTCATCTTCATTTAACTGATTTCATCGTTAACTGATTTCATCTTCATTTAACTGATTTCATTTTCATTCTTCATTTAACTGATTTCATCGTTAACTGATTTCATCTTCATTTAACTGATTTCATCGTTAACTGATTTCATCGTTAACTGATTTCATCTTCATTTAACTGATTTCATCGTTAACTGATTTCATCGTTAACTGATTTCATCTTCATTTAACTGATTTCATCGTTAACTGATTTCATCGTTAACTGATTCCATCGTTAACTGATTTCATCTTTAACTGATTTCATCGTTAACTGATTTCATCTTCATTTAACTGATTTCATCGTTAAGTGATTTCATCGTTAACTGATTTCATCTTCATTTAACTGATTTCATCGTTAACTGATTTCATCGTTAACTGATTTCATCTTCATTTAACTGATTTCATCGTTAACTGATTTCATCGTTAACTGATTTCATCTTCATTTAACTGATTTCATCGTTAACTGATTTCATCGTTAACTGATTCCATCGTTAACTGATTTCATCGTTAACTGATTTCATCGTTAACTGATTTCATCTTCATTTAACTGATTTCATCGTTAACTGATTTCATCTTCATTTAACTGATTTCATCGTTAACTGATTTCATCGTTAACTGATTTCATCGTTAACTGATTTCATCTTCATTTAACTGATTTCATTTTCATTCTTCATTTAACTGATTTCATCGTTAACTGATTTCATCTTCATTTAACTGATTTCATCGTTAACTGATTTCATCGTTAACTGATTTCATCTTCATTTAACTGATTTCATCGTTAACTGATTTCATCGTTAACTGATTTCATCTTCATTTAACTGATTTCATCGTTAACTGATTTCATCGTTAACTGATTCCATCGTTAACTGATTTCATCTTTAACTGATTTCATCGTTAACTGATTTCATCTTCATTTAACTGATTTCATCGTTAACTGATTTCATCTTCATTTAACTGATTTCATCGTTAAGTGATTTCATCGTTAACTGATTTCATCTTCATTTAACTGATTTCATTGTTAACTGATTTCATCGTTAACTGATTTCATCGTTAACTGATTTCATCTTCATTTAACTGATTCCATCGTTAACTGATTTCATCGTTAACTGATTTCATCGTTAACTGATTTCATCGTTAACTGATTTCATCGTTAACTGATTTCATCTTCATTTAACTGATTTCATCGTTAACTGATTTCATCGTTAACTGATTCCATCGTTAACTGATTTCATCGTTAACTGATTTCATCGTTAACTGATTTCATCTTCATTTAACTGATTTCATCGTTAACTGATTTCATCGTTAACTGATTTCATCGTTAACTGATTTCATCTTCATTTAACTGATTTCATTTTCATTCTTCATTTAACTGATTTCATCGTTAACTGATTTCATCTTCATTTAATTGATTTCATCGTTAACTGATTTCATCGTTAACTGATTTCATCTTCATTTAACTGATTTCATCGTTAACTGATTTCATCGTTAACTGATTTCATCTTCATTTAACTGATTTCATCGTTAACTGATTTCATCGTTAACTGATTTCATCGTTAACTGATTTCATCTTCATTTAACTGATTTCATCGTTAACTGATTTCATCGTTAACTGATTTCATCTTTAACTGATTTCATCGTTAACTGATTTCATCTTCATTTAACTGATTTCATCGTTAACTGATTTCATCGTTAACTGATTTCATCTTTAACTGATTTCATCGTTAACTGATTTCATCTTCATTTAACTGATTTCATCGTTAACTGATTTCATCTTCATTTAACTGATTTCATCGTTAACTGATTTCATCGTTAACTGATTTCATCGTTAACTGATTTCATCTTCATTTAACTGATTCCATCGTTAACTGATTTCATCGTTAACTGATTTCATCGTTAACTGATTTCATCTTCATTTAACTGATTTCATCGTTAACTGATTTCATCGTTAACTGATTTCATCTTTAACTGATTTCATCGTTAACTGATTTCATCGTTAACTGATTTCATCTTCATTTAACTGATTTCATCGTTAACTGATTTCATCGTTAACTGATTTCATCTTCATTTAACTGATTTCATCGTTAACTGATTTCATCGTTAACTGATTTCATCTTTAACTGATTTCATCGTTAACTGATTTCATCTTCATTTAACTGATTTCATCGTTAACTAATTTCATCTTCATTTAATTGATTTCATCGTTAACTGATTTCATCGTTAACTGATTTCATCGTTAACTGATTTCATCTTCATTTAACTGATTTCATCGTTAACTGATTCCATCGTTAACTGATTTCATCTTCATTTAACTGATTTCATCGTTAACTGATTTCATCGTTAACTGATTTCATCTTCATTTAACTGATTTCATCGTTAACTGATTTCATCGTTAACTGATTTCATCGTTAACTGATTTCATCTTCATTTAACTGATTTCATCGTTAACTGATTTCATCGTTAACTGATTTCATCTTCATTTAACTGATTTCATCGTTAACTGATTTCATCGTTAACTGATTCCATCGTTAACTGATTTCATCTTTAACTGATTTCATCGTTAACTGATTTCATCTTCATTTAACTGATTTCATCGTTAAGTGATTTCATCGTTAACTGATTTCATCTTCATTTAACTGATTTCATTGTTAACTGATTTCATCGTTAACTGATTTCATCTTCATTTAACTGATTCCATCGTTAACTGATTTCATCGTTAACTGATTTCATCGTTAACTGATTTCATCGTTAACTGATTTCATCTTTAACTGATTTCATCTTCATTTAACTGATTTCATCGTTAACTGATTTCATCGTTAACTGATTTCATCTTCATTTAACTGATTTCATCGTTAACTGATTTCATCGTTAACTGATTTCATCGTTAACTGATTTCATCTTCATTTAACTGATTTCATCGTTAACTGATTTCATCTTTAACTGATTTCATCGTTAACTGATTTCATCTTCATTTAACTGATTTCATCGTTAACTGATTTCATCTTCATTTAACTGATTTCATTTTCATTCTTCATTTAACTGATTTCATCGTTAACTGATTTCATCTTCATTTAACTGATTTCATCGTTAACTGATTTCATCGTTAACTGATTTCATCTTCATTTAACTGATTCCATCGTTAACTGATTTCATCGTTAACTGATTTCATCTTCATTTAACTGATTTCATCGTTAACTGATTCCATCGTTAACTGATTTCATCGTTAACTGATTTCATCGTTAACTGATTTCATCTTCATTTAACTGATTTCATCGTTAACTGATTTCATCTTCATTTAACTGATTTCATCGTTAACTGATTTCATCGTTAACTGATTTCATCTTCATTTAACTGATTTCATTTTCATTCTTCATTTAACTGATTTCATCGTTAACTGATTTCATCTTCATTTAACTGATTTCATCGTTAACTGATTTCATCGTTAACTGATTTCATCGTTAACTGATTTCATCTTTAACTGATTTCATCGTTAACTGATTTCATCTTCATTTAACTGATTTCATCGTTAACTGATTTCATCTTCATTTAATTGATTTCATCGTTAACTGATTTCATCGTTAACTGATTTCATCGTTAACTGATTTCATCTTCATTTAACTGATTTCATCGTTAACTGATTCCATCGTTAACTGATTTCATCTTCATTTAACTGATTTCATCGTTAACTGATTTCATCGTTAACTGATTTCATCTTCATTTAACTGATTTCATCGTTAACTGATTTCATCGTTAACTGATTTCATCGTTAACTGATTCCATCTTCATTTAACTGATTTCATCGTTAACTGATTTCATCGTTAACTGATTCCATCGTTAACTGATTTCATCTTTAACTGATTTCATCGTTAACTGATTTCATCTTCATTTAACTGATTTCATCGTTAAGTGATTTCATCGTTAACTGATTTCATCTTCATTTAACTGATTTCATTGTTAACTGATTTCATCGTTAACTGATTTCATCTTCATTTAACTGATTTCATCGTTAACTGATTTCATCGTTAACTGATTCCATCGTTAACTGATTTCATCGTTAACTGATTTCATCTTCATTTAACTGATTTCATCGTTAACTGATTTCATCTTCATTTAACTGATTTCATTTTCATTCTTCATTTAACTGATTTCATCGTTAACTGATTTCATCTTCATTTAACTGATTTCATCGTTAACTGATTTCATCGTTAACTGATTTCATCTTCATTTAACTGATTTCATCGTTAACTGATTTCATCGTTAACTGATTTCATCTTCATTTAACTGATTTCATCGTTAACTGATTTCATCGTTAACTGATTCCATCGTTAACTGATTTCATCTTTAACTGATTTCATCGTTAACTGATTTCATCTTCATTTAACTGATTTCATCGTTAAGTGATTTCATCGTTAACTGATTTCATCTTCATTTAACTGATTTCATCGTTAACTGATTTCATCGTTAACTGATTTCATCGTTAACTGATTTCATCTTCATTTAACTGATTTCATCGTTAACTGATTTCATCGTTAACTGATTTCATCTTCATTTAACTGATTTCATCGTTAACTGATTTCATCGTTAACTGATTCCATCGTTAACTGATTTCATCGTTAACTGATTTCATCGTTAACTGATTTCATCTTCATTTAACTGATTTCATCGTTAACTGATTTCATCTTCATTTAACTGATTTCATCGTTAACTGATTTCATCGTTAACTGATTTCATCGTTAACTGATTTCATCTTCATTTAACTGATTTCATTTTCATTCTTCATTTAACTGATTTCATCGTTAACTGATTTCATCTTCATTTAACTGATTTCATCGTTAACTGATTTCATCGTTAACTGATTTCATCTTCATTTAACTGATTTCATCGTTAACTGATTTCATCGTTAACTGATTTCATCTTCATTTAACTGATTTCATCGTTAACTGATTTCATCGTTAACTGATTCCATCGTTAACTGATTTCATCTTTAACTGATTTCATCGTTAACTGATTTCATCTTCATTTAACTGATTTCATCGTTAAGTGATTTCATCGTTAACTGATTTCATCTTCATTTAACTGATTTCATTGTTAACTGATTTCATCGTTAACTGATTTCATCTTCATTTAACTGATTTCATCGTTAACTGATTTCATCGTTAACTGATTTCATCTTCATTTAACTGATTTCATCGTTAACTGATTTCATCGTTAACTGATTTCATCTTTAACTGATTTCATCGTTAACTGATTTCATCTTCATTTAACTGATTTCATCGTTAACTGATTTCATCTTCATTTAATTGATTTCATCGTTAACTGATTTCATCGTTAACTGATTTCATCTTCATTTAACTGATTTCATTTTCATTCTTCATTTAACTGATTTCATCGTTAACTGATTTCATCTTCATTTAACTGATTTCATCGTTAACTGATTTCATCGTTAACTGATTTCATCGTTAACTGATTTCATCTTCATTTAACTGATTTCATCTTCATTTAACTGATTTCATCGTTAACTGATTTCATCGTTAACTGATTTCATCTTCATTTAACTGATTTCATTTTCATTCTTCATTTAACTGATTTCATCGTTAACTGATTTCATCTTCATTTAACTGATTTCATCGTTAACTGATTTCATCGTTAACTGATTTCATCGTTAACTGATTTCATCTTTAACTGATTTCATCGTTAACTGATTTCATCTTCATTTAACTGATTTCATCGTTAACTGATTTCATCTTCATTTAATTGATTTCATCGTTAACTGATTTCATCGTTAACTGATTTCATCGTTAACTGATTTCATCTTCATTTAACTGATTTCATCGTTAACTGATTCCATCGTTAACTGATTTCATCTTCATTTAACTGATTTCATCGTTAACTGATTTCATCGTTAACTGATTTCATCTTCATTTAACTGATTTCATCGTTAACTGATTTCATCGTTAACTGATTTCATCGTTAACTGATTCCATCTTCATTTAACTGATTTCATCGTTAACTGATTTCATCGTTAACTGATTCCATCGTTAACTGATTTCATCTTTAACTGATTTCATCGTTAACTGATTTCATCTTCATTTAACTGATTTCATCGTTAAGTGATTTCATCGTTAACTGATTTCATCTTCATTTAACTGATTTCATTGTTAACTGATTTCATCGTTAACTGATTTCATCTTCATTTAACTGATTTCATCGTTAACTGATTTCATCGTTAACTGATTCCATCGTTAACTGATTTCATCGTTAACTGATTTCATCGTTAACTGATTTCATCTTCATTTAACTGATTTCATCGTTAACTGATTTCATCTTCATTTAACTGATTTCATTTTCATTCTTCATTTAACTGATTTCATCGTTAACTGATTTCATCTTCATTTAACTGATTTCATCGTTAACTGATTTCATCGTTAACTGATTTCATCTTCATTTAACTGATTTCATCGTTAACTGATTTCATCGTTAACTGATTTCATCTTCATTTAACTGATTTCATCGTTAACTGATTTCATCGTTAACTGATTCCATCGTTAACTGATTTCATCTTTAACTGATTTCATCGTTAACTGATTTCATCTTCATTTAACTGATTTCATCGTTAAGTGATTTCATCGTTAACTGATTTCATCTTCATTTAACTGATTTCATCGTTAACTGATTTCATCGTTAACTGATTTCATCTTCATTTAACTGATTTCATCGTTAACTGATTTCATCGTTAACTGATTTCATCTTCATTTAACTGATTTCATCGTTAACTGATTTCATCGTTAACTGATTCCATCGTTAACTGATTTCATCGTTAACTGATTTCATCGTTAACTGATTTCATCTTCATTTAACTGATTTCATCGTTAACTGATTTCATCTTCATTTAACTGATTTCATCGTTAACTGATTTCATCGTTAACTGATTTCATCGTTAACTGATTTCATCTTCATTTAACTGATTTCATTTTCATTCTTCATTTAACTGATTTCATCGTTAACTGATTTCATCTTCATTTAACTGATTTCATCGTTAACTGATTTCATCGTTAACTGATTTCATCTTCATTTAACTGATTTCATCGTTAACTGATTTCATCGTTAACTGATTTCATCTTCATTTAACTGATTTCATCGTTAACTGATTTCATCGTTAACTGATTCCATCGTTAACTGATTTCATCTTTAACTGATTTCATCGTTAACTGATTTCATCTTCATTTAACTGATTTCATCGTTAAGTGATTTCATCGTTAACTGATTTCATCTTCATTTAACTGATTTCATTGTTAACTGATTTCATCGTTAACTGATTTCATCTTCATTTAACTGATTTCATCGTTAACTGATTTAATCGTTAACTGATTTCATCGTTAACTGATTTCATCTTCATTTAACTGATTTCATCGTTAACTGATTTCATCGTTAACTGATTTCATCTTTAACTGATTTCATCGTTAACTGATTTCATCTTCATTTAACTGATTTCATCGTTAACTGATTTCATCTTCATTTAATTGATTTCATCGTTAACTGATTTCATCGTTAACTGATTTCATCTTCATTTAACTGATTTCATCGTTAACTGATTTCATCGTTAACTGATTTCATCTTCATTTAACTGATTTCATCGTTAACTGATTTCATCGTTAACTGATTTCATCTTTAACTGATTTCATCGTTAACTGATTTCATCTTCATTTAACTGATTTCATCGTTAACTGATTTCATCTTCATTTAACTGATTTCATCGTTAACTGATTTCATCGTTAACTGATTTCATCGTTAACTGATTTCATCTTCATTTAACTGATTCCATCGTTAACTGATTTCATCGTTAACTGATTTCATCGTTAACTGATTTCATCTTCATTTAACTGATTTCATCGTTAACTGATTTCATCGTTAACTGATTTCATCTTTAACTGATTTCATCGTTAACTGATTTCATCTTCATTTAACTGATTTCATCGTTAACTGATTTCATCGTTAACTGATTTCATCGTTAACTGATTTCATCTTCATTTAACTGATTTCATCGTTAACTGATTTCATCGTTAACTGATTCCATCGTTAACTGATTTCATCGTTAACTGATTTCATCTTCATTTAACTGATTTCATCGTTAACTGATTTCATCTTCATTTAACTGATTTCATCGTTAACTGATTTCATCGTTAACTGATTTCATCTTCATTTAACTGATTTCATTTTCATTCTTCATTTAACTGATTTCATCGTTAACTGATTTCATCTTCATTTAACTGATTTCATCGTTAACTGATTTCATCGTTAACTGATTTCATCGTTAACTGATTTCATCTTTAACTGATTTCATCGTTAACTGATTTCATCTTCATTTAACTGATTTCATCGTTAACTGATTTCATCTTCATTTAATTGATTTCATCGTTAACTGATTTCATCGTTAACTGATTTCATCGTTAACTGATTTCATCGTTAACTGATTTCATCTTCATTTAACTGATTTCATCGTTAACTGATTCCATCGTTAACTGATTTCATCTTCATTTAACTGATTTCATCGTTAACTGATTTCATCGTTAACTGATTTCATCTTCATTTAACTGATTTCATCGTTAACTGATTTCATCGTTAACTGATTTCATCGTTAACTGATTTCATCTTCATTTAACTGATTTCATCGTTAACTGATTTCATCTTCATTTAACTGATTTCATCGTTAACTGATTTCATCGTTAACTGATTCCATCGTTAACTGATTTCATCTTTAACTGATTTCATCGTTAACTGATTTCATCTTCATTTAACTGATTTCATCGTTGATTTCATCGTTAACTGATTTCATCTTCATTTAACTGATTTCATTGTTAACTGATTTCATCGTTAACTGATTTCATCTTCATTTAACTGATTTCATCGTTAACTGATTTCATCGTTAACTGATTCCATCGTTAACTGATTTCATCGTTAACTGATTTCATCTTCATTTAACTGATTTCATTTTCATTCTTCATTTAACTGATTTCATCGTTAACTGATTTCATCTTCATTTAACTGATTTCATCGTTAACTGATTTCATCGTTAACTGATTTCATCTTCATTTAACTGATTTCATCGTTAACTGATTTCATCGTTAACTGATTTCATCTTCATTTAACTGATTTCATCGTTAACTGATTTCATCGTTAACTGATTCCATCGTTAACTGATTTCATCTTTAACTGATTTCATCGTTAACTGATTTCATCTTCATTTAACTGATTTCATCGTTAAGTGATTTCATCGTTAACTGATTTCATCTTCATTTAACTGATTTCATTGTTAACTGATTTCATCGTTAACTGATTTCATCTTCATTTAACTGATTTCATCGTTAACTGATTTCATCGTTAACTGATTTCATCGTTAACTGATTTCATCTTCATTTAACTGATTTCATCGTTAACTGATTTCATCGTTAACTGATTCCATCGTTAACTGATTTCATCGTTAACTGATTTCATCGTTAACTGATTTCATCTTCATTTAACTGATTTCATCGTTAACTGATTTCATCTTCATTTAACTGATTTCATCGTTAACTGATTTCATCGTTAACTGATTTCATCTTCATTTAACTGATTTCATCGTTAAGTGATTTCATCGTTAACTGATTTCATCTTCATTTAACTGATTTCATTGTTAACTGATTTCATCGTTAACTGATTTCATCTTCATTTAACTGATTTCATCGTTAACTGATTTCATCGTTAACTGATTTCATCGTTAACTGATTTCATCGTTAACTCATTTCATCGTTAACTCATTTCATCGTTAACTGATTTCATCTTCATTTAACTGATTTCATTTTCATTCTTCATTTAACTGATTTCATCGTTAACTGATTTCATCTTCATTTAATTGATTTCATCGTTAACTGATTTCATCTTCATTTAACTGATTTCATCGTTAACTGATTTCATCGTTAACTGATTCCATCGTTAACTGATTTCATCGTTAACTGATTTCATCGTTAACTGATTTCATCTTCATTTAACTGATTTCATCGTTAACTGATTTAATCTTCATTTAACTGATTTCATCGTTAACTGATTTCATCGTTAACTGATTTCATCTTCATTTAACTGATTTCATTTTCATTCTTCATTTAACTGATTTCATCGTTAACTGATTTCATCTTCATTTAATTGATTTCATCGTTAACTGATTTCATCGTTAACTGATTTCATCGTTAACTGATTTCATCTTCATTTAACTGATTTCATCTTCATTTAACTGATTTCATCGTTAACTGATTTCATCGTTAACTGATTTCATCGTTAACTGATTTCATCTTCATTTAACTGATTTCATCGTTAACTGATTTCATCTTTAACTGATTTCATCGTTAACTGATTTCATCTTCATTTAACTGATTCCATCGTTAACTGATTTCATCTTCATTTAACTGATTTCATCGTTAACTGATTTCATCGTTAACTGATTTCATCTTTAACTGATTTCATCGTTAACTGATTTCATCTTCATTTAACTGATTTCATCGTTAACTGATTTCATCGTTAACTGATTTCATCTTTAACTGATTTCATCTTCATTTAACTGATTTCATCGTTAACTGATTTCATCTTCATTTAACTGATTTCATTGTTAACTGATTTCATCGTTAACTGATTTCATCGTTAACTGATTTCATCTTCATTTAACTGATTCCATCGTTAACTGATTTCATCGTTAACTGATTTCATCGTTAACTGATTTCATCTTCATTTAACTGATTTCATTTTCATTCTTCATTTAACTGATTTCATCGTTAACTGATTTCATCTTCATTTAACTGATTTCATCGTTAACTGATTTCATCGTTAACTGATTTCATCTTTAACTGATTTCATCGTTAACTGATTTCATCTTCATTTAACTGATTTCATCGTTAACTGATTTCATCTTCATTTAATTGATTTCATCGTTAACTGATTTCATCGTTAACTGATTTCATCGTTAACTGATTTCATCTTCATTTAACTGATTTCATCGTTAACTGATTTCATCGTTAACTGATTCCATCTTCATTTAACTGATTTCATCGTTAACTGATTTCATCGTTAACTGATTTCATCTTCATTTAACTGATTTCATCGTTAACTGATTTCATCGTTAACTGATTTCATCGTTAACTGATTCCATCTTCATTTAACTGATTTCATCGTTAACTGATTTCATCGTTAACTGATTCCATCGTTAACTGATTTCATCTTTAACTGATTTCATCGTTAACTGATTTCATCTTCATTTAACTGATTTCATCGTTAAGTGATTTCATCGTTAACTGATTTCATCTTCATTTAACTGATTTCATTGTTAACTGATTTCATCGTTAACTGATTTCATCTTCATTTAACTGATTTCATCGTTAACTGATTTCATCGTTAACTGATTCCATCGTTAACTGATTTAATCGTTAACTGATTTCATCGTTAACTGATTTCATCTTCATTTAACTGATTTCATCGTTAACTGATTTCATCTTCATTTAACTGATTTCATTTTCATTCTTCATTTAACTGATTTCACTGATATTCTTCATTTAACTGATTTCATCGTTAACTGATTTCATCTTCATTTAATTGATTTCATCGTTAACTGATTTCATCGTTAACTGATTTCATCGTTAACTGATTTCATCTTCATTTAACTGATTTCATCGTTAACTGATTTCATCTTCATTTAACTGATTTCATCGTTAACTGATTTCATCGTTAACTGATTTCATCGTTAACTGATTTCATCTTCATTTAACTGATTTCATCGTTAACTGATTTCATCTTTAACTGATTTCATCGTTAACTGATTTCATCTTCATTTAACTGATTTCATCGTTAACTGATTTCATCGTTAACTGATTTCATCTTTAACTGATTTCATCGTTAACTGATTTCATCTTCATTTAACTGATTTCATCGTTAACTGATTTCATCTTCATTTAACTGATTTCATCGTTAACTGATTTCATCGTTAACTGATTTCATCGTTAACTGATTTCATCTTCATTTAACTGATTCCATCGTTAACTGATTTCATCGTTAACTGATTTCATCGTTAACTGATTTCATCTTCATTTAACTGATTTCATCGTTAACTGATTTCATCGTTAACTGATTTCATCTTTAACTGATTTCATCGTTAACTGATTTCATCTTCATTTAACTGATTTCATCGTTAACTGATTTCATCGTTAACTGATTTCATCGTTAACTGATTTCATCTTCATTTAACTGATTTCATCGTTAACTGATTTCATCGTTAACTGATTCCATCGTTAACTGATTTCATCGTTAACTGATTTCATCTTCATTTAACTGATTTCATCGTTAACTGATTTCATCTTCATTTAACTGATTTCATCGTTAACTGATTTCATCGTTAACTGATTTCATCTTCATTTAACTGATTTCATTTTCATTCTTCATTTAACTGATTTCATCGTTAACTGATTTCATCTTCATTTAACTGATTTCATCGTTAACTGATTTCATCGTTAACTGATTTCATCTTTAACTGATTTCATCGTTAACTGATTTCATCTTCATTTAACTGATTTCATCGTTAACTGATTTCATCTTCATTTAATTGATTTCATCGTTAACTGATTTCATCGTTAACTGATTTCATCGTTAACTGATTTCATCGTTAACTGATTTCATCTTCATTTAACTGATTTCATCGTTAACTGATTCCATCGTTAACTGATTTCATCTTCATTTAACTGATTTCATCGTTAACTGATTTCATCTTCATTTAACTGATTTCATCTTCATTTAACTGATTTCATCGTTAACTGATTTCATCGTTAACTGATTTCATCTTCATTTAACTGATTTCATCGTTAACTGATTTCATCTTCATTTAACTGATTTCATCGTTAACTGATTTCATCGTTAACTGATTCCATCGTTAACTGATTTCATCTTTAACTGATTTCATCGTTAACTGATTTCATCTTCATTTAACTGATTTCATCGTTAAGTGATTTCATCGTTAACTGATTTCATCTTCATTTAACTGATTTCATTGTTAACTGATTTCATCGTTAACTGATTTCATCTTCATTTAACTGATTTCATCGTTAACTGATTTCATCGTTAACTGATTCCATCGTTAACTGATTTCATCGTTAACTGATTTCATCGTTAACTGATTTCATCTTCATTTAACTGATTTCATCGTTAACTGATTTCATCTTCATTTAACTGATTTCATTTTCATTCTTCATTTAACTGATTTCATCGTTAACTGATTTCATCTTCATTTAACTGATTTCATCGTTAAGTGATTTCATCGTTAACTGATTTCATCTTCATTTAACTGATTTCATTGTTAACTGATTTCATCGTTAACTGATTTCATCTTCATTTAACTGATTTCATCGTTAACTGATTTCATCGTTAACTGATTCCATCGTTAACTGATTTCATCGTTAACTGATTTCATCGTTAACTGATTTCATCTTCATTTAACTGATTTCATCGTTAACTGATTTCATCTTCATTTAACTGATTTCATTTTCATTCTTCATTTAACTGATTTCATCGTTAACTGATTTCATCTTCATTTAACTGATTTCATCGTTAACTGATTTCATCGTTAACTGATTTCATCTTCATTTAACTGATTTCATCGTTAACTGATTTCATCGTTAACTGATTTCATCGTTAACTGATTTCATCTTCATTTAACTGATTTCATTGTTAACTGATTTCATCGTTAACTGATTTCATCTTCATTTAACTGATTTCATCGTTAACTGATTTCATCGTTAACTGATTTCATCGTTAACTGATTTCATCTTCATTTAACTGATTTCATCGTTAACTGATTTCATCGTTAACTGATTTCATCTTCATTTAACTGATTTCATCGTTAACTGATTTCATCTTCATTTAACTGATTTCATCGTTAACTGAATTGATCGTTAACTGATTTCATCGTTAACTGATTTCATCTTCATTTAACTGATTTCATCGTTAACTGATTCCATCGTTAACTGATTTCATCGTTAACTGATTTCATCGTTAACTGATTTCATCTTCATTTAACTGATTTCATCGTTAACTGATTTCATCTTCATTTAACTGATTTCATCGTTAACTGATTTCATCGTTAACTGATTTCATCTTCATTTAACTGATTTCATTTTCATTCTTCATTTAACTGATTTCATCGTTAACTGATTTCATCTTCATTTAATTGATTTCATCGTTAACTGATTTCATCGTTAACTGATTTCATCGTTAACTGATTTCATCTTCATTTAACTGATTTCATCGTTAACTGATTTCATCGTTAACTGATTTCATCTTCATTTAACTGATTTCATCGTTAACTGATTTCATCGTTAACTGATTTCATCGTTAACTGATTTCATCTTCATTTAACTGATTTCATCGTTAACTGATTTCATCTTTAACTGATTTCATCGTTAACTGATTTCATCTTCATTTAACTGATTTCATCGTTAACTGATTTCATCGTTAACTGATTTCCTCGTTAACTGATTTCATCTTTAACTGATTTCATCGTTAACTGATTTCATCTTCATTTAACTGATTTCATCGTTAACTGATTTCATCGTTAACTGATTTCATCTTCATTTAACTGATTTCATCGTTAACTGATTTCATCGTTAACTGATTCCATCGTTAACTGATTTCATCTTTAACTGATTTCATCGTTAACTGATTTCATCTTCATTTAACTGATTTCATCGTTAAGTGATTTCATCGTTAACTGATTTCATCGTTAACTGATTTCATCTTCATTTAACTGATTTCATCGTTAACTGATTTCATCTTCATTTAACTGATTTCATTGTTAACTGATTTCATCGTTAACTGATTTCATCTTCATTTAACTGATTTCATCGTTAACTGATTTCATCGTTAACTGATTCCATCGTTAACTGATTTCATCGTTAACTGATTTCATCGTTAATTGATTTCATCGTTAACTGATTTCATCGTTAACTGATTTCATCGTTAACTGATTTCATCTTCATTTAACTGATTTCATCGTTAACTGATTCCATCGTTAACTGATTTCATCGTTAACTGATTTCATCGTTAACTGATTTCATCGTTAACTGATTTCATCTTCATTTAACTGATTTCATCGTTAACTGATTTCATCTTCATTTAACTGATTTCATTTTCATTCTTCATTTAACTGATTTCATCGTTAACTGATTTCATCTTCATTTAACTGATTTCATCGTTAACTGATTTCATCGTTAACTGATTTCATCTTCATTTAACTGATTTCATCGTTAACTGATTTCATCGTTAACTGATTTCATCTTCATTTAACTGATTTCATCGTTAACTGATTTCATCGTTAACTGATTCCATCGTTAACTGATTTCATCTTTAACTGATTTCATCGTTAACTGATTTCATCTTCATTTAACTGATTTCATCGTTAAGTGATTTCATCTTCATTTAACTGATTTCATCTTCATTTAACTGATTTCATCGTTAACTGATTTCATCTTCATTTAACTGATTTCATCGTTAACTGATTTCATCGTTAACTGATTTCATCGTTAACTGATTCCATCGTTAACTGATTTCATCGTTAACTGATTTCATCGTTAACTGATTTCATCTTCATTTAACTGATTTCATCGTTAACTGATTTCATTTTCATTCTTCATTTAACTGATTTCATCGTTAACTGATTTCATCTTCATTTAACTGATTTCATCGTTAACTGATTTCATCGTTAACTGATTTCATCGTTAACTGATTTCATCTTCTTTTAACTGATTTCATCGTTAAATGATTTCATCTTCATTTAATTGATTTCATCGTTAACTGATTTCATCGTTAACTGATTTCATCTTCATTTAACTGATTTCATCGATAACTGATTTCATCGTTAACTGATTTCATCTTCATTTAACTGATTTCATCGTTAACTGATTTCATCTTCATTTAACTGATTTCATCGTTAACTGATTTCATCGTTAACTGATTTCATCGTTAACTGATTTCATCTTCTTTTAACTGATTTCATCGTTAAATGATTTCATCTTCATTTAATTGATTTCATCGTTAACTGATTTCATCGTTAACTGATTTCATCTTCATTTAACTGATTTCATCGATAACTGATTTCATCGTTAACTGATTTCATCTTCATTTAACTGATTTCATCGTTAACTGATTTCATCTTCATTTAACTGATTTCATCGTTAACTGATTTCATCGTTAACTGATTTCATCTTCATTTAACTGATTCCATCGTTAACTGATTTCATCGTTAACTGATTTCATCGTTAACTGATTTCATCTTTAACTGATTTCATCGTTAACTGATTTCATCTTCATTTAACTGATTTCATCTTCATTTAACTGATTTCATCGTTAACTGATTTCATCTTCATTTAACTGATTTCATTTTCATTCTTCATTTAACTGATTTCATCGTTAACTGATTTCATCTTCATTTAACTGATTTCATCGTTAACTGATTTCATCGTTAACTGATTTCATCTTCTTTTAACTGATTTCATCGTTAACTGATTTCATCTTCATTTAATTGATTTCATCGTTAACTGATTTCATCGTTAACTGATTTCATCTTCATTTAACTGATTTCATCGTTAACTGATTTCATCGTTAACTGATTTCATCTTCATTTAACTGATTTCATCGTTAACTGATTTCATCTTCATTTAACTGATTTCATCGTTAACTGATTTCATCGTTAACTGATTTCATCTTCATTTAACTGATTCCATCGTTAACTGATTTCATCGTTAACTGATTTCATCGTTAACTGATTTCATCTTTAACTGATTTCATCGTTAACTGATTTCATCTTCATTTAACTGATTTCATCGTTAACTGATTTCATCTTCATTTAACTGATTTCATTTTCATTCTTCATTTAACTGATTTCATCGTTAACTGATTTCATCTTCATTTAACTGATTTCATCGTTAACTGATTTCATCGTTAACTGATTTCATCGTTAACTGATTTCATCTTCATTTAACTGATTCCATCGTTAACTGATTTCATCGTTAACTGATTTCATCTTCATTTAACTGATTTCATCGTTAACTGATTCCATCGTTAACTGATTTCATCGTTAACTGATTTCATCGTTAACTGATTTCATCTTCATTTAACTGATTTCATCGTTAACTGATTTCATCTTCATTTAACTGATTTCATCGTTAACTGATTTCATCGTTAACTGATTTCATCTTCATTTAACTGATTTCATTTTCATTCTTCATTTAACTGATTTCATCGTTAACTGATTTCATCTTCATTTAACTGATTTCATCGTTAACTGATTTCATCGTTAACTGATTTCATCTTTAACTGATTTCATCGTTAACTGATTTCATCTTCATTTAACTGATTTCATCGTTAACTGATTTCATCTTCATTTAATTGATTTCATCGTTAACTGATTTCATCGTTAACTGATTTCATCGTTAACTGATTTCATCTTCATTTAACTGATTTCATCGTTAACTGATTTCATCGTTAACTGATTCCATCGTTAACTGATTTCATCGTTAACTGATTTCATCTTCATTTAACTGATTTCATCGTTAACTGATTTCATCGTTAACTGATTTCATCTTTAACTGATTTCATCGTTAACTGATTTCATCTTCATTTAACTGATTTCATCGTTAACTGATTTCATCGTTAACTGATTTCATCTTTAACTGATTTCATCGTTAACTGATTTCATCTTCATTTAACTGATTTCATCGTTAACTGATTTCATCGTTAACTGATTTCATCTTCATTTAACTGATTTCATCGTTAACTGATTTCATCTTTAACTGATTCCATCGTTAACTGATTTCATCGTTAACTGATTTCATCGTTAACTGATTTCATCGTTAACTGATTTCATCTTCATTTAACTGATTTCATTGTTAACTGATTTCATCGTTAACTGATTTCATCTTCATTTAACTGATTTCATCGTTAACTGATTCCATCGTTAACTGATTTCATCGTTAACTGATTTCATCGTTAACTGATTTCATCTTCATTTAACTGATTTCATCGTTAACTGATTTCATCTTCATTTAACTGATTTCATTTTCATTCTTCATTTAACTGATTTCATCGTTAACTGATTTCATCTTCATTTAACTGATTTCATCGTTAACTGATTTCATCGTTAACTGATTTCATCTTCATTTAACTGATTTCATCGTTAACTGATTTCATCTTCATTTAATTGATTTCATCGTTAACTGATTTCATCGTTAACTGATTTCATCGTTAACTGATTTCATCTTCATTTAACTGATTTCATCGTTAACTGATTTCATCGTTAACTGATTTCATCGTTAACTGATTTCATCTTCATTTAACTGATTTCATCGTTAACTGATTTCATCGTTAACTGATTTCATCTTCATTTAACTGATTCCATCGTTAACTGATTTCATCGTTAACTGATTTCATCGTTAACTGATTTCATCTTCATTTAACTGATTTCATCGTTAACTGATTTCATCGTTAACTGATTTCATCTTTAACTGATTTCATCGTTAACTGATTTCATCTTCATTTAACTGATTTCATCGTTAACTGATTTCATCGTTAACTGATTTCATCTTCATTTAACTGATTTCATCGTTAACTGATTTCATCGTTAACTGATTCCATCGTTAACTGATTTCATCGTTAACTGATTTCATCTTCATTTAACTGATTTCATCGTTAACTGATTTCATCTTCATTTAACTGATTTCATCGTTAACTGATTTCATCGTTAACTGATTTCATCGTTAACTGATTTCATCTTCATTTAACTGATTTCATTTTCATTCTTCATTTAACTGATTTCATCGTTAACTGATTTCATCTTCATTTAACTGATTTCATCGTTAACTGATTTCATCGTTAACTGATTTCATCGTTAACTGATTTCATCTTCATTTAACTGATTTCATCGTTAACTGATTTCATCGTTAACTGATTTCATCTTCATTTAACTGATTTCATCGTTAACTGATTTCTTCTTTAACTGATTTCATCGTTAACTGATTTCATCGTTAACTGATTTCATCTTCATTTAACTGATTTCATCGTTAACTGATTTCATCGTTAACTGATTTCATCTTCATTTAACTGATTTCATCGTTAACTGATTTCATCGTTAACTGATTCCATCGTTAACTGATTTCATCTTTAACTGATTTCATCGTTAACTGATTTCATCTTCATTTAACTGATTTCATCGTTAAGTGATTTCATCGTTAACTGATTTCATCGTTAACTGATTTCATCTTCATTTAACTGATTTCATCGTTAACTGATTTCATCGTTAACTGATTTCATCGTTAACTGATTTCATCTTCATTTAACTGATTTCATCGTTCACTGATTTCATCGTTAACTGATTTCATCTTCATTTAACTGATTTCATCGTTAACTGATTTCATCGTTAACTGATTTCATCTTCATTTAACTGATTTCATCGTTAACTGATTTCGTCTTCATTTAACTGATTTCATCGTTAACTGATTTCATCGTTAACTGATTTCATCGTTAACTGATTTCATCGTTAACTGATTTCATCTTCATTTAACTGATTTCATCGTTAACTGATTTCATCGTTAACTGATTCCATCGTTAACTGATTTCATCTTTAACTGATTTCATCGTTAACTGATTTCATCTTCATTTAACTGATTTCATCGTTAACTGATTTCATCTTCATTTAATTGATTTCATCGTTAACTGATTTCATCCTTAACTGATTTCATCTTCATTTAACTGATTTCATCGTTAACTGATTTCATCGTTAACTGATTTCATCTTCATTTAACTGATTCCATCGTTAACTGATTTCATCGTTAACTGATTTCATCGTTAACTGATTTCATCTTTAACTGATTTCATCGTTAACTGATTTCATCTTCATTTAACTGATTTCATCGTTAACTGATTTCATCGTTAACTGATTTCATCTTTAACTGATTTCATCGTTAACTGATTTCATCTTCATTTAACTGATTCCATCGTTAACTGATTTCATCTTTAACTGATTTCATCGTTAACTGATTTCATCTTCATTTAACTGATTTCATCGTTAACTGATTTCATCTTCATTTAACTGATTTCATCTTTAACTGATTTCATCGTTAACTGATTTCATCTTCATTTAACTGATTTCATCGTTAACTGATTTCATCGTTAACTGATTTCATCTTCATTTAACTGATTTCATCGTTAACTGATTTCATCGTTAACTGATTTCATCGTTAACTGATTTCATCTTCATTTAACTGATTTCATCGTTAACTGATTTCATCGTTAACTGATTTCATCGTTAACTGATTTCATCGTTAACTGATTTCATCTTCATTTAACTGATTTCATCGTTAACTGATTTCATCGTTAACTGATTTCATCGTTAACTGATTTCATCTTCATTTAACTGATTTCATCGTTAACTGATTTCATCTTTAACTGATTTCATCGTTAACTGATTTCATCTTCATTTAACTGATTTCATCGTTAACTGATTTCATCGTTAAATGATTTCATCGTTAACTGATTTCATCTTCATTTAACTGATTTCATCGTTAACTGATTTCATCGTTAACTGATTTCATCTTCATTTAACTGATTTCATCGTTAACTGATTTCATCGTTGACTGATTCCATTTTCATTCTTCATTTAACTGATTTCATCGTTAACTGATTTCATCTTTAACTGATTTCATCGTTAACTGATTTAATCTTCATGTAACTGATTTCATCTGTAACTGATTTCATCTTTAACTGATTTCATCTTTAACTGATTTCATCTTCATTTAACTGATTTCATTTTCATTCTTCATTTAACTGATTTCATCGTTAACTGATTTCATCTTTAACTGATTTCATCGTTAACTGATTTCATCTTCATTTAACTGATTTCATCGTTAACTGATTTCATCGTTAACTGATTTCATCTTCATTTAACTGATTTCATCGTTAACTGATTTCATCGTTAACTGATTTCATCTTTAACTGATTTCATCGTTAACTGATTTCATCTTCATTTAACTGATTCCATCGTTAACTGATTTCATCGTTAACTGATTTCATCTTCATTTAACTGATTTCATCGTTAACTGATTTCATCTTCATTTAACTGATTCCATCGTTAACTGATTTCATCGTTAACTGATTCCATCGTTAACTGATTTCATCGTTAACTGATTTCATCTTTAACTGATTTCATCGTTAACTGATTTCATCTTCATTTAACTGATTTCATCTTCATTTAACTGATTTCATCGTTAACTGATTCCATCGTTAACTGATTTCATTTTTAACTGATTTCATCGTTAACTGATTTCATCTTCATTTAACTGATTTCATCGTTAACTGATTTCATCGTTAACTGATTTCATCGTTAACTGATTTCATCTTCATTTAACTGATTTCATCGTTAACTGATTTCATCTTTAACTGATTTCATCGTTAACTGATTTCATCTTCATTTAACTGATTTCATCGTTAACTGATTTCATCGTTAAATGATTTCATCGTTAACTGATTTCATCTTCATTTAACTGATTTCATCGTTAACTGATTTCATCGTTAACTGATTTCATCTTCATTTAACTGATTCCATCGTTAACTGATTTCATCGTTAACTGATTTCATCTTCATTTAACTGATTTCATCGTTAACTGATTTCATCGTTAACTGATTTCATCTTTAACTGATTTCATCGTTAACTGATTTCATCTTCATTTAACTGATTTCATCGTTAACTGATTTCATCGTTGACTGATTTCATTTTCATTCTTCATTTAACTGATTTCATCGTTAACTGATTTCATCTTTAACTGATTCCATCGTTAACTGATTTCATCTTTAACTGATTTCATCGTTAACTGATTTCATCTTCATTTAACTGATTTCATCGTTAACTGATTTCATCGTTAACTGATTTCATCTTCATTTAACTGATTTCATCGTTAACTGATTTCATCTTCATTTAACTGATTTCATCGTTAACTGATTTCATCGTTAACTGATTTCATCTTCATTTAACTGATTCCATCGTTAACTGATTTCATCGTTAACTGATTTCATCGTTAACTGATTTCATCTTCATTTAACTGATTCCATCGTTAACTGATTCCATCGTTAACTGATTTCATCGTTAACTGATTTCATCGTTAACTGATTTCATCTTCATTTAACTGATTCCATCGTTAACTGATTTCATCGTTAACTGATTTCATCTTCATTTAACTGATTTCATCGTTAACTGATTTCATCGTTAACTGATTTCATCTTCTTTTAACTGATTTCATCGTTAACTGATTTCATCTTCATTTAATTGATTTCATCGTTAACTGATTTCATCTTTAACTGATTTCATCTTCATTTAACTGATTTCATCGTTAACTGATTTCATCGTTAACTGATTTCATCTTCATTTAACTGATTTCATCGTTAACTGATTTCATCTTCATTTAACTGATTTCATCGTTAACTGATTTCATCGTTAACTGATTTCATCTTCATTTAACTGATTCCATCGTTAACTGATTTCATCGTTAACTGATTTCATCGTTAACTGATTTCATCTTTAACTGATTTCATCGTTAACTGATTTCATCTTCATTTAACTGATTTCATCGTTAACTGATTTCATCTTCATTTAACTGATTTCATTTTCATTCTTCATTTAACTGATTTCATCGTTAACTGATTTCATCTTCATTTAACTGATTTCATCGTTAACTGATTTCATCGTTAACTGATTTCATCTTCATTTAACTGATTCCATCGTTAACTGATTTCATCGTTAACTGATTTCATCTTCATTTAACTGATTTCATCGTTAACTGATTCCATCGTTAACTGATTTCATCGTTAACTGATTTCATCTTCATTTAACTGATTTCATCGTTAACTGATTTCATCGTTAACTGATTTCATCTTTAACTGATTTCATCGTTAACTGATTTCATCTTCATTTAACTGATTTCATCGTTAACTGATTTCATCGTTAACTGATTTCATCTTCATTTAAATGATTTCATCGTTAACTGATTTCATCGTTAACTGATTTCATCTTTAACTGATTTCATCGTTAACTGATTTCATCTTCATTTAACTGATTTCATCGTTAACTGATTTCATCGTTAACTGATTTCATCGTTAACTGATTTCATCTTCATTTAACTGATTCCATCGTTAACTGATTTCATCGTTAACTGATTTCATCGTTAACTGATTTCATCTTCATTTAACTGATTTCATCGTTAACTGATTTCATCGTTAACTGATTTCATCTTTAAGTGATTTCATCTTCATTTAACTGATTTCATCGTTAACTGATTTCATCGTTAACTGATTTCATCGTTAACTGATTTCATCTTCATTTAACTGATTTCATCGTTAACTGATTCCATCGTTAACTGATTTCATCGTTAACTGATTTCATCGTTAACTGATTTCATCTTCATTTAACTGATTTCATCGTTAACTGATTTCATCTTCATTTAACTGATTTCATCGTTAACTGATTTCATCGTTAACTGATTTCATCGTTAACTGATTTCATCTTCATTTAACTGATTTCATTTTCATTCTTCATTTAACTGATTTCATCGTTAACTGATTTCATCTTCATTTAATTGATTTCATCGTTAACTGATTTCATCGTTAACTGATTTCATCGTTAACTGATTTCATCTTCATTTAACTGATTTCATCGTTAACTGATTTCATCGTTAACTGATTTCATCTTCATTTAACTGATTTCATCGTTAACTGATTTCATCGTTAACTGATTTCATCGTTAACTGATTTCATCGTTAACTGATTTCATCTTCATTTAACTGATTTCATCGTTAACTGATTTCATCGTTAACTGATTTCATCTTTAACTGATTTCATCGTTAACTGATTTCATCTTCATTTAACTGATTTCATCGTTAACTGATTTCATCGTTAACTGATTTCATCGTTAACTGATTTCATCTTCATTTAAATGATTTCATCGTTAACTGATTTCATCGTTAACTGATTTCATCTTCATTTAACTGATTTCATCGTTAACTGATTTCATCTTCATTTAACTGATTCCATCGTTAACTGATTTCATCGTTAACTGATTTCATCGTTAACTGATTTCATCTTCATTTAACTGATTTCATCTTCATTTAACTGATTTCATCGTTAACTGATTCCATCGTTAACTGATTTCATTTTTAACTGATTTCATCGTTAACTGATTTCATCTTCATTTAACTGATTTCATCGTTAACTGATTTCATCGTTAACTGATTTCATCTTCATTTAACTGATTTCATCGTTAACTGATTTCATCTTTAACTGATTTCATCGTTAACTGATTTCATCTTCATTTAACTGATTTCATCGTTAACTGATTTCATCGTTAAATGATTTCATCGTTAACTGATTTCATCTTCATTTAACTGATTTCATCGTTAACTGATTTCATCGTTAACTGATTTCATCTTCATTTAACTGATTCCATCGTTAACTGATTTCATCGTTAACTGATTTCATCTTCATTTAACTGATTTCATCGTTAACTGATTTCATCGTTAACTGATTTCATCTTTAACTGATTTCATCGTTAACTGATTTCATCTTCATTTAACTGATTTCATCGTTAACTGATTTCATCGTTGACTGATTTCATTTTCATTCTTCATTTAACTGATTTCATCGTTAACTGATTTCATCTTTAACTGATTTCATCGTTAACTGATTTAATCTTCATGTAACTGATTTCATCTGTAACTGATTTCATCTTTAACTGATTTCATCGTTAACTGATTTCATCTTCATTTAACTGATTCCATCGTTAACTGATTTCATCGTTAACTGATTTCATCTTCATTTAACTGATTCCATCGTTAACTGATTTCATCGTTAACTGATTTCATCTTCATTTAACTGATTTCATTTTCATTCTTCATTTAACTGATTTCATCGTTAACTGATTTCATCTTTAACTGATTTCATCGTTAACTGATTTCATCTTCATTTAACTGATTTCATCGTTAACTGATTTCATCGTTAACTGATTTCATCGTTACCTGATTTCATCTTCATTTAACTGATTCCATCGTTAACTGATTTCATCTTCATTTAACTGATTTCATCGTTAACTGATTTCATCGTTAACTGATTCCATCGTTAACTGATTTCATCTTTAACTGATTTCATCGTTAACTGATTTCATCTCCATTTAACTGATTTCATCGTTAACTGATTTCATCGTTAACTGATTTCATCGTTAACTGATTTCATCTTCATTTAACTGATTTCATCGTTAACTGATTTCATCGTTAACTGATTTCATCTTCATTTAACTGATTCCATCGTTAACTGATTTCATCGTTAACTGATTTCATCTTTAACTGATTTCATCGTTAACTGATTTCATCTTTAACTGATTTCATCGTTAACTGATTTCATCTCCATTTAACTGATTTCATCGTTAACTGATTTCATCGTTAACTGATTTCATCGTTAACTGATTTCATCGTTAACTGATTTCATCTTCATTTAACTGATTTCATCGTTAACTGATTTCATCGTTAACTGATTTCATCTTCATTTAACTGATTCCATCGTTAACTGATTTCATCGTTAACTGATTTCATCTTTAACTGATTTCATCGTTAACTGATTTCATCTTTAACTGATTTTATCGTTAACTGATTTCATCGTTAACTGATTTCATCTTCATTGAACTGATTTCATCGTTAACTGATTTCATCGTTAACTGATTTCATCGTTAACTGATTTCATCTTCATTTAACTGATTTCATCTTCATTTAACTGATTTCATCGTTAACTGATTTCATCGTTAACTGATTTCATCGTTAACTGATTTCATCTTCATTTAACTGATTCCATCGTTAACTGATTTCATCGTTAACTGATTTCATCTTCATTTAACTGATTTCATCTTCATTTAACTGATTTCATCGTTAACTGATTCCATCGTTAACTGATTCCATCGTTAACTGATTTCATCTTCATTTAACTGATTTCATCGTTAACTGATTTCATCTTCATTTAACTGATTTCATCGTTAACTGATTTCATCGTTAACTGATTTCATCTTTAACTGATCTCATCGTTAACTGATTTCATTTTCATTCTTCATTTAACTGATTTCATCGTTAACTGATTTCATCGTTAACTGATTTCATCGTTAACTGATTTCATCTTCATTTAACTGATTTCATCGTTAACTGATTTATCTTCATTTAACTGATTTCATCGTTAACTGATTTCATCGTTAACTGATTTCATCGTTAACTGATTTTATCGTTAACTGATTTCATCGTTAACTGATTTCATCTTCATTTAACTGATTTCATCTTCATTTAACTGATTCCATCGTTAACTGATTTCATCGTTAACTGATTTCATTTTTAACTGATTTCATCGTTAACTGATTTTATCGTTAACTGATTTCATCGTTAACTGATTTCATCTTCATTTAACTGATTTCATCGTTAACTGATTTCATCGTTAACTGATTCCATCGTTAACTGATTTCATCTTTAACTGATTTCATCGTTAACTGATTTCATCTTCATTTAACTGATTTCATCGTTAACTGATTTCATCGTTAACTGATTTCATCTTCATTTAACTGATTTCATCGTTAACTGATTTCATCTTCATTTAACTGATTTCATCGTTAACTGATTTCATCGTTAACTGATTTCATCGTTAACTGATTTCATCGTTAACTGATTTCATCTTCATTTAACTGATTCCATCGTTAACTGATTTCATCGTTAACTGATTTCATCGTTAACTGATTTCATCTTCATTTAACTGATTCCATCGTTAACTGATTCCATCGTTAACTGATTTCATCGTTAACTGATTTCATCTTCATTTAACTGATTCCATCGTTAACTGATTTCATCGTTAACTGATTTCATCTTCATTTAACTGATTTCATCGTTAACTGATTTCATCGTTAACTGATTTCATCTTCTTTTAACTGATTTCATCGTTAACTGATTTCATCTTCATTTAATTGATTTCATCGTTAACTGATTTCATCTTTAACTGATTTCATCTTCATTTAACTGATTTCATCGTTAACTGATTTCATCGTTAACTGATTTCATCTTCATTTAACTGATTTCATCGTTAACTGATTTCATCTTCATTTAACTGATTTCATCGTTAACTGATTTCATCGTTAACTGATTTCATCTTCATTTAACTGATTCCATCGTTAACTGATTTCATCGTTAACTGATTTCATCGTTAACTGATTTCATCTTTAACTGATTTCATCGTTAACTGATTTCATCTTCATTTAACTGATTTCATCGTTAACTGATTTCATCTTCATTTAACTGATTTCATTTTCATTCTTCATTTAACTGATTTCATCGTTAACTGATTTCATCTTCATTTAACTGATTTCATCGTTAACTGATTTCATCGTTAACTGATTTCATCTTCATTTAACTGATTCCATCGTTAACTGATTTCATCGTTAACTGATTTCATCTTCATTTAACTGATTTCATCGTTAACTGATTCCATCGTTAACTGATTTCATCGTTAACTGATTTCATCTTCATTTAACTGATTTCATCGTTAACTGATTTCATCGTTAACTGATTTCATCTTTAACTGATTTCATCGTTAACTGATTTCATCTTCATTTAACTGATTTCATCGTTAACTGATTTCATCGTTAACTGATTTCATCTTCATTTAAATGATTTCATCGTTAACTGATTTCATCGTTAACTGATTTCATCTTTAACTGATTTCATCGTTAACTGATTTCATCTTCATTTAACTGATTTCATCGTTAACTGATTTCATCGTTAACTGATTTCATCTTTAACTGATTTCATCGTTAACTGATTTCATCTTCATTTAACTGATTTCATCGTTAACTGATTTCATCTTCATTTAACTGATTTCATCGTTAACTGATTTCATCGTTAACTGATTTCATCGTTAACTGATTTCATCTTCATTTAACTGATTCCATCGTTAACTGATTTCATCGTTAACTGATTTCATCGTTAACTGATTTCATCTTCATTTAACTGATTTCATCGTTAACTGATTTCATCGTTAACTGATTTCATCTTTAAGTGATTTCATCTTCATTTAACTGATTTCATCGTTAACTGATTTCATCGTTAACTGATTTCATCGTTAACTGATTTCATCTTCATTTAACTGATTTCATCGTTAACTGATTTCATCGTTAACTGATTCCATCGTTAACTGATTTCATCGTTAACTGATTTCATCGTTAACTGATTTCATCTTCATTTAACTGATTTCATCGTTAACTGATTTCATCTTCATTTAACTGATTTCATCGTTAACTGATTTCATCGTTAACTGATTTCATCGTTAACTGATTTCATCTTCATTTAACTGATTTCATTTTCATTCTTCATTTAACTGATTTCATCGTTAACTGATTTCATCTTCATTTAATTGATTTCATCGTTAACTGATTTCATCGTTAACTGATTTCATCGTTAACTGATTTCATCTTCATTTAACTGATTTCATCGTTAACTGATTTCATCGTTAACTGATTTCATCTTCATTTAACTGATTTCATCGTTAACTGATTTCATCGTTAACTGATTTCATCGTTAACTGATTTCATCGTTAACTGATTTCATCGTTAACTGATTTCATCTTTAACTGATTTCATCGTTAACTGATTTCATCTTCATTTAACTGATTTCATCGTTAACTGATTTCATCGTTAACTGATTTCATCGTTAACTGATTTCATCGTTAACTGATTTCATCTTCATTTAAATGATTTCATCGTTAACTGATTTCATCGTTAACTGATTTCATCTTTAACTGATTTCATCGTTAACTGATTTCATCTTCATTTAACTGATTTCATCGTTAACTGATTTCATCGTTAACTGATTTCATCTTTAACTGATTTCATCGTTAACTGATTTCATCTTCATTTAACTGATTTCATCGTTAACTGATTTCATCTTCATTTAACTGATTTCATCGTTAACTGATTTCATCGTTAACTGATTTCATCTTCATTTAACTGATTTCATCTTCATTTAACTGATTTCATCGTTAACTGATTTCATCTTCATTTAACTGATTTCATCGTTAACTGATTTCATCGTTAACTGATTTCATCTTCATTTAACTGATTCCATCGTTAACTGATTTCATCGTTAACTGATTTCATCGTTAACTGATTTCATCTTCATTTAACTGATTTCATCGTTAACTGATTTCATCGTTAACTGATTTCATCTTTAACTGATTTCATCTTCATTTAACTGATTTCATCGTTAACTGATTTCATCGTTAACTGATTTCATCGTTAACTGATTTCATCTTCATTTAACTGATTTCATTTTCATTCTTCATTTAACTGATTTCATCGTTAACTGATTTCATCTTCATTTAACTGATTTCATCGTTAACTGATTTCATCTTTAACTGATTTCATCGTTAACTGATTTCATCGTTAACTGATTTCATCGTTAACTGATTTCATCTTCATTTAACTGATTTCATCGTTAACTGATTTCATCGTTAACTGATTTCATCTTCATTTAACTGATTTCATCGTTAACTGATTTCATCGTTAACTGATTCCATCGTTAACTGATTTCATCTTTAACTGATTTCATCGTTAACTGATTTCATCTTCATTTAACTGATTTCATCGTTAAGTGATTTCATCGTTAACTGATTTCATCTTCATTTAACTGATTTCATTGTTAACTGATTTCATCGTTAACTGATTTCATCTTCATTTAACTGATTTCATCGTTAACTGATTTCATCGTTAACTGATTCCATCGTTAACTGATTTCATCGTTAACTGATTTCATCTTCATTTAACTGATTCCATCGTTAACTGATTTCATCGTTAACTGATTTCATCTTCATTTAACTGATTTCATCGTTAACTGATTTCATCGTTAACTGATTTCATCTTTAACTGATTTCATCGTTAACTGATTTCATCTTCATTTAACTGATTTCATCGTTAACTGATTTCATCGTTAACTGATTTCATCGTTAACTGATTTCATCTTCATTTAACTGATTTCATCGTTAACTGATTTCATCTTCATTTAACTGATTTCATCGTTAACTGATTTCATCGTTAACTGATTTCATCTTCATTTAACTGATTCCATCGTTAACTGATTTCATCGTTAACTGATTTCATCGTTAACTGATTTCATCTTCATTTAACTGATTTCATCGTTAACTGATTTCATCGTTAACTGATTTCATCTTTAACTGATTTCATCTTCATTTAACTGATTTCATCGTTAACTGATTTCATCGTTAACTGATTTCATCGTTAACTGATTTCATCTTCATTTAACTGATTTCATCTTCATTTAACTGATTTCATCGTTAACTGATTTCATCGTTAACTGATTCCATCGTTAACTGATTTCATCGTTAACTGATTTCATCTTCATTTAACTGATTTCATCGTTAACTGATTTCATCTTCATTTAACTGATTTCATCGTTAACTGATTTCATCTTCATTTAACTGATTTCATTTTCATTCTTCATTTAACTGATTTCATCGTTAACTGATTTCATCTTCATTTAACTGATTTCATCGTTAACTGATTTCATCGTTAACTGATTTCATCGTTAACTGATTTCATCGTTAACTGATTTCATCGTTAACTGATTTCATCTTCATTTAACTGATTTCATCGTTAACTGATTTCATCGTTAACTGATTTCATCTTCATTTAACTGATTTCATCGTTAACTGATTTCATCGTTAACTGATTCCATCGTTAACTGATTTCATCTTTAACTGATTTCATCGTTAACTGATTTCATCTTCATTTAACTGATTTCATCGTTAAGTGATTTCATCGTTAACTGATTTCATCGTTAACTGATTTCATCTTCATTTAACTGATTTCATCGTTAACTGATTTCATCTTCATTTAACTGATTTCATTTTCATTCTTCATTTAACTGATTTCATCGTTAACTGATTTCATCTTCATTTAACTGATTTCATCGTTAACTGATTTCATCTTCATTTAACTGATTTCATCGTTAACTGATTTCATCGTTAACTGATTTCATCTTCATTTAACTGATTTCATCGTTAACTGATTTCATCGTTAACTGATTCCATCGTTAACTGATTTCATCTTTAACTGATTTCATCGTTAACTGATTTCATCTTCATTTAAATGATTTCATCGTTAAGTGATTTCATCGTTAACTGATTTCATCTTCATTTAACTGATTTCATTGTTAACTGATTTCATTGTTAACTGATTTCATCTTCATTTAACTGATTTCATCGTTAACTGATTTCATCGTTAACTGATTCCATCGTTAACTGATTTCATCGTTAACTGATTTCATCGTTAACTGATTTCATCTTCATTTAACTGATTTCATCGTTAACTGATTTCATCGTTAACTGATTTCATCGTTAACTGATTTCATCTTCATTTAACTGATTTCATCGTTAACTGATTTCATCGTTAACTGATTTCATCTTCATTTAACTGATTTCATCGTTAACTGATTTCATCTTCATTTAACTGATTTCATCGTTAACTGATTTCATCGTTAACTGATTTCATCGTTAACTGATTTCATCTTCATTTAACTGATTTCATTTTCATTCTTCATTTAACTGATTTCATCGTTAACTGATTTCATCTTCATTTAATTGATTTCATCGTTAAATGATTTCATCGTTAACTGATTTCATCGTTAACTGATTTCATCTTCATTTAACTGATTTCATCGTTAACTGATTTCATCGTTAACTGATTTCATCTTCATTTAACTGATTTCATCGTTAACTGATTTCATCGTTAACTGATTTCATCTTTAACTGATTTCATCGTTAACTGATTTCATCTTCATTTAACTGATTTCATCGTTAACTGATTTCATCTTCATTTAACTGATTTCATCGTTAACTGATTTCATCGTTAACTGATTTCATCGTTAACTGATTTCATCTTCATTTAACTGATTCCATCGTTAACTGATTTCATCGTTAACTGATTTCATCGTTAACTGATTTCATCTTCATTTAACTGATTTCATCTTTAACTGATTTCATCGTTAACTGATTTCATCTTCATTTAACTGATTTCATCGTTAACTGATTTCATCGTTTACTGATTTCATCGTTAACTGATTTCATCTTCATTTAACTGATTTCATCGTTAACTGATTTCATCGTTAACTGATTCCATCGTTAACTGATTTCATCGTTAACTGATTTCATCTTCATTTAACTGATTTCATCGTTAACTGATTTCATCTTCATTTAACTGATTTCATCGTTAACTGATTTCATCGTTAACTGATTTCATCGTTAACTGATTTCATCTTCATTTAACTGATTTCATTTTCATTCTTCATTTAACTGATTTCATCGTTAACTGATTTCATCTTCATTTAACTGATTTCATCGTTAACTGATTTCATCGTTAACTGATTTCATCTTCATTTAACTGATTTCATCGTTAACTGATTTCATCGTTAACTGATTTGATCTTCATTTAACTGATTTCATCGTTAACTGATTTCATCGTTAACTGATTCCATCGTTAACTGATTTCATCTTTAACTGATTTCATCGTTAACTGATTTCATCTTCATTTAACTGATTTCATCGTTAAGTGATTTCATCGTTAACTGATTTCATCTTCATTTAACTGATTTCATTGTTAACTGATTTCATCGTTAACTGATTTCATCTTCATTTAACTGATTTCATCGTTAACTGATTCCATCGTTAACTGATTTCATCGTTAACTGATTTCATCGTTAACTGATTTCATCTTCATTTAACTGATTTCATCGTTAACTGATTTCATCTTCATTTAACTGATTTCATTTTCATTCTTCATTTAACTGATTTCATCGTTAACTGATTTCATCTTCATTTAACTGATTTCATCGTTAACTGATTTCATCGTTAACTGATTTCATCGTTAACTGATTTCATCTTCTTTTAACTGATTTCATCGTTAACTGATTTCATCTTCATTTAATTGATTTCATCGTTAACTGATTTCATCGTTAACTGATTTCATCTTCATTTAACTGATTTCATCGTTAACTGATTTCATCGTTAACTGATTTCATCTTCATTTAACTGATTTCATCGTTAACTGATTTCATCTTCATTTAACTGATTTCATCGTTAACTGATTTCATCGTTAACTGATTTCATCTTCATTTAACTGATTCCATCGTTAACTGATTTCATCGTTAACTGATTTCATCGTTAACTGATTTCATCTTTAACTGATTTCATCGTTAACTGATTTCATCTTCATTTAACTGATTTCATCGTTAACTGATTTCATCGTTAACTGATTTCATCTTCATTTAACTGATTTCATTTTCATTCTTCATTTAACTGATTTCATCGTTAACTGATTTCATCTTCATTTAACTGATTTCATCGTTAACTGATTTCATCGTTAACTGATTTCATCTTCTTTTAACTGATTTCATCGTTAACTGATTTCATCTTCATTTAATTGATTTCATCGTTAACTGATTTCATCGTTAACTGATTTCATCTTCATTTAACTGATTTCATCGTTAACTGATTTCATCGTTAACTGATTTCATCTTCATTTAACTGATTTCATCGTTAACTGATTTCATCTTCATTTAACTGATTTCATCGTTAACTGATTTCATCGTTAACTGATTTCATCTTTAACTGATTTCATCGTTAACTGATTTCATCTTCATTTAACTGATTTCATTTTCATTCTTCATTTAACTGATTTCATCGTTAACTGATTTCATCGTTAACTGATTTCATCGTTAACTGATTTCATCTTTAACTGATTTCATCGTTAACTGATTTCATCTTCATTTAACTGATTTCATCGTTAACTGATTTCATCTTCATTTAACTGATTTCATTTTCATTCTTCATTTAACTGATTTCATCGTTAACTGATTTCATCTTCATTTAACTGATTTCATCGTTAACTGATTTCATCGTTAACTGATTTCATCGTTAACTGATTTCATCTTCATTTAACTGATTCCATCGTTAACTGATTTCATCGTTAACTGATTTCATCTTCATTTAACTGATTTCATCGTTAACTGATTCCATCGTTAACTGATTTCATCGTTAACTGATTTCATCGTTAACTGATTTCATCTTCATTTAACTGATTTCATCGTTAACTGATTTCATCTTCATTTAACTGATTTCATCGTTAACTGATTTCATCGTTAACTGATTTCATCTTCATTTAACTGATTTCATTTTCATTCTTCATTTAACTGATTTCATCGTTAACTGATTTCATCTTCATTTAACTGATTTCATCGTTAACTGATTTCATCGTTAACTGATTTCATCTTTAACTGATTTCATCGTTAACTGATTTCATCTTCATTTAACTGATTTCATCGTTAACTGATTTCATCTTCATTTAATTGATTTCATCGTTAACTGATTTCATCGTTAACTGATTTCATCGTTAACTGATTTCATCTTCATTTAACTGATTTCATCGTTAACTGATTTCATCGTTAACTGATTCCATCGTTAACTGATTTCATCGTTAACTGATTTCATCTTCATTTAACTGATTTCATCGTTAACTGATTTCATCGTTAACTGATTTCATCGTTAACTGATTTCATCGTTAACTGATTTCATCTTTAACTGATTTCATCGTTAACTGATTTCATCTTCATTTAACTGATTTCATCGTTAACTGATTTCATCGTTAACTGATTTCATCTTTAACTGATTTCATCGTTAACTGATTTCATCTTCATTTAACTGATTTCATCGTTAACTGATTTCATAGTTAACTGATTTCATCTTCATTTAACTGATTTCATCGTTAACTGATTTCATCGTTAACTGATTCCATCGTTAACTGATTTCATCTTCATTTAACTGATTTCATCGTTAACTGATTTCATCGTTAACTGATTTCATCGTTAACTGATTTCATCTTCATTTAACTGATTTCATTGTTAACTGATTTCATCGTTAACTGATTTCATCTTCATTTAACTGATTTCATCGTTAACTGATTTCATCGTTAACTGATTCCATCGTTAACTGATTTCATCGTTAACTGATTTCATCGTTAACTGATTTCATCTTCATTTAACTGATTTCATCGTTAACTGATTTCATCTTCATTTAACTGATTTCATTTTCATTCTTCATTTAACTGATTTCATCGTTAACTGATTTCATCTTCATTTAACTGATTTCATCGTTAACTGATTTCATCGTTAACTGATTTCATCGTTAACTGATTTCATCTTCATTTAATTGATTTCATCGTTAACTGATTTCATCGTTAACTGATTTCATCGTTAACTGATTTCATCTTCATTTAACTGATTTCATCGTTAACTGATTTCATCGTTAACTGATTTCATCTTCATTTAACTGATTTCATCGTTAACTGATTTCATCGTTAACTGATTTCATCGTTAACTGATTTCATCTTCATTTAACTGATTTCATCGTTAACTGATTTCATCGTTAACTGATTTCATCTTCATTTAACTGATTTCATCGTTAACTGATTTCATCTTCATTTAACTGATTTCATCGTTAACTGATTTCATCGTTAACTGATTTCATCGTTAACTGATTTCATCTTCATTTAACTGATTCCATCGTTAACTGATTTCATCGTTAACTGATTTCATCTTCATTTAACTGATTTCATCGTTAACTGATTTCATCGTTAACTGATTTCATCTTTAACTGATTTCATCGTTAACTGATTTCATCTTCATTTAACTGATTTCATCGTTAACTGATTTCATCGTTAACTGATTTCATCTTCATTTAACTGATTTCATCGTTAACTGATTTCATCGTTAACTGATTCCATCGTTAACTGATTTCATCGTTAACTGATTTCATCTTCATTTAACTGATTTCATCGTTAACTGATTTCATCTTCATTTAACTGATTTCATCGTTAACTGATTTCATCGTTAACTGATTTCATCGTTAACTGATTTCATCTTCATTTAACTGATTTCATCGTTAACTGATTTCATCTTCATTTAATTGATTTAATCGTTAACTGATTTCATCGTTAACTGATTTCATCGTTAACTGATTTCATCTTCATTTAACTGATTTCATCGTTAACTGATTTCATCGTTAACTGATTCCATCGTTAACTGATTTCATCGTTAACTGATTTCATCTTCATTTAACTGATTTCATCGTTAACTGATTTCATCGTTAACTGATTTCATCTTCATTTAACTGATTTCATCGTTAACTGATTTCATCGTTTACTGATTTCATCGTTAACTGATTTCATCTTCATTTAACTGATTTCATCGTTAACTGATTTCATCGTTAACTGATTCCATCGTTAACTGATTTCATCGTTAACTGATTTCATCTTCATTTAACTGATTTCATCGTTAACTGATTTCATCTTCATTTAACTGATTTCATCGTTAACTGATTTCATCGTTAACTGATTTCATCGTTAACTGATTTCATCTTCATTTAACTGATTTCATTTTCATTCTTCATTTAACTGATTTCATCGTTAACTGATTTCATCTTCATTTAACTGATTTCATCGTTAACTGATTTCATCGTTAACTGATTTCATCTTCATTTAACTGATTTCATCGTTAACTGATTTCATCGTTAACTGATTTGATCTTCATTTAACTGATTTCATCGTTAACTGATTTCATCGTTAACTGATTCCATCGTTAACTGATTTCATCTTTAACTGATTTCATCGTTAACTGATTTCATCTTCATTTAACTGATTTCATCGTTAAGTGATTTCATCGTTAACTGATTTCATCTTCATTTAACTGATTTCATTGTTAACTGATTTCATCGTTAACTGATTTCATCTTCATTTAACTGATTTCATCGTTAACTGATTCCATCGTTAACTGATTTCATCGTTAACTGATTTCATCGTTAACTGATTTCATCTTCATTTAACTGATTTCATCGTTAACTGATTTCATCTTCATTTAACTGATTTCATTTTCATTCTTCATTTAACTGATTTCATCGTTAACTGATTTCATCTTCATTTAACTGATTTCATCGTTAACTGATTTCATCGTTAACTGATTTCATCGTTAACTGATTTCATCTTCTTTTAACTGATTTCATCGTTAACTGATTTCATCTTCATTTAATTGATTTCATCGTTAACTGATTTCATCGTTAACTGATTTCATCTTCATTTAACTGATTTCATCGTTAACTGATTTCATCGTTAACTGATTTCATCTTCATTTAACTGATTTCATCGTTAACTGATTTCATCTTCATTTAACTGATTTCATCGTTAACTGATTTCATCGTTAACTGATTTCATCTTCATTTAACTGATTCCATCGTTAACTGATTTCATCGTTAACTGATTTCATCGTTAACTGATTTCATCTTTAACTGATTTCATCGTTAACTGATTTCATCTTCATTTAACTGATTTCATCGTTAACTGATTTCATCGTTAACTGATTTCATCTTCATTTAACTGATTTCATTTTCATTCTTCATTTAACTGATTTCATCGTTAACTGATTTCATCTTCATTTAACTGATTTCATCGTTAACTGATTTCATCGTTAACTGATTTCATCTTCTTTTAACTGATTTCATCGTTAACTGATTTCATCTTCATTTAATTGATTTCATCGTTAACTGATTTCATCGTTAACTGATTTCATCTTCATTTAACTGATTTCATCGTTAACTGATTTCATCGTTAACTGATTTCATCTTCATTTAACTGATTTCATCGTTAACTGATTTCATCTTCATTTAACTGATTTCATCGTTAACTGATTTCATCGTTAACTGATTTCATCTTTAACTGATTTCATCGTTAACTGATTTCATCTTCATTTAACTGATTTCATTTTCATTCTTCATTTAACTGATTTCATCGTTAACTGATTTCATCGTTAACTGATTTCATCGTTAACTGATTTCATCTTTAACTGATTTCATCGTTAACTGATTTCATCTTCATTTAACTGATTTCATCGTTAACTGATTTCATCTTCATTTAACTGATTTCATTTTCATTCTTCATTTAACTGATTTCATCGTTAACTGATTTCATCTTCATTTAACTGATTTCATCGTTAACTGATTTCATCGTTAACTGATTTCATCGTTAACTGATTTCATCTTCATTTAACTGATTCCATCGTTAACTGATTTCATCGTTAACTGATTTCATCTTCATTTAACTGATTTCATCGTTAACTGATTCCATCGTTAACTGATTTCATCGTTAACTGATTTCATCGTTAACTGATTTCATCTTCATTTAACTGATTTCATCGTTAACTGATTTCATCTTCATTTAACTGATTTCATCGTTAACTGATTTCATCGTTAACTGATTTCATCTTCATTTAACTGATTTCATTTTCATTCTTCATTTAACTGATTTCATCGTTAACTGATTTCATCTTCATTTAACTGATTTCATCGTTAACTGATTTCATCGTTAACTGATTTCATCTTTAACTGATTTCATCGTTAACTGATTTCATCTTCATTTAACTGATTTCATCGTTAACTGATTTCATCTTCATTTAATTGATTTCATCGTTAACTGATTTCATCGTTAACTGATTTCATCGTTAACTGATTTCATCTTCATTTAACTGATTTCATCGTTAACTGATTTCATCGTTAACTGATTCCATCGTTAACTGATTTCATCGTTAACTGATTTCATCTTCATTTAACTGATTTCATCGTTAACTGATTTCATCGTTAACTGATTTCATCGTTAACTGATTTCATCGTTAACTGATTTCATCTTTAACTGATTTCATCGTTAACTGATTTCATCTTCATTTAACTGATTTCATCGTTAACTGATTTCATCGTTAACTGATTTCATCTTTAACTGATTTCATCGTTAACTGATTTCATCTTCATTTAACTGATTTCATCGTTAACTGATTTCATAGTTAACTGATTTCATCTTCATTTAACTGATTTCATCGTTAACTGATTTCATCGTTAACTGATTCCATCGTTAACTGATTTCATCTTCATTTAACTGATTTCATCGTTAACTGATTTCATCGTTAACTGATTTCATCGTTAACTGATTTCATCTTCATTTAACTGATTTCATTGTTAACTGATTTCATCGTTAACTGATTTCATCTTCATTTAACTGATTTCATCGTTAACTGATTTCATCGTTAACTGATTCCATCGTTAACTGATTTCATCGTTAACTGATTTCATCGTTAACTGATTTCATCTTCATTTAACTGATTTCATCGTTAACTGATTTCATCTTCATTTAACTGATTTCATTTTCATTCTTCATTTAACTGATTTCATCGTTAACTGATTTCATCTTCATTTAACTGATTTCATCGTTAACTGATTTCATCGTTAACTGATTTCATCGTTAACTGATTTCATCTTCATTTAATTGATTTCATCGTTAACTGATTTCATCGTTAACTGATTTCATCGTTAACTGATTTCATCTTCATTTAACTGATTTCATCGTTAACTGATTTCATCGTTAACTGATTTCATCTTCATTTAACTGATTTCATCGTTAACTGATTTCATCGTTAACTGATTTCATCTTCATTTAACTGATTTCATCGTTAACTGATTTCATCGTTAACTGATTTCATCTTCATTTAACTGATTTCATCGTTAACTGATTTCATCTTCATTTAACTGATTTCATCGTTAACTGATTTCATCGTTAACTGATTTCATCGTTAACTGATTTCATCTTCATTTAACTGATTCCATCGTTAACTGATTTCATCGTTAACTGATTTCATCTTCATTTAACTGATTTCATCGTTAACTGATTTCATCGTTAACTGATTTCATCTTTAACTGATTTCATCGTTAACTGATTTCATCTTCATTTAACTGATTTCATCGTTAACTGATTTCATCGTTAACTGATTTCATCTTCATTTAACTGATTTCATCGTTAACTGATTTCATCGTTAACTGATTCCATCGTTAACTGATTTCATCGTTAACTGATTTCATCTTCATTTAACTGATTTCATCGTTAACTGATTTCATCTTCATTTAACTGATTTCATCGTTAACTGATTTCATCGTTAACTGATTTCATCGTTAACTGATTTCATCTTCATTTAACTGATTTCATCGTTAACTGATTTCATCTTCATTTAATTGATTTAATCGTTAACTGATTTCATCGTTAACTGATTTCATCGTTAACTGATTTCATCTTCATTTAACTGATTTCATCGTTAACTGATTTCATCGTTAACTGATTCCATCGTTAACTGATTTCATCGTTAACTGATTTCATCTTCATTTAACTGATTTCATCGTTAACTGATTTCATCGTTAACTGATTTCATCTTCATTTAACTGATTTCATCGTTAACTGATTTCATCTTTAACTGATTTCATCGTTAACTCATTTCATCGTTAACTGATTTCATCTTCATTTAACTGATTTCATCGTTAACTGATTTCATCGTTAACTGATTTCATCGTTAACTGATTTCATCTTCATTTAACTGATTTCATCGTTAACTGATTTCATCGTTAACTGATTTCATCTTCATTTAACTGATTTCATCGTTAACTGATTTCATCGTTAACTGATTCCATCGTTAACTGATTTCATCTTTAACTGATTTCATCGTTAACTGATTTCATCTTCATTTAACTGATTTCATCGTTAAGTGATTTCATCGTTAACTGATTTCATCGTTAACCGATTTCATCGTTAACTGATTTCATCTTCATTTAACTGATTTCATCGTTAACTGATTTCATCGTTAACTGATTTCATCTTCATTTAACTGATTTCATCGTTCACTGATTTCATCGTTAACTGATTTCATCTTCATTTAACTGATTTCATCGTTAACTGATTTCATCGTTAACTGATTTCATCTTCATTTAACTGATTTCATCGTTAACTGATTTCATCGTTAACTGATTTCATCGTTAACTGATTTCATCTTCATTTAACTGATTTCATCGTTAACTGATTTCATCGTTAACTGATTCCATCGTTAACTGATTTCATCTTTAACTGATTTCATCGTTAACTGATTTCATCTTCATTTAACTGATTTCATCGTTAACTGATTTCATCTTCATTTAATTGATTTCATCGTTAACTGATTTCATCCTTAACTGATTTCATCTTCATTTAACTGATTTCATCGTTAACTGATTTCATCGTTAACTGATTTCATCTTCATTTAACTGATTTCATCGTTAACTGATTTCATCTTCATTTAATTGATTTCATCGTTAACTGATTTCATCGTTAACTGATTTCATCGTTAACTGATTTCATCTTCATTTAACTGATTTCATCGTTAACTGATTCCATCGTTAACTGATTTCATCGTTAACTGATTTCATCTTCATTTAACTGATTTCATCGTTAACTGATTTCATCGTTAACTGATTCCATCGTTAACTGATTCCATCGTTAACTGATTTCATCTTCATTTAACTGATTTCATCGTTAACTGATTTCATCGTTAACTGATTTCATCGTTAACTGATTTCATCTTCATTTAAATGATTTCATCGTTAACTGATTTCATCGTTAACTGATTTCATCTTTAACTGATTTCATCGTTAACTGATTTCATCTTCATTTAACTGATTTCATCGTTAACTGATTTCATCGTTAACTGATTTCATCTTTAACTGATTTCATCGTTAACTGATTTCATCTTCATTTAACTGATTTCATCGTTAACTGATTTCATCGTTAACTGATTTCATCTTTAACTGATTTCATCGTTAACTGATTTCATCTTCATTTAACTGATTTCATCTTCATTTAACTGATTTCATCGTTAACTGATTTCATCGTTAACTGATTTCATCTTCATTTAACTGATTTCATCGTTAACTGATTCCATCGTTAACTGATTTCATCGTTAACTGATTTCATCGTTAACTGATTTCATCTTCATTTAACTGACTTCATCGTTAACTGATTTCATCTTCATTTAACTGATTTAATCGTTAACTGATTTCATCGTTAACTGATTTCATCTTCATTTAACTGATTTCATTTTCATTCTTCATTTAACTGATTTCATCGTTAACTGATTTCATCTTCATTTAATTGATTTCATCGTTAACTGATTTCATCGTTAACTGATTTCATCGTTAACTGATTTCATCTTCATTTAACTGATTTCATCGTTAACTGATTTCATCGTTAACTGATTTCATCTTCATTTAACTGATTTCATCGTTAACTGATTTCATCGTTAACTGATTTCATCTTCATTTAACTGATTTCATCGTTAACTGATTTCATCGTTAACTGATTTCATCTTTAACTGATTTCATCGTTAATTGATTTCATCTTCATTTAACTGATTTCATCGTTAACTGATTTCATCGTTAACTGATTCCATCGTTAACTGATTTCATCTTCATTTAACTGATTTCATCGTTAACTGATTTCATCTTCATTTAACTGATTTCATCGTTAACTGATTTCATCGTTAACTGATTTCATCGTTAACTGATTTCATCTTCATTTAACTGATTCCATCGTTAACTGATTTCATTGTTAACTGATTTCATCGTTAACTGATTTCATCTTCATTTAACTGATTTCATCGTTAACTGATTTCATCGTTAACTGATTTCATCTTTAACTGATTTCATCGTTAACTGATTTCATCTTCATTTAACTGATTTCATCGTTAACTGATTTCATCGTTAACTGATTTCATCGTTAACTGATTTCATCTTCATTTAACTGATTTCATCGTTAACTGATTTCATCGTTAACTGATTCCATCGTTAACTGATTTCATCGTTAACTGATTTCATCTTCATTTAACTGATTTCATCGTTAACTGATTTCATCTTCATTTAACTGATTTCATCGTTAACTGATTTCATCGTTAACTGATTTCATCGTTAACTGATTTCATCTTCATTTAACTGATTTCATTTTCATTCTTCATTTAACTGATTTCATCGTTAACTGATTTCATCTTCATTTAACTGATTTCATCGTTAACTGATTTCATCGTTAACTGATTTCATCGTTAACTGATTTCATCTTCATTTAACTGATTTCATTTTCATTCTTCATTTAACTGATTTCATCGTTAACTGATTTCATCTTCATTTAACTGATTTCATCGTTAACTGATTTCATCGTTAACTGATTTCATCGTTAACTGATTTCATCGTTAACTGATTTCATCTTCATTTAACTGATTTCATCGTTAACTGATTTCATCTTCATTTAACTGATTTCATCGTTAACTGATTCCATCGTTAACTGATTTCATCTTCATTTAACTGATTTCATCGTTAACTGATTTCATCGTTAACTGATTTCATCTTCATTTAACTGATTTCATCGTTAACTGATTTCATCGTTAACTGATTTCATCGTTAACTGATTTCATCTTCATTTAACTGATTTCATCGTTAACTGATTTCATCGTTAACTGATTTCATCTTCATTTAACTGATTTCATCGTTAACTGATTTCATCGTTAACTGATTCCATCGTTAACTGATTTCATCTTTAACTGATTTCATCGTTAACTGATTTCATCTTCATTTAACTGATTTCATCGTTAAGTGATTTCATCGTTAACTGATTTCATCTTCATTTAACTGATTTCATTGTTAACTGATTTCATCGTTAACTGATTTCATCTTCATTTAACTGATTTCATCGTTAACTGATTTCATCGTTAACTGATTCCATCGTTAACTGATTTCATCGTTAACTGATTTCATCGTTAACTGATTTCATCTTCATTTAACTGATTTCATCGTTAACTGATTTCATCTTCATTTAACTGATTTCATTTTCATTCTTCATTTAACTGATTTCATCGTTAACTGATTTCATCTTCATTTAACTGATTTCATCGTTAACTGATTTCATCGTTAACTGATTTCATCTTCATTTAACTGATTTCATCGTTAACTGATTTCATCGTTAACTGATTTCATCGTTAACTGATTTCATCTTCATTTAACTGATTTCATCGTTAACTGATTTCATCGTTAACTGATTCCATCGTTAACTGATTTCATCTTTAACTGATTTCATCGTTAACTGATTTCATCTTCATTTAACTGATTTCATCTTCATTTAACTGATTTCATCGTTAAGTGATTTCATCGTTAACTGATTTCATCTTCATTTAACTGATTTCATTGTTAACTGATTTCATCGTTAACTGATTTCATCTTCATTTAACTGATTTCATCGTTAACTGATTTCATCGTTAACTGATTCCATCGTTAACTGATTTCATCGTTAACTGATTTCATCGTTAACTGATTTCATCTTCATTTAACTGATTTCATCGTTAACTGATTTCATCGTTAACTGATTTCATCGTTAACTGATTTCATCTTCATTTAACTGATTTCATCGTTAACTGATTTCATCGTTAACTGATTCCATCGTTAACTGATTTCATCGTTAACTGATTTCATCTTCATTTAACTGATTTCATCGTTAACTGATTTCATCTTCATTTAACTGATTTCATTTTCATTCTTCATTTAACTGATTTCATCGTTAACTGATTTCATCTTCATTTAATTGATTTCATCGTTAACTGATTTCGTCGTTAACTGATTTCATCGTTAACTGATTTCATCGTTAACTGATTTCATCTTCATTTAACTGATTTCATCGTTAACTGATTTCATCGTTAACTGATTTCATCGTTAACTGATTTCATCTTCATTTAACTGATTTCATCGTTAACTGATTTCATCGTTAACTGATTTCATCTTTAACTGATTTCATCGTTAACTGATTTCATCTTCATTTAACTGATTTCATCGTTAACTGATTTCATCGTTAACTGATTTCATCTTTAACTGATTTCATCGTTAACTGATTTCATCGTTAACTGATTTCATCTTCATTTAACTGATTCCATCGTTAACTGATTTCATCGTTAACTGATTTCATCGTTAACTGATTTCATCTTCATTTAACTGATTTCATCGTTAACTGATTTCATCGTTAACTGATTTCATCTTTAACTGATTTCATCGTTAACTGATTTCATCGTTAACTGATTTCATCTTCATTTAACTGATTTCATCGTTAACTGATTTCATCTTCATTTAACTGATTTCATTTTCATTCTTCATTTAACTGATTTCATCGTTAACTGATTTCATCTTCATTTAACTGATTTCATCGTTAACTGATTTCATCTTCATTTAACTGATTTCATCGTTAACTGATTTCATCGTTAACTGATTTCATCGTTAACTGATTTCATCTTCTTTTAACTGATTTCATCGTTAACTGATTTCATCTTCATTTAATTGATTTCATCGTTAACTGATTTCATCGTTAACTGATTTCATCTTCATTTAACTGATTTCATCGTTAACTGATTTCATCGTTAACTGATTTCATCTTCATTTAACTGATTTCATCGTTAACTGATTTCATCTTCATTTAACTGATTTCATCGTTAACTGATTTCATCGTTAACTGATTTCATCTTCATTTAACTGATTCCATCGTTAACTGATTTCATCGTTAACTGATTTCATCGTTAACTGATTTCATCTTTAACTGATTTCATCGTTAACTGATTTCATCTTCATTTAACTGATTTCATCGTTAACTGATTTCATCGTTAAGTGATTTCATCTTCATTTAACTGATTTCATTTTCATTCTTCATTTAACTGATTTCATCGTTAACTGATTTCATCTTCATTTAACTGATTTCATCGTTAACTGATTTCATCGTTAACTGATTTCATCTTCTTTTAACTGATTTCATCGTTAACTGATTTCATCTTCATTTAATTGATTTCATCGTTAACTGATTTCATCGTTAACTGATTTCATCTTCATTTAACTGATTTCATCGTTAACTGATTTCATCGTTAACTGATTTCATCTTCATTTAACTGATTTCATCGTTAACTGATTTCATCTTCATTTAACTGATTTCATCGTTAACTGATTTCATCGTTAACTGATTTCATCTTCATTTAACTGATTCCATCGTTAACTGATTTCATCGTTAACTGATTTCATCGTTAACTGATTTCATCTTTAACTGATTTCATCGTTAACTGATTTCATCTTCATTTAACTGATTTCATCGTTAACTGATTTCATCTTCATTTAACTGATTTCATTTTCATTCTTCATTTAACTGATTTCATCGTTAACTGATTTCATCTTCATTTAACTGATTTCATCGTTAACTGATTTCATCGTTAACTGATTTCATCGTTAACTGATTTCATCTTCATTTAACTGATTCCATCGTTAACTGATTTCATCGTTAACTGATTTCATCTTCATTTAACTGATTTCATCGTTAACTGATTCCATCGTTAACTGATTTCATCGTTAACTGATTTCATCTTCATTTAACTGATTTCATCGTTAACTGATTTCATCTTCATTTAACTGATTTCATCGTTAACTGATTTCATCGTTAACTGATTTCATCTTCATTTAACTGATTTCATTTTCATTCTTCATTTAACTGATTTCATCGTTAACTGATTTCATCTTCATTTAACTGATTTCATCGTTAACTGATTTCATCGTTAACTGATTTCATCTTTAACTGATTTCATCGTTAACTGATTTCATCTTCATTTAACTGATTTCATCGTTAACTGATTTCATCTTCATTTAATTGATTTCATCGTTAACTGATTTCATCGTTAACTGATTTCATCGTTAACTGATTTCATCTTCATTTAACTGATTTCATCGTTAACTGATTTCATCGTTAACTGATTCCATCGTTAACTGATTTCATCGTTAACTGATTTCATCTTCATTTAACTGATTTCATCGTTAACTGATTTCATCGTTAACTGATTTCATCTTTAACTGATTTCATCGTTAACTGATTTCATCTTCATTTAACTGATTTCATCGTTAACTGATTTCATCGTTAACTGATTTCATCTTTAACTGATTTCATCGTTAACTGATTTCATCTTCATTTAACTGATTTCATCGTTAACTGATTCCATCGTTAACTGATTTCATCTTTAACTGATTTCATCGTTAACTGATTTCATCTTCATTTAACTGATTTCATCGTTAACTGATTTCATCGTTAACTGATTTCATCTTCATTTAACTGATTTCATTGTTAACTGATTTCATCGTTAACTGATTTCATCTTCATTTAACTGATTTCATCGTTAACTGATTTCATCGTTAACTGATTCCATCGTTAACTGATTTCATCGTTAACTGATTTCATCTTCATTTAACTGATTTCATCGTTAACTGATTTCATCTTCATTTAACTGATTTCATTTTCATTCTTCATTTAACTGATTTCATCGTTAACTGATTTCATCTTCATTTAACTGATTTCATCGTTAACTGATTTCATCGTTAACTGATTTCATCTTCATTTAACTGATTTCATCGTTAACTGATTTCATCTTCATTTAATTGATTTCATCGTTAACTGATTTCATCGTTAACTGATTTCATCGTTAACTGATTTCATCGTTAACTGATTTCATCTTCATTTAACTGATTTCATCGTTAACTGATTTCATCGTTAACTGATTTCATCGTTAACTGATTTCATCTTCATTTAACTGATTTCATCGTTAACTGATTTCATCTTCATTTAACTGATTTCATCGTTAACTGATTTCATCGTTAACTGATTTCATCGTTAACTGATTTCATCTTCATTTAACTGATTCCATCGTTAACTGATTTCATCGTTAACTGATTTCATCGTTAACTGATTTCATCTTCATTTAACTGATTTCATCGTTAACTGATTTCATCGTTAACTGATTTCATCTTTAACTGATTTCATCGTTAACTGATTTCATCTTCATTTAACTGATTTCATCGTTAACTGATTTCATCGTTAACTGATTTCATCTTCATTTAACTGATTTCATCGTTAACTGATTTCATCGTTAACTGATTCCATCGTTAACTGATTTCATCGTTAACTGATTTCATCTTCATTTAACTGATTTCATCGTTAACTGATTTCATCTTCATTTAACTGATTTCATCGTTAACTGATTTCATCGTTAACTGATTTCATCTTTAACTGATTTCATCGTTAACTGATTTCATCTTCATTTAACTGATTTCATCGTTAACTGATTTCATCGTTAACTGATTTCATCTTTAACTGATTTCATCGTTAACTGATTTCATCTTCATTTAACTGATTTCATCGTTAACTGATTCCATCGTTAACTGATTTCATCTTTAACTGATTTCATCGTTAACTGATTTCATCTTCATTTAACTGATTTCATCGTTAACTGATTTCATCTTCATTTAACTGATTTCATCGTTAACTGATTTCATCTTTAACTGATTTCATCGTTAACTGATTTCATCTTCATTTAACTGATTTCATCGTTAACTGATTTCATCTTCATTTAATTGATTTCATCGTTAACTGATTTCATCGTTAACTGATTTCATCGTTAACTGATTTCATCTTCATTTAACTGATTTCATCGTTAACTGATTTCATCGTTAACTGATTTCATCGTTAACTGATTCCATCGTTAACTGATTCCATCGTTAACTGATTTCATCGTTAACTGATTTCATCTTCATTTAACTGATTTCATCGTTAACTGATTTCATCTTCATTTAACTGATTTCATCGTTAACTGATTTCATCGTTAACTGATTTCATCGTTAACTGATTTCATCTTCATTTAACTGATTTCATCGTTAACTGATTTCATCGTTAACTGATTTCATCGTTAACTGATTTCATCTTCATTTAACTGATTTCAATTTCATTCTTCATTTAACTGATTTCATCGTTAACTGATTTCATCTTCATTTAATTGATTTCATCGTTAACTGATTTCATCGTTAACTGATTTCATCGTTAACTGATTTCATCTTCATTTAACTGATTTCATCGTTATCTGATTTCATCGTTAACTGATTTCATCGTTAACTGATTTCATCTTCATTTAACTGATTTCATCGTTAACTGATTTCATCGTTAACTGATTTCATCTTTAACTGATTTCATCGTTAACTGATTTCATCTTCATTTAACTGATTTCATCGTTAACTGATTTCATCTTCATTTAATTGATTTCATCGTTAACTGATTTCATCGTTAACTGATTTCATCGTTAACTGATTTCATCTTCATTTAACTGATTTCATCGTTAACTGATTTCATCGTTAACTGATTTCATCGTTAACTGATTTCATCTTCATTTAACTGATTTCATCGTTAACTGATTTCATCGTTAACTGATTTCATCGTTAACTGATTTCATCGTTAACTGATTTCATCTTCATTTAACTGATTTCATCGTTAACTGATTTCATCGTTAACTGATTTCATCTTTAACTGATTTCATCGTTAACTGATTTCATCTTCATTTAACTGATTTCATCGTTAACTGATTTCATCTTTAACTGATTTCATCGTTAACTGATTTCATCTTCATTTAACTGATTTCATCGTTAACTGATTTCATCTTCATTTAACTGATTTCATCGTTAACTGATTTCATCGTTAACTGATTTCATCGTTAACTGATTTCATCTTCATTTAACTGATTCCATCGTTAACTGATTTCATCGTTAACTGATTTCATCGTTAACTGATTTCATCTTCATTTAACTGATTTCATCGTTAACTGATTTCATCGTTAACTGATTTCATCGTTAACTGATTTCATCTTCATTTAACTGATTTCATCGTTAACTGATTTCATCTTCATTTAACTGATTTCATCGTTAACTGATTTCATCGTTAACTGATTTCATCTTTAACTGATTTCATCGTTAACTGATTTCATCTTCATTTAACTGATTTCATCGTTAACTGATTTCATCGTTAACTGATTTCATCTTCATTTAACTGATTTCATCGTTAACTGATTTCATCGTTAACTGATTCCATCGTTAACTGATTTCATCGTTAACTGATTTCATCTTCATTTAACTGATTTCATCGTTAACTGATTTCATCTTCATTTAACTGATTTCATCGTTAACTGATTTCATCGTTAACTGATTTCATCGTTAACTGATTTCATCTTCATTTAACTGATTTCATTTTCATTCTTCATTTAACTGATTTCATCGTTAACTGATTTCATCGTTAACTGATTTCATCTTCTTTTAACTGATTTCATCGTTAACTGATTTCATCTTCATTTAACTGATTTCATCGTTAACTGATTTCATCGTTAACTGATTTCATCTTCATTTAACTGATTTCATCGTTAACTGATTTCATCGTTAACTGATTTCATCTTCATTTAACTGATTCCATCGTTAACTGATTTCATCGTTAACTGATTTCATCGTTAACTGATTTCATCTTTAACTGATTTCATCGTTAACTGATTTCATCTTCATTTAACTGATTTCATCGTTAACTGATTTCATCGTTAACTGATTTCATCTTCATTTTACTGATTTCATTTTCATTCTTCATTTAACTGATTTCATCGTTAACTGATTTCATCTTCATTTAACTGATTTCATTTTCATTCTTCATTTAACTGATTTCATCGTTAACTGATTTCATCTTCATTTAACTGATTTCATCGTTAACTGATTTCATCGTTAACTGATTTCATCTTTAACTGATTTCATCGTTAACTGATTTCATCGTTAACTGATTTCATCTTTAACTGATTTCATCGTTAACTGATTTCATCTTCATTTAACTGATTTCATCGTTAACTGATTTCATCGTTAACTGATTTCATCTTTAACTGATTTCATCGTTAACTGATTTCATCTTCATTTAACTGATTTCATCGTTAACTGATTCCATCGTTAACTGATTTCATCTTTAACTGATTTCATCGTTAACTGATTTCATCTTCATTTAACTGATTTCATCGTTAACTGATTTCATCGTTAACTGATTTCATCTTCATTTAACTGATTTCATTGTTAACTGATTTCATCGTTAACTGATTTCATCTTCATTTAACTGATTTCATCGTTAACTGATTTCATCGTTAACTGATTCCATCGTTAACTGATTTCATCGTTAACTGATTTCATCTTCATTTAACTGATTTCATCGTTAACTGATTTCATCTTCATTTAACTGATTTCATCGTTAACTGATTTCATCGTTAACTGATTTCATCGTTAACTGATTTCATCTTCATTTAACTGATTCCATCGTTAACTGATTTCATCGTTAACTGATTTCATCGTTAACTGATTTCATCTTCATTTAACTGATTTCATCGTTAACTGATTTCATCGTTAACTGATTTCATCGTTAACTGATTTCATCTTCATTTAACTGATTTCATCGTTAACTGATTTCATCTTCATTTAACTGATTTCATCGTTAACTGATTTCATCGTTAACTGATTTCATCTTTAACTGATTTCATCGTTAACTGATTTCATCTTCATTTAACTGATTTCATCGTTAACTGATTTCATCGTTAACTGATTTCATCTTCATTTAACTGATTTCATCGTTAACTGATTTCATCGTTAACTGATTCCATCGTTAACTGATTTCATCGTTAACTGATTTCATCTTCATTTAACTGATTTCATCGTTAACTGATTTCATCTTCATTTAACTGATTTCATCGTTAACTGATTTCATCGTTAACTGATTTCATCGTTAACTGATTTCATCTTCATTTAACTGATTTCATTTTCATTCTTCATTTAACTGATTTCATCGTTAACTGATTTCATCGTTAACTGATTTCATCTTCTTTTAACTGATTTCATCGTTAACTGATTTCATCTTCATTTAATTGATTTCATCGTTAACTGATTTCATCGCTAACTGATTTCATCTTCATTTAACTGATTTCATCGTTAACTGATTTCATCTTCATTTAACTGATTTCATCGTTAACTGATTTCATCGTTAACTGATTTCATCTTCATTTAACTGATTTCATCGTTAACTGATTTCATCGTTAACTGATTTCATCTTCATTTAACTGATTCCATCGTTAACTGATTTCATCGTTAACTGATTTCATCGTTAACTGATTTCATCTTTAACTGATTTCATCGTTAACTGATTTCATCTTCATTTAACTGATTTCATCGTTAACTGATTTCATCGTTAACTGATTTCATCTTCATTTTACTGATTTCATTTTCATTCTTCATTTAACTGATTTCATCGTTAACTGATTTCATCTTCATTTAACTGATTTCATTTTCATTCTTCATTTAACTGATTTCATCGTTAACTGATTTCATCTTCATTTAACTGATTTCATCGTTAACTGATTTCATCGTTAACTGATTTCATCTTTAACTGATTTCATCGTTAACTGATTTCATCGTTAACTGATTTCATCTTTAACTGATTTCATCGTTAACTGATTTCATCTTCATTTAACTGATTTCATCGTTAACTGATTTCATCGTTAACTGATTTCATCTTTAACTGATTTCATCGTTAACTGATTTCATCTTCATTTAACTGATTTCATCGTTAACTGATTCCATCGTTAACTGATTTCATCTTTAACTGATTTCATCGTTAACTGATTTCATCTTCATTTAACTGATTTCATCGTTAACTGATTTCATCGTTAACTGATTTCATCTTCATTTAACTGATTTCATTGTTAACTGATTTCATCGTTAACTGATTTCATCTTCATTTAACTGATTTCATCGTTAACTGATTTCATCGTTAACTGATTCCATCGTTAACTGATTTCATCGTTAACTGATTTCATCTTCATTTAACTGATTTCATCGTTAACTGATTTCATCTTCATTTAACTGATTTCATTTTCATTCTTCATTTAACTGATTTCATCGTTAACTGATTTCATCTTCATTTAACTGATTTCATCGTTAACTGATTTCATCGTTAACTGATTTCATCTTCATTTAACTGATTTCATCGTTAACTGATTTCATCTTCATTTAATTGATTTCATCGTTAACTGATTTCATCGTTAACTGATTTCATCGTTAACTGATTTCATCGTTAACTGATTTCATCTTCATTTAACTGATTTCATCGTTAACTGATTTCATCGTTAACTGATTTCATCGTTAACTGATTTCATCTTCATTTAACTGATTTCATCGTTAACTGATTTCATCTTCATTTAACTGATTTCATCGTTAACTGATTTCATCGTTAACTGATTTCATCGTTAACTGATTTCATCTTCATTTAACTGATTCCATCGTTAACTGATTTCATCGTTAACTGATTTCATCGTTAACTGATTTCATCTTCATTTAACTGATTTCATCGTTAACTGATTTCATCGTTAACTGATTTCATCTTTAACTGATTTCATCGTTAACTGATTTCATCTTCATTTAACTGATTTCATCGTTAACTGATTTCATCGTTAACTGATTTCATCTTCATTTAACTGATTTCATCGTTAACTGATTTCATCGTTAACTGATTCCATCGTTAACTGATTTCATCGTTAACTGATTTCATCTTCATTTAACTGATTTCATCGTTAACTGATTTCATCTTCATTTAACTGATTTCATCGTTAACTGATTTCATCGTTAACTGATTTCATCTTTAACTGATTTCATCGTTAACTGATTTCATCTTCATTTAACTGATTTCATCGTTAACTGATTTCATCGTTAACTGATTTCATCTTTAACTGATTTCATCGTTAACTGATTTCATCTTCATTTAACTGATTTCATCGTTAACTGATTCCATCGTTAACTGATTTCATCTTTAACTGATTTCATCGTTAACTGATTTCATCTTCATTTAACTGATTTCATCGTTAACTGATTTCATCTTCATTTAACTGATTTCATCGTTAACTGATTTCATCTTTAACTGATTTCATCGTTAACTGATTTCATCTTCATTTAACTGATTTCATCGTTAACTGATTTCATCTTCATTTAATTGATTTCATCGTTAACTGATTTCATCGTTAACTGATTTCATCGTTAACTGATTTCATCTTCATTTAACTGATTTCATCGTTAACTGATTTCATCGTTAACTGATTTCATCGTTAACTGATTCCATCGTTAACTGATTTCATCGTTAACTGATTTCATCGTTAACTGATTTCATCTTCATTTAACTGATTTCATCGTTAACTGATTTCATCTTCATTTAACTGATTTCATCGTTAACTGATTTCATCGTTAACTGATTTCATCGTTAACTGATTTCATCTTCATTTAACTGATTTCATCGTTAACTGATTTCATCGTTAACTGATTTCATCGTTAACTGATTTCATCTTCATTTAACTGATTTCAATTTCATTCTTCATTTAACTGATTTCATCGTTAACTGATTTCATCTTCATTTAATTGATTTCATCGTTAACTGATTTCATCGTTAACTGATTTCATCGTTAACTGATTTCATCTTCATTTCACTGATTTCATCGTTATCTGATTTCATCGTTAACTGATTTCATCGTTAACTGATTTCATCTTCATTTAACTGATTTCATCGTTAACTGATTTCATCGTTAACTGATTTCATCTTTAACTGATTTCATCGTTAACTGATTTCATCTTCATTTAACTGATTTCATCGTTAACTGATTTCATCTTCATTTAATTGATTTCATCGTTAACTGATTTCATCGTTAACTGATTTCATCGTTAACTGATTTCATCTTCATTTAACTGATTTCATCGTTAACTGATTTCATCGTTAACTGATTTCATCTTCATTTAACTGATTTCATCGTTAACTGATTTCATCGTTAACTGATTTCATCGTTAACTGATTTCATCTTCATTTAACTGATTTCATCGTTAACTGATTTCATCGTTAACTGATTTCATCTTTAACTGATTTCATCGTTAACTGATTTCATCTTCATTTAACTGATTTCATCGTTAACTGATTTCATCTTTAACTGATTTCATCGTTAACTGATTTCATCTTCATTTAACTGATTTCATCGTTAACTGATTTCATCTTCATTTAACTGATTTCATCGTTAACTGATTTCATCGTTAACTGATTTCATCGTTAACTGATTTCATCTTCATTTAACTGATTCCATCGTTAACTGATTTCATCGTTAACTGATTTCATCGTTAACTGATTTCATCTTCATTTAACTGATTTCATCGTTAACTGATTTCATCGTTAACTGATTTCATCGTTAACTGATTTCATCTTCATTTAACTGATTTCATCGTTAACTGATTTCATCTTCATTTAACTGATTTCATCGTTAACTGATTTCATCGTTAACTGATTTCATCTTTAACTGATTTCATCGTTAACTGATTTCATCTTCATTTAACTGATTTCATCGTTAACTGATTTCATCTTCATTTAACTGATTTCATCGTTAACTGATTTCATCGTTAACTGATTCCATCGTTAACTGATTTCATCGTTAACTGATTTCATCTTCATTTAACTGATTTCATCGTTAACTGATTTCATCTTCATTTAACTGATTTCATCGTTAACTGATTTCATCGTTAACTGATTTCATCGTTAACTGATTTCATCTTCATTTAACTGATTTCATTTTCATTCTTCATTTAACTGATTTCATCGTTAACTGATTTCATCGTTAACTGATTTCATCTTCTTTTAACTGATTTCATCGTTAACTGATTTCATCTTCATTTAATTGATTTCATCGTTAACTGATTTCATCGCTAACTGATTTCATCTTCATTTAACTGATTTCATCGTTAACTGATTTCATCTTCATTTAACTGATTTCATCGTTAACTGATTTCATCGTTAACTGATTTCATCTTCATTTAACTGATTTCATCGTTAACTGATTTCATCGTTAACTGATTTCATCTTCATTTAACTGATTCCATCGTTAACTGATTTCATCGTTAACTGATTTCATCGTTAACTGATTTCATCTTTAACTGATTTCATCGTTAACTGATTTCATCTTCATTTAACTGATTTCATCGTTAACTGATTTCATCGTTAACTGATTTCATCTTCATTTTACTGATTTCATTTTCATTCTTCATTTAACTGATTTCATCGTTAACTGATTTCATCTTCATTTAACTGATTTCATTTTCATTCTTCATTTAACTGATTTCATCGTTAACTGATTTCATCTTCATTTAACTGATTTCATCGTTAACTGATTTCATCGTTAACTGATTTCATCGTTAACTGATTTCATCTTTAACTGATTTCATCGTTAACTGATTTCATCTTCATTTAACTGATTTCATCGTTAACTGATTTCATCTTCATTTAATTGATTTCATCGTTAACTGATTTCATCGTTAACTGATTTCATCGTTAACTGATTTCATCTTCATTTAACTGATTTCATCGTTAACTGATTTCATCGTTAACTGATTCCATCGTTAACTGATTTCATCGTTAACTGATTTCATCTTCATTTAACTGATTTCATCGTTAACTGATTTCATCGTTAACTGATTTCATCTTCATTTAACTGATTTCATCGTTAACTGATTTCATCGTTAACTGATTTCATCTTTAACTGATTTCATCGTTAACTGATTTCATCGTTAACTGATTTCATCTTCATTTAACTGATTTCATCGTTAACTGATTTCATCGTTAACTGATTTCATCTTCATTTAACTGATTTCATCGTTAACTGATTTCATCGTTAACTGATTTCATCTTCATTTAACTGATTTCATCGTTAACTGATTTCATCGTTAACTGATTCCATCGTTAACTGATTTCATCTTTAACTGATTTCATCGTTAACTGATTCCATCGTTAACTGATTTCATCGTTAACTGATTCCATCGTTAACTGATTTCATCGTTAACTGATTTCATCTTCATTTAACTGATTTCATCGTTAACTGATTTCATCTTCATTTAACTGATTTCATTTTCATTCTTCATTTGACTGATTTCATCGTTAACTGATTTCATCTTCATTTAACTGATTTCATCGTTAACTGATTTCATCGTTAACTGATTTCATCTTCTTTTAACTGATTTCATCGTTAACTGATTTCATCTTCATTTAATTGATTTCATCTTCATTTAACTGATTTCATCGTTAACTGATTTCATCTTCATTTAACTGATTTCATCGTTAACTGATTTCATCTTCATTTAACTGATTTCATCGTTAACTGATTTCATCTTCATTTAACTGATTTCATCGTTAACTGATTTCATCGTTAACTGATTTCATCGTTAACTGATTTCATCGTTAACTGATTTCATCTTCATTTAACTGATTTCATCGTTAACTGATTTCATCGTTAACTGATTTCATCTTCATTTAACTGATTTCATTTTCATTCTTCATTTAACTGATTTCATCGTTAACTGATTTCATCTTCATTTAACTGATTTCATCGTTAACTGATTTCATCGTTAACTGATTTCATCTTCATTTAACTGATTCCATCGTTAACTGATTTCATCGTTAACTGATTTCATCTTCATTTAACTGATTTCATCGTTAACTGATTTCATCGTTAACTGATTCCATCGTTAACTGATTTCATCGTTAACTGATTTCATCGTTAACTGATTTCATCTTCATTTAACTGATTTCATCGTTAACTGATTTCATCTTCATTTAACTGATTTCATCGTTAACTGATTTCATCGTTAACTGATTTCATCTTCATTTAACTGATTCCATCGTTAACTGATTTCATCGTTAACTGATTTCATCGTTAACTGATTTCATCTTTAACTGATTTCATCTTTAACTGATTTCATCTTCATTTAACTGATTTCATCGTTAACTGATTTCATCGTTAACTGATTTCATCGTTAACTGATTTCATCTTCATTTAACTGATTTCATCGTTAACTGATTTCATCGTTAACTGATTCCATCGTTAACTGATTTCATCGTTAACTGATTTCATCTTCATTTAACTGATTTAATTTTCATTCTTCATTTAACTGATTTCATCGTTAACTGATTTCATCTTCATTTAACTGATTTCATCGTTAACTGATTTCATCGTTAACTGATTTCATCGTTAACTGATTTCATCTTTAACTGATTTCATCGTTAACTGATTTCATCTTCATTTAACTGATTTCATCGTTAACTGATTTCATCTTCATTTAATTGATTTCATCGTTAACTGATTTCATCGTTAACTGATTTCATCGTTAACTGATTTCATCGTTAACTGATTTCATCTTCATTTAACTGATTTCATCGTTAACTGATTTCATCGTTAACTGATTTCATCTTTAACTGATTTCATCGTTAACTGATTTCATCTTCATTTAACTGATTTCATCGTTAACTGATTTCATCGTTAACTGATTTCATCTTCATTTAACTGATTTCATCGTTAACTGATTACATCGTTAACTGATTTCATCTTTAACTGATTTCATCGTTAACTGATTTCATCTTCATTTAACTGATTTCATCGTTAAGTGATTTCATCGTTAACTGATTTCATCGTTAACTGATTTCATCGTTAACTGATTTCATCTTCATTTAACTGATTTCATCGTTAACTGATTTCATCGTTAACTGATTTCATCTTCATTTAACTGATTTCATCGTTAACTGATTTCATCGTTAACTGATTCCATCGTTAACTGATTTCATCTTCATTTAACTGATTTCATCGTTAACTGATTTCATCGTTAACTGATTTCATCTTCATTTAACTGATTTCATCGTTAACTGATTTCATCGTTAACTGATTTCATCTTTAACTGATTTCATCGTTAACTGATTTCATCTTCATTTAACTGATTTCATCGTTAACTGATTTCATCTTCATTTAATTGATTTCATCGTTAACTGATTTCATCGTTAACTGATTTCATCGTTAACTGATTTCATCTTCATTTAACTGATTTCTTCGTTAACTGATTTCATCGTTAACTGATTTCATCTTCATTTAACTGATTTCATCGTTAACTGATTTCATCGTTAACTGATTTCATCTTCATTTAACTGATTTCATCGTTAACTGATTTCATCGTTAACTGATTTCATCTTTAACTGATTTCATCGTTAACTGATTTCATCTTCATTTAACTGATTTCATCGTTAACTGATTTCATCGTTAACTGATTTCATCTTTAACTGATTTCATCGTTAATTGATTTCATCTTCATTTAACTGATTTCATCGTTAACTGATTTCATCTTCATTTAACTGATTTCATCGTTAACTGATTTCATCGTTAACTGATTTCATCGTTAACTGATTTCATCGTTAACTGATTTCATCTTCATTTAACTGATTCCATCGTTAACTGATTTCATCGTTAACTGATTTCATCGTTAACTGATTTCATCTTCATTTAACTGATTTCATCGTTAACTGATTTCATCGTTAACTGATTTCATCTTTAACTGATTTCATCGTTAACTGATTTCATCTTCATTTAACTGATTTCATCGTTAACTGATTTCATCGTTAACTGATTTCATCGTTAACTGATTTCATCTTCATTTAACTGATTTCATCGTTAACTGATTTCATCGTTAACTGATTCCATCGTTAACTGATTTCATCGTTAACTGATTTCATCGTTAACTGATTTCATCTTCATTTAACTGATTTCATCGTTAACTGATTTCATCTTCATTTAACTGATTTCATCGTTAACTGATTTCATCGTTAACTGATTTCATCGTTAACTGATTTCATCTTCATTTAACTGATTTCATTTTCATTCTTCATTTAACTGATTTCATCGTTAACTGATTTCATCTTCATTTAATTGATTTCATCGTTAACTGATTTCATCGTTAACTGATTTCATCGTTAACTGATTTCATCTTCATTTAACTGATTTCATCGTTAACTGATTTCATCGTTAACTGATTTCATCTTCATTTAACTGATTTCATCGTTAACTGATTTCATCGTTAACTGATTTCATCTTTAACTGATTTCATCGTTAACTGATTTCATCTTCATTTAACTGATTTCATCGTTAACTGATTTCATCGTTAACTGATTTCATCGTTAACTGATTTCATCGTTAACTGATTTCATCTTCATTTAACTGATTTCATCGTTAACTGATTTCATCGTTAACTGATTTCATCTTCATTTAACTGATTTCATCGTTAACTGATTTCATCGTTAACTGATTTCATCGTTAACTGATTTCATCGTTAACTGATTTCATCGTTAACTGATTTCATCTTCATTTAACTGATTTCATCGTTAACTGATTTCATCGTTAACTGATTTCATCTTCATTTAACTGATTTCATCGTTAACTGATTTCATCGTTAACTGATTCCATCGTTAACTGATTTCATCTTTAACTGATTTCATCGTTAACTGATTTCATCTTCATTTAACTGATTTCATCGTTAAGTGATTTCATCGTTAACTGATTTCATCGTTAACTGATTTCATCTTCATTTAACTGATTTCATTGTTAACTGATTTCATCGTTAACTGATTTCATCTTCATTTAACTGATTTCATCGTTAACTGATTTCATCGTTAACTGATTCCATCGTTAACTGATTTCATCGTTAACTGATTTCATCGTTAACTGATTTCATCTTCATTTAACTGATTTCATCGTTAACTGATTTCATCTTCATTTAACTGATTTCATTTTCATTCTTCATTTAACTGATTTCATCGTTAACTGATTTCATCTTCATTTAACTGATTTCATCGTTAACTGATTTCATCGTTAACTGATTTCATCTTCTTTTAACTGATTTCATCGTTAACTGATTTCATCTTCATTTAATTGATTTCATCGTTAACTGATTTCATCGTTAACTGATTTCATCTTCATTTAACTGATTTCATCGTTAACTGATTTCATCGTTAACTGATTTCATCTTCATTTAACTGATTTCATCGTTAACTGATTTCATCTTCATTTAACTGATTTCATCGTTAACTGATTTCATCGTTAACTGATTTCATCTTCATTTAACTGATTCCATCGTTAACTGATTTCATCGTTAACTGATTTCATCGTTAACTGATTTCATCGTTAACTGATTTCATCTTCATTTAACTGATTTCATTTTCATTCTTCATTTAACTGATTTCATCGTTAACTGATTTCATCTTCATTTAACTGATTTCATCGTTAACTGATTTCATCGTTAACTGATTTCATCTTCATTTAACTGATTCCATCGTTAACTGATTTCATCGTTAACTGATTTCATCTTCATTTAACTGATTTCATCGTTAACTGATTTCATCGTTAACTGATTCCATCGTTAACTGATTTCATCGTTAACTGATTTCATCTTCATTTAACTGATTTCATCGTTAACTGATTTCATCTTCATTTAACTGATTTCATCGTTAACTGATTTCATCTTCATTTAACTGATTCCATCGTTAACTGATTTCATCGTTAACTGATTTCATCGTTAACTGATTTCATCTTCATTTAACTGATTTCATCGTTAACTGATTTCATCTTCATTTAACTGATTTCATCGTTAACTGATTTCATCGTTAACTGATTTCATCGTTAACTGATTTCATCTTCATTTAACTGATTTCATCTTCATTTAACTGATTTCATCGTTAACTGATTTCATCGTTAACTGATTTCATCTTCATTTAACTGATTTCATTTTCATTCTTCATTTAACTGATTTCATCGTTAACTGATTTCATCTTCATTTAACTGATTTCATTTTCATTCTTCATTTAACTGATTTCATCGTTAACTGATTTCATCGTTAACTGATTTCATCTTCATTTAACTGATTTCATCTTTAACTGATTTCATCGTTAACTGATTTCATCTTCATTTAACTGATTTCATCGTTAACTGATTTCATCTTCATTTAATTGATTTCATCGTTAACTGATTTCATCGTTAACTGATTTAATCGTTAACTGATTTCATCTTCATTTAACTGATTTCATTGTTAACTGATTTCATCGTTAACTGATTCCATCGTTAACTGATTTCATCATTAACTGATTTCATCTTCATTTAACTGATTTCATCGTTAACTGATTTCATCGTTAACTGATTTCATCTTTAACTGATTTCATCGTTAACTGATTTCATCTTCATTTAACTGATTTCATCGTTAACTGATTTCATCGTTAACTGATTTCATCTTTAACTGATTTCATCTTCATTTAACTGATTTCATCGTTAACTGATTTCATCGTTAACTGATTTCATCTTCATTTAACTGATTTCATCGTTAACTGATTTCATCGTTAACTGATTCCATCGTTAACTGATTTCATCTTTAACTGATTTCATCGTTAACTGATTTCATCTTCATTTAACTGATTTCATCGTTAACTGATTTCATCGTTAACTGATTTCATCGTTAACTGATTTCATCGTTAACTGATTTCATCGTTAACTGATTTCATCGTTAACTGATTTCATCGTTAACTGATTTCATCTTCATTTAACTGATTTCATCGTTAACTGATTTCATCGTTAACTGATTCCATCGTTAACTGATTTCATCGTTAACTGATTTCATCTTCATTTAACTGATTTCATCGTTAACTGATTTCATCTTCATTTAACTGATTTCATCGTTAACTGATTTCATCGTTAACTGATTTCATCGTTAACTGATTTCATCTTCATTTAACTGATTTCATTTTCATTCTTCATTTAACTGATTTCATCGTTAACTGATTTCATCTTCATTTAATTGATTTCATCGTTAACTGATTTCATCGTTAACTGATTTCATCGTTAACTGATTTCATCTTCATTTAACTGATTTCATCGTTAACTGATTTCATCGTTAACTGATTTCATCTTCATTTAACTGATTTCATCGTTAACTGATTTCATCGTTAACTGATTTCATCTTCATTTAACTGATTTCATCGTTAACTGATTTCATCGTTAACTGATTTCATCTTTAACTGATTTCATCGTTAACTGATTTCATCTTCATTTAACTGATTTCATCGTTAACTGATTTCATCGTTAACTGATTTCATCTTTAACTGATTTCATCGTTAACTGATTTCATCTTCATTTAACTGATTTCATCGTTAACTGATTTCATCTTCATTTAACTGATTTCATCGTTAACTGATTTCATCGTTAACTGATTTCATCGTTAACTGATTTCATCTTCATTTAACTGATTCCATCGTTAACTGATTTCATCGTTAACTGATTTCATCGTTAACTGATTTCATCTTCATTTAACTGATTTCATCGTTAACTGATTTCCTCGTTAACTGATTTCATCTTTAACTGATTTCATCGTTAACTGATTTCATCTTCATTTAACTGATTTCATCGTTAACTGATTTCATCGTTAACTGATTTCATCGTTAACTGATTTCATCGTTAACTGATTTCATCTTCATTTAACTGATTTCATCGTTAACTGATTTCATCGTTAACTGATTCCATCGTTAACTGATTTCATCGTTAACTGATTTCATCTTCATTTAACTGATTTCATCGTTAACTGATTTCATCGTTAACTGATTTCATCGTTAACTGATTTCATCGTTAACTGATTTCATCTTCATTTAACTGATTTCATTTTCATTCTTCATTTAACTGATTTCATCGTTAACTGATTTCATTTTCATTCTTCATTTAACTGATTTCATCGTTAACTGATTTCATCTTCATTTAACTGATTTCATCGTTAACTGATTTCATCGTTAACTGATTTCATCTTTAACTGATTTCATCGTTAACTGATTTCATCTTCATTTAACTGATTTCATCGTTAACTGATTTCATCTTCATTTAATTGATTTCATCGTTAACTGATTTCATCGTTAACTGATTTCATCGTTAACTGATTTCATCTTCATTTAACTGATTTCATCGTTAACTGATTCCATCGTTAACTGATTTCATCTTCATTTAACTGATTTCATCGTTAACTGATTTCATCGTTAACTGATTTCATCTTCATTTAACTGATTTCATCGTTAACTGATTTCATCGTTAACTGATTTCATCGTTAACTGATTTCATCTTCATTTAACTGATTTCATCGTTAACTGATTTCATCGTTAACTGATTTCATCTTCATTTAACTGATTTCATCGTTAACTGATTTCATCGTTAACTGATTCCATCGTTAACTGATTTCATCTTTAACTGATTTCATCGTTAACTGATTTCATCTTCATTTAACTGATTTCATCGTTAAGTGATTTCATCGTTAACTGATTTCATCTTCATTTAACTGATTTCATTGTTAACTGATTTCATCGTTAACTGATTTCATCTTCATTTAACTGATTCCATCGTTAACTGATTTCATCGTTAACTGATTTCATCGTTAACTGATTTCATCTTTAACTGATTTCATCTTCATTTAACTGATTTCATCGTTAACTGATTTCATCGTTAACTGATTTCATCTTCATTTAACTGATTTCATCGTTAACTGATTTCATCGTTAACTGATTCCATCGTTAACTGATTTCATCGTTAACTGATTTCATCTTCATTTAACTGATTTAATTTTCATTCTTCATTTAACTGATTTCATCGTTAACTGATTTCATCTTCATTTAACTGATTTCATCGTTAACTGATTTCATCGTTAACTGATTTCATCTTTAACTGATTTCATCGTTAACTGATTTCATCTTCATTTAACTGATTTCATCGTTAACTGATTTCATCTTCATTTAATTGATTTCATCGTTAACTGATTTCATCGTTAACTGATTTCATCGTTAACTGATTTCATCTTCATTTAACTGATTTCATCGTTAACTGATTCCATCGTTAACTGATTTCATCGTTAACTGATTTCATCTTCATTTAACTGATTTCATCGTTAACTGATTTCATCGTTAACTGATTTCATCTTTAACTGATTTCATCGTTAACTGATTTCATCTTCATTTAACTGATTTCATCGTTAACTGATTTCATCGTTAACTGATTTCATCTTTAACTGATTTCATCGTTAACTGATTTCATCTTCATTTAACTGATTTCATCGTTAACTGATTTCATCGTTAACTGATTTCATCTTCATTTAACTGATTTCATCGTTAACTGATTTCATCGTTAACTGATTCCATCGTTAACTGATTTCATCTTTAACTGATTTCATCGTTAACTGATTTCATCTTCATTTAACTGATTTCATCGTTAAGTGATTTCATCGTTAACTGATTTCATCGTTAACTGATTTCATCGTTAACTGATTTCATCTTCATTTAACTGATTTCATCGTTAACTGATTTCATCGTTAACTGATTTCATCTTCATTTAACTGATTTCATTGTTAACTGATTTCATCGTTAACTGATTTCATCTTCATTTAACTGATTTCATCGTTAACTGATTTCATCGTTAACTGATTCCATCGTTAACTGATTTCATCGTTAACTGATTTCATCGTTAACTGATTTCATCTTCATTTAACTGATTTCATTTTCATTCTTCATTTAACTGATTTCATCGTTAACTGATTTCATCGTTAACTGATTTCATCTTCATTTAACTGATTTCATCGTTAACTGATTTCATCGTTAACTGATTTCATCGTTAACTGATTTCATCTTTAACTGATTTCATCGTTAACTGATTTCATCTTCATTTAACTGATTTCATCGTTAACTGATTTCATCTTCATTTAATTGATTTCATCGTTAACTGATTTCATCGTTAACTGATTTCATCGTTAACTGATTTCATCTTCATTTAACTGATTTCATCGTTAACTGATTTCATCGTTAACTGATTTCATCTTCATTTAACTGATTTCATCGTTAACTGATTTCATCGTTAACTGATTTCATCTTTAACTGATTTCATCGTTAACTGATTTCATCTTCATTTAACTGATTTCATCGTTAACTGATTTCATCGTTAACTGATTTCATCTTTAACTGATTTCATCGTTAACTGATTTCATCTTCATTTAACTGATTTCATCGTTAACTGATTTCATCTTCATTTAACTGATTTCATCGTTAACTGATTTCATCTTCATTTAACTGATTTCATCGTTAACTGATTTCATCTTCATTTAACTGATTTCATCGTTAACTGATTCCATCGTTAACTGATTTCATCGTTAACTGATTTCATCGTTAACTGATTTCATCTTCATTTAACTGATTCCATCGTTAACTGATTTCATCGTTAACTGATTTCATCTTCATTTAACTGATTTCATCGTTAACTGATTTCATCGTTAACTGATTCCATCGTTAACTGATTTCATCTTCATTTAACTGATTTCATCGTTAACTGATTTCATCTTCATTTAACTGATTTCATCGTTAACTGATTTCATCGTTAACTGATTTCATCGTTAACTGATTTCATCTTCATTTAACTGATTCCATCGTTAACTGATTTCATCGTTAACTGATTTCATCGTTAACTGATTTCATCTTCATTTAACTGATTTCATCGTTAACTGATTTCATCGTTAACTGATTTCATCTTCATTTAACTGATTTCATCGTTAACTGATTTCATCGTTAACTGATTTCATCTTCATTTAACTGATTTCATCTTCATTTAACTGATTTCATCGTTAACTGATTTCATCGTTAACTGATTTCATCGTTAACTGATTTCATCTTCATTTAACTGATTTCATTTTCATTCTTCATTTAACTGATTTCATCGTTAACTGATTTCATCTTCATTTAACTGATTTCATCGTTAACTGATTTCATCGTTAACTGATTTCATCTTTAACTGATTTCATCGTTAACTGATTTCATCTTCATTTAACTGATTTCATCGTTAACTGATTTCATCTTCATTTAATTGATTTCATCGTTAACTGATTTCATCGTTAACTGATTTCATCGTTAACTGATTTCATCTTCATTTAACTGATTTCATTGTTAACTGATTTCATCGTTAACTGATTCCATCGTTAACTGATTTCATCATTAACTGATTTCATCTTCATTTAACTGATTTCATCGTTAACTGATTTCATCGTTAACTGATTTCATCTTTAACTGATTTCATCGTTAACTGATTTCATCTTCATTTAACTGATTTCATCGTTAACTGATTTCATCGTTAACTGATTTCATCTTTAACTGATTTCATCGTTAACTGATTTCATCTTCATTTAACTGATTTCATCGTTAACTGATTTCATCGTTAACTGATTTCATCTTCATTTAACTGATTTCATCGTTAACTGATTTCATCGTTAACTGATTCCATCGTTAACTGATTTCATCTTTAACTGATTTCATCGTTAACTGATTTCATCTTCATTTAACTGATTTCATCGTTAAGTGATTTCATCGTTAACTGATTTCATCGTTAACTGATTTCATCGTTAACTGATTTCATCTTCATTTAACTGATTTCATTGTTAACTGATTTCATCGTTAACTGATTTCATCTTCATTTAACTGATTTCATCGTTAACTGATTCCATCGTTAACTGATTTCATCGTTAACTGATTTCATCGTTAACTGATTTCATCTTCATTTAACTGATTTCATTTTCATTCTTCATTTAACTGATTTCATCGTTAACTGATTTCATCGTTAACTGATTTCATCTTCATTTAACTGATTTCATCGTTAACTGATTTCATCGTTAACTGATTTCATCGTTAACTGATTTCATCTTTAACTGATTTCATCGTTAACTGATTTCATCTTCATTTAACTGATTTCATCGTTAACTGATTTCATCTTCATTTAATTGATTTCATCGTTAACTGATTTCATCGTTAACTGATTTCATCGTTAACTGATTTCATCTTCATTTAACTGATTTCATCGTTAACTGATTTCATCGTTAACTGATTTCATCGTTAACTGATTTCATCTTTAACTGATTTCATCGTTAACTGATTTCATCTTCATTTAACTGATTTCATCGTTAACTGATTTCATCTTCATTTAATTGATTTCATCGTTAACTGATTTCATCGTTAACTGATTTCATCGTTAACTGATTTCATCTTCATTTAACTGATTTCATCGTTAACTGATTTCATCGTTAACTGATTTCATCTTCATTTAACTGATTTCATCGTTAACTGATTTCATCGTTAACTGATTTCATCGTTAACTGATTTCATCTTCATTTAAATGATTTCATCGTTAACTGATTTCATCGTTAACTGATTTCATCTTTAACTGATTTCATCGTTAACTGATTTCATCTTCATTTAACTGATTTCATCGTTAACTGATTTCATCGTTAACTGATTTCATCTTTAACTGATTTCATCGTTAACTGATTTCATCTTCATTTAACTGATTTCATCGTTAACTGATTTCATCTTCATTTAACTGATTTCATCGTTAACTGATTTCATCGTTAACTGATTTCATCGTTAACTGATTTCATCTTCATTTAACTGATTCCATCGTTAACTGATTTCATCGTTAACTGATTTCATCGTTAACTGATTTCATCTTCATTTAACTGATTTCATCGTTAACTGATTTCATCGTTAACTGATTTCATCTTTAACTGATTTCATCGTTAACTGATTTCATCTTTAACTGATTTCATCGTTAACTGATTTCATCTTCATTTAACTGATTTCATCGTTAACTGATTTCATCGTTAACTGATTCCATCGTTAACTGATTTCATCGTTAACTGATTTCATCGTTAACTGATTTCATCTTCATTTAACTGATTTCATCGTTAACTGATTTCATCTTCATTTAACTGATTTCATCGTTAACTGATTTCATCTTCATTTAACTGATTTCATTTTCATTCTTCATTTAACTGATTTCATCGTTAACTGATTTCATCTTCATTTAATTGATTTCATCGTTAACTGATTTCATCGTTAACTGATTTCATCGTTAACTGATTTCATCTTCATTTAACTGATTTCATCGTTAACTGATTTCATCGTTAACTGATTTCATCTTCATTTAACTGATTTCATCGTTAACTGATTTCATCGTTAACTGATTTCATCGTTAACTGATTTCATCTTCATTTAACTGATTTCATCGTTAACTGATTTCATCGTTAACTGATTTCATCTTTAACTGATTTCATCGTTAACTGATTTCATCTTCATTTAACTGATTTCATCGTTAACTGATTTCATCGTTAACTGATTTCATCTTTAACTGATTTCATCGTTAACTGATTTCATCTTCATTTAACTGATTTCATCGTTAACTGATTTCATCTTCATTTAACTGATTTCATCGTTAACTGATTTCATCGTTAACTGATTTCATCGTTAACTGATTTCATCTTCATTTAACTGATTCCATCGTTAACTGATTTCATCGTTAACTGATTTCATCGTTAACTGATTTCATCTTCATTTAACTGATTTCATCGTTAACTGATTTCATCGTTAACTGATTTCATCTTTAACTGATTTCATCGTTAACTGATTTCATCTTTAACTGATTTCATCTTCATTTAACTGATTTCATCGTTAACTGATTTCATCGTTAACTGATTTCATCGTTAACTGATTTCATCTTCATTTAACTGATTTCATCGTTAACTGATTTCATCGTTAACTGATTTCATCGTTAACTGATTTCATCTTCATTTAACTGATTTCATCGTTAACTGATTTCATCGTTAACTGATTTCATCGTTAACTGATTTCATCTTCATTTAACTGATTTCATTTTCATTCTTCATTTAACTGATTTCATCGTTAACTGATTTCATCTTCATTTAACTGATTTCATCGTTAACTGATTTCATCGTTAACTGATTTCATCGTTAACTGATTTCATCTTCATTTAACTGATTTCATCGTTAAGTGATTTCATCGTTAACTGATTTCATCTTCATTTAACTGATTTCATTGTTAACTGATTTCATCGTTAACTGATTTCATCTTCATTTAACTGATTCCATCGTTAACTGATTTCATCGTTAACTGATTTCATCGTTAACTGATTTCATCGTTAACTGATTTCAACTTTAACTGATTTCATCTTCATTTAACTGATTTCATCGTTAACTGATTTCATCGTTAACTGATTTCATCTTCATTTAACTGATTTCATCGTTAACTGATTTCATCGTTAACTGATTCCATCGTTAACTGATTTCATCGTTAACTGATTTCATCTTCATTTAACTGATTTAATTTTCATTCTTCATTTAACTGATTTCATCGTTAACTGATTTCATCTTCATTTAACTGATTTCATCGTTAACTGATTTCATCGTTAACTGATTTCATCTTTAACTGATTTCATCGTTAACTGATTTCATCTTCATTTAACTGATTTCATCGTTAACTGATTTCATCTTCATTTAATTGATTTCATCGTTAACTGATTTCATCGTTAACTGATTTCATCGTTAACTGATTTCATCTTCATTTAACTGATTTCATCGTTAACTGATTTCATCGTTAACTGATTTCATCTTTAACTGATTTCATCGTTAACTGATTTCATCTTCATTTAACTGATTTCATCGTTAACTGATTTCATCGTTAACTGATTTCATCTTTAACTGATTTCATCGTTAACTGATTTCATCTTCATTTAACTGATTTCATCGTTAACTGATTTCATCGTTAACTGATTTCATCTTCATTTAACTGATTTCATCGTTAACTGATTTCATCGTTAACTGATTCCATCGTTAACTGATTTCATCTTTAACTGATTTCATCGTTAACTGATTTCATCTTCATTTAACTGATTTCATCGTTAAGTGATTTCATCGTTAACTGATTTCATCGTTAACTGATTTCATCGTTAACTGATTTCATCTTCATTTAACTGATTTCATCGTTAACTGATTTCATCGTTAACTGATTTCATCTTCATTTAACTGATTTCATTGTTAACTGATTTCATCGTTAACTGATTTCATCTTCATTTAACTGATTTCATCGTTAACTGATTTCATCGTTAACTGATTCCATCGTTAACTGATTTCATCGTTAACTGATTTCATCGTTAACTGATTTCATCTTCATTTAACTGATTTCATTTTCATTCTTCATTTAACTGATTTCATCGTTAACTGATTTCATCGTTAACTGATTTCATCTTCATTTAACTGATTTCATCGTTAACTGATTTCATCGTTAACTGATTTCATCTTTAACTGATTTCATCGTTAACTGATTTCATCTTCATTTAACTGATTTCATCGTTAACTGATTTCATCTTCATTTAATTGATTTCATCGTTAACTGATTTCATCGTTAACTGATTTCATCGTTAACTGATTTCATCTTCATTTAACTGATTTCATCGTTAACTGATTTCATCGTTAACTGATTTCATCTTCATTTAACTGATTTCATCGTTAACTGATTTCATCGTTAACTGATTTCATCGTTAACTGATTTCATCTTCATTTAACTGATTTCATCGTTAACTGATTTCATCGTTAACTGATTTCATCTTTAACTGATTTCATCGTTAACTGATTTCATCTTCATTTAACTGATTTCATCGTTAACTGATTTCATCGTTAACTGATTTCATCTTTAACTGATTTCATCGTTAACTGATTTCATCTTCATTTAACTGATTTCATCGTTAACTGATTTCATCTTCATTTAACTGATTTCATCGTTAACTGATTTCATCGTTAACTGATTTCATCGTTAACTGATTTCATCTTCATTTAACTGATTCCATCGTTAACTGATTTCATCGTTAACTGATTTCATCTTCATTTAACTGATTTCATCGTTAACTGATTTCATCGTTAACTGATTTCATCTTTAACTGATTTCATCGTTAACTGATTTCATCTTCATTCAACTGATTTCATCGTTAACTGATTTCATCGTTAACTGATTTCATCGTTAACTGATTTCATCTTCATTTAACTGATTTCGTCGTTAACTGATTTCATCGTTAACTGATTCCATCGTTAACTGATTTCATCGTTAACTGATTTCATCGTTAACTGATTTCATCTTCATTTAACTGATTTCATCGTTAACTGATTTCATCTTCATTTAACTGATTTCATCGTTAACTGATTTCATCGTTAACTGATTTCATCGTTAACTGATTTCATCTTCATTTAACTGATTTCATCGTTAACTGATTTCATCGTTAACTGATTCCATCGTTAACTGATTTCATCTTTAACTGATTTCATCGTTAACTGATTTCATCTTCATTTAACTGATTTCATCGTTAAGTGATTTCATCGTTAACTGATTTCATCGTTAACTGATTTCATCGTTAACTGATTTCATCTTCATTTAACTGATTTCATCGTTAACTGATTTCATCGTTAACTGATTTCATCTTCATTTAACTGATTTCATTTTCATTCTTCATTTAACTGATTTCATCGTTAACTGATTTCATCGTTAACTGATTTCATCTTCATTTAACTGATTTCATCGTTAACTGATTTCATCTTCATTTAACTGATTTCATTTTCATTCTTCATTTAACTGATTTCATCGTTAACTGATTTCATCGTTAACTGATTTCATCTTCATTTAACTGATTTCATCGTTAACTGATTTCATCGTTAACTGATTTCATCTTTAACTGATTTCATCGTTAACTGATTTCATCTTCATTTAACTGATTTCATCGTTAACTGATTTAATCTTCATTTAATTGATTTCATCGTTAACTGATTTCATCGTTAACTGATTTCATCGTTAACTGATTTCATCTTCATTTAACTGATTTCATCGTTAACTGATTTCATCGTTAACTGATTTCATCTTCATTTAACTGATTTCATCGTTAACTGATTTCATCGTTAACTGATTTCATCGTTAACTGATTTCATCTTCATTTAACTGATTTCATCGTTAACTGATTTCATCGTTAACTGATTTCATCGTTAACTGATTTCATCTTTAACTGATTTCATCGTTAACTGATTTCATCTTCATTTAACTGATTTCATCGTTAACTGATTTCATCTTCATTTAACTGATTTCATCGTTAACTGATTTCATCGTTAACTGATTTCATCGTTAACTGATTTCATCTTCATTTAACTGATTCCATCGTTAACTGATTTCATCGTTAACTGATTTCATCGTTAACTGATTTCATCTTCATTTAACTGATTTCATCGTTAACTGATTTCATCGTTAACTGATTTCATCGTTAACTGATTTCATCTTCATTTAACTGATTTCATCGTTAACTGATTTCATCGTTAACTGATTCCATCGTTAACTGATTTCATCGTTAACTGATTTCATCTTCATTTAACTGATTTCATCGTTAACTGATTTCATCTTCATTTAACTGATTTCATCGTTAACTGATTTCATCGTTAACTGATTTCATCGTTAACTGATTTCATCTTCATTTAACTGATTTCATTTTCATTCTTCATTTAACTGATTTCATCGTTAACTGATTTCATCTTCATTTAATTGATTTCATCGTTAACTGATTTCATCGTTAACTGATTTCATCGTTAACTGATTTCATCGTTAACTGATTTCATCTTCATTTAACTGATTTCATCGTTAACTGATTTCATCGTTAACTGATTTCATCGTTAACTGATTTCATCTTCATTTAACTGATTTCATCGTTAACTGATTTCATCGTTAACTGATTTCATCTTTAACTGATTTCATCGTTAACTGATTTCATCTTCATTTAACTGATTTCATCGTTAACTGATTTCATCGTTAACTGATTTCATCGTTAACTGATTTCATCGTTAACTGATTTCATCTTCATTTAACTGATTTCATCGTTAACTGATTTCATCGTTAACTGATTTCATCTTCATTTAACTGATTTCATCGTTAACTGATTTCATCGTTAACTGATTTCATCTTCATTTAACTGATTTCATCGTTAACTGATTTCATCGTTAACTGATTTCATCTTCATTTAACTGATTTCATCTTCATTTAACTGATTTCATCGTTAACTGATTCCATCGTTAACTGATTTCATCTTTAACTGATTTCATCGTTAACTGATTTCATCTTCATTTAACTGATTTCATCGTTAAGTGATTTCATCGTTAACTGATTTCATCGTTAACTGATTTCATCGTTAACTGATTTCATCTTCATTTAACTGATTTCATTGTTAACTGATTTCATCGTTAACTGATTTCATCTTCATTTAACTGATTTCATCGTTAACTGATTTCATCGTTAACTGATTCCATCGTTAACTGATTTCATCGTTAACTGATTTCATCGTTAACTGATTTCATCTTCATTTAACTGATTTCATCGTTAACTGATTTCATCTTCATTTAACTGATTTCATCGTTAACTGATTTCATCGTTAACTGATTTCATCTTCATTTAACTGATTCCATCGTTAACTGATTTCATCGTTAACTGATTTCATCGTTAACTGATTTCATCTTCATTTAACTGATTTCATCGTTAACTGATTTCATCGTTAACTGATTTCATCTTCATTTAACTGATTTCATTCTCATTCTTCATTTAACTGATTTCATCGTTAACTGATTTCATCTTCATTTAACTGATTTCATCGTTAACTGATTTCATCGTTAACTGATTTCATCTTCATTTAACTGATTCCATCGTTAACTGATTTCATCGTTAACTGATTTCATCTTCATTTAACTGATTTCATCGTTAACTGATTTCATCGTTAACTGATTTCATCGTTAACTGATTTCATCGTTAACTGATTTCATCTTCATTTAACTGATTTCATCGTTAACTGATTTCATCTTCATTTAACTGATTTCATCGTTAACTGATTTCATCGTTAACTGATTTCATCTTCATTTAACTGATTTCATCGTTAACTGATTTCATCGTTAACTGATTTCATCTTCATTTAACTGATTTCATCTTCATTTAACTGATTTCATCGTTAACTGATTTCATCGTTAACTGATTTCATCTTCATTTAACTGATTTCATTTTCATTCTTCATTTAACTGATTTCATCGTTAACTGATTTCATCTTCATTTAACTGATTTCATCGTTAACTGATTTCATCGTTAACTGATTTCATCTTTAACTGATTTCATCGTTAACTGATTTCATCTTCATTTAACTGATTTCATCGTTAACTGATTTCATCTTCATTTAATTGATTTCATCGTTAACTGATTTCATCGTTAACTGATTTCATCGTTAACTGATTTCATCTTCATTTAACTGATTTCATCGTTAACTGATTTCATCGTTAACTGATTCCATCGTTAACTGATTTCATCATTAACTGATTTCATCTTCATTTAACTGATTTCATCGTTAACTGATTTCATCGTTAACTGATTTCATCGTTAACTGATTCCATCGTTAACTGATTTCATCGTTAACTGATTTCATCGTTAACTGATTTCATCTTCATTTAACTGATTTCATTTTCATTCTTCATTTAACTGATTTCATCGTTAACTGATTTCATCGTTAACTGATTTCATCTTCATTTAACTGATTTCATCGTTAACTGATTTCATCGTTAACTGATTTCATCGTTAACTGATTTCATCTTTAACTGATTTCATCGTTAACTGATTTCATCTTCATTTAACTGATTTCATCGTTAACTGATTTCATCTTCATTTAATTGATTTCATCGTTAACTGATTTCATCGTTAACTGATTTCATCGTTAACTGATTTCATCTTCATTTAAATGATTTCATCGTTAACTGATTTCATCGTTAACTGATTTCATCTTTAACTGATTTCATCGTTAACTGATTTCATCTTCATTTAACTGATTTCATCGTTAACTGATTTCATCGTTAACTGATTTCATCTTCATTTAACTGATTTCATCGTTAACTGATTTCATCGTTAACTGATTTCATCGTTAACTGATTTCATCTTCATTTAACTGATTTCATCGTTAACTGATTTCATCGTTAACTGATTTCATCGTTAACTGATTTCATCTTCATTTAACTGATTCCATCGTTAACTGATTTCATCGTTAACTGATTTCATCGTTAACTGATTTCATCTTCATTTAACTGATTTCATCGTTAACTGATTTCATCGTTAACTGATTTCATCGTTAACTGATTTCATCTTCATTTAACTGATTTCATCGTTAACTGATTTCATCGTTAACTGATTCCATCGTTAACTGATTTCATCGTTAACTGATTCCATCGTTAACTGATTTCATCGTTAACTGATTTCATCGTTAACTGATTTCATCTTCATTTAACTGATTTCATCGTTAACTGATTTCATCTTCATTTAACTGATTTCATCGTTAACTGATTTCATCGTTAACTGATTTCATCGTTAACTGATTTCATCTTCATTTAACTGATTTCATTTTCATTCTTCATTTAACTGATTTCATCGTTAACTGATTTCATCTTCATTTAATTGATTTCATCGTTAACTGATTTCATCGTTAACTGATTTCATCGTTAACTGATTTCATCTTCATTTAACTGATTTCATCGTTAACTGATTTCATCGTTAACTGATTTCATCTTCATTTAACTGATTTCATCGTTAACTGATTTCATCGTTAACTGATTTCATCGTTAACTGATTTCATCTTCATTTAACTGATTTCATCGTTAACTGATTTCATCGTTAACTGATTTCATCTTTAACTGATTTCATCGTTAACTGATTTCATCTTCATTTAACTGATTTCATCGTTAACTGATTTCATCGTTAACTGATTTCATCTTTAACTGATTTCATCGTTAACTGATTTCATCTTCATTTAACTGATTTCATCGTTAACTGATTTCATCTTCATTTAACTGATTTCATCGTTAACTGATTTCATCGTTAACTGATTTCATCGTTAACTGATTTCATCTTCATTTAACTGATTCCATCGTTAACTGATTTCATCGTTAACTGATTTCATCGTTAACTGATTTCATCTTCATTTAACTGATTTCATCGTTAACTGATTTCATCGTTAACTGATTTCATCTTTAACTGATTTCATCGTTAACTGATTTCATCTTCATTTAACTGATTTCATCGTTAACTGATTTCATCGTTAACTGATTTCATCTTCATTTAACTGATTTCATCGTTAACTGATTTCATCGTTAACTGATTCCATCGTTAACTGATTTCATCGTTAACTGATTTCATCGTTAACTGATTCCATCGTTAACTGATTTCATCGTTAACTGATTTCATCTTCATTTAACTGATTTCATCGTTAACTGATTTCATCTTCATTTAACTGATTTCATCGTTAACTGATTTCATCGTTAACTGATTTCATCGTTAACTGATTTCATCTTCATTTAACTGATTTCATTTTCATTCTTCATTTAACTGATTTCATCGTTAACTGATTTCATCTTCATTTAACTGATTTCATCGTTAACTGATTTCATCGTTAACTGATTTCATCTTTAACTGATTTCATCGTTAACTGATTTCATCTTCATTTAACTGATTTCATCGTTAACTGATTTCATCTTCATTTAATTGATTTCATCGTTAACTGATTTCATCGTTAACTGATTTCATCGTTAACTGATTTCATCTTCATTTAACTGATTTCATCGTTAACTGATTCCATCGTTAACTGATTTCATCTTCATTTAACTGATTTCATCGTTAACTGATTTCATCGTTAACTGATTTCATCTTCATTTAACTGATTTCATCGTTAACTGATTTCATCGTTAACTGATTTCATCGTTAACTGATTTCATCGTTAACTGATTTCATCTTCATTTAACTGATTTCATCGTTAACTGATTTCATCGTTAACTGATTTCATCTTCATTTAACTGATTTCATCGTTAACTGATTTCATCTTCATTTAACTGATTTCATCGTTAACTGATTTCATCGTTAACTGATTCCATCGTTAACTGATTTCATCTTTAACTGATTTCATCGTTAACTGATTTCATCTTCATTTAACTGATTTCATCGTTAAGTGATTTCATCGTTAACTGATTTCATCTTCATTTAACTGATTTCATTGTTAACTGATTTCATCGTTAACTGATTTCATCTTCATTTAACTGATTTCATCGTTAACTGATTTCATCGTTAACTGATTCCATCGTTAACTGATTTCATCGTTAACTGATTTCATCGTTAACTGATTTCATCTTCATTTAACTGATTTCATTTTCATTCTTCATTTAACTGATTTCATCGTTAACTGATTTCATCTTCATTTAACTGATTTCATCGTTAACTGATTTCATCGTTAACTGATTTCATCTTCATTTAACTGATTTCATCGTTAACTGATTTCATCGTTAACTGATTTCATCTTCATTTAACTGATTTCATCGTTAACTGATTTCATCGTTAACTGATTCCATCGTTAACTGATTTCATCTTTAACTGATTTCATCGTTAACTGATTTCATCTTCATTTAACTGATTTCATCGTTAAGTGATTTCATCGTTAACTGATTTCATCTTCATTTAACTGATTTCATTGTTAACTGATTTCATCGTTAACTGATTTCATCTTCATTTAACTGATTTCATCGTTAACTGATTTCATCGTTAACTGATTCCATCGTTAACTGATTTCATCGTTAACTGATTTCATCGTTAACTGATTTCATCTTCATTTAACTGATTTCATCGTTAACTGATTTCATCGTTAACTGATTTCATCTTCATTTAACTGATTTCATCGTTAACTGATTTCATCGTTAACTGATTCCATCGTTAACTGATTCCATCGTTAACTGATTTCATCGTTAACTGATTTCATCGTTAACTGATTCCATCGTTAACTGATTTCATCGTTAACTGATTTCATCTTCATTTAACTGATTTCATCGTTAAATGATTTCATCGTTAACTGATTTCATCGTTAACTGATTTCATCTTCATTTAACTGATTTCATCGTTAACTGATTTCATCGTTAACTGATTCCATCGTTAACTGATTTCATCTTCATTTAACTGATTTCATCGTTAACTGATTTCATCTTCATTTAACTGATTTCATCGTTAACTGATTTCATCGTTAACTGATTTCATCGTTAACTGATTTCATCTTCATTTAACTGATTTCATTTTCATTCTTCATTTAACTGATTTCATCGTTAACTGATTTCATCTTCATTTAATTGATTTCATCGTTAACTGATTTCATCGTTAACTGATTTCATCGTTAACTGATTTCATCTTCATTTAACTGATTTCATCGTTAACTGATTTCATCGTTAACTGATTTCATCTTCATTTAACTGATTTCATCGTTAACTGATTTCATCGTTAACTGATTTCATCGTTAACTGATTTCATCTTCATTTAACTGATTTCATCGTTAACTGATTTCATCGTTAACTGATTTCATCTTTAACTGATTTCATCGTTAACTGATTTCATCTTCATTTAACTGATTTCATCGTTAACTGATTTCATCGTTAACTGATTTCATCTTTAACTGATTTCATCGTTAACTGATTTCATCTTCATTTAACTGATTTCATCGTTAACTGATTTCATCTTCATTTAACTGATTTCATCGTTAACTGATTTCATCGTTAACTGATTTCATCGTTAACTGATTTCATCTTCATTTAACTGATTCCATCGTTAACTGATTTCATCGTTAACTGATTTCATCGTTAACTGATTTCATCTTCATTTAACTGATTTCATCGTTAACTGATTTAATCGTTAACTGATTTCATCTTTAACTGATTTCATCGTTAACTGATTTCATCTTCATTTAACTGATTTCATCGTTAACTGATTTCATCGTTTACTGATTTCATCGTTAACTGATTTCATCTTCATTTAACTGATTTCATCGTTAACTGATTTCATCGTTAACTGATTCCATCGTTAACTGATTTCATCGTTAACTGATTTCATCTTCATTTAACTGATTTCATCGTTAACTGATTTCATCTTCATTTAACTGATTTCATCGTTAACTGATTTCATCGTTAACTGATTTCATCGTTAACTGATTTCATCGTTAACTGATTTCATCTTCATTTAACTGATTTCATTTTCATTCTTCATTTAACTGATTTCATCGTTAACTGATTTCATCTTCATTTAACTGATTTCATCGTTAACTGATTTCATCGTTAACTGATTTCATCTTCATTTAACTGATTTCATCGTTAACTGATTTCATCGTTAACTGATTTCATCTTCATTTAACTGATTTCATCGTTAACTGATTTCATCGTTAACTGATTCCATCGTTAACTGATTTCATCTTTAACTGATTTCATCGTTAACTGATTTCATCTTCATTTAACTGATTTCATCGTTAAGTGATTTCATCGTTAACTGATTTCATCTTCATTTAACTGATTTCATTGTTAACTGATTTCATCGTTAACTGATTTCATCTTCATTTAACTGATTTCATCGTTAACTGATTTCATCGTTAACTGATTTCATCGTTAACTGATTCCATCGTTAACTGATTTCATCGTTAACTGATTTCATCGTTAACTGATTTCATCTTCATTTAACTGATTTCATCGTTAACTGATTTCATCTTCATTTAACTGATTTCATTTTCATTCTTCATTTAACTGATTTCATCGTTAACTGATTTCATCTTCATTTAACTGATTTCATCGTTAACTGATTTCATCGTTAACTGATTTCATCTTCTTTTAACTGATTTCATCGTTAACTGATTTCATCTTCATTTAATTGATTTCATCGTTAACTGATTTCATCGTTAACTGATTTCATCTTCATTTAACTGATTTCATTTTCATTCTTCATTTAACTGATTTCATCGTTAACTGATTTCATCTTCATTTAACTGATTTCATCGTTAACTGATTTCATCGTTAACTGATTTCATCTTCTTTTAACTGATTTCATCGTTAACTGATTTCATCTTCATTTAATTGATTTCATCGTTAACTGATTTCATCGTTAACTGATTTCATCGTTAACTGATTTCATCGTTAACTGATTTCATCTTCATTTAACTGATTTCATCGTTAACTGATTTCATCTTCATTTAACTGATTTCATCGTTAACTGATTTCATCGTTAACTGATTTCATCTTCATTTAACTGATTCCATCGTTAACTGATTTCATCGTTAACTGATTTCATCGTTAACTGATTTCATCTTTAACTGATTTCATCGTTAACTGATTTCATCTTCATTTAACTGATTTCATCGTTAACTGATTTCATCGTTAACTGATTTCATCGTTAACTGATTTCATCTTTAACTGATTTCATCGTTAACTGATTTCATCTTCATTTAACTGATTTCATCGTTAACTGATTTCATCTTCATTTAACTGATTTCATTTTCATTCTTCATTTAACTGATTTCATCGTTAACTGATTTCATCTTCATTTAACTGATTTCATCGTTAACTGATTTCATCGTTAACTGATTTCATCGTTAACTGATTTCATCTTCATTTAACTGATTCCATCGTTAACTGATTTCATCGTTAACTGATTTCATCTTCATTTAACTGATTTCATCGTTAACTGATTCCATCGTTAACTGATTTCATCGTTAACTGATTTCATCGTTAACTGATTTCATCTTCATTTAACTGATTTCATCGTTAACTGATTTCATCTTCATTTAACTGATTTCATCGTTAACTGATTTCATCGTTAACTGATTTCATCTTCATTTAACTGATTTCATTTTCATTCTTCATTTAACTGATTTCATCGTTAACTGATTTCATCTTCATTTAACTGATTTCATCGTTAACTGATTTCATCGTTAACTGATTTCATCTTTAACTGATTTCATCGTTAACTGATTTCATCTTCATTTAACTGATTTCATCGTTAACTGATTTCATCTTCATTTAATTGATTTCATCGTTAACTGATTTCATCGTTAACTGATTTCATCGTTAACTGATTTCATCTTTAACTGATTTCATCGTTAACTGATTTCATCTTCATTTAACTGATTTCATCGTTACCTGATTTCATCGTTAACTGATTTCATCTTTAACTGATTTCATCGTTAACTGATTTCATCTTCATTTAACTGATTTCATCGTTAACTGATTTCATCGTTAACTGATTTCATCTTCATTTAACTGATTTCATCGTTAACTGATTTCATCGTTAACTGATTCCATCGTTAACTGATTTCATCTTTAACTGATTTCATCGTTAACTGATTTCATCTTCATTTAACTGATTTCATCGTTAACTGATTTCATCGTTAACTGATTTCATCTTCATTTAACTGATTTCATTGTTAACTGATTTCATCGTTAACTGATTTCATCTTCATTTAACTGATTTCATCGTTAACTGATTTCATCGTTAACTGATTCCATCGTTAACTGATTTCATCGTTAACTGATTTCATCTTCATTTAACTGATTTCATCGTTAACTGATTTCATCTTCATTTAACTGATTTCATTTTCATTCTTCATTTAACTGATTTCATCGTTAACTGATTTCATCTTCATTTAACTGATTTCATCGTTAACTGATTTCATCGTTAACTGATTTCATCTTCATTTAACTGATTTCATCGTTAACTGATTTCATCTTCATTTAATTGATTTCATCGTTAACTGATTTCATCGTTAACTGATTTCATCGTTAACTGATTTCATCTTCATTTAACTGATTTCATCGTTAACTGATTTCATCGTTAACTGATTTCATCGTTAACTGATTTCATCTTCATTTAACTGATTTCATCGTTAACTGATTTCATCGTTAACTGATTTCATCGTTAACTGATTTCATCTTCATTTAACTGATTTCATCGTTAACTGATTTCATCGTTAACTGATTTCATCGTTAACTGATTTCATCTTCATTTAACTGATTTCATCGTTAACTGATTTCATCTTCATTTAACTGATTTCATCGTTAACTGATTTCATCGTTAACTGATTTCATCGTTAACTGATTTCATCTTCATTTAACTGATTCCATCGTTAACTGATTTCATCGTTAACTGATTTCATCTTCATTTAACTGATTTCATCGTTAACTGATTTCATCGTTAACTGATTTCATCTTTAACTGATTTCATCGTTAACTGATTTCATCTTCATTTAACTGATTTCATCTTCATTTAACTGATTTCATCGTTAACTGATTTCATCTTCATTTAATTGATTTCATCGTTAACTGATTTCATCTTCATTTAACTGATTTCATCGTTAACTGATTTCATCGTTAACTGATTTCATCTTCATTTAACTGATTTCATCGTTAACTGATTTCATCTTTAACTGATTTCATCGTTAACTCATTTCATCGTTAACTGATTTCATCGTTAACTGATTTCATCTTCATTTAACTGATTTCATCGTTAACTGATTTCATCGTTAACTGATTTCATCGTTAACTGATTTCATCTTCATTTAACTGATTTCATCGTTAACTGATTTCATCGTTAACTGATTTCATCTTCATTTAACTGATTTCATCGTTAACTGATTTCATCGTTAACTGATTCCATCGTTAACTGATTTCATCTTTAACTGATTTCATCGTTAACTGATTTCATCTTCATTTAACTGATTTCATCGTTAAGTGATTTCATCGTTAACTGATTTCATCGTTAACTGATTTCATCGTTAACTGATTTCATCTTCATTTAACTGATTTCATCGTTAACTGATTTCATCGTTAACTGATTTCATCGTTAACTGATTTCATCTTCATTTAACTGATTTCATCGTTAACTGATTTCATCTTCATTTAACTGATTTCATCGTTAACTGATTTCGTCTTCATTTAACTGATTTCATCGTTAACTGATTTCGTCTTCATTTAACTGATTTCATCGTTAACTGATTTCATCTTTAACTGATTTCATCGTTAACTGATTTCATCGTTAACTGATTTCATCTTCTTTTAACTGATTTCATCGTTAACTGATTTCATCTTCATTTAATTGATTTCATCGTTAACTGATTTCATCGTTAACTGATTTCATCTTCATTTAACTGATTTCATCTTCATTTAACTGATTTCATCGTTAACTGATTTCATCTTCATTTAACTGATTTCATCGTTAACTGATTTCATCGTTAACTGATTTCATCTTCATTTAACTGATTCCATCGTTAACTGATTTCATCGTTAACTGATTTCATCGTTAACTGATTTCATCGTTAACTGATTTCATCGTTAACTGATTTCATCTTCATTTAACTGATTTCATCGTTAACTGATTTCATCGTTAACTGATTTCATCTTCATTTAACTGATTTCATTTTCATTCTTCATTTAACTGATTTCATCGTTAACTGATTTCATCTTCATTTAACTGATTTCATCGTTAACTGATTTCATCGTTAACTGATTTCATCTTTAACTGATTTCATCGTTAACTGATTTCATCTTCATTTAACTGATTTCATCGTTAACTGATTTCATCTTCATTTAATTGATTTCGTCGTTAACTGATTTCATCGTTAACTGATTTCATCGTTAACTGATTTCATCTTCATTTAACTGATTTCATCGTTAACTGATTCCATCGTTAACTGATTTCATCGTTAACTGATTTCATCTTCATTTAACTGATTTCATCGTTAACTGATTTCATCGTTAACTGATTTCATCTTTAACTGATTTCATCGTTAACTGATTTCATCTTCATTTAACTGATTTCATCGTTAACTGATTTCATCGTTAACTGATTTCATCTTTAACTGATTTCATCGTTAACTGATTTCATCTTCATTTAACTGATTTCATCGTTAACTGATTTCATCGTTAACTGATTTCATCTTCATTTAACTGATTTCATCGTTAACTGATTTCATCGTTAACTGATTCCATCGTTAACTGATTTCATCGTTAACTGATTTCATCGTTAACTGATTTCATCTTCATTTAACTGATTTCATCGTTAACTGATTTCATCGTTAACTGATTTCATCGTTAACTGATTTCATCTTCATTTAACTGATTTCATTGTTAACTGATTTCATCGTTAACTGATTTCATCTTCATTTAACTGATTTCATCGTTAACTGATTTCATCGTTAACTGATTCCATCGTTAACTGATTTCATCGTTAACTGATTTCATCTTCATTTAACTGATTTCATCGTTAACTGATTTCATCTTCATTTAACTGATTTCATTTTCATTCTTCATTTAACTGATTTCATCGTTAACTGATTTCATCTTCATTTAACTGATTTCATCGTTAACTGATTTCATCTTCATTTAACTGATTTCATCGTTAACTGATTTCATCTTCATTTAATTGATTTCATCGTTAACTGATTTCATCGTTAACTGATTTCATCGTTAACTGATTTCATCTTCATTTAACTGATTTCATCGTTAACTGATTTCATCGTTAACTGATTTCATCTTCATTTAACTGATTTCATCGTTAACTGATTTCATCTTCATTTAACTGATTTCATCGTTAACTGATTTCATCGTTAACTGATTTCATCGTTAACTGATTTCATCTTCATTTAACTGATTCCATCGTTAACTGATTTCATCGTTAACTGATTTCATCGTTAACTGATTTCATCTTCATTTAACTGATTTCATCGTTAACTGATTTCATCGTTAACTGATTTCATCTTTAACTGATTTCATCGTTAACTGATTTCATCTTCATTTAACTGATTTCATCGTTAACTGATTTCATCGTTAACTGATTCCATCGTTAACTGATTTCATCGTTAACTGATTTCATCTTCATTTAACTGATTTCATCGTTAACTGATTTCATCTTCATTTAACTGATTTCATCGTTAACTGATTTCATCGTTAACTGATTTCATCGTTAACTGATTTCATCTTCATTTAACTGATTTCATTTTCATTCTTCATTTAACTGATTTCATCGTTAACTGATTTCATCTTCATTTAACTGATTTCATCGTTAACTGATTTCATCTTCATTTAACTGATTTCATCGTTAACTGATTTCATCTTCATTTAATTGATTTCATCGTTAACTGATTTCATCTTCATTTAACTGATTTCATCGTTAACTGATTTCATCGTTAACTGATTTCATCGTTAACTGATTTCATCTTTAACTGATTTCATCGTTAACTCATTTCATCGTTAACTGATTTCATCGTTAACTGATTTCATCTTCATTTAACTGATTTCATCGTTAACTGATTTCATCGTTAACTGATTTCATCGTTAACTGATTTCATCTTCATTTAACTGATTTCATCGTTAACTGATTTCATCGTTAACTGATTTCATCTTCATTTAACTGATTTCATCGTTAACTGATTTCATCGTTAACTGATTCCATCGTTAACTGATTTCATCTTTAACTGATTTCATCGTTAACTGATTTCATCTTCATTTAACTGATTTCATCGTTAAGTGATTTCATCGTTAACTGATTTCATCGTTAACTGATTTCATCGTTAACTGATTTCATCTTCATTTAACTGATTTCATCGTTAACTGATTTCATCGTTAACTGATTTCATCGTTAACTGATTTCATCTTCATTTAACTGATTTCATCGTTAACTGATTTCATCGTTAACTGATTTCATCGTTAACTGATTTCGTCTTCATTTAACTGATTTCATCGTTAACTGATTTCGTCTTCATTTAACTGATTTCATCGTTAACTGATTTCGTCTTCATTTAACTGATTTCATCGTTAACTGATTTCGTCGTTAACTGATTTCATCGTTAACTGATTTCATCTTCATTTAACTGATTTCATCGTTAACTGATTTCATCGTTAACTGATTCCATCGTTAACTGATTTCATCTTTAACTGATTTCATCGTTAACTGATTTCATCTTCATTTAACTGATTTCATCGTTAACTGATTTCATCTTCATTTAATTGATTTCATCGTTAACTGATTTCATCCTTAACTGATTTCATCTTCATTTAACTGATTTCATCGTTAACTGATTTCATCGTTAACTGATTTCATCTTCATTTAACTGATTTCATCGTTAACTGATTTCATCTTCATTTAATTGATTTCATCGTTAACTGATTTCATCGTTAACTGATTTCATCGTTAACTGATTTCATCTTCATTTAACTGATTTCATCGTTAACTGATTTCATCGTTAACTGATTTCATCTTCATTTAACTGATTTCATCGTTAACTGATTTCATCGTTAACTGATTTCATCGTTAACTGATTTCATCTTCATTTAAATGATTTCATCGTTAACTGATTTCATCGTTAACTGATTTCATCGTTAACTGATTTCATCGTTAACTGATTTCATCGTTAACTGATTTCATCGTTAACTGATTTCATCTTCATTTAACTGATTTCATCGTTAACTGATTTCATCTTCATTTAACTGATTTCATCGTTAACTGATTTCATCGTTAACTGATTTCATCGTTAACTGATTTCATCGTTAACTGATTTCATCTTCATTTAACTGATTTCATCTTCATTTAACTGATTTCATTTTCATTCTTCATTTAACTGATTTCATCGTTAACTGATTTCATCTTCATTTAACTGATTTCATCGTTAACTGATTTCATCGTTAACTGATTTCATCGTTAACTGATTTCATCTTCATTTAACTGATTCCATCGTTAACTGATTTCATCGTTAACTGATTCCATCGTTAACTGATTTCATCGTTAACTGATTTCATCTTCATTTAACTGATTTCATCGTTAACTGATTTCATCTTCATTTAACTGATTTCATCGTTAACTGATTTCATCGTTAACTGATTTCATCGTTAACTGATTTCATCTTCATTTAACTGATTTCATTTTCATTCTTCATTTAACTGATTTCATCGTTAACTGATTTCATCTTCATTTAACTGATTTCATCGTTAACTGATTTCATCGTTAACTGATTTCATCTTCATTTAACTGATTTCATCGTTAACTGATTTCATCGTTAACTGATTTCATCTTCATTTAACTGATTTCATCGTTAACTGATTTCATCGTTAACTGATTCCATCGTTAACTGATTTCATCTTTAACTGATTTCATCGTTAACTGATTTCATCTTCATTTAACTGATTTCATCGTTAAGTGATTTCATCGTTAACTGATTTCATCGTTAACTGATTTCATCGTTAACTGATTTCATCTTCATTTAACTGATTTCATCGTTAACTGATTTCATCGTTAACTGATTTCATCGTTAACTGATTTCATCTTCATTTAACTGATTTCATCGTTAACTGATTTCATCTTCATTTAACTGATTTCATCGTTAACTGATTTCGTCTTCATTTAACTGATTTCATCGTTAACTGATTTCGTCTTCATTTAACTGATTTCATCGTTAACTGATTTCATCGTTAACTGATTTCATCGTTAACTGATTTCATCTTCATTTAACTGATTTCATCGTTAACTGATTTCATCGTTAACTGATTCCATCGTTAACTGATTTCATCTTTAACTGATTTCATCGTTAACTGATTTCATCTTCATTTAACTGATTTCATCGTTAACTGATTTCATCTTCATTTAATTGATTTCATCGTTAACTGATTTCATCCTTAACTGATTTCATCTTCATTTAACTGATTTCATCGTTAACTGATTTCATCGTTAACTGATTCCATCGTTAACTGATTTCATCTTTAACTGATTTCATCGTTAACTGATTTCATCTTCATTTAACTGATTTCATCGTTAAGTGATTTCATCGTTAACTGATTTCATCGTTAACTGATTTCATCGTTAACTGATTTCATCTTCATTTAACTGATTTCATCGTTAACTGATTTCATCGTTAACTGATTTCATCGTTAACTGATTTCATCTTCATTTAACTGATTTCATCGTTAACTGATTTCATCTTCATTTAACTGATTTCATCGTTAACTGATTTCGTCTTCATTTAACTGATTTCATCGTTAACTGATTTCGTCTTCATTTAACTGATTTCATCGTTAACTGATTTCATCGTTAACTGATTTCATCGTTAACTGATTTCATCTTCATTTAACTGATTTCATCGTTAACTGATTTCATCGTTAACTGATTCCATCGTTAACTGATTTCATCTTTAACTGATTTCATCGTTAACTGATTTCATCTTCATTTAACTGATTTCATCGTTAACTGATTTCATCTTCATTTAATTGATTTCATCGTTAACTGATTTCATCCTTAACTGATTTCATCTTCATTTAACTGATTTCATCGTTAACTGATTTCATCGTTAACTGATTTCATCTTCATTTAACTGATTTCATCGTTAACTGATTTCATATTCATTTAATTGATTTCATCGTTAACTGATTTCATCGTTAACTGATTTCATCGTTAACTGATTTCATCTTCATTTAACTGATTTCATCGTTAACTGATTTCATCGTTAACTGATTTCATCTTCATTTAACTGATTTCATCGTTAACTGATTTCATCGTTAACTGATTTCATCGTTAACTGATTTCATCTTCATTTAAATGATTTCATCGTTAACTGATTTCATCGTTAACTGATTTCATCTTTAACTGATTTCATCGTTAACTGATTTCATCTTTAACTGATTTCATCGTTAACTGATTTCATCGTTAACTGATTTCATCTTCATTTAACTGATTTCATCGTTAACTGATTTCATCTTCATTTAACTGATTTCATCGTTAACTGATTTCATCGTTAACTGATTTCATCGTTAACTGATTTCATCTTCATTTAACTGATTTCATTTTCATTCTTCATTTAACTGATTTCATCGTTAACTGATTTCATCTTCATTTAACTGATTTCATCGTTAACTGATTTCATCGTTAACTGATTTCATCGTTAACTGATTTCATCTTCATTTAACTGATTCCATCGTTAACTGATTTCATCGTTAACTGATTTCATCTTCATTTAACTGATTTCATCGTTAACTGATTTCATCGTTAACTGATTTCATCTTTAACTGATTTCATCGTTAACTGATTTCATCTTCATTTAACTGATTTCATCGTTAACTGATTTCATCGTTAACTGATTTCATCGTTAACTGATTTCATCTTCATTTAACTGATTTCATCGTTAACTGATTTCATCGTTAACTGATTCCATCGTTAACTGATTTCATCGTTAACTGATTTCATCGTTAACTGATTTCATCTTCATTTAACTGATTTCATCGTTAACTGATTTCATCTTCATTTAACTGATTTCATCGTTAACTGATTTCATCGTTAACTGATTTCATCGTTAACTGATTTCATCTTCATTTAACTGATTTCATTTTCATTCTTCATTTAACTGATTTCATCGTTAACTGATTTCATCTTCATTTAACTGATTTCATCTTTAACTGATTTCATCGTTAACTGATTTCATCTTCATTTAACTGATTTCATCGTTAACTGATTTCATCTTCATTTAACTGATTTCATCGTTAACTGATTTCATCGTTAACTGATTTCATCGTTAACTGATTTCATCTTCATTTAACTGATTTCATCGTTAACTGATTTCATCGTTAACTGATTTCATCTTTAACTGATTTCATCGTTAACTGATTTCATCTTCATTTAACTGATTTCATCGTTAACTGATTTCATCGTTAACTGATTTCATCTTTAACTGATTTCATCTTCATTTAACTGATTTCATCGTTAACTGATTTCATCTTCATTTAACTGATTTCATCGTTAACTGATTTCATCGTTAACTGATTTCATCTTCATTTAACTGATTCCATCGTTAACTGATTTCATCGTTAACTGATTTCATCGTTAACTGATTTCATCTTTAACTGATTTCATCGTTAACTGATTTCATCTTCATTTAACTGATTTCATCGTTAACTGATTTCATCGTTAACTGATTTCATCGTTAACTGATTTCATCTTCATTTAACTGATTTCATCGTTAACTGATTTCATCGTTAACTGATTCCATCGTTAACTGATTTCATCGTTAACTGATTTCATCTTCATTTAACTGATTTCATCGTTAACTGATTTCATCGTTAACTGATTTCATCGTTAACTGATTTCATCTTCATTTAACTGATTTCATTTTCATTCTTCATTTAACTGATTTCATCGTTAACTGATTTCATCTTCATTTAACTGATTTCATCGTTAACTGATTTCATCGTTAACTGATTTCATCTTTAACTGATTTCATCGTTAACTGATTTCATCTTCATTTAACTGATTTCATCGTTAACTGATTTCATCTTCATTTAATTGATTTCATCGTTAACTGATTTCATCGTTAACTGATTTCATCGTTAACTGATTTCATCTTCATTTAACTGATTTCATCGTTAACTGATTCCATCGTTAACTGATTTCATCTTCATTTAACTGATTTCATCGTTAACTGATTTCATCTTCATTTAACTGATTTCATTTTCATTCTTCATTTAACTGATTTCATCGTTAACTGATTTCATCTTCATTTAACTGATTTCATCGTTAACTGATTTCATCGTTAACTGATTTCATCGTTAACTGATTTCATCTTCATTTAACTGATTTCATCGTTAACTGATTTCATCGTTAACTGATTTCATCTTCATTTAACTGATTTCATCGTTAACTGATTTCATCGTTAACTGATTCCATCGTTAACTGATTTCATCTTTAACTGATTTCATCGTTAACTGATTTCATCTTCATTTAACTGATTTCATCGTTAAGTGATTTCATCGTTAACTGATTTCATCTTCATTTAACTGATTTCATTGTTAACTGATTTCATCGTTAACTGATTTCATCTTCATTTAACTGATTTCATCGTTAACTGATTTCATCGTTAACTGATTTCATCTTCATTTAACTGATTTCATCGTTAACTGATTTCATCGTTAACTGATTCCATCGTTAACTGATTTCATCGTTAACTGATTTCATCGTTAACTGATTTCATCTTCATTTAACTGATTTCATCGTTAACTGATTTCATCTTCATTTAACTGATTTCATCGTTAACTGATTTCATCGTTAACTGATTTCATCTTCATTTAACTGATTTCATTTTCATTCTTCATTTAACTGATTTCATCGTTAACTGATTTCATCTTCATTTAATTGATTTCATCGTTAACTGATTTCATCTTCATTTAACTGATTTCATCGTTAACTGATTTCATCGTTAACTGATTTCATCGTTAACTGATTTCATCGTTAACTGATTTCATCTTCATTTAACTGATTTCATCGTTAACTGATTTCATCTTCATTTAACTGATTTCATCGTTAACTGATTTCATCGTTAACTGATTTCATCTTCATTTAACTGATTTCATTTTCATTCTTCATTTAACTGATTTCATCGTTAACTGATTTCATCTTCATTTAATTGATTTCATCGTTAACTGATTTCATCGTTAACTGATTTCATCGTTAACTGATTTCATCTTCATTTAACTGATTTCATCGTTAACTGATTTCATCGTTAACTGATTTCATCTTCATTTAACTGATTTCATCGTTAACTGATTTCATCGTTAACTGATTTCATCTTCATTTAACTGATTTCATCGTTAACTGATTTCATCGTTAACTGATTTCATCTTCATTTAACTGATTTCATCGTTAACTGATTTCATCGTTAACTGATTCCATCGTTAACTGATTTCATCGTTAACTGATTTCATCGTTAACTGATTTCATCTTCATTTAACTGATTTCATCGTTAACTGATTTCATCTTCATTTAACTGATTTCATCGTTAACTGATTTCATCGTTAACTGATTTCATCTTCATTTAACTGATTTCATTTTCATTCTTCATTTAACTGATTTCATCGTTAACTGATTTCATCTTCATTTAATTGATTTCATCGTTAACTGATTTCATCTTCATTTAACTGATTTCATCGTTAACTGATTTCATCGTTAACTGATTTCATCGTTAACTGATTTCATCTTCATTTAACTGATTTCATCGTTAACTGATTTCATCTTCATTTAACTGATTTCATCGTTAACTGATTTCATCGTTAACTGATTTCATCGTTAACTGATTTCATCTTCATTTAACTGATTTCATTTTCATTCTTCATTTAACTGATTTCATCGTTAACTGATTTCATCTTCATTTAATTGATTTCATCGTTAACTGATTTCATCGTTAACTGATTTCATCGTTAACTGATTTCATCGTTAACTGATTTCATCTTCATTTAACTGATTTCATCGTTAACTGATTTCATCGTTAACTGATTTCATCGTTAACTGATTTCATCTTTAACTGATTTCATCGTTAACTGATTTCATCTTCATTTAACTGATTTCATCGTTAACTGATTTCATCGTTAACTGATTTCATCGTTAACTGATTTCATCGTTAACTGATTTCATAGTTAACTGATTTCATCTTCATTTAACTGATTCCATCGTTAACTGATTTCATCGTTAACTGATTTCATCTTCATTTAACTGATTTCATCGTTAACTGATTTCATCGTTAACTGATTTCATCTTTAACTGATTTCATCGTTAACTGATTTCATCTTCATTTAACTGATTTCATCGTTAACTGATTTCATCGTTAACTGATTTCATAGTTAACTGATTTCATCTTCATTTAACTGATTCCATCGTTAACTGATTTCATCGTTAACTGATTTCATCGTTAACTGATTTCATCTTCATTTAACTGATTTCATCGTTAACTGATTTCATCGTTAACTGATTTCATAGTTAACTGATTTCATCTTCATTTAACTGATTCCATCGTTAACTGATTTCATCGTTAACTGATTTCATCTTCATTTAACTGATTTCATCGTTAACTGATTTCATCGTTAACTGATTTCATCGTTAACTGATTTCATCTTCATTTAACTGATTTCATCGTTAACTGATTTCATCGTTAACTGATTTCATCGTTAACTGATTTCATCTTCATTTAACTGATTTCATCGTTAACTGATTTCATCGTTAACTGATTCCATCGTTAACTGATTTCATCGTTAACTGATTTCATCTTCATTTAACTGATTTCATCGTTAACTGATTTCATCTTCATTTAACTGATTTCATCGTTAACTGATTTCATCGTTAACTGATTTCATCGTTAACTGATTTCATCTTCATTTAACTGATTTCATTTTCATTCTTCATTTAACTGATTTCATCGTTAACTGATTTCATCTTCATTTAACTGATTTCATCGTTAACTGATTTCATCGTTAACTGATTTCATCGTTAACTGATTTCATCTTTAACTGATTTCATCGTTAACTGATTTCATCTTCATTTAACTGATTTCATCGTTAACTGATTTCATCTTCATTTAATTGATTTCATCGTTAACTGATTTCATCGTTAACTGATTTCATCGTTAACTGATTTCATCTTCATTTAACTGATTTCATCGTTAACTGATTCCATCGTTAACTGATTTCATCTTCATTTAACTGATTTCATCGTTAACTGATTTCATCGTTAACTGATTTCATCTTCATTTAACTGATTTCATCGTTAACTGATTTCATCGTTAACTGATTTCATCGTTAACTGATTCCATCTTCATTTAACTGATTTCATCGTTAACTGATTTCATCGTTAACTGATTCCATCGTTAACTGATTTCATCTTTAACTGATTTCATCGTTAACTGATTTCATCTTCATTTAACTGATTTCATCGTTAAGTGATTTCATCGTTAACTGATTTCATCTTCATTTAACTGATTTCATTGTTAACTGATTTCATCTTCATTTAACTGATTTCATCGTTAACTGATTTCATCGTTAACTGATTCCATCGTTAACTGATTTCATCGTTAACTGATTTCATCGTTAACTGATTTCATCTTCATTTAACTGATTTCATCGTTAACTGATTTCATCTTCATTTAACTGATTTCATTTTCATTCTTCATTTAACTGATTTCATCGTTAACTGATTTCATCTTCATTTAACTGATTTCATCGTTAACTGATTTCATCGTTAACTGATTTCATCGTTAACTGATTCCATCTTCATTTAACTGATTTCATCGTTAACTGATTTCATCGTTAACTGATTTCATCTTCATTTAACTGATTTCATCGTTAACTGATTTCATCGTTAACTGATTCCATCGTTAACTGATTTCATCTTTAACTGATTTCATCGTTAACTGATTTCATCTTCATTTAACTGATTTCATCGTTAAGTGATTTCATCGTTAACTGATTTCATCTTCATTTAACTGATTTCATTGTTAACTGATTTCATCGTTAACTGATTTCATCTTCATTTAACTGATTTCATCGTTAACTGATTTCATCGTTAACTGATTTCATCGTTAACTGATTTCATCTTCATTTAACTGATTTCATTTTCATTCTTCATTTAACTGATTTCATCGTTAACTGATTTCATCTTCATTTAACTGATTTCATCGTTAACTGATTTCATCGTTAACTGATTTCATCTTTAACTGATTTCATCGTTAACTGATTTCATCTTCATTTAACTGATTTCATCGTTAACTGATTTCATCTTCATTTAATTGATTTCGTCGTTAACTGATTTCATCGTTAACTGATTTCATCGTTAACTGATTTCATCTTCATTTAACTGATTTCATCGTTAACTGATTCCATCGTTAACTGATTTCATCGTTAACTGATTTCATCTTCATTTAACTGATTTCATCGTTAACTGATTTCATCGTTAACTGATTTCATCTTTAACTGATTTCATCGTTAACTGATTTCATCTTCATTTAACTGATTTCATCGTTAACTGATTTCATCGTTAACTGATTTCATCTTTAACTGATTTCATCGTTAACTGATTTCATCTTCATTTAACTGATTTCATCGTTAACTGATTTCATCGTTAACTGATTTCATCTTCATTTAACTGATTTCATCGTTAACTGATTTCATCGTTAACTGATTCCATCGTTAACTGATTTCATCTTTAACTGATTTCATCGTTAACTGATTTCATCTTCATTTAACTGATTTCATCGTTAACTGATTTCATCGTTAACTGATTTCATCGTTAACTGATTTCATCTTCATTTAACTGATTTCATTGTTAACTGATTTCATCGTTAACTGATTTCATCTTCATTTAACTGATTTCATCGTTAACTGATTTCATCGTTAACTGATTCCATCGTTAACTGATTTCATCGTTAACTGATTTCATCTTCATTTAACTGATTTCATCGTTAACTGATTTCATCTTCATTTAACTGATTTCATTTTCATTCTTCATTTAACTGATTTCATCGTTAACTGATTTCATCTTCATTTAACTGATTTCATCGTTAACTGATTTCATCTTCATTTAACTGATTTCATCGTTAACTGATTTCATCTTCATTTAATTGATTTCATCGTTAACTGATTTCATCGTTAACTGATTTCATCGTTAACTGATTTCATCTTCATTTAACTGATTTCATCGTTAACTGATTTCATCGTTAACTGATTTCATCTTCATTTAACTGATTTCATCGTTAACTGATTTCATCTTTAACTGATTTCATCGTTAACTGATTTCATCTTCATTTAACTGATTTCATCGTTAACTGATTTCATCGTTAACTGATTTCATCGTTAACTGATTTCATCTTCATTTAACTGATTTCATCGTTAACTGATTTCATCTTCATTTAACTGATTTCATCGTTAACTGATTTCATCGTTAACTGATTTCATCGTTAACTGATTTCATCTTCATTTAACTGATTCCATCGTTAACTGATTTCATCGTTAACTGATTTCATCGTTAACTGATTTCATCTTCATTTAACTGATTTCATCGTTAACTGATTTCATCGTTAACTGATTTCATCTTTAACTGATTTCATCGTTAACTGATTTCATCTTCATTTAACTGATTTCATCGTTAACTGATTTCATCGTTAACTGATTTCATCGTTAACTGATTTCATCTTCATTTAACTGATTTCATCGTTAACTGATTTCATCGTTAACTGATTCCATCGTTAACTGATTTCATCGTTAACTGATTTCATCTTCATTTAACTGATTTCATCGTTAACTGATTTCATCTTCATTTAACTGATTTCATCGTTAACTGATTTCATCGTTAACTGATTTCATCGTTAACTGATTTCATCTTCATTTAACTGATTTCATTTTCATTCTTCATTTAACTGATTTCATCGTTAACTGATTTCATCTTCATTTAACTGATTTCATCGTTAACTGATTTCATCTTCATTTAACTGATTTCATCGTTAACTGATTTCATCTTCATTTAACTGATTTCATCGTTAACTGATTTCATCTTCATTTAACTGATTTCATCGTTAACTGATTTCATCTTCATTTAATTGATTTCATCGTTAACTGATTTCATCTTCATTTAACTGATTTCATCGTTAACTGATTTCATCGTTAACTGATTTCATCGTTAACTGATTTCATCTTTAACTGATTTCATCGTTAACTCATTTCATCGTTAACTCATTTCATCGTTAACTGATTTCATCTTCATTTAACTGATTTCATCGTTAACTGATTTCATCGTTAACTGATTTCATCGTTAACTGATTTCATCTTCATTTAACTGATTTCATCGTTAACTGATTTCATCGTTAACTGATTTCATCTTCATTTAACTGATTTCATCGTTAACTGATTTCATCGTTAACTGATTCCATCGTTAACTGATTTCATCTTTAACTGATTTCATCGTTAACTGATTTCATCTTCATTTAACTGATTTCATCGTTAACTGATTTCATCGTTAACTGATTTCATCGTTAACTGATTTCATCTTCATTTAACTGATTTCATCGTTAACTGATTTCATCGTTAACTGATTTCATCGTTAACTGATTTCATCTTCATTTAACTGATTTCATCGTTAACTGATTTCATCTTCATTTAACTGATTTCATCGTTAACTGATTTCGTCTTCATTTAACTGATTTCATCGTTAACTGATTTCGTCTTCATTTAACTGATTTCATCGTTAACTGATTTCATCTTTAACTGATTTCATCGTTAACTGATTTCATCGTTAACTGATTTCATCTTCTTTTAACTGATTTCATCGTTAACTGATTTCATCTTCATTTAATTGATTTCATCGTTAACTGATTTCATCGTTAACTGATTTCATCTTCATTTCACTGATTTCATCTTCATTTAACTGATTTCATCGTTAACTGATTTCATCTTCATTTAACTGATTTCATCGTTAACTGATTTCATCGTTAACTGATTTCATCTTCATTTAACTGATTCCATCGTTAACTGATTTCATCGTTAACTGATTTCATCGTTAACTGATTTCATCTTTAACTGATTTCATCGTTAACTGATTTCATCTTCATTTAACTGATTTCATCGTTAACTGATTTCATCGTTAACTGATTTCATCTTCATTTAACTGATTTCATTTTCATTCTTCATTTAACTGATTTCATCGTTAACTGATTTCATCTTCATTTAACTGATTTCATCGTTAACTGATTTCATCGTTAACTGATTTCATCTTTAACTGATTTCATCGTTAACTGATTTCATCTTCATTTAACTGATTTCATCGTTAACTGATTTCATCTTCATTTAATTGATTTCGTCGTTAACTGATTTCATCGTTAACTGATTTCATCGTTAACTGATTTCATCTTCATTTAACTGATTTCATCGTTAACTGATTCCATCGTTAACTGATTTCATCGTTAACTGATTTCATCTTCATTTAACTGATTTCATCGTTAACTGATTTCATCGTTAACTGATTTCATCTTTAACTGATTTCATCGTTAACTGATTTCATCTTCATTTAACTGATTTCATCGTTAACTGATTTCATCGTTAACTGATTTCATCTTTAACTGATTTCATCGTTAACTGATTTCATCTTCATTTAACTGATTTCATCGTTAACTGATTTCATCGTTAACTGATTTCATCTTCATTTAACTGATTTCATCGTTAACTGATTTCATCGTTAACTGATTCCATCGTTAACTGATTTCATCTTTAACTGATTTCATCGTTAACTGATTTCATCTTCATTTAACTGATTTCATCGTTAACTGATTTCATCGTTAACTGATTTCATCGTTAACTGATTTCATCTTCATTTAACTGATTTCATTGTTAACTGATTTCATCGTTAACTGATTTCATCTTCATTTAACTGATTTCATCGTTAACTGATTTCATCGTTAACTGATTCCATCGTTAACTGATTTCATCGTTAACTGATTTCATCTTCATTTAACTGATTTCATCGTTAACTGATTTCATCTTCATTTAACTGATTTCATTTTCATTCTTCATTTAACTGATTTCATCGTTAACTGATTTCATCTTCATTTAACTGATTTCATCGTTAACTGATTTCATCTTCATTTAACTGATTTCATCGTTAACTGATTTCATCTTCATTTAATTGATTTCATCGTTAACTGATTTCATCGTTAACTGATTTCATCGTTAACTGATTTCATCTTCATTTAACTGATTTCATCGTTAACTGATTTCATCGTTAACTGATTTCATCTTCATTTAACTGATTTCATCGTTAACTGATTTCATCTTTAACTGATTTCATCGTTAACTGATTTCATCTTCATTTAACTGATTTCATCGTTAACTGATTTCATCGTTAACTGATTTCATCTTCATTTAACTGATTTCATCGTTAACTGATTTCATCTTCATTTAACTGATTTCATCGTTAACTGATTTCATCGTTAACTGATTTCATCGTTAACTGATTTCATCTTCATTTAACTGATTCCATCGTTAACTGATTTCATCGTTAACTGATTTCATCGTTAACTGATTTCATCTTCATTTAACTGATTTCATCGTTAACTGATTTCATCGTTAACTGATTTCATCTTTAACTGATTTCATCGTTAACTGATTTCATCTTCATTTAACTGATTTCATCGTTAACTGATTTCATCGTTAACTGATTTCATCGTTAACTGATTTCATCTTCATTTAACTGATTTCATCGTTAACTGATTTCATCGTTAACTGATTCCATCGTTAACTGATTTCATCGTTAACTGATTTCATCGTTAACTGATTTCATCTTCATTTAACTGATTTCATCGTTAACTGATTTCATCGTTAACTGATTTCATCTTTAACTGATTTCATCGTTAACTGATTTCATCTTCATTTAACTGATTTCATCGTTAACTGATTTCATCGTTAACTGATTTCATCGTTAACTGATTTCATCTTCATTTAACTGATTTCATCGTTAACTGATTTCATCGTTAACTGATTCCATCGTTAACTGATTTCATCGTTAACTGATTTCATCTTCATTTAACTGATTTCATCGTTAACTGATTTCATCTTCATTTAACTGATTTCATCGTTAACTGATTTCATCGTTAACTGATTTCATCGTTAACTGATTTCATCTTCATTTAACTGATTTCATTTTCATTCTTCATTTAACTGATTTCATCGTTAACTGATTTCATCTTCATTTAACTGATTTCATCGTTAACTGATTTCATCTTCATTTAACTGATTTCATCGTTAACTGATTTCATCTTCATTTAATTGATTTCATCGTTAACTGATTTCATCTTCATTTAACTGATTTCATCGTTAACTGATTTCATCGTTAACTGATTTCATCGTTAACTGATTTCATCTTTAACTGATTTCATCGTTAACTCATTTCATCGTTAACTGATTTCATCGTTAACTGATTTCATCTTCATTTAACTGATTTCATCGTTAACTGATTTCATCGTTAACTGATTTCATCGTTAACTGATTTCATCGTTAACTGATTTCATCTTCATTTAACTGATTTCATCGTTAACTGATTTCATCGTTAACTGATTTCATCTTCATTTAACTGATTTCATCGTTAACTGATTTCATCGTTAACTGATTCCATCGTTAACTGATTTCATCTTTAACTGATTTCATCGTTAACTGATTTCATCTTCATTTAACTGATTTCATCGTTAAGTGATTTCATCTTCATTTAACTGATTTCATCGTTAACTGATTTCATCGTTAACTGATTTCATCGTTAACTGATTTCATCTTCATTTAACTGATTTCATCGTTAACTGATTTCATCTTCATTTAACTGATTTCATCGTTAACTGATTTCATCGTTAACTGATTTCATCGTTAACTGATTTCATCTTCATTTAACTGATTCCATCGTTAACTGATTTCATCGTTAACTGATTTCATCGTTAACTGATTTCATCTTCATTTAACTGATTTCATCGTTAACTGATTTCATCGTTAACTGATTTCATCTTTAACTGATTTCATCGTTAACTGATTTCATCTTCATTTAACTGATTTCATCGTTAACTGATTTCATCGTTAACTGATTTCATCGTTAACTGATTTCATCTTCATTTAACTGATTTCATCGTTAACTGATTTCATCGTTAACTGATTCCATCGTTAACTGATTTCATCGTTAACTGATTTCATCGTTAACTGATTTCATCTTCATTTAACTGATTTCATCGTTAACTGATTTCATCGTTAACTGATTTCATCTTTAACTGATTTCATCGTTAACTGATTTCATCTTCATTTAACTGATTTCATCGTTAACTGATTTCATCGTTAACTGATTTCATCTTCATTTAACTGATTTCATCGTTAACTGATTTCATCGTTAACTGATTCCATCGTTAACTGATTTCATCGTTAACTGATTTCATCTTCATTTAACTGATTTCATCGTTAACTGATTTCATCTTCATTTAACTGATTTCATCGTTAACTGATTTCATCGTTAACTGATTTCATCTTCATTTAACTGATTTCATTTTCATTCTTCATTTAACTGATTTCATCGTTAACTGATTTCATCTTCATTTAACTGATTTCATCGTTAACTGATTTCATCTTCATTTAACTGATTTCATCGTTAACTGATTTCATCTTCATTTAATTGATTTCATCGTTAACTGATTTCATCTTCATTTAACTGATTTCATCGTTAACTGATTTCATCGTTAACTGATTTCATCGTTAACTGATTTCATCTTTAACTGATTTCATCGTTAACTCATTTCATCGTTAACTGATTTCATCGTTAACTGATTTCATCTTCATTTAACTGATTTCATCGTTAACTGATTTCATCGTTAACTGATTTCATCTTCATTTAACTGATTTCATCGTTAACTGATTTCATCGTTAACTGATTTCATCTTCATTTAACTGATTTCATCGTTAACTGATTTCATCGTTAACTGATTCCATCGTTAACTGATTTCATCTTTAACTGATTTCATCGTTAACTGATTTCATCTTCATTTAACTGATTTCATCGTTAAGTGATTTCATCGTTAACTGATTTCATCGTTAACTGATTTCATCGTTAACTGATTTCATCTTCATTTAACTGATTTCATCGTTAACTGATTTCATCGTTAACTGATTTCATCGTTAACTGATTTCATCTTCATTTAACTGATTTCATCGTTAACTGATTTCATCTTCATTTAACTGATTTCATCGTTAACTGATTTCGTCTTCATTTAACTGATTTCATCGTTAACTGATTTCGTCTTCATTTAACTGATTTCATCGTTAACTGATTTCATCTTTAACTGATTTCATCGTTAACTGATTTCATCGTTAACTGATTTCATCGTTAACTGATTTCATCTTCATTTAACTGATTTCATCGTTAACTGATTTCATCGTTAACTGATTCCATCGTTAACTGATTTCATCTTTAACTGATTTCATCGTTAACTGATTTCATCTTCATTTAACTGATTTCATCGTTAACTGATTTCATCTTCATTTAATTGATTTCATCGTTAACTGATTTCATCCTTAACTGATTTCATCTTCATTTAACTGATTTCATCGTTAACTGATTTCATCGTTAACTGATTTCATCTTCATTTAACTGATTTCATCGTTAACTGATTTCATCTTCATTTAATTGATTTCATCGTTAACTGATTTCATCGTTAACTGATTTCATCGTTAACTGATTTCATCTTCATTTAACTGATTTCATCGTTAACTGATTTCATCGTTAACTGATTTCATCTTCATTTAACTGATTTCATCGTTAACTGATTTCATCGTTAACTGATTTCATCGTTAACTGATTTCATCTTCATTTAAATGATTTCATCGTTAACTGATTTCATCGTTAACTGATTTCATCTTTAACTGATTTCATCGTTAACTGATTTCATCTTTAACTGATTTCATCGTTAACTGATTTCATCGTTAACTGATTTCATCGTTAACTGATTTCATCTTCATTTAACTGATTTCATCGTTAACTGATTTCATCTTCATTTAACTGATTTCATCGTTAACTGATTTCATCGTTAACTGATTTCATCGTTAACTGATTTCATCGTTAACTGATTTCATCTTCATTTAACTGATTTCATCTTCATTTAACTGATTTCATTTTCATTCTTCATTTAACTGATTTCATCGTTAACTGATTTCATCTTCATTTAACTGATTTCATCGTTAACTGATTTCATCGTTAACTGATTTCATCGTTAACTGATTTCATCTTCATTTAACTGATTCCATCGTTAACTGATTTCATCGTTAACTGATTTCATCGTTAACTGATTTCATCTTCATTTAACTGATTTCATCGTTAACTGATTTCATCGTTAACTGATTTCATCGTTAACTGATTTCATCTTTAACTGATTTCATCGTTAACTGATTTCATCTTCATTTAACTGATTTCATCGTTAACTGATTTCATCGTTAACTGATTTCATCGTTAACTGATTTCATCTTCATTTAACTGATTTCATCGTTAACTGATTTCATCGTTAACTGATTCCATCGTTAACTGATTTCATCGTTAACTGATTTCATCGTTAACTGATTTCATCTTCATTTAACTGATTTCATCGTTAACTGATTTCATCTTCATTTAACTGATTTCATCGTTAACTGATTTCATCGTTAACTGATTTCATCGTTAACTGATTTCATCTTCATTTAACTGATTTCATTTTCATTCTTCATTTAACTGATTTCATCGTTAACTGATTTCATCTTCATTTAACTGATTTCATCTTTAACTGATTTCATCGTTAACTGATTTCATCTTCATTTAACTGATTTCATCGTTAACTGATTTCATCTTCATTTAACTGATTTCATCGTTAACTGATTTCATCGTTAACTGATTTCATCGTTAACTGATTTCATCTTCATTTAACTGATTTCATCGTTAACTGATTTCATCGTTAACTGATTTCATCTTTAACTGATTTCATCGTTAACTGATTTCATCTTCATTTAACTGATTTCATCGTTAACTGATTTCATCGTTAACTGATTTCATCTTTAACTGATTTCATCTTCATTTAACTGATTTCATCGTTAACTGATTTCATCTTCATTTAACTGATTTCATCGTTAACTGATTTCATCGTTAACTGATTTCATCTTCATTTAACTGATTCCATCGTTAACTGATTTCATCTTCATTTAACTGATTTCATCGTTAACTGATTTCATCGTTAACTGATTCCATCGTTAACTGATTTCATCGTTAACTGATTTCATCTTCATTTAACTGATTTCATCGTTAACTGATTTCATCGTTAACTGATTTCATCGTTAACTGATTTCATCTTCATTTAACTGATTTCATTTTCATTCTTCATTTAACTGATTTCATCGTTAACTGATTTCATCTTCATTTAACTGATTTCATCGTTAACTGATTTCATCGTTAACTGATTTCATCGTTAACTGATTTCATCGTTAACTGATTTCATCTTCATTTAACTGATTTCATCGTTAACTGATTTCATCTTCATTTAATTGATTTCATCGTTAACTGATTTCATCGTTAACTGATTTCATCGTTAACTGATTTCATCTTCATTTAACTGATTTCATCGTTAACTGATTCCATCGTTAACTGATTTCATCTTCATTTAACTGATTTCATCGTTAACTGATTTCATCTTCATTTAACTGATTTCATTTTCATTCTTCATTTAACTGATTTCATCGTTAACTGATTTCATCTTCATTTAACTGATTTCATCGTTAACTGATTTCATCGTTAACTGATTTCATCGTTAACTGATTTCATCTTCATTTAACTGATTTCATCGTTAACTGATTTCATCGTTAACTGATTTCATCTTCATTTAACTGATTTCATCGTTAACTGATTTCATCGTTAACTGATTTCATCGTTAACTGATTTCATCTTCATTTAACTGATTTCATCGTTAACTGATTTCATCGTTAACTGATTTCATCTTCATTTAACTGATTTCATCGTTAACTGATTTCATCGTTAACTGATTCCATCGTTAACTGATTTCATCTTTAACTGATTTCATCGTTAACTGATTTCATCTTCATTTAACTGATTTCATCGTTAAGTGATTTCATCGTTAACTGATTTCATCTTCATTTAACTGAGTTCATTGTTAACTGATTTCATCGTTAACTGATTTCATCTTCATTTAACTGATTTCATCGTTAACTGATTTCATCGTTAACTGATTTCATCTTCATTTAACTGATTTCATCGTTAACTGATTTCATCGTTAACTGATTCCATCGTTAACTGATTTCATCGTTAACTGATTTCATCGTTAACTGATTTCATCTTCATTTAACTGATTTCATCGTTAACTGATTTCATCTTCATTTAACTGATTTCATCGTTAACTGATTTCATCGTTAACTGATTTCATCTTCATTTAACTGATTTCATTTTCATTCTTCATTTAACTAATTTCATCGTTAACTGATTTCATCTTCATTTAATTGATTTCATCGTTAACTGATTTCATCTTCATTTAACTGATTTCATCGTTAACTGATTTCATCGTTAACTGATTCCATCGTTAACTGATTTCATCGTTAACTGATTTCATCGTTAACTGATTTCATCTTCATTTAACTGATTTCATCGTTAACTGATTTCATCTTCATTTAACTGATTTCATCGTTAACTGATTTCATCGTTAACTGATTTCATCGTTAACTGATTTCATCTTCATTTAACTGATTTCATTTTGATTCTTCATTTAACTGATTTCATCGTTAACTGATTTCATCTTCATTTAATTGATTTCATCGTTAACTGATTTCATCGTTAACTGATTTCATCGTTAACTGATTTCATCTTCATTTAACTGATTTCATCGTTAACTGATTTCATCGTTAACTGATTTCATCTTCATTTAACTGATTTCATCGTTAACTGATTTCATCGTTAACTGATTTCATCTTCATTTAACTGATTTCATCGTTAACTGATTTCATCGTTAACTGATTTCATCTTCATTTAACTGATTTCATCGTTAACTGATTTCATCGTTAACTGATTCCATCGTTAACTGATTTCATCGTTAACTGATTTCATCGTTAACTGATTTCATCTTCATTTAACTGATTTCATCGTTAACTGATTTCATCTTCATTTAACTGATTTCATCGTTAACTGATTTCATCGTTAACTGATTTCATCTTCATTTAACTGATTTCATTTTCATTCTTCATTTAACTGATTTCATCGTTAACTGATTTCATCTTCATTTAACTGATTTCATCTTCATTTAACTGATTTCATCGTTAACTGATTTCATCTTCATTTAATTGATTTCATCGTTAACTGATTTCATCTTCATTTAACTGATTTCATCGTTAACTGATTTCATCGTTAACTGATTCCATCGTTAACTGATTTCATCGTTAACTGATTTCATCGTTAACTGATTTCATCTTCATTTAACTGATTTCATCGTTAACTGATTTCATCTTCATTTAACTGATTTCATCGTTAACTGATTTCATCGTTAACTGATTTCATCGTTAACTGATTTCATCTTCATTTAACTGATTTCATTTTCATTCTTCATTTAACTGATTTCATCGTTAACTGATTTCATCTTCATTTAACTGATTTCATCGTTAACTGATTTCATCGTTAACTGATTTCATCGTTAACTGATTTCATCGTTAACTGATTTCATCGTTAACTGATTTCATAGTTAACTGATTTCATCTTCATTTAACTGATTCCATCGTTAACTGATTTCATCGTTAACTGATTTCATCTTCATTTAACTGATTTCATCGTTAACTGATTTCATCGTTAACTGATTTCATCTTTAACTGATTTCATCGTTAACTGATTTCATCTTCATTTAACTGATTTCATCGTTAACTGATTTCATCGTTAACTGATTTCATAGTTAACTGATTTCATCTTCATTTAACTGATTCCATCGTTAACTGATTTCATCGTTAACTGATTTCATCGTTAACTGATTTCATCTTCATTTAACTGATTTCATCGTTAACTGATTTCATCGTTAACTGATTTCATAGTTAACTGATTTCATCTTCATTTAACTGATTCCATCGTTAACTGATTTCATCGTTAACTGATTTCATCTTCATTTAACTGATTTCATCGTTAACTGATTTCATCGTTAACTGATTTCATCTTTAACTGATTTCATCGTTAACTGATTTCATCTTCATTTAACTGATTTCATCGTTAACTGATTTCATCTTCATTTAACTGATTTCATCGTTAACTGATTTCATCGTTAACTGATTTCATCGTTAACTGATTTCATCTTCATTTAACTGATTTCATCGTTAACTGATTTCATCGTTAACTGATTTCATCTTTAACTGATTTCATCGTTAACTGATTTCATCTTCATTTAACTGATTTCATCGTTAACTGATTTCATCGTTAACTGATTTCATCTTTAACTGATTTCATCTTCATTTAACTGATTTCATCGTTAACTGATTTCATCTTCATTTAACTGATTTCATCGTTAACTGATTTCATCGTTAACTGATTTCATCTTCATTTAACTGATTCCATCGTTAACTGATTTCATCGTTAACTGATTTCATCGTTAACTGATTTCATCTTTAACTGATTTCATCGTTAACTGATTTCATCTTCATTTAACTGATTTCATCGTTAACTGATTTCATCTTCATTTAACTGATTTCATCTTCATTTAACTGATTTCATCGTTAACTGATTTCATCGTTAACTGATTCCATCGTTAACTGATTTCATCGTTAACTGATTTCATCTTCATTTAACTGATTTCATCGTTAACTGATTTCATCGTTAACTGATTTCATCGTTAACTGATTTCATCTTCATTTAACTGATTTCATTTTCATTCTTCATTTAACTGATTTCATCGTTAACTGATTTCATCTTCATTTAACTGATTTCATCGTTAACTGATTTCATCGTTAACTGATTTCATCGTTAACTGATTTCATCTTTAACTGATTTCATCGTTAACTGATTTCATCTTCATTTAACTGATTTCATCGTTAACTGATTTCATCTTCATTTAATTGATTTCATCGTTAACTGATTTCATCGTTAACTGATTTCATCGTTAACTGATTTCATCTTCATTTAACTGATTTCATCGTTAACTGATTCCATCGTTAACTGATTTCATCTTCATTTAACTGATTTCATCGTTAACTGATTTCATCTTCATTTAACTGATTTCATTTTCATTCTTCATTTAACTGATTTCATCGTTAACTGATTTCATCTTCATTTAACTGATTTCATCGTTAACTGATTTCATCGTTAACTGATTTCATCGTTAACTGATTTCATCTTCATTTAACTGATTTCATCGTTAACTGATTTCATCGTTAACTGATTTCATCTTCATTTAACTGATTTCATCGTTAACTGATTTCATCGTTAACTGATTTCATCGTTAACTGATTTCATCTTCATTTAACTGATTTCATCGTTAACTGATTTCATCGTTAACTGATTTCATCTTCATTTAACTGATTTCATCGTTAACTGATTTCATCGTTAACTGATTCCATCGTTAACTGATTTCATCTTTAACTGATTTCATCGTTAACTGATTTCATCTTCATTTAACTGATTTCATCGTTAAGTGATTTCATCGTTAACTGATTTCATCTTCATTTAACTGAGTTCATTGTTAACTGATTTCATCGTTAACTGATTTCATCTTCATTTAACTGATTTCATCGTTAACTGATTTCATCGTTAACTGATTTCATCTTCATTTAACTGATTTCATCGTTAACTGATTTCATCGTTAACTGATTCCATCGTTAACTGATTTCATCGTTAACTGATTTCATCGTTAACTGATTTCATCTTCATTTAACTGATTTCATCGTTAACTGATTTCATCTTCATTTAACTGATTTCATCGTTAACTGATTTCATCGTTAACTGATTTCATCTTCATTTAACTGATTTCATTTTCATTCTTCATTTAACTGATTTCATCGTTAACTGATTTCATCTTCATTTAATTGATTTCATCGTTAACTGATTTCATCTTCATTTAACTGATTTCATCGTTAACTGATTTCATCGTTAACTGATTCCATCGTTAACTGATTTCATCGTTAACTGATTTCATCGTTAACTGATTTCATCTTCATTTAACTGATTTCATCGTTAACTGATTTCATCTTCATTTAACTGATTTCATCGTTAACTGATTTCATCGTTAACTGATTTCATCGTTAACTGATTTCATCTTCATTTAACTGATTTCATTTTCATTCTTCATTTAACTGATTTCATCGTTAACTGATTTCATCTTCATTTAATTGATTTCATCGTTAACTGATTTCATCGTTAACTGATTTCATCGTTAACTGATTTCATCTTCATTTAACTGATTTCATCGTTAACTGATTTCATCGTTAACTGATTTCATCTTCATTTAACTGATTTCATCGTTAACTGATTTCATCGTTAACTGATTTCATCTTCATTTAACTGATTTCATCGTTAACTGATTTCATCGTTAACTGATTTCATCTTCATTTAACTGATTTCATCGTTAACTGATTTCATCGTTAACTGATTCCATCGTTAACTGATTTCATCGTTAACTGATTTCATCGTTAACTGATTTCATCTTCATTTAACTGATTTCATCGTTAACTGATTTCATCTTCATTTAACTGATTTCATCGTTAACTGATTTCATCGTTAACTGATTTCATCTTCATTTAACTGATTTCATTTTCATTCTTCATTTAACTGATTTCATCGTTAACTGATTTCATCTTCATTTAACTGATTTCATCTTCATTTAACTGATTTCATCGTTAACTGATTTCATCTTCATTTAATTGATTTCATCGTTAACTGATTTCATCTTCATTTAACTGATTTCATCGTTAACTGATTTCATCGTTAACTGATTCCATCGTTAACTGATTTCATCGTTAACTGATTTCATCGTTAACTGATTTCATCTTCATTTAACTGATTTCATCGTTAACTGATTTCATCTTCATTTAACTGATTTCATCGTTAACTGATTTCATCGTTAACTGATTTCATCGTTAACTGATTTCATCTTCATTTAACTGATTTCATTTTCATTCTTCATTTAACTGATTTCATCGTTAACTGATTTCATCTTCATTTAACTGATTTCATCGTTAACTGATTTCATCGTTAACTGATTTCATCGTTAACTGATTTCATAGTTAACTGATTTCATCTTCATTTAACTGATTCCATCGTTAACTGATTTCATCGTTAACTGATTTCATCTTCATTTAACTGATTTCATCGTTAACTGATTTCATCGTTAACTGATTTCATCTTTAACTGATTTCATCGTTAACTGATTTCATCTTCATTTAACTGATTTCATCGTTAACTGATTTCATCGTTAACTGATTTCATAGTTAACTGATTTCATCTTCATTTAACTGATTCCATCGTTAACTGATTTCATCGTTAACTGATTTCATCGTTAACTGATTTCATCTTCATTTAACTGATTTCATCGTTAACTGATTTCATCGTTAACTGATTTCATAGTTAACTGATTTCATCTTCATTTAACTGATTCCATCGTTAACTGATTTCATCGTTAACTGATTTCATCTTCATTTAACTGATTTCATCGTTAACTGATTTCATCGTTAACTGATTTCATCTTTAACTGATTTCATCGTTAACTGATTTCATCTTCATTTAACTGATTTCATCGTTAACTGATTTCATCGTTAACTGATTTCATCGTTAACTGATTTCATCTTCATTTAACTGATTTCATCGTTAACTGATTTCATCGTTAACTGATTCCATCGTTAACTGATTTCATCGTTAACTGATTTCATCTTCATTTAACTGATTTCATCGTTAACTGATTTCATCTTCATTTAACTGATTTCATCGTTAACTGATTTCATCGTTAACTGATTTCATCGTTAACTGATTTCATCTTCATTTAACTGATTTCATTTTCATTCTTCATTTAACTGATTTCATCGTTAACTGATTTCATCTTCATTTAACTGATTTCATCGTTAACTGATTTCATCGTTAACTGATTTCATCGTTAACTGATTTCATCTTTAACTGATTTCATCGTTAACTGATTTCATCTTCATTTAACTGATTTCATCGTTAACTGATTTCATCTTCATTTAATTGATTTCATCGTTAACTGATTTCATCGTTAACTGATTTCATCGTTAACTGATTTCATCTTCATTTAACTGATTTCATCGTTAACTGATTCCATCGTTAACTGATTTCATCTTCATTTAACTGATTTCATCGTTAACTGATTTCATCGTTAACTGATTTCATCTTCATTTAACTGATTTCATCGTTAACTGATTTCATCGTTAACTGATTTCATCGTTAACTGATTCCATCTTCATTTAACTGATTTCATCGTTAACTGATTTCATCGTTAACTGATTCCATCGTTAACTGATTTCATCTTTAACTGATTTCATCGTTAACTGATTTCATCTTCATTTAACTGATTTCATCGTTAAGTGATTTCATCGTTAACTGATTTCATCTTCATTTAACTGATTTCATTGTTAACTGATTTCATCTTCATTTAACTGATTTCATCGTTAACTGATTTCATCGTTAACTGATTCCATCGTTAACTGATTTCATCGTTAACTGATTTCATCGTTAACTGATTTCATCTTCATTTAACTGATTTCATCGTTAACTGATTTCATCTTCATTTAACTGATTTCATTTTCATTCTTCATTTAACTGATTTCATCGTTAACTGATTTCATCTTCATTTAACTGATTTCATCGTTAACTGATTTCATCGTTAACTGATTTCATCGTTAACTGATTCCATCTTCATTTAACTGATTTCATCGTTAACTGATTTCATCGTTAACTGATTTCATCTTCATTTAACTGATTTCATCGTTAACTGATTTCATCGTTAACTGATTCCATCGTTAACTGATTTCATCTTTAACTGATTTCATCGTTAACTGATTTCATCTTCATTTAACTGATTTCATCGTTAAGTGATTTCATCGTTAACTGATTTCATCTTCATTTAACTGATTTCATTGTTAACTGATTTCATCGTTAACTGATTTCATCTTCATTTAACTGATTTCATCGTTAACTGATTTCATCGTTAACTGATTTCATCGTTAACTGATTTCATCTTCATTTAACTGATTTCATCGTTAACTGATTTCATCGTTAACTGATTCCATCGTTAACTGATTTCATCGTTAACTGATTTCATCGTTAACTGATTTCATCTTCATTTAACTGATTTCATCGTTAACTGATTTCATCTTCATTTAACTGATTTCATCGTTAACTGATTTCATCGTTAACTGATTTCATCTTCATTTAACTGATTTCATTTTCATTCTTCATTTAACTGATTTCATCGTTAACTGATTTCATCTTCATTTAATTGATTTCATCGTTAACTGATTTCATCGTTAACTGATTTCATCGTTAACTGATTTCATCTTCATTTAACTGATTTCATCGTTAACTGATTTCATCGTTAACTGATTTCATCTTCATTTAACTGATTTCATCGTTAACTGATTTCATCGTTAACTGATTTCATCTTCATTTAACTGATTTCATCGTTAACTGATTTCATCGTTAACTGATTTCATCGTTAACTGATTTCATCTTCATTTAACTGATTTCATCGTTAACTGATTTCATCGTTAACTGATTTCATCTTTAACTGATTTCATCGTTAACTGATTTCATCTTCATTTAACTGATTTCATCGTTAACTGATTTCATCTTCATTTAACTGATTTCATCGTTAACTGATTTCATCGTTAACTGATTTCATCGTTAACTGATTTCATCGTTAACTGATTTCATCTTTAACTGATTTCATCGTTAACTGATTTCATCTTCATTTAACTGATTTCATCGTTAACTGATTTCATCGTTAACTGATTCCATCGTTAACTGATTTCATCGTTAACTGATTTCATCTTCATTTAACTGATTTCATCGTTAACTGATTTCATCTTCATTTAACTGATTTCATCGTTAACTGATTTCATCTTCATTTAACTGATTTCATTTTCATTCTTCATTTAACTGATTTCATCGTTAACTGATTTCATCTTCATTTAACTGATTTCATCGTTAACTGATTTCATCGTTAACTGATTTCATCGTTAACTGATTTCATCTTTAACTGATTTCATCGTTAACTGATTTCATCTTCATTTAACTGATTTCATCGTTAACTGATTTCATCTTCATTTAATTGATTTCATCGTTAACTGATTTCATCTTTAACTGATTTCATCGTTAACTGATTTCATCTTCATTTAACTGATTTCATCGTTAAGTGATTTCATCGTTAACTGATTTCATCTTCATTTAACTGATTTCATTGTTAACTGATTTCATCGTTAACTGATTTCATCTTCATTTAACTGATTTCATCTTCATTTAACTGATTTCATCGTTAACTGATTTCATCGTTAACTGATTTCATCGTTAACTGATTCCATCGTTAACTGATTTCATCTTCATTTAACTGATTTCATCGTTAACTGATTTCATCGTTAACTGATTTCATCTTCATTTAACTGATTTCATCGTTAACTGATTCCATCGTTAACTGATTTCATCGTTAACTGATTTCATCGTTAACTGATTTCATCTTCATTTAACTGATTTCATCGTTAACTGATTTCATCTTCATTTAACTGATTTCATCGTTAACTGATTTCATCGTTAACTGATTCCATCGTTAACTGATTTCATCTTTAACTGATTTCATCGTTAACTGATTTCATCTTCATTTAACTGATTTCATCGTTAAGTGATTTCATCTTCATTTAACTGATTTCATCTTCATTTAACTGATTTCATTGTTAACTGATTTCATCGTTAACTGATTTCATCTTCATTTAACTGATTTCATCGTTAACTGATTTCATCGTTAACTGATTCCATCGTTAACTGATTTCATCGTTAACTGATTTCATCGTTAACTGATTTCATCTTCATTTAACTGATTTCATCGTTAACTGATTTCATCGTTAACTGATTTCATTTTCATTCTTCATTTAACTGATTTCATCGTTAACTGATTTCATCTTCATTTAACTGATTTCATCGTTAACTGATTTCATCGTTAACTGATTTCATCTTCTTTTAACTGATTTCATCGTTAACTGATTTCATCGTTAACTGATTTCATCTTCATTTAACTGATTTCATCGTTAACTGATTTCATCGTTAACTGATTTCATCTTCATTTAACTGATTTCATCGTTAACTGATTTCATCTTCATTTAACTGATTTCATCGTTAACTGATTTCATCGTTAACTGATTTCATCTTCATTTAACTGATTCCATCGTTAACTGATTTCATCGTTAACTGATTTCATCGTTAACTGATTTAATCTTCATTTAACTGATTTCATCTTCATTTAACTGATTTCATCGTTAACTGATTTCATCTTCATTTAACTGATTTCATTTTCATTCTTCATTTAACTGATTTCATCGTTAACTGATTTCATCTTCATTTAACTGATTTCATCGTTAACTGATTTCATCTTCATTTAACTGATTTCATCGTTAACTGATTTCATCTTCTTTTAACTGATTTCATCGTTAACTGATTTCATCTTCATTTAATTGATTTCATCGTTAACTGATTTCATCGTTAACTGATTTCATCTTCATTTAACTGATTTCATCGTTAACTGATTTCATCTTCATTTAACTGATTTCATCGTTAACTGATTTCATCTTCATTTAACTGATTTCATCGTTAACTGATTTCATCGTTAACTGATTTCATCTTCATTTAACTGATTCCATCGTTAACTGATTTCATCGTTAACTGATTTCATCGTTAACTGATTTCATCTTTAACTGATTTCATCGTTAACTGATTTCATCTTCATTTAACTGATTTCATCGTTAACTGATTTCATCTTCATTTAACTGATTTCATTTTCATTCTTCATTTAACTGATTTCATCGTTAACTGATTTCATCTTCATTTAACTGATTTCATCGTTAACTGATTTCATCGTTAACTGATTTCATCGTTAACTGATTTCATCTTCATTTAACTGATTCCATCGTTAACTGATTTCATCGTTAACTGATTTCATCTTCATTTAACTGATTTCATCGTTAACTGATTTCATCGTTAACTGATTTCATCGTTAACTGATTTCATCTTCATTTAACTGATTTCATCGTTAACTGATTTCATCTTCATTTAACTGATTTCATCGTTAACTGATTTCATCGTTAACTGATTTCATCTTCATTTAACTGATTTCATTTTCATTCTTCATTTAACTGATTTCATCGTTAACTGATTTCATCTTCATTTAACTGATTTCATCGTTAACTGATTTCATCGTTAACTGATTTCATCTTTAACTGATTTCATCGTTAACTGATTTCATCTTCATTTAACTGATTTCATCGTTAACTGATTTCATCTTCATTTAATTGATTTCATCGTTAACTGATTTCATCGTTAACTGATTTCATCGTTAACTGATTTCATCTTCATTTAACTGATTTCATCGTTAACTGATTTCATCGTTAACTGATTCCATCGTTAACTGATTTCATCGTTAACTGATTTCATCTTCATTTAACTGATTTCATCGTTAACTGATTTCATCGTTAACTGATTTCATCGTTAACTGATTTCATCTTTAACTGATTTCATCGTTAACTGATTTCATCTTCATTTAACTGATTTCATCGTTAACTGATTTCATCGTTAACTGATTTCATCTTTAACTGATTTCATCGTTAACTGATTTCATCTTCATTTAACTGATTTCATCGTTAACTGATTTCATCGTTAACTGATTTCATCTTCATTTAACTGATTTCATCGTTAACTGATTTCATCTTCATTTAACTGATTTCATCGTTAACTGATTTCGTCTTCATTTAACTGATTTCATCGTTAACTGATTTCGTCTTCATTTAACTGATTTCATCATTAACTGATTTCATTGTTAACTGATTTCATCGTTAACTGATTTCATCTTCATTTAACTGATTTCATCGTTAACTGATTTCATCGTTAACTGATTCCATCGTTAACTGATTTCATCTTTAACTGATTTCATCGTTAACTGATTTCATCTTCATTTAACTGATTTCATCGTTAACTGATTTCATCTTCATTTAATTGATTTCATCGTTAACTGATTTCATCCTTAACTGATTTCATCTTCATTTAACTGATTTCATCGTTAACTGATTTCATCGTTAACTGATTTCATCTTCATTTAATTGATTTCATCGTTAACTGATTTCATCGTTAACTGATTTCATCTTCATTTAACTGATTTCATCGTTAACTGATTTCATCGTTAACTGATTTCATCTTCATTTAACTGATTTCATCGTTAACTGATTTCATCGTTAACTGATTTCATCTTCATTTAACTGATTTCATCGTTAACTGATTTCATCGTTAACTGATTTCATCTTCATTTAACTGATTCCATCGTTAACTGATTTCATCGTTAACTGATTTCATCGTTAACTGATTTCATCTTTAACTGATTTCATCGTTAACTGATTTCATCTTCATTTAACTGATTTCATCGTTAACTGATTTCATCTTTAACTGATTTCATCGTTAACTGATTTCATCTTCATTTAACTGATTCCATCGTTAACTGATTTCATCTTTAACTGATTTCATCGTTAACTGATTTCATCTTCATTTAACTGATTTCATCGTTAACTGATTTCATCTTCATTTAACTGATTTCATCGTTAACTGATTTCATCGTTAACTGATTTCATCGTTAACTGATTTCATCGTTAACTGATTTCATCTTCATTTAACTGATTTCATCGTTAACTGATTTCATCGTTAACTGATTTCATCGTTAACTGATTTGATCTTCATTTAACTGATTTCATCGTTAACTGATTTCATCGTTAACTGATTTCATCTTCATTTAACTGATTTCATCGTTAACTGATTTCATCTTCATTTAACTGATTCCATCGTTAACTGATTTCATCGTTAACTGATTTCATCGTTAACTGATTTCATCTTCATTTAACTGATTTCATCGTTAACTGATTTCATCGTTAACTGATTTCATCTTCATTTAACTGATTCCATCGTTAACTGATTTCATCGTTAACTGATTTCATCGTTAACTGATTTCATCTTCATTTAACTGATTTCATCGTTAACTGATTTCATCGTTAACTGATTTCATCTTCATTTAACTGATTTCATCGTTAACTGATTTCATCTTCATTTAACTGATTCCATCGTTAACTGATTTCATCGTTAACTGATTTCATCGTTAACTGATTTCATCGTTAACTGATTTCATCTTTAACTGATTTCATCGTTAACTGATTTGATCTTCATTTAACTGATTTCATCGTTAACTGATTTCATCGTTAACTGATTTCATCTTCATTTAACTGATTTCATCGTTAACTGATTTCATCTTCATTTAACTGATTCCATCGTTAACTGATTTCATCGTTAACTGATTTCATCGTTAACTGATTTCATCTTCATTTAACTGATTTCATCGTTAACTGATTTCATCGTTAACTGATTTCATCTTCATTTAACTGATTCCATCGTTAACTGATTTCATCGTTAACTGATTTCATCGTTAACTGATTTCATCTTCATTTAACTGATTTCATCGTTAACTGATTTCATCGTTAACTGATTTCATCTTCATTTAACTGATTTCATCGTTAACTGATTTCATCTTCATTTAACTGATTCCATCGTTAACTGATTTCATCGTTAACTGATTTCATCGTTAACTGATTTCATCGTTAACTGATTTCATCTTTAACTGATTTCATCGTTAACTGATTTCATCTTCATTTAACTGATTTCATCGTTAACTGATTTCATCGTTAAATGATTTCATCGTTAACTGATTTCATCTTCATTTAACTGATTTCATCGTTAACTGATTTCATCTTCATTTAACTGATTCCATCGTTAACTGATTTCATCGTTAACTGATTTCATCGTTAACTGATTTCATCTTCATTTAACTGATTTCATCGTTAACTGATTTCATCGTTAACTCATTTCATCTTTAACTGATTTCATCGTTAACTGATTTCATCTTCATTTAACTGATTCCATCGTTAACTGATTTCATCGTTAACTGATTTCATCTTCATTTAACTGATTTCATCGTTAACTGATTTCATCTTCATTTAACTGATTCCATCGTTAACTGATTTCATCGTTAACTGATTCCATCGTTAACTGATTTCATCGTTAACTGATTTCATCGTTAACTGATTTCATCTTCATTTAACTGATTTCATCTTCATTTAACTGATTTCATCGTTAACTGATTCCATCGTTAACTGATTTCATCTTTAACTGATTTCATCTTCATTGAACTGATTTCATCGTTAACTGATTTCATCGTTAACTGATTTCATCGTTAACTGATTTCATCTTCATTTAACTGATTTCATCTTCATTTAACTGATTTCATCGTTAACTGATTTCATCGTTAACTGATTTCATCTTCATTTAACTGATTCCATCGTTAACTGATTTCATCGTTAACTGATTTCATCTTCATTTAACTGATTTCATCTTCATTTAACTGATTTCATCGTTAACTGATTTCATCGTTAACTGATTCCATCGTTAACTGATTTCATCTTCATTTAACTGATTTCATCGTTAACTGATTTCATCTTCATTTAACTGATTTCATCGTTAACTGATTCCATCGTTAACTGATTTCATCGTTAACTGATTTCATCGTTAACTGATTTCATCTTCATTTAACTGATTTCATCGTTAACTGATTTCATCTTCATTTAACTGATTTCATCGTTAACTGATTTCATCGTTAACTGATTCCATCGTTAACTGATTTCATCTTTAACTGATTTCATCGTTAACTGATTTCATCTTCATTTAACTGATTTCATCGTTAAGTGATTTCATCTTCATTTAACTGATTTCATCTTCATTTAACTGATTTCATCGTTAACTGATTTCATCTTCATTTAACTGATTTCATCGTTAACTGATTTCATCGTTAACTGATTCCATCGTTAACTGATTTCATCGTTAACTGATTTCATCGTTAACTGATTTCATCTTCATTTAACTGATTTCATCGTTAACTGATTTCATCGTTAACTGATTTCATTTTCATTCTTCATTTAACTGATTTCATCGTTAACTGATTTCATCTTCATTTAACTGATTTCATCGTTAACTGATTTCATCGTTAACTGATTTCATCTTCTTTTAACTGATTTCATCGTTAACTGATTTCATCGTTAACTGATTTCATCTTCATTTAACTGATTTCATCGTTAACTGATTTCATCGTTAACTGATTTCATCTTCATTTAACTGATTTCATCGTTAACTGATTTCATCTTCATTTAACTGATTTCATCGTTAACTGATTTCATCGTTAACTGATTTCATCTTCATTTAACTGATTCCATCGTTAACTGATTTCATCGTTAACTGATTTCATCGTTAACTGATTTAATCTTCATTTAACTGATTTCATCTTCATTTAACTGATTTCATCGTTAACTGATTTCATCTTCATTTAACTGATTTCATTTTCATTCTTCATTTAACTGATTTCATCGTTAACTGATTTCATCTTCATTTAACTGATTTCATCGTTAACTGATTTCATCTTCATTTAACTGATTTCATCGTTAACTGATTTCATCTTCTTTTAACTGATTTCATCGTTAACTGATTTCATCTTCATTTAATTGATTTCATCGTTAACTGATTTCATCGTTAACTGATTTCATCTTCATTTAACTGATTTCATCGTTAACTGATTTCATCTTCATTTAACTGATTTCATCGTTAACTGATTTCATCTTCATTTAACTGATTTCATCGTTAACTGATTTCATCGTTAACTGATTTCATCTTCATTTAACTGATTCCATCGTTAACTGATTTCATCGTTAACTGATTTCATCGTTAACTGATTTCATCTTTAACTGATTTCATCGTTAACTGATTTCATCTTCATTTAACTGATTTCATCGTTAACTGATTTCATCTTCATTTAACTGATTTCATTTTCATTCTTCATTTAACTGATTTCATCGTTAACTGATTTCATCTTCATTTAACTGATTTCATCGTTAACTGATTTCATCGTTAACTGATTTCATCGTTAACTGATTTCATCTTCATTTAACTGATTCCATCGTTAACTGATTTCATCGTTAACTGATTTCATCTTCATTTAACTGATTTCATCGTTAACTGATTTCATCGTTAACTGATTTCATCTTCATTTAACTGATTTCATCGTTAACTGATTTCATCTTCATTTAACTGATTTCATCGTTAACTGATTTCATCGTTAACTGATTTCATCTTCATTTAACTGATTTCATTTTCATTCTTCATTTAACTGATTTCATCGTTAACTGATTTCATCTTCATTTAACTGATTTCATCGTTAACTGATTTCATCGTTAACTGATTTCATCTTTAACTGATTTCATCGTTAACTGATTTCATCTTCATTTAACTGATTTCATCGTTAACTGATTTCATCTTCATTTAATTGATTTCATCGTTAACTGATTTCATCGTTAACTGATTTCATCGTTAACTGATTTCATCTTCATTTAACTGATTTCATCGTTAACTGATTTCATCGTTAACTGATTCCATCGTTAACTGATTTCATCGTTAACTGATTTCATCTTCATTTAACTGATTTCATCGTTAACTGATTTCATCGTTAACTGATTTCATCGTTAACTGATTTCATCTTTAACTGATTTCATCGTTAACTGATTTCATCTTCATTTAACTGATTTCATCGTTAACTGATTTCATCGTTAACTGATTTCATCTTTAACTGATTTCATCGTTAACTGATTTCATCTTCATTTAACTGATTTCATCGTTAACTGATTTCATCGTTAACTGATTTCATCTTCATTTAACTGATTTCATCGTTAACTGATTTCATCTTCATTTAACTGATTTCATCGTTAACTGATTTCGTCTTCATTTAACTGATTTCATCGTTAACTGATTTCGTCTTCATTTAACTGATTTCATCATTAACTGATTTCATTGTTAACTGATTTCATCGTTAACTGATTTCATCTTCATTTAACTGATTTCATCGTTAACTGATTTCATCGTTAACTGATTCCATCGTTAACTGATTTCATCTTTAACTGATTTCATCGTTAACTGATTTCATCTTCATTTAACTGATTTCATCGTTAACTGATTTCATCTTCATTTAATTGATTTCATCGTTAACTGATTTCATCCTTAACTGATTTCATCTTCATTTAACTGATTTCATCGTTAACTGATTTCATCGTTAACTGATTTCATCTTCATTTAATTGATTTCATCGTTAACTGATTTCATCGTTAACTGATTTCATCTTCATTTAACTGATTTCATCGTTAACTGATTTCATCGTTAACTGATTTCATCTTCATTTAACTGATTTCATCGTTAACTGATTTCATCGTTAACTGATTTCATCTTCATTTAACTGATTTCATCGTTAACTGATTTCATCGTTAACTGATTTCATCTTCATTTAACTGATTCCATCGTTAACTGATTTCATCGTTAACTGATTTCATCGTTAACTGATTTCATCTTTAACTGATTTCATCGTTAACTGATTTCATCTTCATTTAACTGATTTCATCGTTAACTGATTTCATCTTTAACTGATTTCATCGTTAACTGATTTCATCTTCATTTAACTGATTCCATCGTTAACTGATTTCATCTTTAACTGATTTCATCGTTAACTGATTTCATCTTCATTTAACTGATTTCATCGTTAACTGATTTCATCTTCATTTAACTGATTTCATCGTTAACTGATTTCATCGTTAACTGATTTCATCGTTAACTGATTTCATCGTTAACTGATTTCATCTTCATTTAACTGATTTCATCGTTAACTGATTTCATCGTTAACTGATTTCATCGTTAACTGATTTGATCTTCATTTAACTGATTTCATCGTTAACTGATTTCATCGTTAACTGATTTCATCTTCATTTAACTGATTTCATCGTTAACTGATTTCATCTTCATTTAACTGATTCCATCGTTAACTGATTTCATCGTTAACTGATTTCATCGTTAACTGATTTCATCTTCATTTAACTGATTTCATCGTTAACTGATTTCATCGTTAACTGATTTCATCTTCATTTAACTGATTCCATCGTTAACTGATTTCATCGTTAACTGATTTCATCGTTAACTGATTTCATCTTCATTTAACTGATTTCATCGTTAACTGATTTCATCGTTAAATGATTTCATCGTTAACTGATTTCATCTTCATTTAACTGATTTCATCGTTAACTGATTTCATCTTCATTTAACTGATTCCATCGTTAACTGATTTCATCGTTAACTGATTTCATCGTTAACTGATTTCATCTTCATTTAACTGATTTCATCGTTAACTGATTTCATCGTTAACTCATTTCATCTTTAACTGATTTCATCGTTAACTGATTTCATCTTCATTTAACTGATTCCATCGTTAACTGATTTCATCGTTAACTGATTTCATCTTCATTTAACTGATTTCATCGTTAACTGATTTCATCTTCATTTAACTGATTCCATCGTTAACTGATTTCATCGTTAACTGATTCCATCGTTAACTGATTTCATCGTTAACTGATTTCATCGTTAACTGATTTCATCTTCATTTAACTGATTTCATCTTCATTTAACTGATTTCATCGTTAACTGATTCCATCGTTAACTGATTTCATCTTTAACTGATTTCATCTTCATTGAACTGATTTCATCGTTAACTGATTTCATCGTTAACTGATTTCATCGTTAACTGATTTCATCTTCATTTAACTGATTTCATCTTCATTTAACTGATTTCATCGTTAACTGATTTCATCGTTAACTGATTTCATCGTTAACTGATTTCATCTTCATTTAACTGATTCCATCGTTAACTGATTTCATCGTTAACTGATTTCATCTTCATTTAACTGATTTCATCTTCATTTAACTGATTTCATCGTTAACTGATTTCATCGTTAACTGATTCCATCGTTAACTGATTTCATCTTCATTTAACTGATTTCATCGTTAACTGATTTCATCTTCATTTAACTGATTTCATCGTTAACTGATTTCATCGTTAACTGATTTCATCTTTAACTGATCTCATCGTTAACTGATTTCATTTTCATTCTTCATTTAACTGATTTCATCGTTAACTGATTTCATCGTTAACTGATTTCATCTTCATTTAACTGATTTCATCGTTAACTGATTTCATCTTCATTTAACTGATTTCATCGTTAACTGATTTCATCGTTAACTGATTTCATCGTTAACTGATTTTATCGTTAACTGATTTCATCGTTAACTGATTTCATCTTCATTTAACTGATTTCATCTTCATTTAACTGATTCCATCGTTAACTGATTTCATCGTTAACTGATTTCATTTTTAACTGATTTCATCGTTAACTGATTTCATCTTTAACTGATTTTATCGTTAACTGATTTCATCGTTAACTGATTTCATCTTCATTTAACTGATTTCATCGTTAACTGATTTCATCGTTAACTGATTCCATCGTTAACTGATTTCATCTTTAACTGATTTCATCGTTAACTGATTTCATCTTCATTTAACTGATTTCATCGTTAACTGATTTCATCGTTAACTGATTTCATCTTCATTTAACTGATTTCATCGTTAACTGATTTCATCTTCATTTAACTGATTTCATCGTTAACTGATTTCATCGTTAACTGATTTCATCGTTAACTGATTTCATCTTCATTTAACTGATTCCATCGTTAACTGATTTCATCGTTAACTGATTTCATCGTTAACTGATTTCATCGTTAACTGATTTCATCTTCATTTAACTGATTCCATCGTTAACTGATTCCATCGTTAACTGATTTCATCGTTAACTGATTTCATCGTTAACTGATTTCATCTTCATTTAACTGATTCCATCGTTAACTGATTTCATCGTTAACTGATTTCATCTTCATTTAACTGATTTCATCGTTAACTGATTTCATCGTTAACTGATTTCATCTTCTTTTAACTGATTTCATCGTTAACTGATTTCATCTTCATTTAATTGATTTCATCGTTAACTGATTTCATCGTTAACTGATTTCATCTTCATTTAACTGATTTCATCGTTAACTGATTTCATCGTTAACTGATTTCATCTTCATTTAACTGATTTCATCGTTAACTGATTTCATCGTTAACTGATTTCATCTTTAACTGATTTCATCGTTAACTGATTTCATCTTCATTTAACTGATTCCTTCGTTAACTGATTTCATCGTTAACTGATTTCATCTTCATTTAACTGATTTCATCGTTAACTGATTTCATCTTCATTTAACTGATTCCATCGTTAACTGATTTCATCGTTAACTGATTCCATCGTTAACTGATTTCATCGTTAACTGATTTCATCTTTAACTGATTTCATCGTTAACTGATTTCATCTTCATTTAACTGATTTCATCTTCATTTAACTGATTTCATCGTTAACTGATTCCATCGTTAACTGATTTCATCTTTAACTGATTTCATCGTTAACTGATTTCATCTTCATTTAACTGATTTCATCGTTAACTGATTTCATCGTTAACTGATTTCATCGTTAACTGATTTCATCTTCATTTAACTGATTTCATCGTTAACTGATTTCATCTTTAACTGATTTCATCGTTAACTGATTTCATCTTCATTTAACTGATTTCATCGTTAACTGATTTCATCGTTAACTGATTTCATCTTCATTTAACTGATTCCATCGTTAACTGATTTCATCGTTAACTGATTTCATCTTCATTTAACTGATTTCATCGTTAAATGATTTCATCGTTAACTGATTTCATCTTCATTTAACTGATTTCATCGTTAACTGATTTCATCGTTAACTGATTTCATCTTCATTTAACTGATTCCATCGTTAACTGATTTCATCGTTAACTGATTTCATCTTCATTTAACTGATTTCATCGTTAACTGATTTCATCGTTAACTGATTTCATCTTTAACTGATTTCATCGTTAACTGATTTCATCTTCATTTAACTGATTTCATCGTTAACTGATTTCATCGTTGACTGATTTCATTTTCATTCTTCATTTAACTGATTTCATCGTTAACTGATTTCATCTTTAACTGATTTCATCGTTAACTGATTTAATCTTCATGTAACTGATTTCATCTGTAACTGATTTCATCTTTAACTGATTTCATCGTTAACTGATTTCATCTTCATTTAACTGATTCCATCGTTAACTGATTTCATCGTTAACTGATTTCATCTTCATTTAACTGATTTCATTTTCATTCTTCATTTAACTGATTTCATCGTTAACTGATTTCATCTTTAACTGATTTCATCTTCATTTAACTGATTTCATCGTTAACTGATTTCATCTTTAACTGATTTCATCGTTAACTGATTTCATCTTCATTTAACTGATTTCATCGTTAACTGATTTCATCGTTACCTGATTTCATCTTCATTTAACTGATTCCATCGTTAACTGATTTCATCTTCATTTAACTGATTTCATCGTTAACTGATTTCATCGTTAACTGATTCCATCGTTAACTGATTTCATCTTTAACTGATTTCATCGTTAACTGATTTCATCTCCATTTAACTGATTTCATCGTTAACTGATTTCATCGTTAACTGATTTCATCGTTAACTGATTTCATCTTCATTTAACTGATTTCATCGTTAACTGATTTCATCGTTAACTGATTTCATCTTCATTTAACTGATTTCATCGTTAACTGATTTCATCTTCATTTAACTGATTTCATCGTTAACTGATTTCATCGTTAACTGATTTCATCTCCATTTAACTGATTTCATCGTTAACTGATTTCATCGTTAACTGATTTCATCGTTAACTGATTTCATCTTTAACTGATTTCATCGTTAACTGATTTCATCTCCATTTAACTGATTTCATCGTTAACTGATTTCATCGTTAACTGATTTCATCGTTAACTGATTTCATCTTCATTTAACTGATTTCATCGTTAACTGATTTCATCGTTAACTGATTTCATCTTCATTTAACTGATTCCATCGTTAACTGATTTCATCGTTAACTGATTTCATCTTTAACTGATTTCATCGTTAACTGATTTCATCGTTAACTGATTTCATCTTCATTGAACTGATTTCATCGTTAACTGATTTCATCGTTAACTGATTTCATCGTTAACTGATTTCATCTTCATTTAACTGATTTCATCTTCATTTAACTGAATTCATCGTTAACTGATTTCATCGTTAACTGATTTCATCTTCATTTAACTGATTCCATCGTTAACTGATTTCATCGTTAACTGATTTCATCTTCATTTAACTGATTTCATCTTCATTTAACTGATTTCATCGTTAACTGATTTCATCGTTAACTGATTCCATCGTTAACTGATTTCATCTTCATTTAACTGATTTCATCGTTAACTGATTTCATCTTCATTTAACTGATTTCATCGTTAACTGATTTCATCGTTAACTGATTTCATCGTTAACTGATTTCATCTTCATTTAACTGATTTCATCGTTAACTGATTTCATCTTCATTCTTCATTTAACTGATTTCATCGTTAACTGATTTCATCGTTAACTGATTTCATCTTCATTTAACTGATTTCATCGTTAACTGATTTCATTTTCATTCTTCATTTAACTGATTTCATCGTTAACTGATTTCATCGTTAACTGATTTCATCGTTAACTGATTTCATCTTCATTTAACTGATTTCATCGTTAACTGATTTCATCTTCATTTAACTGATTTCATCGTTAACTGATTTCATCGTTAACTGATTTCATCGTTAACTGATTTTATCGTTAACTGATTTCATCGTTAACTGATTTCATCTTCATTTAACTGATTTCATCTTCATTTAACTGATTTCATCTTTAACTGATTTCATCGTTAACTGATTTCATCTTCATTTAACTGATTTCATCGTTAACTGATTTCATCGTTAACTGATTTCATCTTCATTTAACTGATTTCATCGTTAACTGATTTCATCTTCATTTAACTGATTTCATTGTTAACTGATTTCATCGTTAACTGATTTCATCGTTAACTGATTTCATCTTCATTTAACTGATTCCATCGTTAACTGATTTCATCGTTAACTGATTTCATCGTTAACTGATTTCATCTTCATTTAACTGATTCCATCGTTAACTGATTCCATCGTTAACTGATTTCATCGTTAACTGATTTCATCGTTAACTGATTTCATCTTCATTTAACTGATTCCATCGTTAACTGATTTCATCGTTAACTGATTTCATCTTCATTTAACTGATTTCATCGTTAACTGATTTCATCGTTAACTGATTTCATCTTCTTTTAACTGATTTCATCGTTAACTGATTTCATCTTCATTTAATTGATTTCATCGTTAACTGATTTCATCGTTAACTGATTTCATCTTCATTTAACTGATTTCATCGTTAACTGATTTCATCGTTAACTGATTTCATCTTCATTTAACTGATTTCATCGTTAACTGATTTCATCTTCATTTAACTGATTTCATCGTTAACTGATTTCATCGTTAACTGATTTCATCTTCATTTAACTGATTCCATCGTTAACTGATTTCATCGTTAACTGATTTCATCGTTAACTGATTTCATCTTTAACTGATTTCATCGTTAACTGATTTCATCTTCATTTAACTGATTTCATCGTTAACTGATTTCATCTTCATTTAACTGATTTCATTTTCATTCTTCATTTAACTGATTTCATCGTTAACTGATTTCATCTTCATTTAACTGATTTCATCGTTAACTGATTTCATCGTTAACTGATTTCATCTTCATTTAACTGATTCCATCGTTAACTGATTTCATCGTTAACTGATTTCATCTTTAACTGATTTCATCGTTAACTGATTTCATCGTTAACTGATTTCATCTTCATTTAACTGATTTCATCGTTAACTGATTTCATCGTTAACTGATTTCATCTTCATTTAACTGATTTCATCGTTAACTGATTTCATCGTTAACTGATTCCATCGTTAACTGATTTCATCTTTAACTGATTTCATCTTCATTTAACTGATTTCATCGTTAACTGATTCCATCGTTAACTGATTTCATCGTTAACTGATTTCATCGTTAACTGATTTCATCTTCATTTAACTGATTTCATCGTTAACTGATTTCATCGTTAACTGATTTCATCTTCATTTAACTGATTTCATCGTTAACTGATTTCATCGTTAACTGATTTCATCTTTAACTGATTTCATCGTTAACTGATTTCATCTTCATTTAACTGATTTCATCGTTAACTGATTTCATCTTCATTTAACTGATTTCATCTTTAACTGATTTCATCGTTAACTGATTTCATCGTTAACTGATTTCATCTTCATTTAACTGATTTCATTTTCATTCATCATTTAACTGATTTCATCGTTAACTGATTTCATCTTCATTTAATTGATTTCATCGTTAACTGATTTCATCGTTAACTGATTTCATCGTTAACTGATTTCATCTTCATTTAACTGATTTCATCGTTAACTGATTTCATCGTTAACTGATTTCATCTTCATTTAACTGATTTCATCGTTAACTGATTTCATCGTTAACTGATTTCATCGTTAACTGATTTCATCTTCATTTAACTGATTTCATCGTTAACTGATTTCATCGTTAACTGATTTCATCTTTAACTGATTTCATCGTTAACTGATTTCATCTTCATTTAACTGATTTCATCGTTAACTGATTTCATCTTCATTTAACTGATTTCATCGTTAACTGATTTCATCGTTAACTGATTTCATCGTTAACTGATTTCATCGTTAACTGATTTCATCTTCATTTAAATGATTTCATCGTTAACTGATTTCATCGTTAACTGATTTCATCTTTAACTGATTTCATCGTTAACTGATTTCATCTTCATTTAACTGATTTCATCGTTAACTGATTTCATCTTCATTTAACTGATTTCATCGTTAACTGATTTCATCGTTAACTGATTTCATCTTTAACTGATTTCATCGTTAACTGATTTCATCTTCATTTAACTGATTTCATCGTTAACTGATTTCATCTTCATTTAACTGATTTCATCGTTAACTGATTTCATCGTTAACTGATTTCATCTTCATTTAACTGATTCCATCGTTAACTGATTTCATCGTTAACTGATTTCATCTTCATTTAACTGATTTCATCGTTAACTGATTTCATCGTTAACTGATTTCATCTTTAACTGATTTCATCGTTAACTGATTTCATCTTCATTTAACTGATTTCATCGTTAACTGATTTCATCGTTAACTGATTTCATCGTTAACTGATTTCATCTTCATTTAACTGATTTCATCGTTAACTGATTTCATCTTCATTTAACTGATTTCATCGTTAACTGATTTCATCGTTAACTGATTTCATCTTCATTTAACTGATTTCATTTTCATTCTTCATTTAACTGATTTCATCGTTAACTGATTTCATCTTCATTTAATTGATTTCATCGTTAACTGATTTCATCGTTAACTGATTTCATCGTTAACTGATTTCATCTTCATTTAACTGATTTCATCGTTAACTGATTTCATCGTTAACTGATTTCATCTTCATTTAACTGATTTCATCGTTAACTGATTTCATCGTTAACTGATTTCATCGTTAACTGATTTCATCGTTAACTGATTTCATCTTCATTTAACTGATTTCATCGTTAACTGATTTCATCGTTAACTGATTTCATCTTTAACTGATTTCATCGTTAACTGATTTCATCTTCATTTAACTGATTTCATCGTTAACTGATTTCATCGTTAACTGATTTCATCTTTAACTGATTTCATCGTTAACTGATTTCATCGTTAACTGATTTCATCTTCATTTAACTGATTTCATCGTTAACTGATTTCATCTTCATTTAACTGATTTCATCGTTAACTGATTTCATCGTTAACTGATTTCATCGTTAACTGATTTCATCTTCATTTAACTGATTCCATCGTTAACTGATTTCATCGTTAACTGATTTCATCGTTAACTGATTTCATCTTCATTTAACTGATTTCATCGTTAACTGATTTCATCGTTAACTGATTTCATCTTTAACTGATTTCATCGTTAACTGATTTCATCTTCATTTAACTGATTTCATCGTTAACTGATTTCATCGTTAACTGATTTCATCTTCATTTAACTGATTTCATCGTTAACTGATTTCATCGTTAACTGATTCCATCGTTAACTGATTTCATCGTTAACTGATTTCATCTTCATTTAACTGATTTCATCGTTAACTGATTTCATCTTCATTTAACTGATTTCATCGTTAACTGATTTCATCGTTAACTGATTTCATCGTTAACTGATTTCATCTTCATTTAACTGATTTCATTTTCATTCTTCATTTAACTGATTTCATCATTAACTGATTTCATCTTCATTTAACTGATTTCATCGTTAACTGATTTCATCGTTAACTGATTTCATCTTTAACTGATTTCATCGTTAACTGATTTCATCTTCATTTAACTGATTTCATCGTTAACTGATTTCATCTTCATTTAATTGATTTCATCGTTAACTGATTTCATCGTTAACTGATTTCATCGTTAACTGATTTCATCTTCATTTAACTGATTTCATCGTTAACTGATTCCATCGTTAACTGATTTCATCTTCATTTAACTGATTCCATCGTTAACTGATTTCATCGTTAACTGATTTCATCTTCATTTAACTGATTTCATCGTTAACTGATTTCATCTTCATTTAACTGATTTCATCGTTAACTGATTTCATCGTTAACTGATTTCATCTTTAACTGATTTCATCGTTAACTGATTTCATCGTTAACTGATTTCATCTTCATTTAACTGATTTCATCGTTAACTGATTTCATCGTTAACTGATTTCATCTTCATTTAACTGATTTCATCGTTAACTGATTTCATCGTTAACTGATTCCATCGTTAACTGATTTCATCTTTAACTGATTTCATCGTTAACTGATTTCATCTTCATTTAACTGATTTCATCGTTAAGTGATTTCATCGTTAACTGATTTCATCTTCATTTAACTGATTTCATTGTTAACTGATTTCATCGTTAACTGATTTCATCTTCATTTAACTGATTTCATTGTTAACTGATTTCATCGTTAACTGATTTCATCTTCATTTAACTGATTTCATCGTTAACTGATTTCATCGTTAACTGATTTCATCGTTAACTGATTCCATCGTTAACTGATTTCATCGTTAACTGATTTCATCGTTAACTGATTTCATCTTCATTTAACTGATTTCATCGTTAACTGATTTCATCTTCATTTAACTGATTTCATTTTCATTCTTCATTTAACTGATTTCATCGTTAACTGATTTCATCTTCATTTAACTGATTTCATCGTTAACTGATTTCATCGTTAACTGATTTCATCTTCATTTAACTGATTTCATCGTTAACTGATTTCATCTTCATTTAACTGATTTCATCGTTAACTGATTTCATCGTTAACTGATTTCATCTTCATTTAACTGATTTCATCGTTAACTGATTTCATCTTCATTTAATTGATTTCATCGTTAACTGATTTCATCGTTAACTGATTTCATCTTCATTTAACTGATTTCATCGTTAACTGATTTCATCGTTAACTGATTTCATCGTTAACTGATTTCATCTTCATTTAACTGATTTCATCGTTAACTGATTTCATCGTTAACTGATTTCATCGTTAACTGATTTCATCTTCATTTAACTGATTCCATCGTTAACTGATTTCATCGTTAACTGATTTCATCTTCATTTAACTGATTCCATCGTTAACTGATTTCATCGTTAACTGATTTCATCGTTAACTGATTTCATCTTCATTTAACTGATTTCATCGTTAACTGATTTCATCTTCATTTAACTGATTTCATCGTTAACTGATTTCATCGTTAACTGATTTCATCTTCATTTAACTGATTTCATTTTCATTCTTCATTTAACTGATTTCATCGTTAACTGATTTCATCGTTAACTGATTTCATCTTTAACTGATTTCATCGTTAACTGATTTCATCTTCATTTAACTGATTTCATCGTTAACTGATTTCATCTTCATTTAATTGATTTCATCGTTAACTGATTTCATCGTTAACTGATTTCATCGTTAACTGATTTCATCTTCATTTAACTGATTTCATCGTTAACTGATTTCATCGTTAACTGATTCCATCGTTAACTGATTTCATCGTTAACTGATTTCATCTTCATTTAACTGATTTCATCGTTAACTGATTTCATCGTTAACTGATTTCATCTTTAACTGATTTCATCGTTAACTGATTTCATCTTCATTTAACTGATTTCATCGTTAACTGATTTCATCGTTAACTGATTTCATCTTTAACTGATTTCATCGTTAACTGATTTCATCTTCATTTAACTGATTTCATCGTTAACTGATTTCATCGTTAACTGATTTCATCTTCATTTAACTGATTTCATCGTTAACTGATTTCATCGTTAACTGATTCCATCGTTAACTGATTTCATCTTTAACTGATTTCATCGTTAACTGATTTCATCTTCATTTAACTGATTTCATCGTTAACTGATTTCATCGTTAACTGATTTCATCGTTAACTGATTTCATCTTCATTTAACTGATTTCATTGTTAACTGATTTCATCGTTAACTGATTTCATCTTCATTTAACTGATTTCATCGTTAACTGATTCCATCGTTAACTGATTTCATCGTTAACTGATTTCATCGTTAACTGATTTCATCTTCATTTAACTGATTTCATCGTTAACTGATTTCATCTTCATTTAACTGATTTCATTTTCATTCTTCATTTAACTGATTTCATCGTTAACTGATTTCATCTTCATTTAACTGATTTCATCGTTAACTGATTTCATCGTTAACTGATTTCATCTTCATTTAACTGATTTCATCGTTAACTGATTTCATCTTCATTTAATTGATTTCATCGTTAACTGATTTCATCGTTAACTGATTTCATCGTTAACTGATTTCATCTTCATTTAACTGATTTCATCGTTAACTGATTTCATCGTTAACTGATTTCATCGTTAACTGATTTCATCTTCATTTAACTGATTTCATCGTTCACTGATTTCATCGTTAACTGATTTCATCTTCATTTAACTGATTTCATCGTTAACTGATTTCATCGTTAACTGATTTCATCTTCATTTAACTGATTTCATCGTTAACTGATTTCATCTTCATTTAACTGATTTCATCGTTAACTGATTTCGTCTTCATTTAACTGATTTCATCGTTAACTGATTTCGTCTTCATTTAACTGATTTCATCGTTAACTGATTTCATCGTTAACTGATTTCATCGTTAACTGATTTCATCTTCATTTAACTGATTTCATCGTTAACTGATTTCATCGTTAACTGATTCCATCGTTAACTGATTTCATCTTTAACTGATTTCATCGTTAACTGATTTCATCTTCATTTAACTGATTTCATCGTTAACTGATTTCATCTTCATTTAATTGATTTCATCGTTAACTGATTTCATCCTTAACTGATTTCATCTTCATTTAACTGATTTCATCGTTAACTGATTTCATCGTTAACTGATTTCATCTTCATTTAACTGATTTCATCTTCATTTAATTGATTTCATCGTTAACTGATTTCATCGTTAACTGATTTCATCGTTAACTGATTTCATCTTCATTTAACTGATTTCATCGTTAACTGATTTCATCGTTAACTGATTTCATCTTCATTTAACTGATTTCATCGTTAACTGATTTCATCGTTAACTGATTTCATCGTTAACTGATTTCATCTTCATTTAACTGATTTCATCGTTAACTGATTTCATCGTTAACTGATTTCATCTTTAACTGATTTCATCGTTAACTGATTTCATCTTCATTTAACTGATTTCATCGTTAACTGATTTCATCGTTAACTGATTTCATCTTTAACTGATTTCATCGTTAACTGATTTCATCGTTAACTGATTTCATCTTTAACTGATTTCATCGTTAACTGATTTCATCGTTAACTGATTTCATCTTCATTTAACTGATTTCATCGTTAACTGATTTCATCGTTACCTGATTTCATCTTCATTTAACTGATTTCATCGTTAACTGATTTCATCGTTAACTGATTCCATCGTTAACTGATTTCATCTTTAACTGATTTCATCGTTAACTGATTTCATCTTCATTTAACTGATTTCATCGTTAAGTGATTTCATCGTTAACTGATTTCATCTTCATTTAACTGATTTCATTGTTAACTGATTTCATCGTTAACTGATTTCATCTTCATTTAACTGATTTCATTGTTAACTGATTTCATCGTTAACTGATTTCATCTTCATTTAACTGATTTCATCGTTAACTGATTTCATCGTTAACTGATTTCATCGTTAACTGATTCCATCGTTAACTGATTTCATCGTTAACTGATTTCATCGTTAACTGATTTCATCTTCATTTAACTGATTTCATCGTTAACTGATTTCATCTTCATTTAACTGATTTCATTTTCATTCTTCATTTAACTGATTTCATCGTTAACTGATTTCATCTTCATTTAACTGATTTCATCGTTAACTGATTTCATCGTTAACTGATTTCATCTTCATTTAACTGATTTCATCGTTAACTGATTTCATCTTCATTTAACTGATTTCATCGTTAACTGATTTCATCGTTAACTGATTTCATCTTCATTTAACTGATTTCATCGTTAACTGATTTCATCTTCATTTAATTGATTTCATCGTTAACTGATTTCATCGTTAACTGATTTCATCTTCATTTAACTGATTTCATCGTTAACTGATTTCATCGTTAACTGATTTCATCTTCATTTAACTGATTTCATCGTTAACTGATTTCATCGTTAACTGATTTCATCGTTAACTGATTTCATCTTCATTTAACTGATTCCATCGTTAACTGATTTCATCGTTAACTGATTTCATCTTCATTTAACTGATTTCATCGTTAACTGATTCCATCGTTAACTGATTTCATCGTTAACTGATTTCATCGTTAACTGATTTCATCTTCATTTAACTGATTTCATCGTTAACTGATTTCATCTTCATTTAACTGATTTCATCGTTAACTGATTTCATCGTTAACTGATTTCATCTTCATTTAACTGATTTCATTTTCATTCTTCATTTAACTGATTTCATCGTTAACTGATTTCATCTTCATTTAACTGATTTCATCGTTAACTGATTTCATCGTTAACTGATTTCATCTTCATTTAACTGATTTCATCGTTAACTGATTTCATCGTTAACTGATTCCATCGTTAACTGATTTCATCTTTAACTGATTTCATCGTTAACTGATTTCATCTTCATTTAAATGATTTCATCGTTAACTGATTTCATCGTTAACTGATTTCATCGTTAACTGATTTCATCTTCATTTAACTGATTTCATTGTTAACTGATTTCATCGTTAACTGATTTCATCTTCATTTAACTGATTTCATCGTTAACTGATTTCATCGTTAACTGATTCCATCGTTAACTGATTTCATCGTTAACTGATTTCATCGTTAACTGATTTCATCTTCATTTAACTGATTTCATCGTTAACTGATTTCATCTTCATTTAACTGATTTCATTTTCATTCTTCATTTAACTGATTTCATCGTTAACTGATTTCATCTTCATTTAACTGATTTCATCGTTAACTGATTTCATCGTTAACTGATTTCATCTTCATTTAACTGATTTCATCGTTAACTGATTTCATCTTCATTTAATTGATTTCATCGTTAACTGATTTCATCGTTAACTGATTTCATCGTTAACTGATTTCATCTTCATTTAACTGATTTCATCGTTAACTGATTTCATCGTTAACTGATTTCATCGTTAACTGATTTCATCTTCATTTAACTGATTTCATCGTTCACTGATTTCATCGTTAACTGATTTCATCTTCATTTAACTGATTTCATCGTTAACTGATTTCATCGTTAACTGATTTCATCTTCATTTAACTGATTTCATCGTTAACTGATTTCATCTTCATTTAACTGATTTCATCGTTAACTGATTTCGTCTTCATTTAACTGATTTCATCGTTAACTGATTTCGTCTTCATTTAACTGATTTCATCGTTAACTGATTTCATCGTTAACTGATTTCATCTTCATTTAACTGATTTCATCGTTAACTGATTTCATCGTTAACTGATTCCATCGTTAACTGATTTCATCTTTAACTGATTTCATCGTTAACTGATTTCATCTTCATTTAACTGATTTCATCGTTAACTGATTTCATCTTCATTTAATTGATTTCATCGTTAACTGATTTCATCCTTAACTGATTTCATCTTCATTTAACTGATTTCATCGTTAACTGATTTCATCGTTAACTGATTTCATCTTCATTTAACTGATTTCATCGTTAACTGATTTCATCTTCATTTAACTGATTTCATCGTTAACTGATTTCATCGTTAACTGATTTCATCTTCATTTAACTGATTTCATCGTTAACTGATTTCATCGTTAACTGATTTCATCGTTAACTGATTTCATCTTCATTTAACTGATTTCATTTTCATTCTTCATTTAACTGATTTCATCGTTAACTGATTTCATCTTCATTTAACTGATTTCATCGTTAACTGATTTCATCGTTAACTGATTTCATCTTCATTTAACTGATTTCATCGTTAACTGATTTCATCGTTAACTGATTTCATCGTTAACTGATTTCATCTTTAACTGATTTCATCGTTAACTGATTTCATCTTCATTTAACTGATTTCATCGTTAACTGATTTCATCTTCATTTAATTGATTTCATCGTTAACTGATTTCATCGTTAACTGATTTCATCGTTAACTGATTTCATCTTCATTTAACTGATTTCATCGTTAACTGATTCCATCGTTAACTGATTTCATCTTCATTTAACTGATTTCATCGTTAACTGATTTCATCGTTAACTGATTTCATCTTCATTTAACTGATTTCATCGTTAACTGATTTCATCGTTAACTGATTTCATCTTCATTTAACTGATTTCATTTTCATTCTTCATTTAACTGATTTCATCGTTAACTGATTTCATCTTCATTTAACTGATTTCATCGTTAACTGATTTCATCTTCATTTAACTGATTTCATCGTTAACTGATTTCATCTTCATTTAATTGATTTCATCGTTAACTGATTTCATCGTTAACTGATTTCATCGTTAACTGATTTCATCTTCATTTAACTGATTTCATCGTTAACTGATTTCATCGTTAACTGATTCCATCGTTAACTGATTTCATCGTTAACTGATTTCATCTTCATTTAACTGATTTCATCGTTAACTGATTTCATCGTTAACTGATTTCATCTTCATTTAACTGATTTCATCGTTAACTGATTTCATCTTTAACTGATTTCATCGTTAACTCATTTCATCGTTAACTGATTTCATCGTTAACTGATTTCATCTTCATTTAACTGATTTCATCGTTAACTGATTTCATCGTTAACTGATTTCATCTTCATTTAACTGATTTCATCGTTAACTGATTTCATCGTTAACTGATTTCATCTTCATTTAACTGATTTCATCGTTAAGTGATTTCATCGTTAACTGATTTCATCTTCATTTAACTGATTTCATTGTTAACTGATTTCATCGTTAACTGATTTCATCTTCATTTAACTGATTTCATCGTTAACTGATTTCATCGTTAACTGATTCCATCGTTAACTGATTTCATCGTTAACTGATTTCATCTTCATTTAACTGATTTCATCGTTAACTGATTTCATCGTTAACTGATTTCATCGTTAACTGATTTCATCTTCATTTAACTGATTTCATCGTTAACTGATTTCATCGTTAACTGATTCCATCGTTAACTGATTTCATCGTTAACTGATTTCATCGTTAACTGATTTCATCTTCATTTAACTGATTTCATCGTTAACTGATTTCATCTTCATTTAACTGATTTCATCGTTAACTGATTTCATCGTTAACTGATTTCATCGTTAACTGATTTCATCTTCATTTAACTGATTTCATTTTCATTCTTCATTTAACTGATTTCATCGTTAACTGATTTCATCTTCATTTAATTGATTTCATCGTTAACTGATTTCGTCGTTAACTGATTTCATCGTTAACTGATTTCATCTTCATTTAACTGATTTCATCGTTAACTGATTTCATCGTTAACTGATTTCATCGTTAACTGATTTCATCTTCATTTAACTGATTTCATCGTTAACTGATTTCATCTTTAACTGATTTCATCGTTAACTGATTTCATCTTCATTTAACTGATTTCATCGTTAACTGATTTCATCTTTAACTGATTTCATCGTTAACTGATTTCATCGTTAACTGATTTCATCTTCATTTAACTGATTCCATCGTTAACTGATTTCATCGTTAACTGATTTCATCTTCATTTAACTGATTTCATCGTTAACTGATTTCATCGTTAACTGATTTCATCTTTAACTGATTTCATCGTTAACTGATTTCATCGTTAACTGATTTCATCTTCATTTAACTGATTTCATCGTTAACTGATTTCATCTTCATTTAACTGATTTCATTTTCATTCTTCATTTAACTGATTTCATCGTTAACTGATTTCATCTTCATTTAACTGATTTCATCGTTAACTGATTTCATCGTTAACTGATTTCATCGTTAACTGATTTCATCTTCTTTTAACTGATTTCATCGTTAACTGATTTCATCTTCATTTAACTGATTTCATCGTTAACTGATTTCATCTTCATTTAACTGATTTCATCGTTAACTGATTTCATCGTTAACTGATTTCATCTTCATTTAACTGATTCCATCGTTAACTGATTTCATCGTTAACTGATTTCATCGTTAACTGATTTCATCTTCATTTAACTGATTTCATTTTCATTCTTCATTTAACTGATTTCATCGTTAACTGATTTCATCTTCATTTAACTGATTTCATCGTTAACTGATTTCATCGTTAACTGATTTCATCTTCTTTTAACTGATTTCATCGTTAACTGATTTCATCTTCATTTAATTGATTTCATCGTTAACTGATTTCATCGTTAACTGATTTCATCTTCATTTAACTGATTTCATCGTTAACTGATTTCATCGTTAACTGATTTCATCTTCATTTAACTGATTTCATCGTTAACTGATTTCATCTTCATTTAACTGATTTCATCGTTAACTGATTTCATCGTTAACTGATTTCATCTTCATTTAACTGATTCCATCGTTAACTGATTTCATCGTTAACTGATTTCATCGTTAACTGATTTCATCTTTAACTGATTTCATCGTTAACTGATTTCATCTTCATTTAACTGATTTCATTTTCATTCTTCATTTAACTGATTTCATCGTTAACTGATTTCATCTTCATTTAACTGATTTCATCGTTAACTGATTTCATCGTTAACTGATTTCATCGTTAACTGATTTCATCTTCATTTAACTGATTCCATCGTTAACTGATTTCATCGTTAACTGATTTCATCTTCATTTAACTGATTTCATCGTTAACTGATTCCATCGTTAACTGATTTCATCGTTAACTGATTTCATCGTTAACTGATTTCATCTTCATTTAACTGATTTCATCGTTAACTGATTTCATCTTCATTTAATTGATTTCATCGTTAACTGATTTCATCGTTAACTGATTTCATCTTCATTTAACTGATTTCATTTTCATTCTTCATTTAACTGATTTCATCGTTAACTGATTTCATCTTCATTTAACTGATTTCATCGTTAACTGATTTCATCGTTAACTGATTTCATCTTTAACTGATTTCATCGTTAACTGATTTCATCTTCATTTAACTGATTTCATCGTTAACTGATTTCATCTTCATTTAATTGATTTCATCGTTAACTGATTTCATCGTTAACTGATTTCATCGTTAACTGATTTCATCTTCATTTAACTGATTTCATCGTTAACTGATTTCATCGTTAACTGATTCCATCGTTAACTGATTTCATCGTTAACTGATTTCATCTTCATTTAACTGATTTCATCGTTAACTGATTTCATCGTTAACTGATTTCGTCGTTAACTGATTTCATCGTTAACTGATTTCATCTTCATTTAACTGATTTCATCGTTAACTGATTTCATCGTTAACTGATTTCATCGTTAACTGATTTCATCTTCATTTAACTGATTTCATCGTTAACTGATTTCATCTTTAACTGATTTCATCGTTAACTGATTTCATCTTCATTTAACTGATTTCATCGTTAACTGATTTCATCTTTAACTGATTTCATCGTTAACTGATTTCATCGTTAACTGATTTCATCTTCATTTAACTGATTCCATCGTTAACTGATTTCATCGTTAACTGATTTCATCTTCATTTAACTGATTTCATCGTTAACTGATTTCATCGTTAACTGATTTCATCGTTAACTGATTTCATCGTTAACTGATTTCATCTTCATTTAACTGATTTCATCGTTAACTGATTTCATCTTCATTTAACTGATTTCATCGTTAACTGATTTCATCGTTAACTGATTTCATCTTCATTTAACTGATTCCATCGTTAACTGATTTCATCGTTAACTGATTTCATCGTTAACTGATTTCATCTTTAACTGATTTCATCGTTAACTGATTTCATCTTCATTTAACTGATTTCATCGTTAACTGATTTCATCGTTAACTGATTTCATCTTCATTTAACTGATTCCATCGTTAACTGATTTCATCGTTAACTGATTTCATTTTCATTTAACTGATTTCATCGTTAACTGATTCCATCGTTAACTGATTTCATCGTTAACTGATTTCATCGTTAACTGATTTCATCTTCATTTAACTGATTTCATCGTTAACTGATTTCATCTTCATTTAACTGATTTCATCGTTAACTGATTTCATCGTTAACTGATTTCATCTTCATTTAACTGATTTCATTTTCATTCTTCATTTAACTGATTTCATCGTTAACTGATTTCATCTTCATTTAACTGATTTCATCGTTAACTGATTTCATCGTTAACTGATTTCATCTTTAACTGATTTCATCGTTAACTGATTTCATCTTCATTTAACTGATTTCATCGTTAACTGATTTCATCGTTAACTGATTTCATCGTTAACTGATTTCATCATCATTTAACTGATTTCATCGTTAACTGATTTCATCGTTAACTGATTCCATCGTTAACTGATTTCATCGTTAACTGATTTCATCTTCATTTAACTGATTTCATCGTTAACTGATTTCATCGTTAACTGATTTCATCTTTAACTGATTTCATCGTTAACTGATTTCATCTTCATTTAACTGATTTCATCGTTAACTGATTTCATCGTTAACTGATTTCATCGTTAACTGATTTCATCATCATTTAACTGATTTCATCGTTAACTGATTTCATCGTTAACTGATTCCATCGTTAACTGATTTCATCGTTAACTGATTTCATCTTCATTTAACTGATTTCATCGTTAACTGATTTCATCGTTAACTGATTTCATCTTTAACTGATTTCATCGTTAACTGATTTCATCTTCATTTAACTGATTTCATCGTTAACTGATTTCATCGTTAACTGATTTCATCTTTAACTGATTTCATCGTTAACTGATTTCATCTTCATTTAACTGATTTCATCGTTAACTGATTTCATCGTTAACTGATTTCATCTTCATTTAACTGATTTCATCGTTAACTGATTTCATCGTTAACTGATTCCATCGTTAACTGATTTCATCGTTAACTGATTTCATCGTTAACTGATTTCATCTTCATTTAACTGATTTCATCGTTAACTGATTTCATCGTTAACTGATTTCATCGTTAACTGATTTCATCGTTAACTGATTTCATCTTCATTTAACTGATTTCATTGTTAACTGATTTCATCGTTAACTGATTTCATCTTCATTTAACTGATTTCATCGTTAACTGATTCCATCGTTAACTGATTTCATCGTTAACTGATTTCATCGTTAACTGATTTCATCTTCATTTAACTGATTTCATCGTTATCTGATTTCATCTTCATTTAACTGATTTCATTTTCATTCTTCATTTAACTGATTTCATCGTTAACTGATTTCATCTTCATTTGACTGATTTCATCGTTAACTGATTTCATCGTTAACTGATTTCATCTTCATTTAACTGATTTCATCGTTAACTGATTTCATCTTCATTTAATTGATTTCATCGTTAACTGATTTCATCGTTAACTGATTTCATCTTCATTTAACTGATTTCATCGTTAACTGATTTCATCGTTAACTGATTTCATCGTTAACTGATTTCATCTTCATTTAACTGATTTCATCGTTAACTGATTTCATCGTTAACTGATTTCATCGTTAACTGATTTCATCTTCATTTAACTGATTTCATCGTTAACTGATTTCATCTTCATTTAATTGATTTCATAGTTAACTGATTTCATCGTTAACTGATTTCATCTTCATTTAACTGATTTCATCGTTAACTGATTTCATCGTTAACTGATTTCATCGTTAACTGATTTCATCTTCATTTAACTGATTTCATCGTTAACTGATTTCATCGTTAACTGATTTCATCGTTAACTGATTTCATCGTTAACTGATTTCATCTTCATTTAACTGATTTCATCGTTAACTGATTTCATCGTTAACTGATTTCATCTTCATTTAACTGATTTCATCGTTAACTGATTTCATCTTCATTTAACTGATTTCATCGTTAACTGATTTCATCGTTAACTGATTTCATCGTTAACTGATTTCATCTTCATTTAACTGATTCCATCGTTAACTGATTTCATCGTTAACTGATTTCATCGTTAACTGATTTCATCTTCATTTAACTGATTTCATCGTTAACTGATTTCATCGTTAACTGATTTCATCTTTAACTGATTTCATCGTTAACTGATTTCATCTTCATTTAACTGATTTCATCGTTAACTGATTTCATCGTTAACTGATTTCATCTTCATTTAACTGATTTCATCGTTAACTGATTTCATCGTTAACTGATTCCATCGTTAACTGATTTCATCGTTAACTGATTTCATCTTCATTTAACTGATTTCATCGTTAACTGATTTCATCTTCATTTAACTGATTTCATCGTTAACTGATTTCATCGTTAACTGATTTCATCGTTAACTGATTTCATCTTCATTTAACTGATTTCATTTTCATTCTTCATTTAACTGATTTCATCGTTAACTGATTTCATCTTCATTTAACTGATTTCATCGTTAACTGATTTCATCTTCATTTAACTGATTTCATCGTTAACTGATTTCATCTTCATTTAATTGATTTCATCGTTAACTGATTTCATCTTCATTTAACTGATTTCATCGTTAACTGATTTCATCTTCATTTAACTGATTTCATCGTTAACTGATTTCATCTTCATTTAACTGATTTCATCGTTAACTGATTTCATCGTTAACTGATTTCATCGTTAACTGATTTCATCTTCATTTAACTGATTTCATCGTTAACTGATTTCATCGTTAACTGATTCCATCGTTAACTGATTTCATCTTTAACTGATTTCATCGTTAACTGATTTCATCTTCATTTAACTGATTTCATCGTTAAGTGATTTCATCGTTAACTGATTTCATCTTCATTTAACTGATTTCATTGTTAACTGATTTCATCGTTAACTGATTTCATCTTCATTTAACTGATTTCATCGTTAACTGATTTCATCGTTAACTGATTCCATCGTTAACTGATTTCATCGTTAACTGATTTCATCTTCATTTAACTGATTTCATCGTTAACTGATTTCATCGTTAACTGATTTCATCGTTAACTGATTTCATCTTCATTTAACTGATTTCATCGTTAACTGATTTCATCGTTAACTGATTCCATCGTTAACTGATTTCATCGTTAACTGATTTCATCGTTAACTGATTTCATCTTCATTTAACTGATTTCATCGTTAACTGATTTCATCTTCATTTAACTGATTTCATCGTTAACTGATTTCATCGTTAACTGATTTCATCGTTAACTGATTTCATCTTCATTTAACTGATTTCATTTTCATTCTTCATTTAACTGATTTCATCGTTAACTGATTTCATCTTCATTTAATTGATTTCATCGTTAACTGATTTCGTCGTTAACTGATTTCATCGTTAACTGATTTCATCGTTAACTGATTTCATCTTCATTTAACTGATTTCATCGTTAACTGATTTCATCGTTAACTGATTTCATCGTTAACTGATTTCATCTTCATTTAACTGATTTCATCGTTAACTGATTTCATCGTTAACTGATTTCATCGTTAACTGATTTCATCGTTAACTGATTTCATCGTTAACTGATTTCATCTTCATTTAACTGATTTCATCGTTAACTGATTTCATCTTTAACTGATTTCATCGTTAACTGATTTCATCGTTAACTGATTTCATCTTCATTTAACTGATTCCATCGTTAACTGATTTCATCGTTAACTGATTTCATCGTTAACTGATTTCATCTTCATTTAACTGATTTCATCGTTAACTGATTTCATCGTTAACTGATTTCATCGTTAACTGATTTCATCGTTAACTGATTTCATCGTTAACTGATTTCATCTTCATTTAACTGATTTCATCGTTAACTGATTTCATCTTCATTTAACTGATTTCATTTTCATTCTTCATTTAACTGATTTCATCGTTAACTGATTTCATCGTTAACTGATTTCATCTTCATTTAACTGATTTCATCGTTAACTGATTTCATCTTCATTTAACTGATTTCATCGTTAACTGATTTCATCGTTAACTGATTTCATCGTTAACTGATTTCATCTTCTTTTAACTGATTTCATCGTTAACTGATTTCATCTTCATTTAATTGATTTCATCGTTAACTGATTTCATCGTTAACTGATTTCATCTTCATTTAACTGATTTCATCGTTAACTGATTTCATCGTTAACTGATTTCATCTTCATTTAACTGATTTCATCGTTAACTGATTTCATCTTCATTTAACTGATTTCATCGTTAACTGATTTCATCGTTAACTGATTTCATCTTCATTTAACTGATTCCATCGTTAACTGATTTCATCGTTAACTGATTTCATCGTTAACTGATTTCATCTTTAACTGATTTCATCGTTAACTGATTTCATCTTCATTTAACTGATTTCATCGTTAACTGATTTCATCGTTAACTGATTTCATCTTCATTTAACTGATTTCATTTTCATTCTTCATTTAACTGATTTCATCGTTAACTGATTTCATCTTCATTTAACTGATTTCATCGTTAACTGATTTCATCGTTAACTGATTTCATCTTCTTTTAACTGATTTCATCGTTAACTGATTTCATCTTCATTTAATTGATTTCATCGTTAACTGATTTCATCGTTAACTGATTTCATCTTCATTTAACTGATTTCATCGTTAACTGATTTCATCGTTAACTGATTTCATCTTCATTTAACTGATTTCATCGTTAACTGATTTCATCTTCATTTAACTGATTTCATCGTTAACTGATTTCATCTTCATTTAACTGATTCCATCGTTAACTGATTTCATCGTTAACTGATTTCATCGTTAACTGATTTCATCTTTAACTGATTTCATCGTTAACTGATTTCATCTTCATTTAACTGATTTCATTTTCATTCTTCATTTAACTGATTTCATCGTTAACTGATTTCATCTTCATTTAACTGATTTCATCGTTAACTGATTTCATCGTTAACTGATTTCATCTTCATTTAACTGATTCCATCGTTAACTGATTTCATCGTTAACTGATTTCATCTTCATTTAACTGATTTCATCGTTAACTGATTCCATCGTTAACTGATTTCATCGTTAACTGATTTCATCGTTAACTGATTTCATCTTCATTTAACTGATTTCATCGTTAACTGATTTCATCTTCATTTAACTGATTTCATCGTTAACTGATTTCATCGTTAACTGATTTCATCTTCATTTAACTGATTTCATTTTCATTCTTCATTTAACTGATTTCATCGTTAACTGATTTCATCTTCATTTAACTGATTTCATCGTTAACTGATTTCATCGTTAACTGATTTCATCTTTAACTGATTTCATCGTTAACTGATTTCATCTTCATTTAACTGATTTCATCGTTAACTGATTTCATCTTCATTTAATTGATTTCATCGTTAACTGATTTCATCGTTAACTGATTTCATCGTTAACTGATTTCATCTTCATTTAACTGATTTCATCGTTAACTGATTTCATCGTTAACTGATTCCATCGTTAACTGATTTCATCGTTAACTGATTTCATCTTCATTTAACTGATTTCATCGTTAACTGATTTCATCGTTAACTGATTTCATCTTTAACTGATTTCATCGTTAACTGATTTCATCTTCATTTAACTGATTTCATCGTTAACTGATTTCATCGTTAACTGATTTCATCTTTAACTGATTTCATCGTTAACTGATTTCATCTTCATTTAACTGATTTCATCGTTAACTGATTTCATCGTTAACTGATTTCATCTTCATTTAACTGATTTCATTGTTAACTGATTTCATCGTTAACTGATTCCATCGTTAACTGATTTCATCTTTAACTGATTTCATCGTTAACTGATTTCATCTTCATTTAACTGATTTCATCGTTAACTGATTTCATCGTTAACTGATTTCATCGTTAACTGATTTCATCTTCATTTAACTGATTTCATTGTTAACTGATTTCATCGTTAACTGATTTCATCTTCATTTAACTGATTTCATCGTTAACTGATTTCATCGTTAACTGATTCCATCGTTAACTGATTTCATCGTTAACTGATTTCATCGTTAACTGATTTCATCTTCATTTAACTGATTTCATCGTTAACTGATTTCATCTTCATTTAACTGATTTCATTTTCATTCTTCATTTAACTGATTTCATCGTTAACTGATTTCATCTTCATTTAACTGATTTCATCGTTAACTGATTTCATCGTTAACTGATTTCATCTTCATTTAACTGATTTCATCGTTAACTGATTTCATCTTCATTTAATTGATTTCATCGTTAACTGATTTCATCGTTAACTGATTTCATCGTTAACTGATTTCATCTTCATTTAACTGATTTCATCGTTAACTGATTTCATCGTTAACTGATTTCATCGTTAACTGATTTCATCTTCATTTAACTGATTTCATCGTTAACTGATTTCATCGTTAACTGATTTCATCGTTAACTGATTTCATCTTCATTTAACTGATTTCATCGTTAACTGATTTCATCTTCATTTAACTGATTTCATCGTTAACTGATTTCATCTTCATTTAACTGATTTCATCGTTAACTGATTTCATCGTTAACTGATTTCATCTTCATTTAACTGATTTCATCGTTAACTGATTTCATCGTTAACTGATTTCATCTTCATTTAACTGATTTCATCGTTAACTGATTTCATCGTTAACTGATTCCATCGTTAACTGATTTCATCGTTAACTGATTTCATCTTCATTTAACTGATTTCATCGTTAACTGATTTCATCGTTAACTGATTTCATCGTTAACTGATTTCATCTTCATTTAACTGATTTCATTTTCATTCTTCATTTAACTGATTTCATCGTTAACTGATTTCATCTTCATTTAACTGATTTCATCGTTAACTGATTTCATCTTCATTTAACTGATTTCATCGTTAACTGATTTCATCTTCATTTAATTGATTTCATCGTTAACTGATTTCATCGTTAACTGATTTCATCGTTAACTGATTTCATCTTCATTTAACTGATTTCATCGTTAACTGATTTCATCGTTAACTGATTCCATCGTTAACTGATTTCATCGTTAACTGATTTCATCTTCATTTAACTGATTTCATCGTTAACTGATTTCATCGTTAACTGATTTCATCTTCATTTAACTGATTTCATCGTTAACTGATTTCATCTTTAACTGATTTCATCGTTAACTCATTTCATCGTTAACTGATTTCATCGTTAACTGATTTCATCTTCATTTAACTGATTTCATCGTTAACTGATTTCATCGTTAACTGATTTCATCGTTAACTGATTTCATCGTTAACTGATTTCATCTTCATTTAACTGATTTCATCGTTAACTGATTTCATCGTTAACTGATTTCATCTTCATTTAACTGATTTCATCGTTAACTGATTTCATCGTTAACTGATTCCATCGTTAACTGATTTCATCTTTAACTGATTTCATCGTTAACTGATTTCATCTTCATTTAACTGATTTCATCGTTAAGTGATTTCATCGTTAACTGATTTCATCGTTAACTGATTTCATCGTTAACTGATTTCATCTTCATTTAACTGATTTCATCGTTAACTCATTTCATCGTTAACTGATTTCATCGTTAACTGATTTCATCTTCATTTAACTGATTTCATCGTTCACTGATTTCATCGTTAACTGATTTCATCTTCATTTAACTGATTTCATCGTTAACTGATTTCATCGTTAACTGATTTCATCTTCATTTAACTGATTTCATCGTTAACTGATTTCATCTTCATTTAACTGATTTCATCGTTAACTGATTTCGTCTTCATTTAACTGATTTCATCGTTAACTGATTTCGTCTTCATTTAACTGATTTCATCGTTAACTGATTTCATCGTTAACTGATTTCATCGTTAACTGATTTCATCTTCATTTAACTGATTTCATCGTTAACTGATTTCATCGTTAACTGATTCCATCGTTAACTGATTTCATCATTAACTGATTTCATCGTTAACTGATTTCATCTTCATTTAACTGATTTCATCGTTAACTGATTTCATCTTCATTTAATTGATTTCATCGTTAACTGATTTCATCTTCATTTAACTGATTTCATCGTTAACTGATTTCATCTTCATTTAATTGATTTCATCGTTAACTGATTTCATCGTTAACTGATTTCATCGTTAACTGATTTCATCTTCATTTAACTGATTTCATCGTTAACTGATTTCATCGTTAACTGATTCCATCGTTAACTGATTTCATCGTTAACTGATTTCATCTTCATTTAACTGATTTCATCGTTAACTGATTTCATCGTTAACTGATTTCATCTTTAACTGATTTCATCGTTAACTGATTTCATCTTCATTTAACTGATTTCATCGTTAACTGATTTCATCGTTAACTGATTTCATCTTTAACTGATTTCATCGTTAACTGATTTCATCTTCATTTAACTGATTTCATCGTTAACTGATTTCATCGTTAACTGATTTCATCTTCATTTAACTGATTTCATTGTTAACTGATTTCATCGTTAACTGATTCCATCGTTAACTGATTTCATCTTTAACTGATTTCATCGTTAACTGATTTCATCTTCATTTAACTGATTTCATCGTTAACTGATTTCATCGTTAACTGATTTCATCGTTAACTGATTTCATCTTCATTTAACTGATTTCATTGTTAACTGATTTCATCGTTAACTGATTTCATCTTCATTTAACTGATTTCATCGTTAACTGATTTCATCGTTAACTGATTCCATCGTTAACTGATTTCATCGTTAACTGATTTCATCGTTAACTGATTTCATCTTCATTTAACTGATTTCATCGTTAACTGATTTCATCTTCATTTAACTGATTTCATTTTCATCTTCATTAACTGATTTCATCGTTAACTGATTTCATCTTCATTTAACTGATTTCATCGTTAACTGATTTCATCGTTAACTGATTTCATCTTCATTTAACTGATTTCATCGTTAACTGATTTCATCTTCATTTAATTGATTTCATCGTTAACTGATTTCATCGTTAACTGATTTCATCGTTAACTGATTTCATCTTCATTTAACTGATTTCATCGTTAACTGATTTCATCGTTAACTGATTTCATCGTTAACTGATTTCATCTTCATTTAACTGATTTCATCGTTAACTGATTTCATCGTTAACTGATTTCATCGTTAACTGATTTCATCTTCATTTAACTGATTTCATCGTTAACTGATTTCATCTTCATTTAACTGATTTCATCGTTAACTGATTTCATCTTCATTTAACTGATTTCATCGTTAACTGATTTCATCGTTAACTGATTTCATCTTCATTTAACTGATTTCATCGTTAACTGATTTCATCGTTAACTGATTTCATCTTCATTTAACTGATTTCATCGTTAACTGATTTCATCGTTAACTGATTCCATCGTTAACTGATTTCATCGTTAACTGATTTCATCTTCATTTAACTGATTTCATCGTTAACTGATTTCATCGTTAACTGATTTCATCGTTAACTGATTTCATCTTCATTTAACTGATTTCATTTTCATTCTTCATTTAACTGATTTCATCGTTAACTGATTTCATCTTCATTTAACTGATTTCATCGTTAACTGATTTCATCTTCATTTAACTGATTTCATCGTTAACTGATTTCATCTTCATTTAATTGATTTCATCGTTAACTGATTTCATCGTTAACTGATTTCATCGTTAACTGATTTCATCTTCATTTAACTGATTTCATCGTTAACTGATTTCATCGTTAACTGATTCCATCGTTAACTGATTTCATCGTTAACTGATTTCATCTTCATTTAACTGATTTCATCGTTAACTGATTTCATCGTTAACTGATTTCATCTTCATTTAACTGATTTCATCGTTAACTGATTTCATCTTTAACTGATTTCATCGTTAACTCATTTCATCGTTAACTGATTTCATCGTTAACTGATTTCATCTTCATTTAACTGATTTCATCGTTAACTGATTTCATCGTTAACTGATTTCATCGTTAACTGATTTCATCGTTAACTGATTTCATCTTCATTTAACTGATTTCATCGTTAACTGATTTCATCGTTAACTGATTTCATCTTCATTTAACTGATTTCATCGTTAACTGATTTCATCGTTAACTGATTCCATCGTTAACTGATTTCATCTTTAACTGATTTCATCGTTAACTGATTTCATCTTCATTTAACTGATTTCATCGTTAAGTGATTTCATCGTTAACTGATTTCATCGTTAACTGATTTCATCGTTAACTGATTTCATCTTCATTTAACTGATTTCATCGTTAACTCATTTCATCGTTAACTGATTTCATCGTTAACTGATTTCATCTTCATTTAACTGATTTCATCGTTCACTGATTTCATCGTTAACTGATTTCATCTTCATTTAACTGATTTCATCGTTAACTGATTTCATCGTTAACTGATTTCATCTTCATTTAACTGATTTCATCGTTAACTGATTTCATCTTCATTTAACTGATTTCATCGTTAACTGATTTCGTCTTCATTTAACTGATTTCATCGTTAACTGATTTCGTCTTCATTTAACTGATTTCATCGTTAACTGATTTCATCGTTAACTGATTTCATCGTTAACTGATTTCATCTTCATTTAACTGATTTCATCGTTAACTGATTTCATCGTTAACTGATTCCATCGTTAACTGATTTCATCATTAACTGATTTCATCGTTAACTGATTTCATCTTCATTTAACTGATTTCATCGTTAACTGATTTCATCTTCATTTAATTGATTTCATCGTTAACTGATTTCATCCTTAACTGATTTCATCTTCATTTAACTGATTTCATCGTTAACTGATTTCATCGTTAACTGATTCCATCGTTAACTGATTTCATCGTTAACTGATTTCATCGTTAACTGATTTCATCTTCATTTAACTGACTTCATCGTTAACTGATTTCATCTTCATTTAACTGATTTCATCGTTAACTGATTTCATCGTTAACTGATTTCATCTTCATTTAACTGATTTCATTTTCATTCTTCATTTAACTGATTTCATCGTTAACTGATTTCATCTTCATTTAATTGATTTCATCGTTAACTGATTTCATCGTTAACTGATTTCATCGTTAACTGATTTCATCTTCATTTAACTGATTTCATCGTTAACTGATTTCATCGTTAACTGATTTCATCTTCATTTAACTGATTTCATCGTTAACTGATTTCATCGTTAACTGATTTCATCGTTAACTGATTTCATCTTCATTTAACTGATTTCATCGTTAACTGATTTCATCGTTAACTGATTTCATCTTTAACTGATTTCATCGTTAATTGATTTCATCTTCATTTAACTGATTTCATCGTTAACTGATTTCATCGTTAACTGATTTCATCTTTAACTGATTTCATCGTTAACTGATTTCATCTTCATTTAACTGATTTCATCGTTAACTGATTTCATCTTCATTTAACTGATTTCATCGTTAACTGATTTCATCGTTAACTGATTTCATCTTCATTTAACTGATTCCATCGTTAACTGATTTCATTGTTAACTGATTTCATCGTTAACTGATTTCATCTTCATTTAACTGATTTCATCGTTAACTGATTTCATCGTTAACTGATTTCATCTTTAACTGATTTCATCGTTAACTGATTTCATCTTCATTTAACTGATTTCATCGTTAACTGATTTCATCGTTAACTGATTTCATCGTTAACTGATTTCATCTTCATTTAACTGATTTCATCGTTAACTGATTTCATCGTTAACTGATTCCATCGTTAACTGATTTCATCGTTAACTGATTTCATCTTCATTTAACTGATTTCATCGTTAACTGATTTCATCTTCATTTAACTGATTTCATCGTTAACTGATTTCATCGTTAACTGATTTCATCTTCATTTAACTGATTTCATTTTCATTCTTCATTTAACTGATTTCATCGTTAACTGATTTCATCTTCATTTAACTGATTTCATCGTTAACTGATTTCATCGTTAACTGATTTCATCGTTAACTGATTTCATCTTTAACTGATTTCATCGTTAACTGATTTCATCTTCATTTAACTGATTTCATCGTTAACTGATTTCATCTTCATTTAATTGATTTCATCGTTAACTGATTTCATCGTTAACTGATTTCATCGTTAACTGATTTCATCTTCATTTAACTGATTTCATCGTTAACTGATTCCATCGTTAACTGATTTCATCTTCATTTAACTGATTTCATCGTTAACTGATTTCATCGTTAACTGATTTCATCTTCATTTAACTGATTTCATCGTTAACTGATTTCATCGTTAACTGATTTCATCGTTAACTGATTTCATCTTTAACTGATTTCATCGTTAACTGATTTCATCTTCATTTAACTGATTTCATCGTTAAGTGATTTCATCGTTAACTGATTTCATCTTCATTTAACTGATTTCATTGTTAACTGATTTCATCGTTAACTGATTTCATCTTCATTTAACTGATTTCATCGTTAACTGATTTCATCGTTAACTGATTTCATCGTTAACTGATTCCATCGTTAACTGATTTCATCGTTAACTGATTTCATCGTTAACTGATTTCATCTTCATTTAACTGATTTCATCGTTAACTGATTTCATCTTCATTTAACTGATTTCATTTTCATTCTTCATTTAACTGATTTCATCGTTAACTGATTTCATCTTCATTTAACTGATTTCATCGTTAACTGATTTCATCGTTAACTGATTTCATCTTCATTTAACTGATTTCATCGTTAACTGATTTCATCGTTAACTGATTTCATCTTCATTTAACTGATTTCATCGTTAACTGATTTCATCGTTAACTGATTCCATCGTTAACTGATTTCATCTTTAACTGATTTCATCGTTAACTGATTTCATCTTCATTTAACTGATTTCATCGTTAAGTGATTTCATCGTTAACTGATTTCATCTTCATTTAACTGATTTCATTGTTAACTGATTTCATCGTTAACTGATTTCGTCTTCATTTAACTGATTTCATCGTTAACTGATTTCATCGTTAACTGATTTCATCGTTAACTGATTTCATCTTCATTTAACTGATTTCATCGTTAACTGATTTCATCGTTAACTGATTCCATCTTTAACTGATTTCATCGTTAACTGATTTCATCTTCATTTAACTGATTTCATCGTTAACTGATTTCATCGTTAACTGATTCCATCTTTAACTGATTTCATCGTTAACTGATTTCATCTTCATTTAACTGATTTCATCGTTAACTGATTTCATCGTTAACTGATTCCATCGTTAACTGATTTCATCGTTAACTGATTTCATCGTTAACTGATTTCATCTTCATTTAACTGACTTCATCGTTAACTGATTTCATCTTCATTTAACTGATTTCATCGTTAACTGATTTCATCTTCATTTAACTGATTTCATTTTCATTCTTCATTTAACTGATTTCATCGTTAACTGATTTCATCTTCATTTAACTGATTTCATCGTTAACTGATTTCATCGTTAACTGATTTCATCGTTAACTGATTTCATCTTTAACTGATTTCATCGTTAACTGATTTCATCTTCATTTAACTGATTTCATCGTTAACTGATTTCATCTTCATTTAATTGATTTCATCGTTAACTGATTTCATCGTTAACTGATTTCATCGTTAACTGATTTCATCTTCATTTAACTGATTTCATCGTTAACTGATTCCATCGTTAACTGATTTCATCTTCATTTAACTGATTTCATCGTTAACTGATTTCATCGTTAACTGATTTCATCTTCATTTAACTGATTTCATCGTTAACTGATTTCATCGTTAACTGATTTCATCGTTAACTGATTTCATCTTTAACTGATTTCATCGTTAACTGATTTCATCTTCATTTAACTGATTTCATCGTTAAGTGATTTCATCGTTAACTGATTTCATCTTCATTTAACTGATTTCATTGTTAACTGATTTCATCGTTAACTGATTTCATCTTCATTTAACTGATTTCATCGTTAACTGATTTCATCGTTAACTGATTTCATCGTTAACTGATTCCATCGTTAACTGATTTCATCGTTAACTGATTTCATCGTTAACTGATTTCATCTTCATTTAACTGATTTCATCGTTAACTGATTTCATCTTCATTTAACTGATTTCATTTTCATTCTTCATTTAACTGATTTCATCGTTAACTGATTTCATCTTCATTTAACTGATTTCATCGTTAACTGATTTCATCGTTAACTGATTTCATCTTCATTTAACTGATTTCATCGTTAACTGATTTCATCGTTAACTGATTTCATCTTCATTTAACTGATTTCATCGTTAACTGATTTCATCGTTAACTGATTCCATCGTTAACTGATTTCATCTTTAACTGATTTCATCGTTAACTGATTTCATCTTCATTTAACTGATTTCATCGTTAAGTGATTTCATCGTTAACTGATTTCATCTTCATTTAACTGATTTCATTGTTAACTGATTTCATCGTTAACTGATTTCGTCTTCATTTAACTGATTTCATCGTTAACTGATTTCATCGTTAACTGATTTCATCGTTAACTGATTTCATCTTCATTTAACTGATTTCATCGTTAACTGATTTCATCGTTAACTGATTCCATCTTTAACTGATTTCATCGTTAACTGATTTCATCTTCATTTAACTGATTTCATCGTTAACTGATTTCATCGTTAACTGATTCCATCTTTAACTGATTTCATCGTTAACTGATTTCATCTTCATTTAACTGATTTCATCGTTAACTGATTTCATCGTTAACTGATTCCATCGTTAACTGATTTCATCGTTAACTGATTTCATCGTTAACTGATTTCATCTTCATTTAACTGACTTCATCGTTAACTGATTTCATCTTCATTTAACTGATTTCATCGTTAACTGATTTCATCGTTAACTGATTTCATCTTCATTTAACTGATTTCATTTTCATTCTTCATTTAACTGATTTCATCGTTAACTGATTTCATCTTCATTTAATTGATTTCATCGTTAACTGATTTCATCGTTAACTGATTTCATCGTTAACTGATTTCATCTTCATTTAACTGATTTCATCGTTAACTGATTTCATCGTTAACTGATTTCATCTTCATTTAACTGATTTCATCGTTAACTGATTTCATCGTTAACTGATTTCATCGTTAACTGATTTCATCTTCATTTAACTGATTTCATCGTTAACTGATTTCATCGTTAACTGATTTCATCTTTAACTGATTTCATCGTTAATTGATTTCATCTTCATTTAACTGATTTCATCGTTAACTGATTTCATCGTTAACTGATTTCATCTTTAACTGATTTCATCGTTAACTGATTTCATCTTCATTTAACTGATTTCATCGTTAACTGATTTCATCTTCATTTAACTGATTTCATCGTTAACTGATTTCATCGTTAACTGATTTCATCTTCATTTAACTGATTCCATCGTTAACTGATTTCATTGTTAACTGATTTCATCGTTAACTGATTTCATCTTCATTTAACTGATTTCATCGTTAACTGATTTCATCGTTAACTGATTTCATCTTTAACTGATTTCATCGTTAACTGATTTCATCTTCATTTAACTGATTTCATCGTTAACTGATTTCATCGTTAACTGATTTCATCGTTAACTGATTTCATCTTTAACTGATTTCATCGTTAACTGATTTCATCTTCATTTAACTGATTTCATCGTTAACTGATTTCATCTTCATTTAATTGATTTCATCGTTAACTGATTTCATCGTTAACTGATTTCATCGTTAACTGATTTCATCTTCATTTAACTGATTTCATCGTTAACTGATTCCATCGTTAACTGATTTCATCTTCATTTAACTGATTTCATCGTTAACTGATTTCATCGTTAACTGATTTCATCGTTAACTGATTTCATCTTCATTTAACTGATTTCATCGTTAACTGATTTCATCGTTAACTGATTTCATCTTTAACTGATTTCATCGTTAACTGATTTCATCTTCATTTAACTGATTTCATCGTTAAGTGATTTCATCGTTAACTGATTTCATCTTCATTTAACTGATTTCATTGTTAACTGATTTCATCGTTAACTGATTTCATCTTCATTTAACTGATTTCATCGTTAACTGATTTCATCGTTAACTGATTTCATCGTTAACTGATTCCATCGTTAACTGATTTCATCGTTAACTGATTTCATCGTTAACTGATTTCATCTTCATTTAACTGATTTCATCGTTAACTGATTTCATCTTCATTTAACTGATTTCATTTTCATTCTTCATTTAACTGATTTCATCGTTAACTGATTTCATCTTCATTTAACTGATTTCATCGTTAACTGATTTCATCGTTAACTGATTTCATCTTCATTTAACTGATTTCATCGTTAACTGATTTCATCGTTAACTGATTTCATCTTCATTTAACTGATTTCATCGTTAACTGATTTCATCGTTAACTGATTCCATCGTTAACTGATTTCATCTTTAACTGATTTCATCGTTAACTGATTTCATCTTCATTTAACTGATTTCATCGTTAAGTGATTTCATCGTTAACTGATTTCATCTTCATTTAACTGATTTCATTGTTAACTGATTTCATCGTTAACTGATTTCATCTTCATTTAACTGATTTCATCGTTAACTGATTTCATCGTTAATTGATTCCATCGTTAACTGATTTCATCGTTAACTGATTTCATCGTTAACTGATTTCATCTTCATTTAACTGATTTCATCGTTAACTGATTTCATCGTTAACTGATTTCATCTTCATTTAACTGATTTCATCGTTAACTGATTTCATCGTTAACTGATTTCATCTTCATTTAACTGATTTCATCGTTAACTGATTTCATCGTTAACTGATTTCATCGTTAACTGATTTCATCGTTAACTGATTTCATCTTCATTTAACTGATTTCATCGTTAACTGATTTCATCGTTAACTGATTTCATCTTTAACTGATTTCATCGTTAACTGATTTCATCTTCATTTAACTGATTTCATCGTTAACTGATTTCATCGTTTACTGATTTCATCGTTAACTGATTTCATCTTCATTTAACTGATTTCATCGTTAACTGATTTCATCGTTAACTGATTCCATCGTTAACTGATTTCATCGTTAACTGATTTCATCTTCATTTAACTGATTTCATCGTTAACTGATTTCATCGTTAACTGATTTCATCGTTAACTGATTTCATCTTCATTTAACTGATTTCATTTTCATTCTTCATTTAACTGATTTCATCGTTAACTGATTTCATCTTCATTTAACTGATTTCATCGTTAACTGATTTCATCGTTAACTGATTTCATCTTTAACTGATTTCATCGTTAACTGATTTCATCTTCATTTAACTGATTTCATCGTTAACTGATTTCATCTTCATTTAATTGATTTCATCGTTAACTGATTTCATCGTTAACTGATTTCATCGTTAACTGATTTCATCTTCATTTAACTGATTTCATCGTTAACTGATTCCATCGTTAACTGATTTCATCTTCATTTAACTGATTTCATCGTTAACTGATTTCATCGTTAACTGATTTCATCGTTAACTGATTTCATCTTCATTTAACTGATTTCATCGTTAACTGATTTCATCTTCATTTAACTGATTTCATCGTTAACTGATTTCATCGTTAACTGATTTCATCGTTAACTGATTTCATCTTCATTTAACTGATTTCATCGTTAACTGATTTCATCGTTAACTGATTTCATCTTTAACTGATTTCATCGTTAACTGATTTCATCTTCATTTAACTGATTTCATCGTTAACTGATTTCATCTTCATTTAACTGATTTCATCGTTAACTGATTTCATCGTTAACTGATTTCATCGTTAACTGATTTCATCTTCATTTAACTGATTCCATCGTTAACTGATTTCATCGTTAACTGATTTCATCGTTAACTGATTTCATCGTTAACTGATTTCATCTTTAACTGATTTCATCGTTAACTGATTTCATCTTCATTTAACTGATTTCATCGTTAACTGATTTCATCGTTAACTGATTTCATCGTTAACTGATTTCATCTTCATTTAACTGATTTCATCGTTAACTGATTTCATCGTTAACTGATTCCATCGTTAACTGATTTCATCGTTAACTGATTTCATCTTCATTTAACTGATTTCATCGTTAACTGATTTCATCTTCATTTAACTGATTTCATCGTTAACTGATTTCATCGTTAACTGATTTCATCGTTAACTGATTTCATCTTCATTTAACTGATTTCATTTTCATTCTTCATTTAACTGATTTCATCGTTAACTGATTTCATCTTCATTTAACTGATTTCATCGTTAACTGATTTCATCGTTAACTGATTTCATCGTTAACTGATTTCATCGTTAACTGATTTCATCTTTAACTGATTTCATCGTTAACTGATTTCATCTTCATTTAATTGATTTCATCGTTAACTGATTTCATCGTTAACTGATTTCATCGTTAACTGATTTCATCTTCATTTAACTGATTTCATCGTTAACTGATTCCATCGTTAACTGATTTCATCTTCATTTAACTGATTTCATCGTTAACTGATTTCATCGTTAACTGATTTCATCTTCATTTAACTGATTTCATCGTTAACTGATTTCATCGTTAACTGATTTCATCTTCATTTAACTGATTTCATCGTTAACTGATTTCATCGTTAACTGATTTCATCTTCATTTAACTGATTTCATCGTTAACTGATTCCATCGTTAACTGATTTCATCTTTAACTGATTTCATCGTTAACTGATTTCATCTTCATTTAACTGATTTCATCGTTAAGTGATTTCATCGTTAACTGATTTCATCTTCATTTAACTGATTTCATTGTTAACTGATTTCATCGTTAACTGATTTCATCTTCATTTAACTGATTTCATCGTTAACTGATTTCATCGTTAACTGATTCCATCGTTAACTGATTTCATCGTTAACTGATTTCATCTTCATTTAACTGATTTCATCGTTAACTGATTTCATCTTCATTTAACTGATTTCATCGTTAACTGATTTCATCTTCATTTAACTGATTTCATCGTTAACTGATTTCATCGTTAACTGATTTCATCTTCATTTAACTGATTCCATCGTTAACTGATTTCATTGTTAACTGATTTCATCGTTAACTGATTTCATCTTCATTTAACTGATTTCATCGTTAACTGATTTCATCGTTAACTGATTTCATCTTTAACTGATTTCATCGTTAACTGATTTCATCTTCATTTAACTGATTTCATCGTTAACTGATTTCATCGTTAACTGATTTCATCGTTAACTGATTTCATCTTTAACTGATTTCATCGTTAACTGATTTCATCTTCATTTAACTGATTTCATCGTTAACTGATTTCATCTTCATTTAATTGATTTCATCGTTAACTGATTTCATCGTTAACTGATTTCATCGTTAACTGATTTCATCTTCATTTAACTGATTTCATCGTTAACTGATTCCATCGTTAACTGATTTCATCTTCATTTAACTGATTTCATCGTTAACTGATTTCATCGTTAACTGATTTCATCTTCATTTAACTGATTTCATCGTTAACTGATTTCATCGTTAACTGATTTCATCTTTAACTGATTTCATCGTTAACTGATTTCATCTTCATTTAACTGATTTCATCGTTAAGTGATTTCATCGTTAACTGATTTCATCTTCATTTAACTGATTTCATTGTTAACTGATTTCATCGTTAACTGATTTCATCTTCATTTAACTGATTTCATCGTTAACTGATTTCATCGTTAACTGATTTCATCGTTAACTGATTCCATCGTTAACTGATTTCATCGTTAACTGATTTCATCGTTAACTGATTTCATCTTCATTTAACTGATTTCATCGTTAACTGATTTCATCTTCATTTAACTGATTTCATTTTCATTCTTCATTTAACTGATTTCATCGTTAACTGATTTCATCTTCATTTAACTGATTTCATCGTTAACTGATTTCATCGTTAACTGATTTCATCTTCATTTAACTGATTTCATCGTTAACTGATTTCATCGTTAACTGATTTCATCTTCATTTAACTGATTTCATCGTTAACTGATTTCATCGTTAACTGATTCCATCGTTAACTGATTTCATCTTTAACTGATTTCATCGTTAACTGATTTCATCTTCATTTAACTGATTTCATCGTTAAGTGATTTCATCGTTAACTGATTTCATCTTCATTTAACTGATTTCATTGTTAACTGATTTCATCGTTAACTGATTTCATCTTCATTTAACTGATTTCATCGTTAACTGATTTCATCGTTAATTGATTCCATCGTTAACTGATTTCATCGTTAACTGATTTCATCGTTAACTGATTTCATCTTCATTTAACTGATTTCATCGTTAACTGATTTCATCGTTAACTGATTTCATCTTCATTTAACTGATTTCATCGTTAACTGATTTCATCGTTAACTGATTTCATCTTCATTTAACTGATTTCATCGTTAACTGATTTCATCGTTAACTGATTTCATCTTTAACTGATTTCATCGTTAACTGATTTCATCTTCATTTAACTGATTTCATCGTTAACTGATTTCATCGTTAACTGATTTCATCGTTAACTGATTTCATCTTCATTTAACTGATTCCATCGTTAACTGATTTCATCGTTAACTGATTTCATCGTTAACTGATTTCATCTTCATTTAACTGATTTCATCGTTAACTGATTTCATCGTTAACTGATTTCATCTTTAACTGATTTCATCGTTAACTGATTTCATCTTCATTTAACTGATTTCATCGTTAACTGATTTCATCGTTTACTGATTTCATCGTTAACTGATTTCATCTTCATTTAACTGATTTCATCGTTAACTGATTTCATCGTTAACTGATTCCATCGTTAACTGATTTCATCGTTAACTGATTTCATCTTCATTTAACTGATTTCATCGTTAACTGATTTCATCGTTAACTGATTTCATCGTTAACTGATTTCATCTTCATTTAACTGATTTCATTTTCATTCTTCATTTAACTGATTTCATCGTTAACTGATTTCATCTTCATTTAACTGATTTCATCGTTAACTGATTTCATCGTTAACTGATTTCATCTTTAACTGATTTCATCGTTAACTGATTTCATCTTCATTTAACTGATTTCATCGTTAACTGATTTCATCTTCATTTAATTGATTTCATCGTTAACTGATTTCATCGTTAACTGATTTCATCGTTAACTGATTTCATCTTCATTTAACTGATTTCATCGTTAACTGATTCCATCGTTAACTGATTTCATCTTCATTTAACTGATTTCATCGTTAACTGATTTCATCGTTAACTGATTTCATCGTTAACTGATTTCATCTTCATTTAACTGATTTCATCGTTAACTGATTTCATCTTCATTTAACTGATTTCATCGTTAACTGATTTCATCGTTAACTGATTTCATCGTTAACTGATTTCATCTTCATTTAACTGATTTCATCGTTAACTGATTTCATCGTTAACTGATTTCATCTTTAACTGATTTCATCGTTAACTGATTTCATCTTCATTTAACTGATTTCATCGTTAACTGATTTCATCTTCATTTAACTGATTTCATCGTTAACTGATTTCATCGTTAACTGATTTCATCGTTAACTGATTTCATCTTCATTTAACTGATTCCATCGTTAACTGATTTCATCGTTAACTGATTTCATCGTTAACTGATTTCATCGTTAACTGATTTCATCTTTAACTGATTTCATCGTTAACTGATTTCATCTTCATTTAACTGATTTCATCGTTAACTGATTTCATCGTTAACTGATTTCATCGTTAACTGATTTCATCTTCATTTAACTGATTTCATCGTTAACTGATTTCATCGTTAACTGATTCCATCGTTAACTGATTTCATCGTTAACTGATTTCATCTTCATTTAACTGATTTCATCGTTAACTGATTTCATCTTCATTTAACTGATTTCATCGTTAACTGATTTCATCGTTAACTGATTTCATCGTTAACTGATTTCATCTTCATTTAACTGATTTCATTTTCATTCTTCATTTAACTGATTTCATCGTTAACTGATTTCATCTTCATTTAACTGATTTCATCGTTAACTGATTTCATCGTTAACTGATTTCATCGTTAACTGATTTCATCGTTAACTGATTTCATCTTTAACTGATTTCATCGTTAACTGATTTCATCTTCATTTAATTGATTTCATCGTTAACTGATTTCATCGTTAACTGATTTCATCGTTAACTGATTTCATCGTTAACTGATTTCATCTTCATTTAACTGATTTCATCGTTAACTGATTCCATCGTTAACTGATTTCATCTTCATTTAACTGATTTCATCGTTAACTGATTTCATCGTTAACTGATTTCATCTTCATTTAACTGATTTCATCGTTAACTGATTTCATCGTTAACTGATTTCATCTTCATTTAACTGATTTCATCGTTAACTGATTTCATCGTTAACTGATTTCATCTTCATTTAACTGATTTCATCGTTAACTGATTTCATCGTTAACTGATTCCATCGTTAACTGATTTCATCTTTAACTGATTTCATCGTTAACTGATTTCATCTTCATTTAACTGATTTCATCGTTAAGTGATTTCATCGTTAACTGATTTCATCTTCATTTAACTGATTTCATTGTTAACTGATTTCATCGTTAACTGATTTCATCTTCATTTAACTGATTTCATCGTTAACTGATTTCATCGTTAACTGATTCCATCGTTAACTGATTTCATCGTTAACTGATTTCATCGTTAACTGATTTCATCTTCATTTAACTGATTTCATCGTTAACTGATTTCATCTTCATTTAACTGATTTCATTTTCATTCTTCATTTAACTGATTTCATCGTTAACTGATTTCATCTTCATTTAACTGATTTCATCGTTAACTGATTTCATCTTCATTTAACTGATTTCATCGTTAACTGATTTCATCTTCATTTAACTGATTTCATCGTTAACTGATTTCATCGTTAACTGATTCCATCGTTAACTGATTTCATCTTTAACTGATTTCATCGTTAACTGATTTCATCTTCATTTAACTGATTTCATCGTTAAGTGATTTCATCGTTAACTGATTTCATCTTCATTTAACTGATTTCATTGTTAACTGATTTCATCGTTAACTGATTTCATCTTCATTTAACTGATTTCATCGTTAACTGATTTCATCGTTAACTGATTTCATCGTTAACTGATTCCATCGTTAACTGATTTCATCGTTAACTGATTTCATCTTCATTTAACTGATTTCATCGTTAACTGATTTCATCGTTAACTGATTTCATCGTTAACTGATTTCATCTTCATTTAACTGATTTCATCGTTAACTGATTCCATCGTTAACTGATTTCATCTTCATTTAACTGATTTCATCGTTAACTGATTTCATCTTCATTTAACTGATTTCATCGTTAAGTGATTTCATCGTTAACTGATTTCATCGTTAACTGATTTCATCTTCATTTAACTGATTTCATTTTCATTCTTCATTTAACTGATTTCATCGTTAACTGATTTCATCTTCATTTAATTGATTTCATCGTTAACTGATTTCATCGTTAACTGATTTCATCTTCATTTAACTGATTTCATCGTTAACTGATTTCATCGTTAACTGATTTCATCTTCATTTAACTGATTTCATCGTTAACTGATTTCATCTTTAACTGATTTCATCGTTAACTGATTTCATCTTCATTTAACTGATTTCATCGTTAACTGATTTCATCGTTTACTGATTTCATCGTTAACTGATTTCATCGTTAACTGATTCCATCGTTAACTGATTTCATCGTTAACTGATTTCATCTTCATTTAACTGATTTCATCGTTAACTGATTTCATCTTCATTTAACTGATTTCATCGTTAACTGATTTCATCGTTAACTGATTTCATCTTCATTTAACTGATTTCATTTTCATTCTTCATTTAACTGATTTCATCGTTAACTGATTTCATCTTCATTTAACTGATTTCATCGTTAACTGATTTCATCGTTAACTGATTTCATCTTCATTTAACTGATTTCATCGTTAACTGATTTCATCTTCATTTAATTGATTTCATCGTTAACTGATTTCATCGTTAACTGATTTCATCGTTAACTGATTTCATCTTCATTTAACTGATTTCATCGTTAACTGATTCCATCGTTAACTGATTTCATCTTCATTTAACTGATTTCATCGTTAACTGATTTCATCGTTAACTGATTTCATCTTCATTTAACTGATTTCATCGTTAACTGATTTCATCGTTAACTGATTTCATCGTTAACTGATTTCATCTTCATTTAACTGATTTCATCGTTAACTGATTTCATCGTTAACTGATTTCATCTTCATTTAACTGATTTCATCGTTAACTGATTTCATCGTTAACTGATTCCATCGTTAACTGATTTCATCTTTAACTGATTTCATCGTTAACTGATTTCATCTTCATTTAACTGATTTCATCGTTAAGTGATTTCATCGTTAACTGATTTCATCTTCATTTAACTGATTTCATTGTTAACTGATTTCATCGTTAACTGATTTCATCTTCATTTAACTGATTTCATCGTTAACTGATTTCATCGTTAACTGATTCCATCGTTAACTGATTTCATCGTTAACTGATTTCATCTTCATTTAACTGATTTCATCGTTAACTGATTTCATCTTCATTTAACTGATTTCATTTTCATTATTCATTTAACTGATTTCATCGTTAACTGATTTCATCTTCATTTAACTGATTTCATCGTTAACTGATTTCATCGTTAACTGATTTCATCTTCATTTAACTGATTTCATCGTTAACTGATTTCATCGTTAACTGATTTCATCTTCATTTAACTGATTTCATCGTTAACTGATTTCATCGTTAACTGATTCCATCGTTAACTGATTTCATCTTTAACTGATTTCATCGTTAACTGATTTCATCTTCATTTAACTGATTTCATCGTTAAGTGATTTCATCGTTAACTGATTTCATCTTCATTTAACTGATTTCATTGTTAACTGATTTCATCGTTAACTGATTTCATCTTCATTTAACTGATTTCATCGTTAACTGATTTCATCGTTAACTGATTTCATCGTTAACTGATTCCATCGTTAACTGATTTCATCGTTAACTGATTTCATCGTTAACTGATTTCATCTTCATTTAACTGATTTCATTTTCATTCTTCATTTAACTGATTTCATCATTAACTGATTTCATCTTCATTTAACTGATTTCATCGTTAACTGATTTCATCGTTAACTGATTTCATCGTTAACTGATTTCATCTTCTTTTAACTGATTTCATCGTTAACTGATTTCATCTTCATTTAATTGATTTCATCGTTAACTGATTTCATCGTTAACTGATTTCATCTTCATTTAACTGATTTCATCGTTAACTGATTTCATCGTTAACTGATTTCATCTTCATTTAACTGATTTCATCGTTAACTGATTTCATCTTCATTTAACTGATTTCATCGTTAACTGATTTCATCGTTAACTGATTTCATCTTCATTTAACTGATTCCATCGTTAACTGATTTCATCGTTAACTGATTTCATCGTTAACTGATTTCATCTTTAACTGATTTCATCGTTAACTGATTTCATCTTCATTTAACTGATTTCATCTTCATTTAACTGATTTCATCGTTAACTGATTTCATCTTCATTTAACTGATTTCATTTTCATTCTTCATTTAACTGATTTCATCGTTAACTGATTTCATCTTCATTTAACTGATTTCATCGTTAACTGATTTCATCGTTAACTGATTTCATCTTCTTTTAACTGATTTCATCGTTAACTGATTTCATCTTCATTTAATTGATTTCATCGTTAACTGATTTCATCGTTAACTGATTTCATCTTCATTTAACTGATTTCATCGTTAACTGATTTCATCGTTAACTGATTTCATCTTCATTTAACTGATTTCATCGTTAACTGATTTCATCTTCATTTAACTGATTTCATCGTTAACTGATTTCATCGTTAACTGATTTCATCTTCATTTAACTGATTCCATCGTTAACTGATTTCATCGTTAACTGATTTCATCGTTAACTGATTTCATCTTTAACTGATTTCATCGTTAACTGATTTCATCTTCATTTAACTGATTTCATCGTTAACTGATTTCATCTTCATTTAACTGATTTCATTTTCATTCTTCATTTAACTGATTTCATCGTTAACTGATTTCATCTTTAACTGATTTCATCTTCATTTAACTGATTTCATTTTCATTCTTCATTTAACTGATTTCATCGTTAACTGATTTAATCTTCATGTAACTGATTTCATCTGTAACTGATTTCATCTTTAACTGATTTCATCGTTAACTGATTTCATCTTCATTTAACTGATTCCATCGTTAACTGATTTCATCGTTAACTGATTTCATCTTCATTTAACTGATTTCATCGTTAACTGATTTCATCGTTACCTGATTTCATCTTCATTTAACTGATTCCATCGTTAACTGATTTCATCTTCATTTAACTGATTTCATCGTTAACTGATTTCATCGTTAACTGATTCCATCGTTAACTGATTTCATCTTTAACTGATTTCATCGTTAACTGATTTCATCTTCATTTAACTGATTTCATTTTCATTCTTCATTTAACTGATTTCATCGTTAACTGATTTCATCTTCATTTAACTGATTTCATCGTTAACTGATTTCATCGTTAACTGATTTCATCGTTAACTGATTTCATCTTCATTTAACTGATTCCATCGTTAACTGATTTCATCGTTAACTGATTTCATCTTCATTTAACTGATTTCATCGTTAACTGATTTCATCTTCATTTAACTGATTTCATCGTTAACTGATTTCATCGTTAACTGATTTCATCTTCATTTAACTGATTCCATCGTTAACTGATTTCATCGTTAACTGATTTCATCGTTAACTGATTTCATCTTTAACTGATTTCATCGTTAACTGATTTCATCTTCATTTAACTGATTCCATCGTTAACTGATTTCATCGTTAACTGATTTCATCTTCATTTAACTGATTTCATCGTTAACTGATTTCATCTTCATTTAACTGATTTCATCGTTAACTGATTTCATCGTTAACTGATTTCATCTTTAACTGATTTCATCGTTAACTGATTTCATCTTCATTTAACTGATTTCATCGTTAACTGATTTCATCTTCATTTAATTGATTTCATCGTTAACTGATTTCATCGTTAACTGATTTCATCTTCATTTAACTGATTTCATCGTTAACTGATTTCATCGTTAACTGATTCCATCGTTAACTGATTTCATCGTTAACTGATTTCATCTTCATTTAACTGATTTCATCGTTAACTGATTTCATCGTTAACTGATTTCATCTTTAACTGATTTCATCGTTAACTGATTTCATCTTCATTTAACTGATTTCATCGTTAACTGATTTCATCGTTAACTGATTTCATCTTCATTTAACTGATTTCATCGTTAACTGATTCCATCGTTAACTGATTTCATCGTTAACTGATTTCATCTTCATTTAACTGATTTCATCGTTAACTGATTTCATCGTTAACTGATTTCATCGTTAACTGATTTCATCTTCATTTAACTGATTTCATTGTTAACTGATTTCATCGTTAACTGATTTCATCTTCATTTAACTGATTTCATCGTTAACTGATTTCATCGTTAACTGATTCCATCGTTAACTGATTTCATCGTTAACTGATTTCATCGTTAACTGATTTCATCTTCATTTAACTGATTTCATCTTCATTTAACTGATTTCATCTTCATTTAACTGATTTCATTTTCATTCTTCATTTAACTGATTTCATCGTTAACTGATTTCATCTTCATTTAACTGATTTCATCGTTAACTGATTTCATCGTTAACTGATTTCATCTTCATTTAACTGATTTCATCGTTAACTGATTTCATCTTCATTTAATTGATTTCATCGTTAACTGATTTCATCGTTAACTGATTTCATCGTTAACTGATTTCATCTTCATTTAACTGATTTCATCGTTAACTGATTTCATCGTTAACTGATTTCATCTTCATTTAACTGATTTCATCGTTAACTGATTTCATCGTTAACTGATTTCATCTTTAACTGATTTCATCGTTAACTGATTTCATCTTCATTTAACTGATTTCATCGTTAACTGATTTCATCGTTAACTGATTTCATCGTTAACTGATTTCATCTTCATTTAACTGATTTCATCGTTAACTGATTTCATCTTCATTTAACTGATTTCATCGTTAACTGATTTCATCGTTAACTGATTTCATCGTTAACTGATTTCATCTTCATTTAACTGATTCCATCGTTAACTGATTTCATCGTTAACTGATTTCATCGTTAACTGATTTCATCTTCATTTAACTGATTTCATCGTTAACTGATTTCATCGTTAACTGATTTCATCTTTAACTGATTTCATCGTTAACTGATTTCATCTTCATTTAACTGATTTCATCGTTAACTGATTTCATCGTTAACTGATTTCATCGTTAACTGATTTCATCTTCATTTAACTGATTTCATCGTTAACTGATTTCATCGTTAACTGATTCCATCGTTAACTGATTTCATCGTTAACTGATTTCATCTTCATTTAACAGGATTTCATCGTTAACTGATTTCATCTTCATTTAACTGATTTCATCGTTAACTGATTTCATCGTTAACTGATTTCATCGTTAACTGATTTCATCTTCATTTAACTGATTTCATTTTCATTCTTCATTTAACTGATTTCATCGTTAACTGATTTCATCTTCATTTAACTGATTTCATCGTTAACTGATTTCATCTTCATTTAACTGATTTCATCGTTAACTGATTTCATCTTCATTTAATTGATTTCATCGTTAACTGATTTCATCGTTAACTGATTTCATCTTCATTTAACTGATTTCATCGTTAACTGATTTCATCGTTAACTGATTTCATCTTCATTTAACTGATTTCATCGTTAACTGATTTCATCGTTAACTGATTTCATCGTTAACTCATTTCATCGTTAACTGATTTCATCGTTAACTGATTTCATCTTCATTTAACTGATTTCATCGTTAACTGATTTCATCGTTAACTGATTTCATCGTTAACTGATTTCATCTTCATTTAACTGATTTCATCGTTAACTGATTTCATCGTTAACTGATTTCATCTTCATTTAACTGATTTCATCGTTAACTGATTTCATCGTTAACTGATTCCATCGTTAACTGATTTCATCTTTAACTGATTTCATCGTTAACTGATTTCATCTTCATTTAACTGATTTCATCGTTAAGTGATTTCATCGTTAACTGATTTCATCGTTAACTGATTTCATCGTTAACTGATTTCATCTTCATTTAACTGATTTCATCGTTAACTGATTTCATCGTTAACTGATTTCATCGTTAACTGATTTCATCGTTCACTGATTTCATCGTTCACTGATTTCATCGTTCACTGATTTCATCGTTAACTGATTTCATCTTCATTTAACTGATTTCATCGTTAACTGATTTCATCGTTAACTGATTTAATCTTCATTTAACTGATTTCATCGTTAACTGATTTCATCTTCATTTAACTGATTTCATCGTTAACTGATTTCGTCTTCATTTAACTGATTTCATCGTTAACTGATTTCGTCTTCATTTAACTGATTTCATCGTTAACTGATTTCATCGTTAACTGATTTCATCGTTAACTGATTTCATCTTCATTTAACTGATTTCATCGTTAACTGATTTCATCGTTAACTGATTCCATCGTTAACTGATTTCATCTTTAACTGATTTCATCGTTAACTGATTTCATCTTCATTTAACTGATTTCATCGTTAACTGATTTCATCTTCATTTAATTGATTTCATCGTTAACTGATTTCATCCTTAACTGATTTCATCTTCATTTAACTGATTTCATCGTTAACTGATTTCATCGTTAACTGATTTCATCTTCATTTAACTGATTTCATCGTTAACTGATTTCATCTTCATTTAATTGATTTCATCGTTAACTGATTTCATCGTTAACTGATTTCATCGTTAACTGATTTCATCTTCATTTAACTGATTTCATCGTTAACTGATTTCATCGTTAACTGATTTCATCTTCATTTAACTGATTTCATCGTTAACTGATTTCATCGTTAACTGATTTCATCTTCATTTAAATGATTTCATCGTTAACTGATTTCATCGTTAACTGATTTCATCTTTAACTGATTTCATCGTTAACTGATTTCATCTTCATTTAACTGATTTCATCGTTAACTGATTTCATCGTTAACTGATTTCATCTTTAACTGATTTCATCGTTAACTGATTTCATCTTCATTTAACTGATTTCATCGTTAACTGATTTCATCTTCATTTAACTGATTTCATCGTTAACTGATTTCATCGTTAACTGATTTCATCGTTAACTGATTTCATCTTCATTTAACTGATTCCATCGTTAACTGATTTCATCGTTAACTGATTTCATCGTTAACTGATTTCATCTTCATTTAACTGATTTCATCGTTAACTGATTTCATCGTTAACTGATTTCATCGTTAACTGATTTCATCGTTAACTGATTTCATCTTCATTTAACTGATTTCATCGTTAACTGATTTCATCGTTAACTGATTTCATCGTTAACTGATTTCATCTTCATTTAACTGATTTCATCGTTAACTGATTTCATCGTTAACTGATTCCATCGTTAACTGATTTCATCGTTAACTGATTTCATCGTTAACTGATTTCATCTTCATTTAACTGATTTCATCGTTAACTGATTTCATCTTCATTTAACTGATTTCATCGTTAACTGATTTCATCGTTAACTGATTTCATCTTCATTTAACTGATTTCATTTTCATTCTTCATTTAACTGATTTCATCGTTAACTGATTTCATCTTCATTTAATTGATTTCATCGTTAACTGATTTCATCGTTAACTGATTTCATCGTTAACTGATTTCATCTTCATTTAACTGATTTCATCGTTAACTGATTTCATCGTTAACTGATTTCATCTTCATTTAACTGATTTCATCGTTAACTGATTTCATCGTTAACTGATTTCATCGTTAACTGATTTCATCTTCATTTAACTGATTTCATCGTTAACTGATTTCATCGTTAACTGATTTCATCTTTAACTGATTTCATCGTTAACTGATTTCATCTTCATTTAACTGATTTCATCGTTAACTGATTTCATCGTTAACTGATTTCATCTTTAACTGATTTCATCGTTAACTGATTTCATCTTCATTTAACTGATTTCATCGTTAACTGATTTCATCTTCATTTAAATGATTTCATCGTTAACTGATTTCATCGTTAACTGATTTCATCGTTAACTGATTTCATCTTCATTTAACTGATTCCATCGTTAACTGATTTCATCGTTAACTGATTTCATCGTTAACTGATTTCATCTTCATTTAACTGATTTCATCGTTAACTGATTTCATCGTTAACTGATTTCATCTTTAACTGATTTCATCGTTAACTGATTTCATCTTCATTTAACTGATTTCATCGTTAACTGATTTCATCGTTAACTGATTTCATCGTTAACTGATTTCATCTTCATTTAACTGATTTCATCGTTAACTGATTTCATCGTTAACTGATTCCATCGTTAACTGATTTCATCGTTAACTGATTTCATCTTCATTTAACTGATTTCATCGTTAACTGATTTCATCTTCATTTAACTGATTTCATCGTTAACTGATTTCATCGTTAACTGATTTCATCGTTAACTGATTTCATCTTCATTTAACTGATTTCATTTTCATTCTTCATTTAACTGATTTCATCGTTAACTGATTTCATCTTCATTTAACTGATTTCATCGTTAACTGATTTCATCGTTAACTGATTTCATCGTTAACTGATTTCATCTTTAACTGATTTCATCGTTAACTGATTTCATCTTCATTTAACTGATTTCATCGTTAACTGATTTCATCTTCATTTAATTGATTTCATCGTTAACTGATTTCATCGTTAACTGATTTCATCGTTAACTGATTTCATCTTCATTTAACTGATTTCATCGTTAACTGATTCCATCGTTAACTGATTTCATCTTCATTTAACTGATTTCATCGTTAACTGATTTCATCGTTAACTGATTTCATCTTCATTTAACTGATTTCATCGTTAACTGATTTCATCGTTAACTGATTTCATCGTTAACTGATTTCATCGTTAACTGATTTCATCTTCATTTAACTGATTTCATCGTTAACTGATTTCATCGTTAACTGATTTCATCTTCATTTAACTGATTTCATCGTTAACTGATTTCAACGTTAACTGATTCCATCGTTAACTGATTTCATCTTTAACTGATTTCATCGTTAACTGATTTCATCTTCATTTAACTGATTTCATCGTTAAGTGATTTCATCGTTAACTGATTTCATCTTCATTTAACTGATTTCATTGTTAACTGATTTCATCGTTAACTGATTTCATCTTCATTTAACTGATTTCATCGTTAACTGATTTCATCGTTAACTGATTTCATCGTTAACTGATTTCATCTTCATTTAACTGATTTCATCGTTAACTGATTTCATCTTCATTTAACTGATTTCATTTTCATTCTTCATTTAACTGATTTCATCGTTAACTGATTTCATCTTCATTTAACTGATTTCATCGTTAACTGATTTCATCGTTAACTGATTTCATCTTCATTTAACTGATTTCATCGTTAACTGATTTCATCTTCATTTAACTGATTTCATCGTTAACTGATTTCATCGTTAACTGATTCCATCGTTAACTGATTTCATCTTTCACTGATTTCATCGTTAACTGATTTCATCTTCATTTAACTGATTTCATCGTTAAGTGATTTCATCGTTAACTGATTTCATCTTCATTTAACTGATTTCATTGTTAACTGATTTCATCGTTAACTGATTTCATCTTCATTTAACTGATTTCATCGTTAACTGATTTCATCGTTAACTGATTTCATCGTTAACTGATTCCATCGTTAACTGATTTCATCGTTAACTGATTTCATCGTTTACTGATTTCATCTTCATTTAACTGATTTCATCGTTAACTGATTTCATCGTTAACTGATTTCATCGTTAACTGATTTCATCTTCATTTAACTGATTTCATCGTTAACTGATTCCATCGTTAACTGATTTCATCGTTAACTGATTTCATCGTTAACTGATTTCATCTTCATTTAACTGATTTCATCGTTAACTGATTTCATCTTCATTTAACTGATTTCATCGTTAACTGATTTCATCGTTAACTGATTTCATCGTTAACTGATTTCATCTTCATTTAACTGATTTCATTTTCATTCTTCATTTAACTGATTTCATCGTTAACTGATTTCATCTTCATTTAATTGATTTCATCGTTAACTGATTTCATCTTCATTTAACTGATTTCATCGTTAACTGATTTCATCGTTAACTGATTTCATCTTCATTTAACTGATTTCATCGTTAACTGATTTCATCTTTAACTGATTTCATCGTTAACTGATTTCATCTTCATTTAACTGATTTCATCGTTAACTGATTTCATCGTTAACTGATTTCATCGTTAACTGATTTCATCTTCATTTAACTGATTTCATCGTTAACTGATTTCATCGTTAACTGATTTCATCTTTAACTGATTTCATCGTTAACTGATTTCATCTTCATTTAACTGATTTCATCGTTAACTGATTTCATCGTTAACTGATTTCATCTTTAACTGATTTCATCGTTAACTGATTTCATCTTCATTTAACTGATTTCATCGTTAACTGATTTCATCGTTAACTGATTTCATCTTCATTTAACTGATTTCATCGTTAACTGATTCCATCGTTAACTGATTTCATCTTCATTTAACTGATTTCATCGTTAACTGATTTCATCGTTAACTGATTTCATCTTCATTTAACTGATTTCATCGTTAACTGATTTCATCTTCATTTAACTGATTTCATCGTTAACTGATTTCATCGTTAATTGATTTCATCTTCATTTAACTGATTTCATCGTTAACTGATTTCATCGTTAACTGATTCCATCGTTAACTGATTTCATCTTTAACTGATTTCATCGTTAACTGATTTCATCTTCATTTAACTGATTTCATCGTTAAGTGATTTCATCGTTAAGTGATTTCATCGTTAACTGATTTCATCTTCATTTAACTGATTTCATTGTTAACTGATTTCATCGTTAACTGATTTCATCTTCATTTAACTGATTTCATCGTTAACTGATTTCATCGTTAACTGATTTCATCGTTAACTGATTCCATCGTTAACTGATTTCATCGTTAACTGATTTCATCGTTAACTGATTTCATCTTCATTTAACTGATTTCATCGTTAACTGATTTCATCTTCATTTAACTGATTTCATTTTCATTCTTCATTTAACTGATTTCATCGTTAACTGATTTCATCTTCATTTAACTGATTTCATCGTTAACTGATTTCATCGTTAACTGATTTCATCTTCATTTAACTGATTTCATCGTTAACTGATTTCATCGTTAACTGATTTCATCTTCATTTAACTGATTTCATCGTTAACTGATTTCATCGTTAACTGATTCCATCGTTAACTGATTTCATCTTTAACTGATTTCATCGTTAACTGATTTCATCTTCATTTAACTGATTTCATCGTTAAGTGATTTCATCGTTAACTGATTTCATCTTCATTTAACTGATTTCATTGTTAACTGATTTCATCGTTAACTGATTTCATCTTCATTTAACTGATTTCATCGTTAACTGATTTCATCGTTAACTGATTCCATCGTTAACTGATTCCATCGTTAACTGATTTCATCGTTAACTGATTTCATCTTCATTTAACTGATTTCATCTTCATTTAACTGATTTCATCGTTAACTGATTTCATCGTTAACTGATTTCATCTTCATTTAACTGATTTCATCGTTAACTGATTTCATCGTTAACTGATTCCATCGTTAACTGATTTCATCGTTAACTGATTTCATCGTTAACTGATTTCATCTTCATTTAACTGATTTCATCGTTAACTGATTTCATCTTCATTTAACTGATTTCATCGTTAACTGATTTCATCGTTAACTGATTTCATCGTTAACTGATTTCATCTTCATTTAACTGATTTCATTTTCATTCTTCATTTAACTGATTTCATCTTCATTTAACTGATTTCATCGTTAACTGATTTCATCGTTAACTGATTTCATCGTTAACTGATTTCATCTTCATTTAACTGATTTCATCGTTAACTGATTTCATCGTTAACTGATTTCATCTTTAACTGATTTCATCGTTAACTGATTTCATCTTCATTTAACTGATTTCATCGTTAACTGATTTCATCGTTAACTGATTTCATCGTTAACTGATTTCATCGTTAACTGATTTCATCTTCATTTAACTGATTCCATCGTTAACTGATTTCATCGTTAACTGATTTCATCGTTAACTGATTTCATCTTCATTTAACTGATTTCATCGTTAACTGATTTCATCGTTAACTGATTTCATCTTTAACTGATTTCATCGTTAACTGATTTCATCTTCATTTAACTGATTTCATCGTTAACTGATTTCATCGTTTACTGATTTCATCGTTAACTGATTTCATCTTCATTTAACTGATTTCATCGTTAACTGATTTCATCGTTAACTGATTCCATCGTTAACTGATTTCATCGTTAACTGATTTCATCTTCATTTAACTGATTTCATCGTTAACTGATTTCATCTTCATTTAACTGATTTCATCGTTAACTGATTTCATCGTTAACTGATTTCATCTTCATTTAACTGATTTCATTTTCATTCTTCATTTAACTGATTTCATCGTTAACTGATTTCATCTTCATTTAACTGATTTCATCGTTAACTGATTTCATCGTTAACTGATTTCATCTTTAACTGATTTCATCGTTAACTGATTTCATCTTCATTTAACTGATTTCATCGTTAACTGATTTCATCTTCATTTAATTGATTTCATCGTTAACTGATTTCATCGTTAACTGATTTCATCGTTAACTGATTTCATCTTCATTTAACTGATTTCATCGTTAACTGATTCCATCGTTAACTGATTTCATCTTCATTTAACTGATTTCATCGTTAACTGATTTCATCGTTAACTGATTTCATCTTCATTTAACTGATTTCATCGTTAACTGATTTCATCGTTAACTGATTTCATCGTTAACTGATTTCATCGTTAACTGATTTCATCGTTAACTGATTTCATCTTCATTTAACTGATTTCATCGTTAACTGATTTCATCGTTAACTGATTTCATCTTCATTTAACTGATTTCATCGTTAACTGATTTAATCGTTAACTGATTTCATCTTTAACTGATTTCATCGTTAACTGATTTCATCTTCATTTAACTGATTTCATCGTTAACTGATTTCATCGTTAACTGATTTCATCTTTAACTGATTTCATCGTTAACTGATTTCATCTTCATTTAACTGATTTCATCGTTAACTGATTTCATCGTTAACTGATTTCATCTTCATTTAACTGATTTCATCGTTAACTGATTCCATCGTTAACTGATTTCATCTTCATTTAACTGATTTCATCGTTAACTGATTTCATCGTTAACTGATTTCATCTTCATTTAACTGATTTCATCGTTAACTGATTTCATCTTCATTTAACTGATTTCATCGTTAACTGATTTCATCGTTAATTGATTTCATCTTCATTTAACTGATTTCATCGTTAACTGATTTCATCGTTAACTGATTCCATCGTTAACTGATTTCATCTTTAACTGATTTCATCGTTAACTGATTTCATCTTCATTTAACTGATTTCATCGTTAAGTGATTTCATCGTTAAGTGATTTCATCGTTAACTGATTTCATCTTCATTTAACTGATTTCATTGTTAACTGATTTCATCGTTAACTGATTTCATCTTCATTTAACTGATTTCATCGTTAACTGATTTCATCGTTAACTGATTTCATCGTTAACTGATTCCATCGTTAACTGATTTCATCGTTAACTGATTTCATCGTTAACTGATTTCATCTTCATTTAACTGATTTCATCGTTAACTGATTTCATCTTCATTTAACTGATTTCATTTTCATTCTTCATTTAACTGATTTCATCGTTAACTGATTTCATCTTCATTTAACTGATTTCATCGTTAACTGATTTCATCGTTAACTGATTTCATCTTCATTTAACTGATTTCATCGTTAACTGATTTCATCGTTAACTGATTTCATCTTCATTTAACTGATTTCATCGTTAACTGATTTCATCGTTAACTGATTCCATCGTTAACTGATTTCATCTTTAACTGATTTCATCGTTAACTGATTTCATCTTCATTTAACTGATTTCATCGTTAAGTGATTTCATCGTTAACTGATTTCATCTTCATTTAACTGATTTCATTGTTAACTGATTTCATCGTTAACTGATTTCATCTTCATTTAACTGATTTCATCGTTAACTGATTTCATCGTTAACTGATTCCATCGTTAACTGATTCCATCGTTAACTGATTTCATCGTTAACTGATTTCATCTTCATTTAACTGATTTCATCTTCATTTAACTGATTTCATCGTTAACTGATTTCATCGTTAACTGATTTCATCTTCATTTAACTGATTTCATCGTTAACTGATTTCATCGTTAACTGATTCCATCGTTAACTGATTTCATCGTTAACTGATTTCATCGTTAACTGATTTCATCTTCATTTAACTGATTTCATCGTTAACTGATTTCATCTTCATTTAACTGATTTCATCGTTAACTGATTTCATCGTTAACTGATTTCATCGTTAACTGATTTCATCTTCATTTAACTGATTTCATTTTCATTCTTCATTTAACTGATTTCATCTTCATTTAACTGATTTCATCGTTAACTGATTTCATCGTTAACTGATTTCATCGTTAACTGATTTCATCTTCATTTAACTGATTTCATCGTTAACTGATTTCATCGTTAACTGATTTCATCTTTAACTGATTTCATCGTTAACTGATTTCATCTTCATTTAACTGATTTCATCGTTAACTGATTTCATCGTTAACTGATTTCATCGTTAACTGATTTCATCTTCATTTAACTGATTCCATCGTTAACTGATTTCATCGTTAACTGATTTCATCGTTAACTGATTTCATCTTCATTTAACTGATTTCATCGTTAACTGATTTCATCGTTAACTGATTTCATCTTTAACTGATTTCATCGTTAACTGATTTCATCTTCATTTAACTGATTTCATCGTTAACTGATTTCATCGTTTACTGATTTCATCGTTAACTGATTTCATCTTCATTTAACTGATTTCATCGTTAACTGATTTCATCGTTAACTGATTCCATCGTTAACTGATTTCATCGTTAACTGATTTCATCTTCATTTAACTGATTTCATCGTTAACTGATTTCATCTTCATTTAACTGATTTCATCGTTAACTGATTTCATCGTTAACTGATTTCATCTTCATTTAACTGATTTCATTTTCATTCTTCATTTAACTGATTTCATCGTTAACTGATTTCATCTTCATTTAACTGATTTCATCGTTAACTGATTTCATCGTTAACTGATTTCATCGTTAACTGATTTCATCGTTAACTGATTTCATCTTCATTTAACTGATTTCATCGTTAACTGATTCCATCGTTAACTGATTTCATCTTCATTTAACTGATTTCATCGTTAACTGATTTCATCGTTAACTGATTTCATCTTCATTTAACTGATTTCATCGTTAACTGATTTCATCGTTAACTGATTTCATCGTTAACTGATTTCATCTTCATTTAACTGATTTCATCGTTAACTGATTTCATCGTTAACTGATTTCATCTTCATTTAACTGATTTCATCGTTAACTGATTTCATCGTTAACTGATTCCATCGTTAACTGATTTCATCTTTAACTGATTTCATCGTTAACTGATTTCATCTTCATTTAACTGATTTCATCGTTAAGTGATTTCATCGTTAACTGATTTCATCTTCATTTAACTGATTTCATTGTTAACTGATTTCATCGTTAACTGATTTCATCTTCATTTAACTGATTTCATCGTTAACTGATTTCATCGTTAACTGATTCCATCGTTAACTGATTTCATCGTTAACTGATTTCATCGTTAACTGATTTCATCTTCATTTAACTGATTTCATCGTTAACTGATTTCATCTTCATTTAACTGATTTCATTTTCATTCTTCATTTAACTGATTTCATCGTTAACTGATTTCATCTTCATTTAACTGATTTCATCGTTAACTGATTTCATCGTTAACTGATTTCATCTTCATTTAACTGATTTCATCGTTAACTGATTTCATCGTTAACTGATTTCATCTTCATTTAACTGATTTCATCGTTAACTGATTTCATCGTTAACTGATTCCATCGTTAACTGATTTCATCTTTAACTGATTTCATCGTTAACTGATTTCATCTTCATTTAACTGATTTCATCGTTAACTGATTTCATCGTTAACTGATTTCATCTTCATTTAACTGATTTCATTGTTAACTGATTTCATCGTTAACTGATTTCATCTTCATTTAACTGATTTCATCGTTAACTGATTTCATCGTTAACTGATTTCATCGTTAACTGATTTCATCTTCATTTAACTGATTTCATCGTTAACTGATTTCATCGTTAACTGATTCCATCGTTAACTGATTTCATCGTTAACTGATTTCATCGTTAACTGATTTCATCTTCATTTAACTGATTTCATCGTTAACTGATTTCATCGTTAACTGATTTCATCTTTAACTGATTTCATCGTTAACTGATTTCATCTTCATTTAACTGATTTCATCGTTAACTGATTTCATCGTTAACTGATTTCATCGTTAACTGATTTCATCTTCATTTAACTGATTTCATCGTTAACTGATTTCATCGTTAACTGATTCCATCGTTAACTGATTTCATCGTTAACTGATTTCATCGTTAACTGATTTCATCTTCATTTAACTGATTTCATCGTTAACTGATTTCATCTTCATTTAACTGATTTCATTTTCATTCTTCATTTAACTGATTTCATCGTTAACTGATTTCATCTTCATTTAACTGATTTCATCGTTAACTGATTTCATCGTTAACTGATTTCATCTTCATTTAACTGATTTCATCGTTAACTGATTTCATCGTTAACTGATTTCATCTTCATTTAACTGATTTCATCGTTAACTGATTTCATCGTTAACTGATTCCATCGTTAACTGATTTCATCTTTAACTGATTTCATCGTTAACTGATTTCATCTTCATTTAACTGATTTCATCGTTAACTGATTTCATCGTTAACTGATTTCATCTTCATTTAACTGATTTCATTGTTAACTGATTTCATCGTTAACTGATTTCATCTTCATTTAACTGATTTCATCGTTAACTGATTTCATCGTTAACTGATTTCATCGTTAACTGATTTCATCTTCATTTAACTGATTTCATCGTTAACTGATTTCATCGTTAACTGATTCCATCGTTAACTGATTTCATCGTTAACTGATTTCATCGTTAACTGATTTCATCTTCATTTAACTGATTTCATCGTTAACTGATTTCATCGTTAACTGATTTCATCTTTAACTGATTTCATCGTTAACTGATTTCATCTTCATTTAACTGATTTCATCGTTAACTGATTTCATCGTTAACTGATTTCATCGTTAACTGATTTCATCTTCATTTAACTGATTTCATCGTTAACTGATTTCATCGTTAACTGATTCCATCGTTAACTGATTTCATCGTTAACTGATTTCATCTTCATTTAACTGATTTCATCGTTAACTGATTTCATCTTCATTTAACTGATTTCATCGTTAACTGATTTCATCGTTAACTGATTTCATCGTTAACTGATTTCATCTTCATTTAACTGATTTCATTTTCATTCTTCATTTAACTGATTTCATCGTTAACTGATTTCATCTTCATTTAACTGATTTCATCGTTAACTGATTTCATCGTTAACTGATTTCATCGTTAACTGATTTCATCTTTAACTGATTTCATCGTTAACTGATTTCATCTTCATTTAATTGATTTCATCGTTAACTGATTTCATCGTTAACTGATTTCATCGTTAACTGATTTCATCTTCATTTAACTGATTTCATCGTTAACTGATTCCATCGTTAACTGATTTCATCTTCATTTAACTGATTTCATCGTTAACTGATTTCATCGTTAACTGATTTCATCTTCATTTAACTGATTTCATCGTTAACTGATTTCATCGTTAACTGATTTCATCGTTAACTGATTTCATCGTTAACTGATTTCATCTTCATTTAACTGATTTCATCGTTAACTGATTTCATCGTTAACTGATTTCATCTTCATTTAACTGATTTCATCGTTAACTGATTTCATCGTTAACTGATTCCATCGTTAACTGATTTCATCTTTAACTGATTTCATCGTTAACTGATTTCATCTTCATTTAACTGATTTCATCGTTAAGTGATTTCATCGTTAACTGATTTCATCTTCATTTAACTGATTTCATTGTTAACTGATTTCATCGTTAACTGATTTCATCTTCATTTAACTGATTTCATCGTTAACTGATTTCATCGTTAACTGATTTCATCGTTAACTGATTTCATCGTTAACTGATTTCATCTTCATTTAACTGATTTCATCGTTACCTGATTTCATCTTCATTTAACTGATTTCATTTTCATTCTTCATTTAACTGATTTCATCGTTAACTGATTTCATCTTCATTTAACTGATTTCATCGTTAACTGATTTCATCGTTAACTGATTTCATCTTCATTTAACTGATTTCATCGTTAACTGATTTCATCGTTAACTGATTTCATCTTCATTTAACTGATTTCATCGTTAACTGATTTCATCGTTAACTGATTTCATCGTTAACTGATTCCATCGTTAACTGATTTCATCTTTAACTGATTTCATCGTTAACTGATTTCATCTTCATTTAACTGATTTCATCGTTAAGTGATTTCATCGTTAACTGATTTCATCTTCATTTAACTGATTTCATCGTTAACTGATTTCATCTTCATTTAACTGATTTCATCGTTAACTGATTTCATCGTTAACTGATTCCATCGTTAACTGATTTCATCGTTAACTGATTTCATCTTCATTTAACTGATTTCATCGTTAACTGATTTCATCTTCATTTAACTGATTTCATCGTTAACTGATTTCATCGTTAACTGATTTCATCTTCATTTAACTGATTTCATTTTCATTCTTCATTTAACTGATTTCATCGTTAACTGATTTCATCTTCATTTAACTGATTTCATCGTTAACTGATTTCATCGTTAACTGATTTCATCTTTAACTGATTTCATCGTTAACTGATTTCATCTTCATTTAACTGATTTCATCGTTAACTGATTTCATCTTCATTTAATTGATTTCATCGTTAACTGATTTCATCGTTAACTGATTTCATCGTTAACTGATTTCATCTTCATTTAACTGATTTCATCGTTAACTGATTCCATCGTTAACTGATTTCATCTTCATTTAACTGATTTCATCGTTAACTGATTTCATCGTTAACTGATTTCATCTTCATTTAACTGATTTCATCGTTAACTGATTTCATCGTTAACTGATTTCATCTTTAACTGATTTCATCGTTAACTGATTTCATCGTTAACTGATTTCATCGTTAACTGATTTCATCTTCATTTAACTGATTTCATCGTTAACTGATTTCATCGTTAACTGATTTCATCTTCATTTAACTGATTTCATCGTTAACTGATTTCATCGTTAACTGATTCCATCGTTAACTGATTTCATCTTTAACTGATTTCATCGTTAACTGATTTCATCTTCATTTAACTGATTTCATCGTTAAGTGATTTCATCGTTAACTGATTTCATCTTCATTTAACTGATTTCATTGTTAACTGATTTCATCGTTAACTGATTTCATCTTCATTTAACTGATTTCATCGTTAACTGATTTCATCTTCATTTAACTGATTTCATCGTTAACTGATTTCATCGTTAACTGATTTCATCGTTAACTGATTTCATCTTCATTTAACTGATTTCATTTTCATTCTTCATTTAACTGATTTCATCGTTAACTGATTTCATCTTCATTTAACTGATTTCATCGTTAACTGATTTCATCTTCATTTAACTGATTTCATCGTTAACTGATTTCATCGTTAACTGATTTCATCTTCATTTAACTGATTTCATTTTCATTCTTCATTTAACTGATTTCATCGTTAACTGATTTCATCTTCATTTAACTGATTTCATCGTTAACTGATTTCATCGTTAACTGATTTCATCTTTAACTGATTTCATCGTTAACTGATTTCATCTTCATTTAACTGATTTCATCGTTAACTGATTTCATCTTCATTTAATTGATTTCATCGTTAACTGATTTCATCGTTAACTGATTTCATCGTTAACTGATTTCATCTTCATTTAACTGATTTCATCGTTAACTGATTCCATCGTTAACTGATTTCATCTTCATTTAACTGATTTCATCGTTAACTGATTTCATCGTTAACTGATTTCATCTTCATTTAACTGATTTCATCGTTAACTGATTTCATCGTTAACTGATTTCATCTTTAACTGATTTCATCGTTAACTGATTTCATCGTTAACTGATTTCATCTTCATTTAACTGATTTCATCGTTAACTGATTTCATCGTTAACTGATTTCATCTTCATTTAACTGATTTCATCGTTAACTGATTTCATCGTTAACTGATTCCATCGTTAACTGATTTCATCTTTAACTGATTTCATCGTTAACTGATTTCATCTTCATTTAACTGATTTCATCGTTAAGTGATTTCATCGTTAACTGATTTCATCTTCATTTAACTGATTTCATTGTTAACTGATTTCATCGTTAACTGATTTCATCTTCATTTAACTGATTTCATCGTTAACTGATTTCATCGTTAACTGATTTCATCGTTAACTGATTTCATCTTCATTTAACTGATTTCATCGTTAACTGATTTCATCGTTAAGTGATTTCATCTTCATTTAACTGATTTCATCGTTAACTGATTTCATCGTTAACTGATTCCATCGTTAACTGATTTCATCTTTAACTGATTTCATCGTTAACTGATTTCATCGTTAACTGATTTCATCTTCATTTAACTGATTTCATCGTTAACTGATTTCATCGTTAACTGATTTCATCTTCATTTAACTGATTTCATCGTTAACTGATTTCATCGTTAACTGATTTCATCTTCATTTAACTGATTTCATCGTTAACTGATTTCATCGTTAACTGATTCCATCGTTAACTGATTTCATCTTTAACTGATTTCATCGTTAACTGATTTCATCTTCATTTAACTGATTTCATCGTTAAGTGATTTCATCGTTAACTGATTTCATCTTCATTTAACTGATTTCATTGTTAACTGATTTCATCGTTAACTGATTTCATCTTCATTTAACTGATTTCATCGTTAACTGATTTCATCGTTAACTGATTTCATCGTTAACTGATTCCATCGTTAACTGATTTCATCGTTAACTGATTTCATCTTCATTTAACTGATTTCATCGTTAACTGATTTCATCGTTAACTGATTTCATCTTCATTTAACTGATTTCATCGTTAACTGATTCCATCGTTAACTGATTTCATCGTTAACTGATTTCATCGTTAACTGATTTCATCGTTAACTGATTTCATCTTCATTTAACTGATTTCATCGTTAACTGATTTCATCTTCATTTAACTGATTTCATCGTTAACTGATTTCATCGTTAACTGATTTCATCTTCATTTAACTGATTTCATCTTCATTTAACTGATTTCATTTTCATTCTTCATTTAACTGATTTCATCGTTAACTGATTTCATCTTCATTTAATTGATTTCATCGTTAACTGATTTCATCGTTAACTGATTTCATCGTTAACTGATTTCATCTTCATTTAACTGATTTCATCGTTAACTGATTTCATCGTTAACTGATTTCATCTTCATTTAACTGATTTCATCGTTAACTGATTTCATCGTTAACTGATTTCATCGTTAACTGATTTCATCTTCATTTAACTGATTTCATCGTTAACTGATTTCATCTTTAACTGATTTCATCGTTAACTGATTTCATCTTCATTTAACTGATTTCATCGTTAACTGATTTCATCGTTAACTGATTTCATCTTTAACTGATTTCATCGTTAACTGATTTCATCGTTAACTGATTTCATCTTCATTTAACTGATTCCATCGTTAACTGATTTCATCGTTAACTGATTTCATCGTTAACTGATTTCATCGTTAACTGATTTCATCTTTAACTGATTTCATCGTTAACTGATTTCATCTTCATTTAACTGATTTCATCGTTAACTGATTTCATCGTTTACTGATTTCATCGTTAACTGATTTCATCTTCATTTAACTGATTTCATCGTTAACTGATTTCATCGTTAACTGATTCCATCGTTAACTGATTTCATCGTTAACTGATTTCATCTTCATTTAACTGATTTCATCGTTAACTGATTTCATCTTCATTTAACTGATTTCATCGTTAACTGATTTCATCGTTAACTGATTTCATCGTTAACTGATTTCATCTTCATTTAACTGATTTCATTTTCATTCTTCATTTAACTGATTTCATCGTTAACTGATTTCATCTTCATTTAACTGATTTCATCGTTAACTGATTTCATCTTCATTTAACTGATTTCATTGTTAACTGATTTCATCGTTAACTGATTTCATCTTTAACTGATTTCATCGTTAACTGATTTCATCTTCATTTAACTGATTTCATCGTTAACTGATTTCATCTTCATTTAATTGATTTCATCGTTAACTGATTTCATCGTTAACTGATTTCATCTTCATTTAACTGATTTCATCGTTAACTGATTCCATCGTTAACTGATTTCATCTTCATTTAACTGATTTCATCGTTAACTGATTTCATCGTTAACTGATTTCATCTTCATTTAACTGATTTCATCGTTAACTGATTTCATCTTCATTTAACTGATTTCATCGTTAACTGATTTAATCGTTAACTGATTCCATCGTTAACTGATTTCATCTTTAACTGATTTCATCGTTAACTGATTTCATCTTCATTTAACTGATTTCATCGTTAAGTGATTTCATCGTTAACTGATTTCATCTTCATTTAACTGATTTCATTGTTAACTGATTTCATCGTTAACTGATTTCATCTTCATTTAACTGATTTCATCGTTAACTGATTTCATCGTTAACTGATTCCATCGTTAACTGATTTCATCGTTAACTGATTTCATCGTTAACTGATTTCATCTTCATTTAACTGATTTCATCGTTAACTGATTTCATCTTCATTTAACTGATTTCATTTTCATTCTTCATTTAACTGATTTCATCGTTAACTGATTTCATCTTCATTTAACTGATTTCATCGTTAACTGATTTCATCGTTAACTGATTTCATCTTCATTTAACTGATTTCATCGTTAACTGATTTCATCGTTAACTGATTTCATCTTCATTTAACTGATTTCATCGTTAACTGATTTCATCGTTAACTGATTCCATCGTTAACTGATTTCATCTTTAACTGATTTCATCGTTAACTGATTTCATCTTCATTTAACTGATTTCATCGTTAAGTGATTTCATCGTTAACTGATTTCATCTTCATTTAACTGATTTCATTGTTAACTGATTTCATCGTTAACTGATTTCATCTTCATTTAACTGATTTCATCGTTAACTGATTTCATCGTTAACTGATTTCATCGTTAACTGATTCCATCGTTAACTGATTTCATCGTTAACTGATTTCATCGTTAACTGATTTCATCTTCATTTAACTGATTTCATCGTTAACTGATTTCATCTTCATTTAACTGATTTCATTTTCATTCTTCATTTAACTGATTTCATCGTTAACTGATTTCATCTTCATTTAACTGATTTCATCGTTAACTGATTTCATCGTTAACTGATTTCATCGTTAACTGATTTCAACTTCTTTTAATTGATTTCATCGTTAACTGATTTCATCGTTAACTGATTTCATCTTCATTTAACTGATTTCATCGTTAACTGATTTCATCGTTAACTGATTTCATCTTCATTTAACTGATTTCATCGTTAACTGATTTCATCTTCATTTAACTGATTTCATCGTTAACTGATTTCATCGTTAACTGATTTCATCTTCATTTAACTGATTCCATCGTTAACTGATTTCATCGTTAACTGATTTCATCGTTAACTGATTTCATCTTTAACTGATTTCATCGTTAACTGATTTCATCTTCATTTAACTGATTTCATCGTTAACTGATTTCATCTTCATTTAACTGATTTCATTTTCATTCTTCATTTAACTGATTTCATCGTTAACTGATTTCATCTTCATTTAACTGATTTCATCGTTAACTGATTTCATCGTTAACTGATTTCATCTTTAACTGATTTCATCGTTAACTGATTTCATCTTCATTTAACTGATTTCATCGTTAACTGATTTCATCTTCATTTAACTGATTTCATTTTCATTCTTCATTTAACTGATTTCATCGTTAACTGATTTCATCTTCATTTAACTGATTTCATCGTTAACTGATTTCATCTTCATTTAACTGATTTCATCGTTAACTGATTTCATCTTCATTTAACTGATTCCATCGTTAACTGATGTCATCGTTAACTGATTTCATCTTCATTTAACTGATTTCATCGTTAACTGATTTCATCGTTAACTGATTTCATCTTCATTTAACTGATTCCATCGTTAACTGATTTCATCGTTAACTGATTTCATCTTCATTTAACTGATTTCATCGTTAACTGATTTCATCGTTAACTGATTTCATCTTCATTTAACTGATTCCATCGTTAACTGATTTCATCGTTAACTGATTTCATCTTCATTTAACTGATTTCATCGTTAACTGATTTCATCGTTAACTGATTCCATCGTTAACTGATTTCATCGTTAACTGATTTCATCTTCATTTAACTGATTTCATCGTTAACTGATTTCATCGTTAACTGATTTCATCTTCATTTAACTGATTCCATCGTTAACTGATTTCATCGTTTACTGATTTCATCGTTAACTGATTTCATCTTCATTTAACTGATTTCATTTTCATTCTTCATTTAACTGATTTCATCGTTAACTGATTTCATCGTTAACTGATTTCATCTTCATTTAACTGATTTCATCGTTAACTGATTTCATCGTTAACTGATTTCATCGTTAACTGATTTCATCTTCATTTAACTGATTTCATCGTTAACTGATTTCATCGTTAACTGATTTCATCTTTTACTGATTTCATCGTTAACTGATTTCATCTTTAACTGATTTCATCGTTAACTGATTTCATCTTCATTTAACTGATTTCATCGTTGACTGATTTCATCTTCATTTAACTGATTTCATCGTTGACTGATTTCATCTTCATTTAACTGATTCCATCGTTAACTGATTTCATCTTCATTTAACTGATTCCATCGTTAACTGATCTCATCGTTAACTGATTTCATCGTTAACTGATTCCATCGTTAACTGATTTCATCTTCATTTAACTGATTTCATTGTTAACTGATTTCATCGTTAACTGATTTCATCTTCATTTAACTGATTTCATCGTTAACTGATTTCATCGTTAACTGATTCCATCGTTAACTGATTTCATCGTTAACTGATTTCATCGTTAACTGATTTCATCTTCATTTAACTGATTTCATCGTTAACTGATTTCATCTTCATTTAACTGATTTCATTTTCATTCTTCATTTAACTGATTTCATCGTTAACTGATTTCATCTTCATTTAACTGATTTCATCGTTAACTGATTTCATCGTTAACTGATTTCATCTTCATTTAACTGATTTCATCGTTAACTGATTTCATCGTTAACTGATTCCATCGTTAACTGATTTCATCTTTAACTGATTTCATCGTTAACTGATTTCATCTTCATTTAACTGATTTCATCGTTAAGTGATTTCATCGTTAACTGATTTCATCTTCATTTAACTGATTTCATTGTTAACTGATTTCATCGTTAACTGATTTCATCTTCATTTAACTGATTTCATCGTTAACTGATTCCATCGTTAACTGATTTCATCGTTAACTGATTTCATCGTTAACTGATTTCATCTTCATTTAACTGATTTCATCGTTAACTGATTTCATCTTCATTTAACTGATTTCATTTTCATTCTTCATTTAACTGATTTCATCGTTAACTGATTTCATCTTCATTTAACTGATTTCATCGTTAACTGATTTCATCGTTAACTGATTTCATCTTCATTTAATTGATTTCATCGTTAACTGATTTCATCGTTAACTGATTTCATCTTCATTTAACTGATTTCATCGTTAACTGATTTCATCGTTAACTGATTTCATCTTCATTTAACTGATTTCATCGTTAACTGATTTCATCTTCATTTAACTGATTTCATCGTTAACTGATTTCATCGTTAACTGATTTCATCTTCATTTAACTGATTCCATCGTTAACTGATTTCATCGTTAACTGATTTCATCGTTAACTGATTTCATCTTTAACTGATTTCATCGTTAACTGATTTCATCTTCATTTAACTGATTTCATCGTTAACTGATTTCATCGTTAACTGATTTCATCTTCATTTAACTGATTTCATTTTCATTCTTCATTTAACTGATTTCATCGTTAACTGATTTCATCTTCATTTAACTGATTTCATCGTTAACTGATTTCATCGTTAACTGATTTCATCTTCTTTTAACTGATTTCATCGTTAACTGATTTCATCTTCATTTAATTGATTTCATCGTTAACTGATTTCATCGTTAACTGATTTCATCTTCATTTAACTGATTTCATCGTTAACTGATTTCATCGTTAACTGATTTCATCTTCATTTAACTGATTTCATCGTTAACTGATTTCATCGTTAACTGATTTCATCTTCATTTAACTGATTCCATCGTTAACTGATTCCATCGTTAACTGATTTCATCGTTAACTGATTTCATCGTTAACTGATTTCATCTTCATTTAACTGATTTCATCGTTAACTGATTTCATCTTCATTTAACTGATTTCATTTTCATTCTTCATTTAACTGATTTCATCGTTAACTGATTTCATCTTCATTTAACTGATTTCATCGTTAACTGATTTCATCGTTAACTGATTTCATCTTCATTTAACTGATTCCATCGTTAACTGATTTCATCGTTAACTGATTTCATCTTCATTTAACTGATTTCATCGTTAACTGATTCCATCGTTAACTGATTTCATCGTTAACTGATTTTATCGTTAACTGATTTCATCTTCATTTAACTGATTTCATCGTTAACTGATTTCATCTTCATTTAACTGATTTCATCGTTAACTGATTTCATCGTTAACTGATTTCATCGTTAACTGATTTCATCTTCATTTAACTGATTTCATCGTTAACTGATTTCATCGTTAACTGATTCCATCGTTAACTGATTTCATCGTTAACTGATTTCATCTTCATTTAACTGATTTCATCGTTAACTGATTTCATCGTTAACTGATTTCATCTTTAACTGATTTCATCGTTAACTGATTTCATCTTCATTTAACTGATTTCATCGTTAACTGATTTCATCTTTAACTGATTTCATCGTTAACTGATTTCATCTTCATTTAACTGATTTCATCGTTAACTGATTTCATCGTTAACTGATTTCATCTTCATTTAACTGATTTCATCGTTAACTGATTTCATCGTTAACTGATTTCATCGTTAACTGATTTCATCTTCATTTAACTGATTTCATTGTTAACTGATTTCATCGTTAACTGATTCCATCGTTAACTGATTTCATCGTTAACTGATTTCATCTTCATTTAACTGATTTCATCGTTAACTGATTTCATCTTCATTTAACTGATTTCATTTTCATTCTTCATTTAACTGATTTCATCGTTAACTGATTTCATCTTCATTTAACTGATTTCATCGTTAACTGATTTCATCGTTAACTGATTTCATCGTTAACTGATTTCATCTTCATTTAACTGATTTCATCGTTAACTGATTTCATCTTCATTTAATTGATTTCATCGTTAACTGATTTCATCGTTAACTGATTTCATCGTTAACTGATTTCATCTTCATTTAACTGATTTCATCGTTAACTGATTTCATCTTTAACTGATTTCATCGTTAACTGATTTCATCTTCATTTAACTGATTTCATCGTTAACTGATTTCATCGTTAACTGATTTCATCGTTAACTGATTTCATCTTCATTTAACTGATTTCATCGTTAACTGATTTCATCGTTAACTGATTTCATCGTTAACTGATTTCATCTTCATTTAACTGATTTCATCGTTAACTGATTTCATCTTTATTTAACTGATTTCATCGTTAACTGATTTCATCGTTAACTGATTTCATCTTCATTTAACTGATTCCATCGTTAACTGATTCCATCGTTAACTGATTTCATCGTTAACTGATTTCATCGTTAACTGATTTCATCTTCATTTAACTGATTTCATCGTTAACTGATTTCATCGTTAACTGATTCCATCGTTAACTGATTTCATCGTTAACTGATTTCATCTTCATTTAACTGATTTCATCGTTAACTGATTTCATCTTCATTTAACTGATTTCATCGTTAACTGATTTCATCGTTAACTGATTTCATCGTTAACTGATTTCATCTTCATTTAACTGATTTCATTTTCATTCTTCATTTAACTGATTTCATCGTTAACTGATTTCATCTTCATTTAACTGATTTCATCGTTAACTGATTTCATCTTCATTTAATTGATTTCATCATTAACTGATTTCATCGTTAACTGATTTCATCGTTAACTGATTTCATCTTCATTTAACTGATTTCATCGTTAACTGATTTCATCGTTAACTGATTCCATCGTTAACTGATTTCATCGTTAACTGATTTCATCTTCATTTAACTGATTTCATCGTTAACTGATTTCATCTTCATTTAACTGATTTCATCGTTAACTGATTTCATCGTTAACTGATTTCATCGTTAACTGATTTCATCGTTAACTGATTTCATCTTCATTTAACTGATTTCATCGTTAACTGATTTCATCGTTAACTGATTTCATCGTTAACTGATTTCATCTTCATTTAACTGATTTCATCGTTAACTGATTTCATCGTTAACTGATTTCATCTTCATTTAACTGATTTCATCGTTAACTGATTCCATCGTTAACTGATTTCATCTTTAACTGATTTCATCGTTAACTGATTTCATCTTCATTTAACTGATTTCATCGTTAAGTGATTTCATCGTTAAGTGATTTCATCGTTAACTGATTTCATCGTTAACTGATTTCATCTTCATTTAACTGATTTCATCGTTAACTGATTTCATCGTTAACTGATTTCATCGTTAACTGATTTCATCGTTAACTGATTTCATCTTCATTTAACTGATTTCATCGTTCACTGATTTCATCGTTCACTGATTTCATCTTCATTTAACTGATTTCATCGTTCACTGATTTCATCGTTAACTGATTTCATCTTCATTTAACTGATTTCATCGTTAACTGATTTCATCTTCATTTAACTGATTTCATCGTTAACTGATTTCGTCTTCATTTAACTGATTTCATCGTTAACTGATTTCATCGTTAACTGATTTCATCGTTAACTGATTTCATCTTCATTTAACTGATTTCATCGTTAACTGATTTCATCGTTAACTGATTCCATCGTTAACTGATTTCATCTTTAACTGATTTCATCGTTATCTGATTTCATCTTCATTTAACTGATTTCATCGTTAACTGATTTCATCTTCATTTAATTGATTTCATCGTTAACTGATTTCATCCTTAACTGATTTCATCTTCATTTAACTGATTTCATCGTTAACTGATTTCATCGTTAACTGATTTCATCTTCATTTAATTGATTTCATCGTTAACTGATTTCATCGTTAACTGATTTCATCTTCATTTAACTGATTTCATCGTTAACTGATTTCATCGTTAACTGATTTCATCTTCATTTAACTGATTTCATCGTTAACTGATTTCATCGTTAACTGATTTCATCGTTAACTGATTTCATCTTCATTTAACTGATTTCATCGTTAACTGATTTCATCGTTAACTGATTTCATCTTCATTTAACTGATTTCATCGTTAACTGATTTCATCGTTAACTGATTTCATCTTTAACTGATTTCATCGTTAACTGATTTCATCTTCATTTAACTGATTTCATCGTTAACTGATTTCATCTTCATTTAACTGATTCCATCGTTAACTGATTTCATCGTTAACTGATTTCATCTTCATTTAACTGATTCCATCGTTAACTGATTTCATCGTTCACTGATTTCATCGTTAACTGATTTCATCTTCATTTAACTGATTTCATCGTTAACTGATTTCATCGTTAACTGATTTCATCTTTAACTGATTTCATCGTTAACTGATTTCATCTTCATTTAACTGATTCCATCGTTAACTGATTTCATCGTTAACTGATTTCATCTTCATTTAACTGATTTCATCGTTAACTGATTTCATCGTTAACTGATTTCATCTTCATTTAACTGATTTCATCGTTAACTGATTTCATCTTTAACTGATTTCATCGTTAACTGATTTCATTTTCATTCTTCATTTAACTGATTTCATCGTTAACTGATTTCATCTTCATTTAACTGATTTCATCGTTAACTGATTTCATCGTTAACTGATTTCATCTTTAACTGATTTCATCGTTAACTGATTTCATCTTCATTTAACTGATTTCATCGTTAACTGATTTCATCTTCATTTAACTGATTTCATCGTTAACTGATTTCATCGTTAACTGATTCCATCGTTAACTGATTTCATCGTTAACTGATTTCATCGTTAACTGATTTCATCTTCATTTAACTGATTTCATCGTTAACTGATTTCATCGTTAACTGATTTCATCTTCATTTAACTGATTTCATCGTTAACTGATTTCATCGTTAACTGATTTCATCGTTAACTGATTTCATCTTCATTTAACTGATTTCATCGTTAACTGATTTCATCGTTAACTGATTCCATCGTTAACTGATTTCATCTTTAACTGATTTCATCGTTAACTGATTTCATCTTCATTTAACTGATTTCATCGTTAACTGATTTCATCTTCATTTAACTGATTTCATCGTTAAGTGATTTCATCGTTAACTGATTTCATCGTTAACTGATTTCATCTTCATTCTTCATTTAACTGATTTCATCGTTAACTGATTTCATCGTTAACTGATTTCATCTTCATTTAACTGATTTCATCGTTAATTGATTTCATCGTTAACTGATTTCATCGTTAACTGATTTCATCTTCATTTAACTGATTTCATCGTTAACTGATTTCATCGTTAACTGATTTCATCTTCATTTAACTGATTTCATCGTTAACTGATTTCATCGTTAACTGATTTCATCTTCATTTAACTGATTTCATCTTCATTTAACTGATTTCATCGTTAACTGATTTCATCTTCATTTAACTGATTTCATCGTTAACTGATTTCATCGTTAACTGATTTCATCTTCATTTAACTGATTTCATCGTTAACTGATTTCATCGTTAACTGATTCCATCGTTAACTGATTTCATCTTCATTTAACTGATTTCATCGTTAACTGATTTCATCTTCATTTAACTGATTCCATCGTTAACTGATTCCATCGTTAACTGATTTCATCGTTAACTGATTTCATCTTCATTTAACTGATTTCATCGTTAACTGATTTCATCTTCATTTAACTGATTTCATCGTTAACTGATTTCATCGTTAACTGATTTCATCGTTAACTGATTTCATCTTCATTTAACTGATTTCATCGTTAACTGATCTCATCGTTAACTGATCTCATCGTTAACTGATCTCATCGTTAACTGATTCCATCGTTAACTGATTTCATCGTTAACTGATTTCATCTTCATTTAACTGATTTCATTTTCATTCTTCATTTAACTGATTTCATATTTAACTGATTTCATCGTTTACTGATTTCATCTTCATTTAACTGATTTCATCTTCATTTAACTGATTTCATCGTTAACTGATTTCATCGTTAACTGATTTCATCTTTAACTGATTTCATCTTCATTTAACTGATTCCATCGTTAACTGATTTCATCGTTAACTGATTTCATCTTTAACTGATTTCATCGTTAACTGATTTCATCTTCATTTAACTGATTTCATCGTTAACTGATTTCATCGTTAACTGATTTCATCTTTAACTGATTTCATCGTTAACTGATTTCATCTTCATTTAACTGATTTCATCGTTAACTGATTCCATCGTTAACTGATTTCATCGTTAACTGATTTCATCGTTAACTGATTTCATCTTCATTTAACTGATTTCATCGTTAACTGATTTCATCGTTAACTGATTTCATCGTTAACTGATTTCATCGTTAACTGATTTCATCTTCATTTAACTGATTTCATCGTTAACTGATTTCATCTTCATTTAATTGATTTCATCGTTAACTGATTTCATCGTTAACTGATTTCATCGTTAACTGATTTCATCTTCATTTAACTGATTTCATCGTTAACTGATTTCATCGTTAACTGATTCCATCGTTAACTGATTTCATCGTTAACTGATTTCATCGTTAACTGATTTCATCTTCATTTAACTGATTTCATCGTTAACTGATTTCATCGTTAACTGATTTCATCTTCATTTAACTGATTTCATCGTTAACTGATTTCATCGTTAACTGATTCCATCGTTAACTGATTTCATCTTTAACTGATTTCATCGTTAACTGATTTCATCGTTAACTGATTTCATCTTCATTTAACTGATTTCATCTTCATTTAACTGATTTCATCGTTAAGTGATTTCATCGTTAACTGATTTCATCGTTAACTGATTCCATCGTTAACTGATTTCATCTTCATTTAACTGATTTCATCGTTAACTGATTTCATCGTTAACTGATTTCATCTTCATTTAACTGATTTCATCGTTAACTGATTTCATCGTTAACTGATTTCATCTTCATTCTTCATTTAACTGATTTCATCGTTAACTGATTTCATCGTTAACTGATTTCATCGTTAACTGATTCCATCGTTAACTGATTTCATCTTTAACTGATTTCATCGTTAACTGGTTTCATCTTCATTTAACTGATTTCATCGTTAAGTGATTTCATCGTTAACTGATTTCATCTTCATTTAACTGATTTCATTGTTAACTGATTTCATCGTTAACTGATTTCATCTTCATTTAACTGATTTCATCGTTAACTGATTTCATCGTTAACTGATTTCATCGTTAACTGATTCCATCGTTAACTGATTTCATCGTTAACTGATTTCATCTTCATTTAACTGATTTCATCGTTAACTGATTTCATCGTTAACTGATTTCATCTTCATTTAACTGATTTCATCGTTAACTGATTCCATCGTTAACTGATTCCATCGTTAACTGATTTCATCGTTAACTGATTTCATCGTTAACTGATTTCATCTTCATTTAACTGATTTCATCGTTAACTGATTTCATCTTCATTTAACTGATTTCATCGTTAACTGATTTCATCGTTAACTGATTTCATCTTCATTTAACTGATTTCATCTTCATTTAACTGATTTCATTTTCATTCTTCATTTAACTGATTTCATCGTTAACTGATTTCATCTTCATTTAATTGATTTCATCGTTAACTGATTTCATCGTTAACTGATTTCATCGTTAACTGATTTCATCTTCATTTAACTGATTTCATCGTTAACTGATTTCATCGTTAACTGATTTCATCTTCATTTAACTGATTTCATCGTTAACTGATTTCATCGTTAACTGATTTCATCGTTAACTGATTTCATCTTCATTTAACTGATTTCATCGTTAACTGATTTCATCGTTAACTGATTTCATCTTTAACTGATTTCATCGTTAACTGATTTCATCTTCATTTAACTGATTTCATCGTTAACTGATTTCATCGTTAACTGATTTCATCGTTAACTGATTTCATCTTCATTTAACTGATTCCATCGTTAACTGATTTCATCGTTAACTGATTTCATCGTTAACTGATTTCATCTTCATTTAACTGATTTCATCGTTAACTGATTTCATCGTTAACTGATTTCATCTTTAACTGATTTCATCGTTAACTGATTTCATCTTCATTTAACTGATTTCATCGTTAACTGATTTCATCGTTTACTGATTTCATCGTTAACTGATTTCATCTTCATTTAACTGATTTCATCGTTAACTGATTTCATCGTTAACTGATTCCATCGTTAACTGATTTCATCGTTAACTGATTTCATCTTCATTTAACTGATTTCATCTTCATTAACTGATTTCATTTTCATTCTTCATTTAACTGATTTCATCGTTAACTGATTTCATCTTCATTTAATTGATTTCATCGTTAACTGATTTCATCGTTAACTGATTTCATCGTTAACTGATTTCATCTTCATTTAACTGATTTCATCGTTAACTGATTTCATCGTTAACTGATTTCATCTTCATTTAACTGATTTCATCGTTAACTGATTTCATCGTTAACTGATTTCATCGTTAACTGATTTCATCTTCATTTAACTGATTTCATCGTTAACTGATTTCATCGTTAACTGATTTCATCTTTAACTGATTTCATCGTTAACTGATTTCATCTTCATTTAACTGATTTCATCGTTAACTGATTTCATCGTTAACTGATTTCATCGTTAACTGATTTCATCTTCATTTAACTGATTCCATCGTTAACTGATTTCATCGTTAACTGATTTCATCGTTAACTGATTTCATCTTCATTTAACTGATTTCATCGTTAACTGATTTCATCGTTAACTGATTTCATCTTTAACTGATTTCATCGTTAACTGATTTCATCTTCATTTAACTGATTTCATCGTTAACTGATTTCATCGTTTACTGATTTCATCGTTAACTGATTTCATCTTCATTTAACTGATTTCATCGTTAACTGATTTCATCGTTAACTGATTCCATCGTTAACTGATTTCATCGTTAACTGATTTCATCGTTAACTGATTTCATCGTTAACTGATTTCATCTTCATTTAACTGATTTCATTTTCATTCTTCATTTAACTGATTTCATCGTTAACTGATTTCATCTTCATTTAACTGATTTCATCGTTAACTGATTTCATCTTCATTTAACTGATTTCATTGTTAACTGATTTCATCGTTAACTGATTTCATCTTTAACTGATTTCATCGTTAACTGATTTCATCTTCATTTAACTGATTTCATCGTTAACTGATTTCATCTTCATTTAATTGATTTCATCGTTAACTGATTTCATCGTTAACTGATTTCATCGTTAACTGATTTCATCTTCATTTAACTGATTTCATCGTTAACTGATTCCATCGTTAACTGATTTCATCTTCATTTAACTGATTTCATCGTTAACTGATTTCATCGTTAACTGATTTCATCTTCATTTAACTGATTTCATCGTTAACTGATTTCATCGTTAACTGATTTCATCGTTAACTGATTTCATCGTTAACTGATTTCATCTTCATTTAACTGATTTCATCGTTAACTGATTTCATCGTTAACTGATTTCATCTTCATTTAACTGATTTCATCGTTAACTGATTCCATCGTTAACTGATTTCATCTTTAACTGATTTCATCGTTAACTGATTTCATCTTCATTTAACTGATTTCATCGTTAACTGATTTCATCTTCATTTAACTGATTTCATTTTCATTCTTCATTTAACTGATTTCATCGTTAACTGATTTCATCTTCATTTAACTGATTTCATCGTTAACTGATTTCATCGTTAACTGATTTCATCTTCATTTAACTGATTTCATCGTTAACTGATTTCATCGTTAACTGATTTCATCTTCATTTAACTGATTTCATCGTTAACTGATTTCATCGTTAACTGATTCCATCGTTAACTGATTTCATCTTTAACTGATTTCATCGTTAACTGATTTCATCTTCATTTAACTGATTTCATCGTTAAGTGATTTCATCGTTAACTGATTTCATCTTCATTTAACTGATTTCATTGTTAACTGATTTCATCGTTAACTGATTTCATCTTCATTTAACTGATTTCATCGTTAACTGATTTCATCGTTAACTGATTTCATCGTTAACTGATTCCATCGTTAACTGATTTCATCGTTAACTGATTTCATCTTCATTTAACTGATTTCATCGTTAACTGATTTCATCTTCATTTAACTGATTTCATTTTCATTCTTCATTTAACTGATTTCATCGTTAACTGATTTCATCTTCATTTAACTGATTTCATCGTTAACTGATTTCATCGTTAACTGATTTCATCGTTAACTGATTTCATCTTCTTTTAATTGATTTCATCGTTAACTGATTTCATCGTTAACTGATTTCATCTTCATTTAACTGATTTCATCGTTAACTGATTTCATCGTTAACTGATTTCATCTTCATTTAACTGATTTCATCGTTAACTGATTTCATCTTCATTTAACTGATTTCATCGTTAACTGATTTCATCGTTAACTGATTTCATCTTCATTTAACTGATTCCATCGTTAACTGATTTCATCGTGAACTGATTTCATCGTTAACTGATTTCATCTTTAACTGATTTCATCGTTAACTGATTTCATCTTCATTTAACTGATTTCATCTTCATTTAACTGATTTCATCGTTAACTGATTTCATCTTCATTTAACTGATTTCATTTTCATTCTTCATTTAACTGATTTCATCGTTAACTGATTTCATCTTCATTTAACTGATTTCATCGTTAACTGATTTCATCGTTAACTGATTTCATCTTCTTTTAACTGATTTCATCGTTAACTGATTTCATCTTCATTTAATTGATTTCATCGTTAACTGATTTCATCGTTAACTGATTTCATCTTCATTTAACTGATTTCATCGTTAACTGATTTCATCGTTAACTGATTTCATCTTCATTTAACTGATTTCATCGTTAACTGATTTCATCTTCATTTAACTGATTTCATCGTTAACTGATTTCATCGTTAACTGATTTCATCTTCATTTAACTGATTCCATCGTTAACTGATTTCATCGTTAACTGATTTCATCGTTAACTGATTTCATCTTTAACTGATTTCATCGTTAACTGATTTCATCTTCATTTAACTGATTTCATCGTTAACTGATTTCATCTTCATTTAACTGATTTCATTTTCATTCTTCATTTAACTGATTTCATCGTTAACTGATTTCATCTTCATTTAACTGATTTCATCGTTAACTGATTTCATCGTTAACTGATTTCATCGTTAACTGATTTCATCTTCATTTAACTGATTCCATCGTTAACTGATGTCATCGTTAACTGATTTCATCTTCATTTAACTGATTTCATCGTTAACTGATTTCATCGTTAACTGATTTCATCTTCATTTAACTGATTCCATCGTTAACTGATTTCATCGTTAACTGATTTCATCGTTAACTGATTTCATCTTCATTTAACTGATTCCATCGTTAACTGATTTCATCGTTAACTGATTTCATCTTCATTTAACTGATTTCATCGTTAACTGATTTCATCGTTAACTGATTCCATCGTTAACTGATTTCATCGTTAACTGATTTCATCTTCATTTAACTGATTTCATCGTTAACTGATTTCATCGTTAACTGATTTCATCTTCATTTAACTGATTCCATCGTTAACTGATTTCATCGTTTACTGATTTCATCGTTAACTGATTTCATCTTCATTTAACTGATTTCATTTTCATTCTTCATTTAACTGATTTCATCGTTAACTGATTTCATCGTTAACTGATTTCATCTTCATTTAACTGATTTCATCGTTAACTGATTTCATCGTTAACTGATTTCATCGTTAACTGATTTCATCTTCATTTAACTGATTTCATCGTTAACTGATTTCATCGTTAACTGATTTCATCTTTTACTGATTTCATCGTTAACTGATTTCATCTTTAACTGATTTCATCGTTAACTGATTTCATCTTCATTTAACTGATTTCATCGTTGACTGATTTCATCTTCATTTAACTGATTTCATCGTTGACTGATTTCATCTTCATTTAACTGATTCCATCGTTAACTGATTTCATCTTCATTTAACTGATTCCATCGTTAACTGATCTCATCGTTAACTGATTTCATCGTTAACTGATTCCATCGTTAACTGATTTCATCTTCATTTAACTGATTTCATTGTTAACTGATTTCATCGTTAACTGATTTCATCGTTAACTGATTTCATCGTTAACTGATTTCATCTTCATTTAACTGATTTCATCGTTAACTGATTTCATCTTCATTTAACTGATTTCATTTTCATTCTTCATTTAACTGATTTCATCGTTAACTGATTTCATCTTCATTTAACTGATTTCATCGTTAACTGATTTCATCGTTAACTGATTTCATCTTCATTTAACTGATTTCATCGTTAACTGATTTCATCGTTAACTGATTCCATCGTTAACTGATTTCATCTTTAACTGATTTCATCGTTAACTGATTTCATCTTCATTTAACTGATTTCATCGTTAAGTGATTTCATCGTTAACTGATTTCATCTTCATTTAACTGATTTCATTGTTAACTGATTTCATCGTTAACTGATTTCATCTTCATTTAACTGATTTCATCGTTAACTGATTCCATCGTTAACTGATTTCATCGTTAACTGATTTCATCGTTAACTGATTTCATCTTCATTTAACTGATTTCATCGTTAACTGATTTCATCTTCATTTAACTGATTTCATTTTCATTCTTCATTTAACTGATTTCATCGTTAACTGATTTCATCTTCATTTAACTGATTTCATCGTTAACTGATTTCATCGTTAACTGATTTCATCTTCATTTAATTGATTTCATCGTTAACTGATTTCATCGTTAACTGATTTCATCTTCATTTAACTGATTTCATCGTTAACTGATTTCATCGTTAACTGATTTCATCTTCATTTAACTGATTTCATCGTTAACTGATTTCATCTTCATTTAACTGATTTCATCGTTAACTGATTTCATCGTTAACTGATTTCATCTTCATTTAACTGATTCCATCGTTAACTGATTTCATCGTTAACTGATTTCATCGTTAACTGATTTCATCTTTAACTGATTTCATCGTTAACTGATTTCATCTTCATTTAACTGATTTCATCGTTAACTGATTTCATCGTTAACTGATTTCATCTTCATTTAACTGATTTCATTTTCATTCTTCATTTAACTGATTTCATCGTTAACTGATTTCATCTTCATTTAACTGATTTCATCGTTAACTGATTCCATCGTTAACTGATTTCATCTTCTTTTAACTGATTTCATCGTTAACTGATTTCATCTTCATTTAATTGATTTCATCGTTAACTGATTTCATCGTTAACTGATTTCATCTTCATTTAACTGATTTCATCGTTAACTGATTTCATCGTTAACTGATTTCATCTTCATTTAACTGATTTCATCGTTAACTGATTTCATCGTTAACTGATTTCATCTTCATTTAACTGATTCCATCGTTAACTGATTTCATCGTTAACTGATTTCATCGTTAACTGATTTCATCGTTAACTGATTTCATCTTCATTTAACTGATTTCATCGTTAACTGATTTCATCTTCATTTAACTGATTTCATTTTCATTCTTCATTTAACTGATTTCATCGTTAACTGATTTCATCTTCATTTAACTGATTTCATCGTTAACTGATTTCATCGTTAACTGATTTCATCGTTAACTGATTTCATCTTCATTTAACTGATTCCATCGTTAACTGATTTCATCGTTAACTGATTTCATCTTCATTTAACTGATTTCATCGTTAACTGATTCCATCGTTAACTGATTTCATCATTAACTGATTTTATCGTTAACTGATTTCATCTTCATTTAACTGATTTCATCGTTAACTGATTTCATCTTCATTTAACTGATTTCATCGTTAACTGATTTCATCGTTAACTGATTTCATCTTCATTTAACTGATTTCATCGTTAACTGATTCCATCGTTAACTGATTTCATCGTTAACTGATTTCATCTTCATTTAACTGATTTCATCGTTAACTGATTTCATCGTTAACTGATTTCATCTTTAACTGATTTCATCGTTAACTGATTTCATCTTCATTTAACTGATTTCATCGTTAACTGATTTCATCGTTAACTGATTTCATCTTTAACTGATTTCATCGTTAACTGATTTCATCTTCATTTAACTGATTTCATCGTTAACTGATTTCATCGTTAACTGATTTCATCTTCATTTAACTGATTTCATCGTTAACTGATTTCATCGTTAACTGATTTCATCGTTAACTGATTTCATCTTCATTTAACTGATTTCATTGTTAACTGATTTCATCGTTAACTGATTCCATCGTTAACTGATTTCATCGTTAACTGATTTCATCTTCATTTAACTGATTTCATCGTTAACTGATTTCATCTTCATTTAACTGATTTCATTTTCATTCTTCATTTAACTGATTTCATCGTTAACTGATTTCATCTTCATTTAACTGATTTCATCGTTAACTGATTTCATCTTCATTTAATTGATTTCATCGTTAACTGATTTCATCGTTAACTGATTTCATCTTCATTTAACTGATTTCATCGTTAACTGATTTCATCGTTAACTGATTTCATCGTTAACTGATTTCATCTTCATTTAACTGATTTCATCGTTAACTGATTTCATCGTTAACTGATTTCATCTTCATTTAACTGATTTCATCGTTAACTGATTCCATCGTTAACTGATTTCATCGTTAACTGATTTTATCGTTAACTGATTTCATCTTCATTTAACTGATTTCATCGTTAACTGATTTCATCTTCATTTAACTGATTTCATCGTTAACTGATTTCATCGTTAACTGATTTCATCTTCATTTAACTGATTTCATCGTTAACTGATTTCATCGTTAACTGATTCCATCGTTAACTGATTTCATCGTTAACTGATTTCATCTTCATTTAACTGATTTCATCGTTAACTGATTTCATCGTTAACTGATTTCATCTTTAACTGATTTCATCGTTAACTGATTTCATCTTCATTTAACTGATTTCATCGTTAACTGATTTCATCGTTAACTGATTTCATCGTTAACTGATTTCATCTTCATTTAACTGATTTCATCGTTAACTGATTTCATCGTTAACTGATTTCATCTTCATTTAACTGATTTCATCGTTAACTGATTTCATCGTTAACTGATTTCATCGTTAACTGATTTCATCTTCATTTAACTGATTTCATTGTTAACTGATTTCATCGTTAACTGATTCCATCGTTAACTGATTTCATCGTTAACTGATTTCATCTTCATTTAACTGATTTCATCGTTAACTGATTTCATCTTCATTTAACTGATTTCATTTTCATTCTTCATTTAACTGATTTCATCGTTAACTGATTTCATCTTCATTTAACTGATTTCATCGTTAACTGATTTCATCGTTAACTGATTTCATCGTTAACTGATTTCATCTTCATTTAACTGATTTCATCGTTAACTGATTTCATCTTCATTTAACTGATTTCATCGTTAACTGATTTCATCTTCATTTAACTGATTTCATCGTTAACTGATTTCATCGTTAACTGATTTCATCTTCATTTAACTGATTCCATCGTTAACTGATTTCATCGTTAACTGATTTCATCGTTAACTGATTTCATCTTCATTTAACTGATTTCATCGTTAACTGATTTCATCGTTAACTGATTTCATCTTTAACTGATTTCATCGTTAATTGATTTCATCTTCATTTAACTGATTTCATCGTTAACTGATTTCATCGTTAACTGATTTCATCTTCATTTAACTGATTTCATCGTTAACTGATTTCATCGTTAACTGATTCCATCGTTAACTGATTTCATCGTTAACTGATTTCATCTTCATTTAACTGATTTCATCGTTAACTGATTTCATCTTCATTTAACTGATTTCATCGTTAACTGATTTCATCGTTAACTGATTTCATCGTTAACTGATTTCATCTTCATTTAACTGATTTCATTTTCATTCTTCATTTAACTGATTTCATCGTTAACTGATTTCATCTTCATTTAACTGATTTCATCGTTAACTGATTTCATCTTCATTTAACTGATTTCATCTTCATTTAACTGATTTCATTTTCATTCTTCATTTAACTGATTTCATCGTTAACTGATTTCATCTTCATTTAACTGATTTCATCGTTAACTGATTTCATCGTTAACTGATTTCATCTTCATTTAACTGATTCCATCGTTAACTGATTTCATCGTTAACTGATTTCATCTTCATTTAACTGATTTCATCGTTAACTGATTCCATCGTTAACTGATTTCATCGTTAACTGATTTTATCGTTAACTGATTTCATCTTCATTTAACTGATTTCATCGTTAACTGATTTCATCTTCATTTAACTGATTTCATCGTTAACTGATTTCATCGTTAACTGATTTCATCGTTAACTGATTTCATCTTCATTTAACTGATTTCATCGTTAACTGATTTCATCGTTAACTGATTCCATCGTTAACTGATTTCATCGTTAACTGATTTCATCTTCATTTAACTGATTTCATCGTTAACTGATTTCATCGTTAACTGATTTCATCTTTAACTGATTTCATCGTTAACTGATTTCATCTTCATTTAACTGATTTCATCGTTAACTGATTTCATCTTTAACTGATTTCATCGTTAACTGATTTCATCTTCATTTAACTGATTTCATCGTTAACTGATTTCATCGTTAACTGATTTCATCTTCATTTAACTGATTTCATCGTTAACTGATTTCATCGTTAACTGATTTCATCTTCATTTAACTGATTTCATTGTTAACTGATTTCATCGTTAACTGATTCCATCGTTAACTGATTTCATCGTTAACTGATTTCATCTTCATTTAACTGATTTCATCGTTAACTGATTTCATCTTCATTTAACTGATTTCATTTTCATTCTTCATTTAACTGATTTCATCGTTAACTGATTTCATCTTCATTTAACTGATTTCATCGTTAACTGATTTCATCGTTAACTGATTTCATCGTTAACTGATTTCATCTTCATTTAACTGATTTCATCGTTAACTGATTTCATCTTCATTTAATTGATTTCATCGTTAACTGATTTCATCGTTAACTGATTTCATCGTTAACTGATTTCATCTTCATTTAACTGATTTCATCGTTAACTGATTTCATCTTTAACTGATTTCATCGTTAACTGATTTCATCTTCATTTAACTGATTTCATCGTTAACTGATTTCATCGTTAACTGATTTCATCGTTAACTGATTTCATCTTCATTTAACTGATTTCATCGTTAACTGATTTCATCGTTAACTGATTTCATCGTTAACTGATTTCATCGTTAACTGATTTCATCTTCATTTAACTGATTTCATCGTTAACTGATTTCATCTTTATTTAACTGATTTCATCGTTAACTGATTTCATCGTTAACTGATTTCATCTTCATTTAACTGATTCCATCGTTAACTGATTCCATCGTTAACTGATTTCATCGTTAACTGATTTCATCGTTAACTGATTTCATCTTCATTTAACTGATTTCATCGTTAACTGATTTCATCGTTAACTGATTCCATCGTTAACTGATTTCATCGTTAACTGATTTCATCTTCATTTAACTGATTTCATCGTTAACTGATTTCATCTTCATTTAACTGATTTCATCGTTAACTGATTTCATCGTTAACTGATTTCATCGTTAACTGATTTCATCTTCATTTAACTGATTTCATTTTCATTCTTCATTTAACTGATTTCATCGTTAACTGATTTCATCTTCATTTAACTGATTTCATCGTTAACTGATTTCATCTTCATTTAATTGATTTCATCATTAACTGATTTCATCGTTAACTGATTTCATCGTTAACTGATTTCATCTTCATTTAACTGATTTCATCGTTAACTGATTTCATCGTTAACTGATTCCATCGTTAACTGATTTCATCGTTAACTGATTTCATCTTCATTTAACTGATTTCATCGTTAACTGATTTCATCGTTAACTGATTTCATCTTCATTTAACTGATTTCATCGTTAACTGATTTCATCGTTAACTGATTTCATCGTTAACTGATTTCATCGTTAACTGATTTCATCTTCATTTAACTGATTTCATCGTTAACTGATTTCATCGTTAACTGATTTCATCGTTAACTGATTTCATCTTCATTTAACTGATTTCATCGTTAACTGATTTCATCGTTAACTGATTTCATCTTCATTTAACTGATTTCATCGTTAACTGATTCCATCGTTAACTGATTTCATCTTTAACTGATTTCATCGTTAACTGATTTCATCTTCATTTAACTGATTTCATCGTTAAGTGATTTCATCGTTAAGTGATTTCATCGTTAACTGATTTCATCGTTAACTGATTTCATCTTCATTTAACTGATTTCATCGTTAACTGATTTCATCGTTAACTGATTTCATCGTTAACTGATTTCATCGTTAACTGATTTCATCTTCATTTAACTGATTTCATCGTTCACTGATTTCATCGTTCACTGATTTCATCTTCATTTAACTGATTTCATCGTTCACTGATTTCATCGTTAACTGATTTCATCTTCATTTAACTGATTTCATCGTTAACTGATTTCATCTTCATTTAACTGATTTCATCGTTAACTGATTTCGTCTTCATTTAACTGATTTCATCGTTAACTGATTTCATCGTTAACTGATTTCATCGTTAACTGATTTCATCTTCATTTAACTGATTTCATCGTTAACTGATTTCATCGTTAACTGATTCCATCGTTAACTGATTTCATCTTTAACTGATTTCATCGTTAACTGATTTCATCTTCATTTAACTGATTTCATCGTTAACTGATTTCATCTTCATTTAATTGATTTCATCGTTAACTGATTTCATCCTTAACTGATTTCATCTTCATTTAACTGATTTCATCGTTAACTGATTTCATCGTTAACTGATTTCATCTTCATTTAATTGATTTCATCGTTAACTGATTTCATCGTTAACTGATTTCATCTTCATTTAACTGATTTCATCGTTAACTGATTTCATCGTTAACTGATTTCATCTTCATTTAACTGATTTCATCGTTAACTGATTTCATCGTTAACTGATTTCATCGTTAACTGATTTCATCTTCATTTAACTGATTTCATCGTTAACTGATTTCATCGTTAACTGATTTCATCTTCATTTAACTGATTTCATCGTTAACTGATTTCATCGTTAACTGATTTCATCGTTCACTGATTTCATCGTTAACTGATTTCATCTTCATTTAACTGATTTCATCGTTAACTGATTTCATCGTTAACTGATTTCATCTTTAACTGATTTCATCGTTAACTGATTTCATCTTCATTTAACTGATTCCATCGTTAACTGATTTCATCGTTAACTGATTTCATCTTCATTTAACTGATTTCATCGTTAACTGATTTCATCGTTAACTGATTTCATCTTCATTTAACTGATTTCATCGTTAACTGATTTCATCTTTAACTGATTTCATCGTTAACTGATTTCATTTTCATTCTTCATTTAACTGATTTCATCGTTAACTGATTTCATCTTCATTTAACTGATTTCATCGTTAACTGATTTCATCGTTAACTGATTTCATCTTTAACTGATTTCATCGTTAACTGATTTCATCTTCATTTAACTGATTTCATCGTTAACTGATTTCATCTTCATTTAATTGATTTCATCGTTAACTGATTTCATCGTTAACTGATTTCATCGTTAACTGATTTCATCTTCATTTAACTGATTTCATCGTTAACTGATTTCATCGTTAACTGATTCCATCGTTAACTGATTTCATCGTTAACTGATTTCATCGTTAACTGATTTCATCTTCATTTAACTGATTTCATCGTTAACTGATTTCATCGTTAACTGATTTCATCTTCATTTAACTGATTTCATCGTTAACTGATTTCATCGTTAACTGATTTCATCGTTAACTGATTTCATCTTCATTTAACTGATTTCATCGTTAACTGATTTCATCGTTAACTGATTCCATCGTTAACTGATTTCATCTTTAACTGATTTCATCGTTAACTGATTTCATCTTCATTTAACTGATTTCATCGTTAACTGATTTCATCTTCATTTAACTGATTTCATCGTTAAGTGATTTCATCGTTAACTGATTTCATCGTTAACTGATTTCATCTTCATTTAACTGATTTCATCGTTAACTGATTTCATCGTTAACTGATTTCATCTTCATTTAACTGATTTCATCGTTAACTGATTTCATTGTTAACTGATTTCATCGTTAACTGATTTCATCTTCATTTAACTGATTTCATCGTTAACTGATTTCATCGTTAACTGATTTCATCGTTAACTGATTTCATCTTCATTCTTCATTTAACTGATTTCATCGTTAACTGATTTCATCGTTAACTGATTTCATCTTCATTTAACTGATTTCATCGTTAATTGATTTCATCGTTAACTGATTTCATCGTTAACTGATTTCATCTTCATTTAACTGATTTCATCGTTAACTGATTTCATCGTTAACTGATTTCATCTTCATTTAACTGATTTCATCGTTAACTGATTTCATCGTTAACTGATTTCATCTTCATTTAACTGATTTCATCTTCATTTAACTGATTTCATCGTTAACTGATTTCATCTTCATTTAACTGATTTCATCGTTAACTGATTTCATCGTTAACTGATTTCATCTTCATTTAACTGATTTCATCGTTAACTGATTTCATCGTTAACTGATTCCATCGTTAACTGATTTCATCTTCATTTAACTGATTTCATCGTTAACTGATTTCATCTTCATTTAACTGATTCCATCGTTAACTGATTCCATCGTTAACTGATTTCATCGTTAACTGATTTCATCTTCATTTAACTGATTTCATCGTTAACTGATTTCATCTTCATTTAACTGATTTCATCGTTAACTGATTTCATCGTTAACTGATTTCATCGTTAACTGATTTCATCTTCATTTAACTGATTTCATCGTTAACTGATCTCATCGTTAACTGATCTCATCGTTAACTGATCTCATCGTTAACTGATTCCATCGTTAACTGATTTCATCGTTAACTGATTTCATCTTCATTTAACTGATTTCATTTTCATTCTTCATTTAACTGATTTCATATTTAACTGATTTCATCGTTTACTGATTTCATCTTCATTTAACTGATTTCATCTTCATTTAACTGATTTCATCGTTAACTGATTTCATCGTTAACTGATTTCATCTTTAACTGATTTCATCTTCATTTAACTGATTCCATCGTTAACTGATTTCATCGTTAACTGATTTCATCTTTAACTGATTTCATCGTTAACTGATTTCATCTTCATTTAACTGATTTCATCGTTAACTGATTTCATCGTTAACTGATTTCATCTTTAACTGATTTCATCGTTAACTGATTTCATCTTCATTTAACTGATTTCATCGTTAACTGATTCCATCGTTAACTGATTTCATCGTTAACTGATTTCATCGTTAACTGATTTCATCTTCATTTAACTGATTTCATCGTTAACTGATTTCATCGTTAACTGATTTCATCGTTAACTGATTTCATCGTTAACTGATTTCATCTTCATTTAACTGATTTCATCGTTAACTGATTTCATCTTCATTTAATTGATTTCATCGTTAACTGATTTCATCGTTAACTGATTTCATCGTTAACTGATTTCATCTTCATTTAACTGATTTCATCGTTAACTGATTTCATCGTTAACTGATTCCATCGTTAACTGATTTCATCGTTAACTGATTTCATCGTTAACTGATTTCATCTTCATTTAACTGATTTCATCGTTAACTGATTTCATCGTTAACTGATTTCATCTTCATTTAACTGATTTCATCGTTAACTGATTTCATCGTTAACTGATTTCATCTTTAACTGATTTCATCGTTAACTGATTTCATCGTTAACTGATTTCATCTTCATTTAACTGATTTCATCTTCATTTAACTGATTTCATCGTTAAGTGATTTCATCGTTAACTGATTTCATCGTTAACTGATTTCATCGTTAACTGATTCCATCGTTAACTGATTTCATCTTCATTTAACTGATTTCATCGTTAACTGATTTCATCGTTAACTGATTTCATCTTCATTTAACTGATTTCATCGTTAACTGATTTCATCGTTAACTGATTTCATCTTCATTCTTCATTTAACTGATTTCATCGTTAACTGATTTCATCGTTAACTGATTTCATCGTTAACTGATTCCATCGTTAACTGATTTCATCTTTAACTGATTTCATCGTTAACTGGTTTCATCTTCATTTAACTGATTTCATCGTTAAGTGATTTCATCGTTAACTGATTTCATCTTCATTTAACTGATTTCATTGTTAACTGATTTCATCGTTAACTGATTTCATCTTCATTTAACTGATTTCATCGTTAACTGATTTCATCGTTAACTGATTTCATCGTTAACTGATTCCATCGTTAACTGATTTCATCGTTAACTGATTTCATCTTCATTTAACTGATTTCATCGTTAACTGATTTCATCGTTAACTGATTTCATCTTCATTTAACTGATTTCATCGTTAACTGATTCCATCGTTAACTGATTCCATCGTTAACTGATTTCATCGTTAACTGATTTCATCGTTAACTGATTTCATCTTCATTTAACTGATTTCATCGTTAACTGATTTCATCTTCATTTAACTGATTTCATCGTTAACTGATTTCATCGTTAACTGATTTCATCTTCATTTAACTGATTTCATCTTCATTTAACTGATTTCATTTTCATTCTTCATTTAACTGATTTCATCGTTAACTGATTTCATCTTCATTTAATTGATTTCATCGTTAACTGATTTCATCGTTAACTGATTTCATCGTTAACTGATTTCATCTTCATTTAACTGATTTCATCGTTAACTGATTTCATCGTTAACTGATTTCATCTTCATTTAACTGATTTCATCGTTAACTGATTTCATCGTTAACTGATTTCATCGTTAACTGATTTCATCGTTAACTGATTTCATCGTTAACTGATTTCATCTTTAACTGATTTCATCGTTAACTGATTTCATCTTCATTTAACTGATTTCATCGTTAACTGATTTCATCGTTAACTGATTTCATCGTTAACTGATTTCATCTTCATTTAACTGATTCCATCGTTAACTGATTTCATCGTTAACTGATTTCATCGTTAACTGATTTCATCTTCATTTAACTGATTTCATCGTTAACTGATTTCATCGTTAACTGATTTCATCTTTAACTGATTTCATCGTTAACTGATTTCATCTTCATTTAACTGATTTCATCGTTAACTGATTTCATCGTTTACTGATTTCATCGTTAACTGATTTCATCTTCATTTAACTGATTTCATCGTTAACTGATTTCATCGTTAACTGATTCCATCGTTAACTGATTTCATCGTTAACTGATTTCATCTTCATTTAACTGATTTCATCGTTAACTGATTTCATCTTCATTTAACTGATTTCATCGTTAACTGATTTCATCGTTAACTGATTTCATCGTTAACTGATTTCATCTTCATTTAACTGATTTCATTTTCATTCTTCATTTAACTGATTTCATCGTTAACTGATTTCATCTTCATTTAACTGATTTCATCGTTAACTGATTTCATCTTCATTTAACTGATTTCATTGTTAACTGATTTCATCGTTAACTGATTTCATCTTTAACTGATTTCATCGTTAACTGATTTCATCTTCATTTAACTGATTTCATCGTTAACTGATTTCATCTTCATTTAATTGATTTCATCGTTAACTGATTTCATCGTTAACTGATTTCATCGTTAACTGATTTCATCTTCATTTAACTGATTTCATCGTTAACTGATTCCATCGTTAACTGATTTCATCTTCATTTAACTGATTTCATCGTTAACTGATTTCATCGTTAACTGATTTCATCTTCATTTAACTGATTTCATCTTCATTTAACTGATTTCATCGTTAACTGATTTCATCGTTAACTGATTTCATCTTTAACTGATTTCATCGTTAACTGATTTCATCGTTAACTGATTTCATCTTCATTTAACTGATTTCATCGTTAACTGATTTCATCGTTAACTGATTTCATCTTCATTTAACTGATTTCATTGTTAACTGATTTCATCGTTAACTGATTTCATCTTCATTTAACTGATTTCATCGTTAACTGATTTCATCGTTAACTGATTCCATCGTTAACTGATTTCATCGTTAACTGATTTCATCGTTAACTGATTTCATCTTCATTTAACTGATTTCATCGTTAACTGATTTCATCTTCATTTAACTGATTTCATTTTCATTCTTCATTTAACTGATTTCATCGTTAACTGATTTCATCTTCATTTAACTGATTTCATCGTTAACTGATTTCATCGTTAACTGATTTCATCGTTAACTGATTTCATCTTCTTTTAATTGATTTCATCGTTAACTGATTTCATCGTTAACTGATTTCATCTTCATTTAACTGATTTCATCGTTAACTGATTTCATCGTTAACTGATTTCATCTTCATTTAACTGATTTCATCGTTAACTGATTTCATCTTCATTTAACTGATTTCATCGTTAACTGATTTCATCGTTAACTGATTTCATCTTCATTTAACTGATTCCATCGTTAACTGATTTCATCGTTAACTGATTTCATCGTTAACTGATTTCATCTTTAACTGATTTCATCGTTAACTGATTTCATCTTCATTTAACTGATTTCATCTTCATTTAACTGATTTCATCGTTAACTGATTTCATCTTCATTTAACTGATTTCATTTTCATTCTTCATTTAACTGATTTCATCGTTAACTGATTTCATCTTCATTTAACTGATTTCATCGTTAACTGATTTCATCGTTAACTGATTTCATCTTCTTTTAACTGATTTCATCGTTAACTGATTTCATCTTCATTTAATTGATTTCATCGTTAACTGATTTCATCGTTAACTGATTTCATCTTCATTTAACTGATTTCATCGTTAACTGATTTCATCGTTAACTGATTTCATCTTCATTTAACTGATTTCATCGTTAACTGATTTCATCTTCATTTAACTGATTTCATCGTTAACTGATTTCATCGTTAACTGATTTCATCTTCATTTAACTGATTCCATCGTTAACTGATTTCATCGTTAACTGATTTCATCGTTAACTGATTTCATCTTTAACTGATTTCATCGTTAACTGATTTCATCTTCATTTAACTGATTTCATCTTCATTTAACTGATTTCATCGTTAACTGATTTCATCTTCATTTAACTGATTTCATTTTCATTCTTCATTTAACTGATTTCATCGTTAACTGATTTCATCTTCATTTAACTGATTTCATCGTTAACTGATTTCATCGTTAACTGATTTCATCGTTAACTGATTTCATCTTCATTTAACTGATTCCATCGTTAACTGATGTCATCGTTAACTGATTTCATCTTCATTTAACTGATTTCATCGTTAACTGATTTCATCGTTAACTGATTTCATCTTCATTTAACTGATTCCATCGTTAACTGATTTCATCGTTAACTGATTTCATCGTTAACTGATTTCATCGTTAACTGATTTCATCTTCATTTAACTGATTCCATCGTTAACTGATTTCATCGTTAACTGATTTCATCTTCATTTAACTGATTTCATCGTTAACTGATTTCATCGTTAACTGATTCCATCGTTAACTGATTTCATCGTTAACTGATTTCATCTTCATTTAACTGATTTCATCGTTAACTGATTTCATCGTTAACTGATTTCATCTTCATTTAACTGATTCCATCGTTAACTGATTTCATCGTTTACTGATTTCATCGTTAACTGATTTCATCTTCATTTAACTGATTTCATTTTCATTCTTCATTTAACTGATTTCATCGTTAACTGATTTCATCGTTAACTGATTTCATCGTTAACTGATTTCATCTTCATTTAACTGATTTCATCGTTAACTGATTTCATCGTTAACTGATTTCATCTTTTACTGATTTCATCGTTAACTGATTTCATCTTTAACTGATTTCATCGTTAACTGATTTCATCTTCATTTAACTGATTTCATCGTTGACTGATTTCATCTTCATTTAACTGATTTCATCGTTGACTGATTTCATCTTCATTTAACTGATTCCATCGTTAACTGATTTCATCTTCATTTAACTGATTCCATCGTTAACTGATCTCATCGTTAACTGATTTCATCGTTAACTGATTCCATCGTTAACTGATTTCATCTTCATTTAACTGATTTCATTGTTAACTGATTTCATCGTTAACTGATTTCATCGTTAACTGATTTCATCGTTAACTGATTTCATCTTCATTTAACTGATTTCATCGTTAACTGATTTCATCTTCATTTAACTGATTTCATTTTCATTCTTCATTTAACTGATTTCATCGTTAACTGATTTCATCTTCATTTAACTGATTTCATCGTTAACTGATTTCATCGTTAACTGATTTCATCTTCATTTAACTGATTTCATCGTTAACTGATTTCATCGTTAACTGATTCCATCGTTAACTGATTTCATCTTTAACTGATTTCATCGTTAACTGATTTCATCTTCATTTAACTGATTTCATCGTTAAGTGATTTCATCGTTAACTGATTTCATCTTCATTTAACTGATTTCATTGTTAACTGATTTCATCGTTAACTGATTTCATCTTCATTTAACTGATTTCATCGTTAACTGATTCCATCGTTAACTGATTTCATCGTTAACTGATTTCATCGTTAACTGATTTCATCTTCATTTAACTGATTTCATCGTTAACTGATTTCATCTTCATTTAACTGATTTCATTTTCATTCTTCATTTAACTGATTTCATCGTTAACTGATTTCATCTTCATTTAACTGATTTCATCGTTAACTGATTTCATCTTCATTTAATTGATTTCATCGTTAACTGATTTCATCGTTAACTGATTTCATCTTCATTTAACTGATTTCATCGTTAACTGATTTCATCGTTAACTGATTTCATCTTCATTTAACTGATTTCATCGTTAACTGATTTCATCTTCATTTAACTGATTTCATCGTTAACTGATTTCATCGTTAACTGATTTCATCTTCATTTAACTGATTTCATCGTTAACTGATTTCATCGTTAACTGATTTCATCGTTAACTGATTTCATCTTCATTTAACTGATTTCATTGTTAACTGATTTCATCTTCATTTAACTGATTCCATCGTTAACTGATTTCATCGTTAACTGATTTCATCTTCATTTAACTGATTTCATCGTTAACTGATTTCATCTTCATTTAACTGATTTCATTTTCATTCTTCATTTAACTGATTTCATCGTTAACTGATTTCATCTTCATTTAACTGATTTCATCGTTAACTGATTTCATCTTCATTTAATTGATTTCATCGTTAACTGATTTCATCGTTAACTGATTTCATCTTCATTTAACTGATTTCATCGTTAACTGATTTCATCGTTAACTGATTTCATCGTTAACTGATTTCATCTTCATTTAACTGATTTCATCGTTAACTGATTTCATCGTTAACTGATTTCATCTTCATTTAACTGATTTCATCGTTAACTGATTCCATCGTTAACTGATTTCATCGTTAACTGATTTTATCGTTAACTGATTTCATCTTCATTTAACTGATTTCATCGTTAACTGATTTCATCTTCATTTAACTGATTTCATCGTTAACTGATTTCATCGTTAACTGATTTCATCTTCATTTAACTGATTTCATCGTTAACTGATTTCATCGTTAACTGATTCCATCGTTAACTGATTTCATCGTTAACTGATTTCATCTTCATTTAACTGATTTCATCGTTAACTGATTTCATCGTTAACTGATTTCATCGTTAACTGATTTCATCTTTAACTGATTTCATCGTTAACTGATTTCATCTTCATTTAACTGATTTCATCGTTAACTGATTTCATCGTTAACTGATTTCATCGTTAACTGATTTCATCTTCATTTAACTGATTTCATCGTTAACTGATTTCATCGTTAACTGATTTCATCTTCATTTAACTGATTTCATCGTTAACTGATTTCATCGTTAACTGATTTCATCGTTAACTGATTTCATCTTCATTTAACTGATTTCATTGTTAACTGATTTCATCGTTAACTGATTCCATCGTTAACTGATTTCATCGTTAACTGATTTCATCTTCATTTAACTGATTTCATCGTTAACTGATTTCATCTTCATTTAACTGATTTCATTTTCATTCTTCATTTAACTGATTTCATCGTTAACTGATTTCATCTTCATTTAACTGATTTCATCGTTAACTGATTTCATCGTTAACTGATTTCATCGTTAACTGATTTCATCTTCATTTAACTGATTTCATCGTTAACTGATTTCATCTTCATTTAACTGATTTCATCGTTAACTGATTTCATCGTTAACTGATTTCATCTTCATTTAACTGATTCCATCGTTAACTGATTTCATCGTTAACTGATTTCATCGTTAACTGATTTCATCTTCATTTAACTGATTTCATCGTTAACTGATTTCATCGTTAACTGATTTCATCTTTAACTGATTTCATCGTTAATTGATTTCATCTTCATTTAACTGATTTCATCGTTAACTGATTTCATCGTTAACTGATTTCATCTTCATTTAACTGATTTCATCGTTAACTGATTTCATCGTTAACTGATTCCATCGTTAACTGATTTCATCGTTAACTGATTTCATCTTCATTTAACTGATTTCATCGTTAACTGATTTCATCTTCATTTAACTGATTTCATCGTTAACTGATTTCATCGTTAACTGATTTCATCGTTAACTGATTTCATCTTCATTTAACTGATTTCATTTTCATTCTTCATTTAACTGATTTCATCGTTAACTGATTTCATCTTCATTTAACTGATTTCATCGTTAACTGATTTCATCTTCATTTAACTGATTTCATCGTTAACTGATTTCATCTTCATTTAATTGATTTCATCGTTAACTGATTTCATCGTTAACTGATTTCATCGTTAACTGATTTCATCTTCATTTAACTGATTTCATCGTTAACTGATTTCATCGTTAACTGATTTCATCGTTAACTGATTTCATCTTCATTTAACTGATTTCATCGTTAACTGATTTCATCTTCATTTAACTGATTTCATCGTTAACTGATTTCATCGTTAACTGATTTCATCGTTAACTGATTTCATCGTTAACTGATTTCATCTTCATTTAACTGATTTCATCGTTAACTGATTTCATCGTTAACTGATTTCATCGTTAACTGATTTCATCTTCATTTAACTGATTTCATCGTTAACTGATTTCATCGTTAACTGATTTCATCTTCATTTAACTGATTTCATCGTTAACTGATTCCATCGTTAACTGATTTCATCTTTAACTGATTTCATCGTTAACTGATTTCATCTTCATTTAACTGATTTCATCGTTAAGTGATTTCATCGTTAAGTGATTTCATCGTTAACTGATTTCATCGTTAACTGATTTCATCTTCATTTAACTGATTTCATCGTTAACTGATTTCATCGTTAACTGATTTCATCGTTAACTGATTTCATCTTCATTTAACTGATTTCATCGTTCACTGATTTCATCGTTCACTGATTTCATCTTCATTTAACTGATTTCATCGTTAACTGATTTCATCGTTAACTGATTTCATCTTCATTTAACTGATTTCATCGTTAACTGATTTCATCTTCATTTAACTGATTTCATCGTTAACTGATTTCGTCTTCATTTAACTGATTTCATCGTTAACTGATTTCGTCTTCATTTAACTGATTTCATCGTTAACTGATTTCATCTTTAACTGATTTCATCGTTAACTGATTTCATCGTTAACTGATTTCATCTTCATTTAACTGATTTCATCGTTAACTGATTTCATCGTTAACTGATTCCATCGTTAACTGATTTCATCTTTAACTGATTTCATCGTTAACTGATTTCATCGTTAACTGATTTCATCTTTAACTGATTTCATCGTTCACTGATTTCATCTTTAACTGATTTCATCGTTAACTGATTTCATCTTCATTTAACTGACTTCATCTTCATTTAACTGATTTCATCTTTAACTGATTTCATCGTTAACTGATTTCATCTTCATGTAACTGATTTCATCTGTAACTGATTTCATCTTTAACTGATTTCATCGTTAACTGATTTCATCTTCATTTAACTGATTTCATCGTTAACTGATTTCATCTTCATTTAACTGATTTCATCTTTAACTGATTTTATCGTTAACTGATTTCATCTTCATTTAACTGATTTCATCGTTCACTGATTTCATCTTTAACTGATTTCATCGTTCACTGATTTCATCTTTAACTGATTTCATCGTTAACTGATTTCATCTTCATTTAACTGATTTCATCGTTAACTGATTTCATCTTCATTTAACTGATTTCATCTTTAACTGATTTCATCGTTAACTGATTTCATCTTCATTTAACTGATTTCATCTTTAACTGATTTCATCTTTAACTGATTTCATCTTCATTTAACTGATTTCATCTTTAACTGATTTCATCTTTAACTGATTTCATCGTTAACTGATTTCATCTTCATTTAACTGATTTCATTTTCATTCTTCATTTAACTGATTTCATCTTTAACTGATTTCATCTTCATTTAACTGATTTAATCTTTAACTGATTTAATCTTCATGTAACTGATTTCATTTTCATTCTTCATTTAACTGATTTCATCTTTAACTGATTTCATCTTCATTTAACTGATTTAATCTTTAACTGATTTAATCTTCATGTAACTGATTTCATTTGTAACTTATTTCATCGTGAACTGATTTCATCTTCATTTAACTGATTTCATCGTTAACTGATTTCATCTTCATTTAACTGATTTCATCTTTAACTGATTTCATCTTCATTTAACTGATTTAATCTTTAACTGATTTAATCTTCATGTATCTGATTTCATCTGTAACTTATTTCATCGTTAACTGATTTCATCTTCATTTAACTGATTTCATCGTTAACTGATTTCATCTTCATGTAACTGATTTCATCTGTAACTGATTTCATCGTTAACTGATTTCATCTTCATTTAACTGATTTAATCTTTAACTGATTTAATCTTCATGCAACTGATTTCATCTGTAACTTATTTCATCGTTAACTGATTTCATCTTCATTTAACTGATTTCATCGTTAACTGATTTCATCTTCATTTAACTGATTTCATCTTTAACTGATTTCATCGTTAACTGATTTCATTCTTCATTTAACTGATTTCATCTTTAACTGATTTCATCTTCATGTAACTGATTTCATCTGTAACTGATTTCATCGTTAACTGATTTCATCTTCATTTAACTGATTTCATCTTTAACTGATTTCATCTTCATGTAACTGATTTCATCTGTAACTGATTTCATCGTTAACTGATTTCATCTTCATTTAACTGATTTCATCTTTAACTGATTTCATCGTTAACTGATTTCATCTTCATTTAACTGATTTCTTTTTTAACTGATTTCATCGTTAACTGATTTCATTCTTCATTTCACTGATTTCATCTTTAACTGATTTCATCTTTAACTGATTTCATCGTTAACTGATTTCATCTTCATTTAACTGATTTCATCGTTAACTGATTTCATCGTTAACTGATTTCATCTTCATTTAACTGATTTCATTTTCATTCTTCATTTAACTGATTTCATCTTTAACTGATTTCATCTTTAACTGATTTCATTCTTCATTTAACTGATTTCATCTTTAACTGATTTCATCTTTAACTGATTTCATCGTTTACTGATTTCATCTTCATTTAACTGATTTCATCGTTAACTGATTTCATCTTCATTTAACTGATTTCATCTTTAACTGATTTCATCGTTAACTGATTTCATCTTCATTTAACTGATTTAATCTTTAACTGATTTAATCTTCATGCAACTGATTTCATCTGTAACTTATTTCATCGTTAACTGATTTCATCTTCATTTAACTGATTTCATCGTTAACTGATTTCATCTTCATTTAACTGATTTCATCTTTAACTGATTTCATCGTTAACTGATTTCATTCTTCATTTAACTGATTTCATCTTTAACTGATTTCATCTTCATGTAACTGATTTCATCTGTAACTGATTTCATCGTTAACTGATTTCATCTTCATTTAACTGATTTCATCTTTAACTGATTTCATCTTTAACTGATTTCATCTTCATTTAACTGATTTCATCTTCATTTAACTGATTTCATCTTTAACTGA